>NW_025111114.1:3445000-4645000 GCF_015476425.1 Leptopilina heterotoma
TATTTTTACAATAATTTAATATCTTTAATTTTAATATTTAATATCTTTAATTAAAATTTTCAATATCTTTAATTTTAATTTTTCATATCTTTAATTTTAATTTTTAATTATTAATGAATGAAAGAATATAAAGATTAATAAATCTTTATATTCTTTCATTTATTCTGTCCGCAGTTGAAGTTAGTTTTTATAAAGACGTTTGTTTTTTTTTTCTTTAAAAAACATTCAAATTTAGACATTTTTGAAATTAATCAACTTTAAAAATATTGTTATAAAACATAAAGAAAACGATCACTCCGAGTCGAAGACTCGGAGTGATCGATATCTTCATGTTTTGTAATAATTAAAGAGGATCGAGTGTTAAAATAATTATTTTATATTATAAGAATATTGTTACTGTAATTTCTTAAAAATTTTTTTCATATTCTATTATTATCTAAAATATAAACTAAAATTCATTTTCAAATCAATTTTTATTAGAAAATTCTATGAGAATTCAATTATTTAAATACAAAAGTAAATTATTTATTGAATAATTGAACGTTTCTTGAAATTTAATTCTTATAAAGAATTTTATTAACAAATTTTTAAATAATTGAATTCTTTTAACGAATTTTAATAAAATTTTTTAGAATAGTTATACATTTTTCAATGTATTCGATTAAAATTGTATTAAAAATAATTGAAATTCTGCAATGAGTTCTATTATTTAAAAAAATTATTGAATTTCTAAAAAGAATTTTATTATTTATGAAAAAATTGATTTATTAAAAGGAATTTTTTTCATTTTACAAATAATTGAATTTCAGTGGAAAATTTTATTTATTTGTGAAAATAATTTAATTCTTGTAAAGAATTTTATTAAAATTTTGTAAATAATTTAATTCCAGTGACAAATTTTACTATTTGTGAAAATAATTTAATTCTCGTAAAGAATTTTTTTACATTTTACTTATAATTGAATTTCAGTGAAAAATTGTATTATTTGTGAAAATAATTTAATTCTTGTGAAGAATTTTATTAAAATAATAGGTATTGAAAATCATTGAAATGAGGAAATTTTTTTTAAATAATTGAAATTTTGACAAGAATTTTATTATGAGTTTTGAAATCAATTCAATTTTGAAGAAGAATTTTTTAATTTATAAAGGTAATACCTAATTAGAATTTTGTCGATATTTTCTTGTGAATATTGAACATAATTGAATTTTATGATAAGAATTTTATTACTTTTGAAAATAATTGAATTTCTGCATTTATTTGTAACTTCTTCAAAATTCAATTTTTTAAGTGTTTTTAATTAAAATTCTTCTGTAAATCCATTATTTTTAATAATCAATTAAATATATGCTTGTATCTTTATAATTTTAATTTTCGATATAATTCAATGTTTGATTTTTTGTCAAATAATTGACGACAACATATATTTATTTTTCAGACTGACTGCCTTGCAGAATTTGAATCCAGATTCCGATGAAATCAACGAATCTTCATAAATGAATCTCTTATGAAGCAAATTAAAGGCCATTTTAAAAAATTATTTAATTCATCAAATTGTAAAGAACGTAACAAAAAATGTTTCATTAGTTAGTAAGTTAATTAGTTAATGTTTAAATTTAATTCGTCAACATTAGATTGATTAACTAATTATTGGTGATTTTAATATTATAAGCTATAATTTTTAAAAATAGATCGTAAAATTTTTTTTTTTAGAGAAATAAATTAAAAATTAATTTACTCTATAATAGGTGGTAAAAATTTCTTTCTAGATAAAATATTTTTTTAGCAATGTAATTTTTTTTTTTAAAGAAAATTAGTTTTCGTTAATATTCTCTTAAAAGGATTTTGCGGATTTTGAAATACTTTCGAAAGAGTTCTTGAAATTTCCATCTTCAGTTTCTATCGGTTGATTGTGTTTTATTATAATTTTCCATCTAAGTGTCGTTTCCGGGCAATCGTCTGTGACTTTTTCACACAAATCGGATGATTGGAAAATTTGTGATTTTGAAATATTGATATTTTTTTTCAATTGTAAATTCGGAACTTGATAGTGAACTTCAACTGGAGTTTCAATCGAATTCATATTGGAAATAATTTTATTCTCGTGTTTTTCGTTTTCCTTGCTGCGAATTCTTGCGTTTGACAAATGATTTAAAATATATGTTTTTGTATACTCGGAAAAACTTCGGGGAGCAAATATATTTTCCGGAAAATCGTCATTTTTCTGCGACATAATGTCAGAATTTTCTTTGGAAATATTTTCTAGCAACAACCATTTTTTATTGAAATTTTGATTGTTTTTCGAAAATTCTAAATAACGGCCTTCTCTCAAATCACTTTCCTCCGAATTTAATTTTTCCAGGTTTTTCAAAATTTCTTCGGATACTTTAGCAAAGGATGAAGAAGATTTTTCGTTATTGCTACTAGTCGTTTTAAATACACCAAGAGGCACACGTTGTACAACGAATTTTTCTACAATATACTCACTTGGACCAAATATATCTTGAGTATTTTGATTATTAGATTTTTTTCCAGAACAACACACAATTGATTTCCACCAATTTGATTTAATTACCTCGGACATTGTAAAACATTGAGTTAATTGAGTAAAATTAAATTCATTAAATTGTCAACATAATAAAACATTTGAATTTAGAGAACTAAAATAAAATGTGCTTTTTGGAAAAATTTCTTTTCTTACAAAAAAAAAAAATTTGAAAAATAGCGCTTAATTTTGATGTTCTGCGCAAAGCAGCGCAAAATTATCTGCGCAATCGAAGTGCGATCACGTGACAAATGTCAAAATATTGTTAAATGCTTTGTATTAATTTTTTGAGAAAATACGTTGATCGATATTTTAAATAAACTCTTCCATTTTATTCTAGATTGAAATATTAAATTAAATATCGAAGGTCGTGTCTAATAGAAATTATAATTAGTGAAATAATAAATCAAGGCGCATTTTTGAAAAATCCTGAAAATAATTTTGAGGTTAACTCATTTAAAAAAGAGTTTAAAACGTTTAAAAGCTGCTCTTATCGCAGTTAAATCATTATTTGAATTAATTTATTTAATTTTTCTCCCTGGAACTTTGTTTTAATTATAATTGCTTCATCGAATGCTAAAATAGCCCTGAAGGAAAATACAAAATACCTTCGAATATTTTTAAATAAACAAATTTCTATTTGTCATTGAGTTTCTTTTAAGTCGAAAAAAGTGGATAAATTAATCAAAAAACATGTCACATATTAAAAAAACAGATTTTAAATTATCTCGTAAGTAAATATTTTCTCATAAAAACATTTTTCTTTCGTCAATTTTGTTTTTCGAACAACAAACAAATTTGTCGAATTTTCAAAAAAATGTAATTTTAACATTTTAATTTTATCATTCATTTTTTTTACCGTATTGTTTACTATCTATTATTTATTGCATGTGTGTTTAATTTCGAAATTGAAAATTAAATTTTTCTGTTTTTCTATGCAGCTGATCATGAATTTATTGTGCCAACGAAAGGAATCAAAAATCCAAATGATATGACCGTTTGGCAAAAATCCGAGGCTTATTTCGTACGTGTAGTTATATCAACATTAGATAATTAAGATATTTTGTAAAATTAGAATACTTCTTAACGGAAGTTATTTAAAATTTGTAATTTGTCATTTCATACCTATTTAATTTTTGCAGGAATACTTAGGATTTATTCTCGCAATTAATGAATCGATTCAAGGAAAAAGTATCAATGCACAAACCGAGACTTCGTCAATTGTTGAAAAAATGATGAAAATGCTGAATAAATTTGATGATCTGATAACTCAAATTCCACCAGTTGATCAGCCTCAGCGGTTTGGAAATCAAGCGTTTCGTACTTGGCACAGTAAAATACAAGAGGTGAAAATCAAATGCATTAATTAAATTTATTTGTACTATTCTTATTTTTGTTGCTTTTATTATTATATTATATTCTCGTTTATTATTATTCAAAAATTTTTAATAAAATTTTTGGCAAGAATTTCCATATTCTCATAAATAATAATATTTTTTAGAGCAATTAAATTATTTTCAATACAATTTTAATAGAATTTCTCGAAAGAATACAGATTTTTTTTAAATATTAATTAAATTCGATTATTTCCAAGAATTTTAATATAAATTCAATTATTTTCAACAATTTTAATGAAATTCTTTTAAAAAATCATTATTTTGAATATTTTTAATAAAATTCCTTCAAAAAATTCAATTATTTTCGAAAATTCTGATAAAATTCTTCGAAACAATTAAATTATTTTTATGAATTATACAATCCTCGGTAAGAATTCAATTATTTTCATAAAATAAGAAAATTCTTTGCAAAGTTAAAATATTTTTATAAATAATAAAATTCTTCAAAGGAATTCAATTATTTTTATAAATAATAAAATGTTTCGGAGGAATTCAATTATTTTCAATACAATTTTAATAAAAATTTATCTAAAGAAAACAATTAATTTTAAAAATATAAAGTAAATTCAATTATTTTTAAGAGTTTTAATAAAAATACAATTATTTTCAATAATTCTGATAAAAAATTCATCGAAACAATTCAATTATTTTTATAAATATTGTAAAATTCTAGGCAAGAATTCAATTATTTTTGTAAATAATAAAATTCTTTTTTGTGAAATTCAATTATTTTCAATACAATTTTTATTAAATTTCTGGAAAGAAATTCAATTATATTTAAGATAAATTTAATAAAATTTCTCTAACAGGTTCAATTATTTTTAAAAATTGTAATAAAATTTTTCTAAACAATTCAATTGTTTTCAAAAGTTTTTAATAAAATTCTTTGTAAATTTCAATTATTTTAAAAATTTTCAATTAAAATTATTTTAAAAAATTACATTATTTTTACGAAATTAAATTCTTTAAATTAAATTCTTTTAATTATTTATAAAAAACTCTAATAAAATTGTTAAAAAGAATTTTATTTTCTATGAATAATTTAATAGGAAAATTATTCATTACAATTAATTAATAAACACGATTATTTTAAAAACTTAAAAGAAGTGCTCCATAAAATTCAATTATTTTGAAAATTTCCAGTAAAAATTATTAAAAAATATTCTTCTAAATAATTCTATTATTTTAAAGAATTTTAAATAAAAATCTTGCCAAGAATTAAATTATTTTCAATACAATTATTTTAATTACATTTTCTCGAAAAAATTCAATTATTTGAAAAAATGTTGATAGAATTCTTAAAATAAATTCAATTATATTCAAATTTTTGTATAAACACTTGACAAGAATTCAATGATTTTCAGTACATCGAAAATTTAATTATTATTTATGAAAATAATTGAATTCTGGAATAGAATTTTATTAATTAAGTTTTTCAAATAATTGAATCCCTGCGAAAAAATTAAATATTATTTCTGCAAATAATTGAATTTTTGCAAAATTTTAAAAAATAATTAAATTTTTGAGAAGAAATTTATGAAAATTATATTTAAAATAATTGAATTCCTGGGAAAAATTTACTATTTATTGATATTTATAATTGAATTCTTACGAAGAATTTATAAATAATTTAATTGTACTCAAAATAATTGAATTCCAGCGAGAATTTAATTATTTATGAAAATAATTGAATTCTTGAATTGAATTTTATTAAAATTTTTTTAAATAATTGAACTCTGTGAAAAATTCAATTATTATTTTATAGTTATTTGAAAATAATTGGAATTCTTCACAAAATCCGATTACTTTCAACATTTTCTAATAATTATTAAAAAAGAAACTCTATACTATTTTCAAGAATATTGAAATAAATTCTTAAAAACAGGTAAATTATTTTAAAGAATTTAAAATAAAAATCTTGCCATGAATTAAATTATTTTCAATACAATTTTAATTACATTTTCTCGAAAAAATTCAATTAATTGAAAAAAATGTTGATAAAATTCGTGAAATGAATTTAATTATTTTCAAATTTTTTGATAAAGACTTTGCAAAAATTAAATTATTTTCAGTACAGTAATTTTAAAATTGAAAACATTTAAAAACGATTAGTACAACGATTAAACTAAAATATACTTGTTTTAAATAAAAATTAATTTAAATTAATTCAGTAAATTTTTGTTATAAGATTATTATTTTTATTATTATTACTATTGTTATTATTAATTTGTAGTCTTCCATTGACGATTTAAAAGAAGTATTACCGGAAGATATACACAAAGCAATTCCCGAAATAGTTGAATATTTACTCGAGGGTTTTGGAAATCCAACACGTATTGATTACGGAACAGGTCACGAGATGACATTTATTATGTTTCTGTGTTGTATGTTTAAAATTGGAGCTTTCACAGAACAAGATAAAGTGCCAGTTGCACTTAAAATATTCAATAGGTATTTGAAGGAAATTATATGGAAATTATTTGATTTAGGTTGATATTATTATTATTAATATTATTTCTCTAAATTTTCTACAAACAGATATTTAGAAATTGTTCGAAGGCTGCAATTAGTTTATAAAATGGAACCGGCCGGAAGTCACGGCGTTTGGAGTCTCGATGATTTTCAATTTGTTCCATTTATTTGGGGAAGCGCTCAGTTAAATGGTCATCCACGTATTGAGCCACAACATTTTGTCGATCATGGCGTCGTGGAAAATTATGGAAAACAATACATGTTTCTTGGATGCATCGATTATATTTGTAAAGTAAAAACTGGACCATTCGCTGAACACTCGAATCAACTTTGGAATGTTAGCGCAGTCTCGTCTTGGTCTAAAGTTAATAGTGGTCTTATCAGAATGTATAAAGCTGAGGTAATATTTTCTTTTACATTCATTAACTAAATTGAAATTTATTTCTTTTTAATTTTATAATTAAATTATCAATATTAAAAATGAGTTTTTGTTTCAGGTTTTAGCAAAATTTCCAGTTATTCAGCATGTTCTATTCGGTTCCTTGTTCTCCATAAAACAAGCACCGGAGAACGTAAGTTGTAATTCGTCTCTTCTTGGTCCATCGGCGGGTTTACTTCGTACATAAATCTTCCTCTAAAATTAATCTTTCGAATTTGAAATCGTAGCTTGTGAAAATAATTGCATTGGTGCTGTTGACAATTGTCGTAACAAGAGAAAGAAGAAAAATACCAATTTCTTAGTTGTACATTTTGTAATTATTGGTATTCACTGTTACTGTTTGAATAATTGAAAATACTCAATATCTTTTCTTTAATTCCAAATGTTAGAATCTTAAAATTTAATTTAAAAATAATGTAATTATTCCAACATAGGTAATTTAATTGTAGTTCATTTTTTCAATTAATCAAATAATACTTTAAAAGTTAAAATGTGAAGAAAATGAAAATATTTGAATGTGTGTAATTTTCTCTGCTTCAAATACAATAGTTTCTTGTGAATCAAAAATAAGGAAAATATATTTAATTACAAAAAAAAAAAAATGTTTTATTATTTATGCAAATAATAATAAAAATTTTTTTCAATAATTAAATCTTTTGATAAATTTTATGAAAATATATTTGAAAATTATTGAATTTCGAAAAACTTTGTAAATAATTGAAATTTTCCAAAGAGTTTTATTTAAATTTTTACGAAAATAATTGAATATTTGGCGAAAAATTTTGCTATTTATAAAGATTATTGAATTCTTGACGAGATATTCGTTCAAAATTTTTATAATAGAATTTCTTCGAAGAATTTTATTACTTTTGAAAATAATTTAATTTTTTAAAAAATTTTATTAAAAATCCTAAAAATAATTGAATTTCTGTGAAGAATTTTGTTATTCACCAAGATAATAATTGCGTTAAAACTTTTAGAATAATTAAATAATATTAAAAAATTAATTTTTTTCAGAAGTAGAAAAATTTTTTGAAGGTTTGTATTAGAATTAATGGTAGTTTCATAGTTTTATGAGGCAAACAAAAAAGAGAATATACGAAATATGTATTTGTATATTTACACGAATTTCAATTTTTTTTTTTGTTTTTTTTTTGACAAACTTAGTTGACACCGAACACGTTTTGCACCAAGGCTCGTGAAATATTGCAAAAAGATATTATCGCACCATAAGATTGCTTTTTTCATAAAAATTATAGCGGCATCAGTGAAAATATTTCATTTTCAATTAACAAATAATTAGATCGTCAAATAATGTACAGAAAGTCAAGTGTTACAATCGATTCGCAGAATCTAATTAATTTTACATTGTACAATGATTAAGTTCTTTGCATAACATATATTTTTTCTTTTTCTTTTATATAGTATATACAATTATCGAAACTTGTATAACATTAATTTTAATTTATTTTCTCTTTTCTTAAATACTCTTAAATTCTATTTCAAAAGTTCTAGAGAATTTCGTGACCATTATATATACTTCTTTTCAAAAAAAAAAAAAAAAGAAAAGAAAATTAAAATCCACATTCATACTAATGTAAGCAATCTTTATATATTTTTCATTTATTATGAAAAATGAAAAAAAAAATTCTTTTGTTCGTTGATTTAATTTTTTTTTTAGTGAATAGTTCATTCATTCTCTTTATTTTTTAACCGAATAAATTGTTTAAAAAAAATTCACTTGTAGAATATTATTTAAAGATGTCAAAAATCGATGTCGGAAAAAGTCGCATCGACTTTGACATTCCTTTAAATAATTTGAAAATTATAGCGAAATTTGTCTACTTATTTTAAATTTTAAAATTATTATAGTAATGAAGCAATAATTTCTCTCTCACCTGAGCATTAACTGTCTTTGATTAAAGTGTTATGTGTCCTTTTTCTTTAAATTTATATTTATATATATAAATAAATTTAAACGCTTTGAACGCAGTGAGCAAAATCGACAAATCCTCTTCAAATTAGTGCATCGAAAGTAACGTGAACTAACGTTTGTCGTTACGCTGCTTGCTGCAAAAGCATTTTCGCCTCTTCATATAAATTTGTGCACGGTTTCAAATCCTCTGGATTTTCTTCTTTTTTCTCGCACTTGCCGCTGAAAATAATTTTTTTCCAAAGTTAATACAAATCATCTTTTAATTTTATATTATATATAATTAAATATAAAATATAGAAATTACCTGTAGAGTAAATCGTCACCGGAGACTAATCCATAGGTGGAATTGTCAAAAAGGTGTTTACGCACCAAAGCCGTATGCATTAAAGCGACATCGTCCATGAAGAGTTTTTCGTTTTCTAATTAACAAAAAAAAGGATTTGGTAAATTAATAAAAACTCAGTAGAATCAAAAAAGTTACTTAATAAATTTAAAAAAGTTACATAATAGATTTAAAAAGGTTACTTAATCTATTAAGTAAAATATATAATATATATATATATAAGTATTAAGAAAAATTACCGCTATCGCCGTATTTCTTGATGAACTTCTCCACTAATTCATTGCCGGCAGTTTTAACCGAGATGCCAATACGTTGGAAAATTGCTTTGCACTGCCAACGATTTTGAGTAACGTCCTGATTCTGCGAACGTCGCGGTTGCGATTCATTGACAAGACTTGCCCAATCAACTCCCAAAGCGTCGCCCAAACCTTTGCCACTCGTCTTAATATCCTCCTCCAATTCGCCGTCAGATATTTCCTCAAAGTCCATTGTCTCCATACTCTCGTCCTCAATATTTTTGTTGCTAAAGCAAAAATAGATTTTCAAAATTGTAAAAAGAGTACTAAAAGTGAAAAAAAAATCTGTTTCAAAATACAAAGACAATGGTCTTTGTATTTTGAAACAGATTTTTTTTTCATTATATTTTCATTTGAAAATTTGCAATATTATAATTGCAATAATTAAGAAAAAATACCTGAAAGTAATCGTTTCAGTAGTCTCTTTTTCCTTTGGGAAAATAACATTTTCCGTCGCTTGTTTAGGAGGAACTTGCGGAACATCTTGATTTTGATTGGAAGAAGAGTCTTGATCGACAGGTTCGATACATTTCTTCGTTACCTTCTCAATTACCTGAAAGAAAAAAATTGACTATGGTACAGTTTATCGTTAATAGCAGACTTCGCACTCGATAATTAATTCTAAAAAAGTAGCAAAAAGTATCTTTCAAACTAAAAAAAAGTAGTAAAAAAGGAGCTATCGAGAAATTAAACTTGACGACAAAAAACAACTCGTTTTAGAAACATCAACAAAACTGACAAAAATTCCATTCTATATTTAATTTTGACTGACTTTTTCCTAATTTTCATCAAAAATATTTACTTCTTTCTTATCCTGTTAATAAATTCAATTCCTGCAACGAATTTTATTATTCATGAAAGAATTTAAATATTTATAAAAATAATTTAATTCTTGCGAAGAATTTTATCAAAATTTTTAAATAATTGATTTCTTTCGACTAATTTTAAGCAAATTCTAATTTAAATAATTAAATTCCTGTGAAATTTTTATTATTCATAAAAAAAATTGAATTCTTACGAAAATTTTTACAACAAATTTTTTAAATAATTGAATTCTGTTTGGAAATTTAATGAAAATAGTAGATATTGAAAATCATTAAAATTAATTTAAATTTTTTGAAAATAATTGAATTCATAAAAAGTATTTTATTATTTATGAAAATAATTGAGTTCTTGCGAATGATTTTATTAGAATTTTTTTAAATAATTGAATTTCCAAGAATAAATTTATTACTTTTAAAAATAATTGAATTCTTGTGATGAATATTGTTATTTAAAAAAATAATTGAATGTTGCAAAGAATTTTATTAAAATGTCTCAAAATAATTGAATTTTCGGGAATAATTTTGTTATTTATCGACATAATTGAATTCTTTCGAAGGAAATGAAATGGAATTTTTAAGAATAATAACATTTTTCGATCAATTTCTGTAAAATTGTATTAAAAATAATTGAAATCCTGCGATGAATTTTATTAATTATTGAAATAATTGAATAATTGCTAAGAATTTTATTAAAATTTTCAAAAATAATTGAATTCCTGTGAAGAATTCTATTATTTATGGAAATAATTGAGTTTTGCAAAGAATTTGATTATTTATGGGATTAATTGAGTTTTGCAAAGAATTTTATTAAAATATTTGAAACTAATAATATTTCTGTGAAAAATTCTAATAATTTGGTAAATAATTGAATTCTTCCAAATAATTTTAAAAAAAAATATGTTTTAAAAATAATTTGAAGGATTTTAAGAAAGAATTTTTCCGAAGAAATTGAAATTAAATTTTTTAGAATAATTACATTATTATTTATGAAAATAATTGAATAGTTGCAAAGAATTTTATATAAATTTTAAAAAATAATTGAATTCCTGAGAATAAATTTTATTATTTATGGCGAAAAATTTTATTAAAATGTTTTAAAAAAAATTGAATTTCTGTGAAAAATTTAGTTATTTTTTAAAATAAAATTGAATTCTTCGTCAAAATTTTATAATTTTTTTAGAATAAAATAAATATGTAATGTTGAAAATTTAATTTTATCATTGAATTCTTGTGGAAAACTTGATTTGTGAAAATAATTGAATATTATTCGATTAATTAATTTAAAATAGTATTAAAAATAATTGAAATTCTTCGTTGAATTTTATTATTTATGAAAATAATTCAACTTTTGCTGAGAATTTTTATTAAAAACTTTTTTAAAAAATTGAATTTTCATGAAACCTTGCGAAAATAATTGAATTATTGCGAAAATTTATATTAAAATGTTTAAAAAGATTTCAATTTTTGTGAAAAATTTTGTTATTCTTGAAAATAATTGAATTCTTCATAAGAATTTTATAAACATTGTTTCAAAATAATTAATTTTCTGCCAAATATAATAAATGTTATGAAAATTTTATTTTTAAATAATTGAGGCCTTGGATCCAATAACTCGCCCGACGCTCGAAGGCACGCGCTAATACCAATCGGGTAGCAGTGAGTGGCCCAGAGGCGCTCACTGCTCACTGACTGGCAGTTGCGCGTTCCTCCGAGCGTCGGGCGAGTTATTGGATCCAAGGCCTCAATTGAATTCTTGTGAAAAACTTTATAATGTGAAAATAATTAATTTAAAATAGTATTAAAAATAATTGAAATTCTTCGATGAATTTTATTATTTATGAAAATAATTGAATTCTTGCTTAGAATTTTATCAAAAATTTTTTTTTAAAAATTAAATTTCCATGAAAAATGTTATTTTCTAGTGAAAGTAATTGAATTATTGTGAAAAATTGTATATAAATTTTCTAATTGATTTTTTCGAAATTTTTTTGTAAATGCTATTCTAAATTAATTGAATTCATGTAAAAATTTTATCATTTATGAAAATAATTGAATTTTATCAATTTTTTAAAAATAATTGAATTCCTTTTCCAAATTTTCTGAAAATACTAGATATTGAAAATGAATTTCGAATATTTTTTGAAAATAATTGAATCGTTTTAAAGAATTTGATTTTAATTTTTGAGAATAGTTTTTTGATTTCTAATATTAGCGAATTTAAAGTAGTGGAAATTGTAAAAAAAAACAGAAATAATGGCTTTTATTGGCTGAAATCTAAAAAATGTACCCAAATAGTAGCATAACGTAAAAAAAGTAGTAAATAGTAGCAGATAGTAGGTTTTAGTAGATGAGTGCGAAGTCTGCTAAAAGTTCATCTTTAACTAGTTATTTTAATTAATTAATGGTTTTTGGATAGAAATAATTAATTATTTAGAATTAATTAGAAATTAATTATTTAGAATTAATTAGAAATTAATTATTTAGAATTAATTAGAAATTAATTATTTAGAATTAATTAGAAATTAATTATTTAGAATTAATTAGAAATTAATTAGAAATTAATTATTTAGAATTAATTAAAAATTAATTATTTAGAATTAATTAGAAATTAATTAGAAATAATTAATTAATTTCCTCCATAATATGAAGGAATTTTTACCTCATCGTCCATGTTGAGAATATCGTCTGGATCATCGCTGATGTCACTGAGATCGCTTTCAGTGTGCAATGTCTGCAAAGATTCCTCCACATTAGGTCGTTTTATTTCCGGTACGGGTGCTTCCTTCACCTCTATCTTCTCTTTCGGTGACATTTTCTTTTGAAAACTGTCCGACGACTTTTCCCGACTTCTCCTCGGTCTCCCTTCAGCCAATTCCATGAGTTTCTTATTAATCGGCTCGTCCTTCATACTATTATGCAATGCTCCTTGTTTCGACACATGCACCGGTATTTCGTCCCTAATTTCCGGCGTGTTGTACGAACGCCTCTTTCCATGATTCGATTCACCAGCCTCCATGTCCTTAATTCTATCATTGCGATACGATCCTCTCATATGCATCGGCTGATTATCCCATTTTCGATTCTCGTTCATCTTCCAATCGGACATTGGACTGTCGTAGCGCGATGACCATTCCTCCTCGTGTGCATCCGAACGAGGAAGACTCTCCCTCTCCCACATTCCCCTTTGACCTCTCCACTCTCTCTCCTCCCAATCGTTACTCTGATAATTACGATCGCGAACACCGTGTTGTTCAATATCATGATGAACTTCCCAATTGTCATTGCTACTTTCGTCTCGTACTCGCATTTTATCACTAGGATAGACAGGATGATGGAGATCGTCGAATTGCCTCTCGTTTTGAATTCCATAACGTCCACGATCCTCTCTCCCCCTTCTTTCGTTGAAGGGACTGTAACGTCTGGTATCGACCCCCTTTCGTCGATCATCCTCATGTGGATGATGATCCCTGTAATCCATATGCGATCCCTGATCCTCGTCCTCATTCCAATGCTCCGGAGGTAGACGGGAATAATTCCTATCGAAATTCCTCTCCATTTCCATATTTCCCCGTGGGCTGTCACGTCGATCGATCTTCAACGAGGGAATATGTTGATCCTTATGCTCGGGATGTCCCCTTTCAAAGCGTGGATTAAATCTCCGATGTCGATCTCTCTCGTACATTTGCTCCCTCTCCATCATTACATTCTTGTCGCCAATACGATCCATTGATCGATCGCGCGGGAAACGTTCGATACGATCCATTAATTTGTGCACTGGCATTTCCTTATCGAAACGCGCATCATAACGCTGTGAACTCCGGTCGCGTTCTATTTTCTGATCCTTATCACGATCACCCCGTCGATCGGGACGCAAATTTCCTTTATCGATATTACAATCTTTGATACGATCCTTATTGCCCCGGTAACGTTGACCACCCTTATCTAAGGGATTTAGAGCCGCGGTCGCCATCAATGAGGGTATTTCACGTTCACGAATTTTCGGCGGTTCCTTCTCGCGTTCACGTTCCCTTTGACGATCCCTATGCATGTCGTCACGTTCCTTTTCTCTTTGATCGCGATTTAGGCGCGTGTCACGATGATCGTTGCGAATATGATCCTTCTCACGGCGCTCCTTACTTCTTTGACGTGGACAATTTTTCTCATCGAAATCCCTGGTGATATTCTTTCTGTGACCATCGTCTTGACTCGATGAGGGTCTTGCTTTATTTTGATCATTCTTTCGTTGCTCCTCACGCTCCTTGCTTCGTTCACGTTTATTATAAGAATCTTTCTCACGATCTTTCTTGTCCAATTCACGTGATCGACTCGACGTGGAGCGTTTGTCTTGATGCTTGGACGGTGTGTGATCTTGTTTTATTTGTTTCATTGGTTTCTCTGGTGTTCGACTGCGTTTTGATTTTGTCATTTCTTTTGAATGCTTTAAACGATCGAGTGGCGGTGTTCGTGAACGTTTCTCACGCTCCTTTGAACGACGTTTCGTTTTGTCGTCAATTTTATTTTTCTCATCGTTTAAACGATTTTTCGTACTTTTCTCAAGTTCCTTGGGTTTTTCCTGTGGTTTTGCTTTGACAATTTCTTTGGTGATAATTTCATCGTCACGTAATTTTTTATGGTGCTTGTCCTTCTCGGTTTCTTTGAGTTTTGGTTTTGGTGATTCACTGCGATTTTTCTCCTTTGATTTTGCGTTATTTGAGACGTGAGCAATTGGAACTGGGGATTTTGTCCTGGGAACTGAGTGCTTTCGAACGGGAACTGGATTTGCTTTCTTCACTGCTTTCTCGTCTTTTTTTGCGATCACCTCGACTTTACGCTTTCTCTTTGTTACTAATTTTTCGTTTTTCTGACCAAGTCGTTTCAATTTTAATCTGAAAAAAAGATTTGAGAGGAAAATTAATTTTTTCTAATATGTAAAATATAATATCAAAAATTATTGGTGCGATAAATAGGGAAAAAAAAATTATCGTTACTTCTTTTTTCGATCCTTGTCGTCATCATAATCGGGAGATGCGCTGTGGTGCTTGACTTTCTTAAGTTTCTTCACTTTCTTACGTGAATCGGAAGTCGAGGTCGATGATGAATCGTCACTACTAGAACTGCTGCTACTGCTGGATGAACTTGAACTACGGGAACTCGATGACGAGCTCATAACTTTCTTTTTAAACTTGGTTTTGTCCTTGCCATGCACCTCCTTGTCCTTCTTCATTTGGATTTCTAATTCCCTTTGCAGAAGTTGACGACGTCTCTCTAAAACCTTTTCGTCCTCGTACTCGAGGTCCGTTTGATTCCAATCTTCTAAATTTAAATCAGGACTGTGCGACGCCTTCTTCACAAGTTTTGATGTGAGTCGTTTGAATGGATCCTCATTAAGCTGAAAAAAATTGATATTCGTCATTAAAATTATTTAAGATTACACAATTAATTTTTTTCAAATATTTTTAAATAATTTTTTAAAGATAAGTTTTTCAATTTTCGAAAAATTTTCAAAAATTGTAGAAAAATACTTGAAATAAATTAATTATTTTCAATTCAATTTTACAAAATTCCAACTATTCAAAAAAGATTTTTATTATAAATATATTTGAAAAATTTAATTATGTTAAAAAATGAATTAAAAACAATTTCGCTACAAATTTTTGCAATTTTAAATAAAAAAAAATAAAAAATTCAGAATTAGAATTTTAATATTAAATAAAATTAGGATTTTTTGTTTCACTACAAATTTTTGCAATTTCAAATAAACAGAAATAAAAAATTCACCATGTTTTCAGTACGACACACAAACATTTTCTTTACGAAAAATTCTTCTTCTATTCAAAGACGGAGTTTTCAATCTTTTACTGTTACAGTGATAATTATTGTCAAAGCATAAAATTTCTATTTATAGAAATAATATCTTACACAAATCGTAAAAATTTGCACTAAAATTCTTGTCAACGGTCAAAAATGTTCCTAAAGGTTTCACGACTTTACTTTCAAACATTTATCACAAAAAAAAAATACTATAAGCACTTTTAGATTATATTTTGAATTAAAATAAATATAAAATAATGTCATAATTGAAAATTTATAAATAAAGGCGAATTTGATTTAAAAAAAAAAGACTTGAATTTTTCCGGAATTATAATATTATAATTACTAATTACTATTTAGTAAAGAATTATTTTATATAAATTCTATAAATAAAAAAATAAAAATACATAAATAATTACCAATTTTAAAGCTCACCATTGTTTACAAACAAAAATATTCCAAAAAATCAGAATTTTATGAAAAAATATAATCACGGAAAAATATAATATTGAAAACAAAAATTATTTAACATACGTTTAAAATTAGAATTAAAACTTCAAATATAAAATACGAATCCGTAAGTTTCTTTTATTACTTAAGAAGAAATTGTAGAGAAAAATATATCCTTTTATGTTGAAAAATAAATAAAGACAATTTAATTGACTTTCAGAGTTTCTTGCTCTATCAGTTCAATAATATTTCTCTGTTTCTATAATAAACAAAAATAAAAGATTTTTTCGAGAGAAAAGCAAATAAATATATTAATAAACAATTCAAAATTAACTTACCAACGAAGCATTCGTTGTTGCATTATCCTTTTTCGCTCGTTTGGATGGACTAATTAACGTATGAGTATTTGCATATCTGTTGATAAAAACAACTCAATTTAAATTATTTCGAAAATGTAAAATTATCCAATTCTTCTTAATGTAAAAAATATCTAAATATTTTATTATTATTATGTCTAAATTTTTACCTTTAAAAAGCATTTTTTCGACAAAGTAAAAAAAAATAAAAGAAGCAATTTTTTAAAATAAATTTAAACAGGAACATTTTTTAAAAATGAACATTATTTCGATTGTTTCTATTAATTTTTTGTTTTAAGTGTAAAATATAGCGGTAACAATGAACAATCGTAAGACAAGAATAGAAGTGAAACAATATAAAAATAATGAACTTACTTGCAGGTTTTTCCGTAAGAACAACTGCCATTAACTGCCCAGTTTCTACAAAAATCTGATGTATTTTGTGTATTACTGGCAATTGCTGGTTTAGTACCTAATCTTTCAAAAACACTTGGACGTCGAGAGTCAATATTACATTTCGTAGTCTCAACTGTTATTTTTCTTATATTTGATTTTGACATATTATCACCATAAAACAATCGTATTTCGGCAATCGAAGTACATAACTGCAGTATGCAATTACTCTTTTCGTTACGGATTTTAACGAATTTAAATTTTTTATATTCAAACAAATTAAATGTTAATTTTGGATATAGATAAAAAATAAAATTATAAAATAAAAATTAAAAAACCATAAAAATAGGTTTTGCCCTTTAACCTAACCTAATAAATCTATGTTTACAACGTAAATTTTGACTATTAATAATATCAATATTATAATCAATTTCTTTCAAAACAAAACACTTTTATTATAATTAATAAAAGTAATCGTTTAAATTTACTTTCTTATCTTTCTAACTTTTCATCGCCGCTTTTTTTTAATTAAAAACTTTTTTCGACGCTGTACATACTTGTCACTTTTCGGCTTCAAAAATCCGCCATCTTGTGGTGTTATTTTTTATTTCAAAAATTAATTTTCACGCCTGCGCTTTTATTTGTAAAAATAAAAAAAAAGAATCATTCTTTTTATAGAAAATAAAGTATTTTTAAAAAAGAAAAATGTTAAATCTGTATCCTATTGTATAATTATAGGAATTTGTAATTTGATTGACATTTGTTGAGAAATCAAGGTCAAGGAAAATAACAATCACTGTAAACTGGACTTAAGAGTCAGGGTGAGGCAGGCCCAGGTATTTATTTTCAGGGTAAGGTAGGTATTACAACATTATGGCTGCTTTTCATATATTGTAAATTGACCATTCAATGAAATGTTATAATTTTATCGAATATTTGATTGGATTGATAAGAATTATCCAAAATTAATTAACCAATAAAAATTCCGATGACTTCTGTTCTTTTTTAAAGGTCATTTTTATTGTGCTGTGTGAACTGTAGTAAAAATGGTACAGTAAAGTAAAGTGGTCATGGGCGATGAACTGCAAGAAGGAGAGAGATGCGTTAACTAAATCCATTTTTTTCCGATATTGAATGCTCCTCAAGCGTGAAAAAATATTCGCAATTTGCACGAGAAGAAAAGAAGAAAATTGGAAAAAAAGGTGTTAATCATACGATTCACAAATATCGACCTAGAAAACTTTGTTTAATGAGCAATTCCTTCTAAAGATTTTTGTTAATATACAAAAATAAAGATAACTCTGCTCGCTCTGCTTTTGATCTGTCTTCATAAATGAACTGCTAAAAAAAAAACGGAACATCAGACCGCAAGTGCCTAGTTGCAACTGCGTAAATTAAATCCAGGTTTTTCAATTGAATGGTGAGTCTGCTGTTTACGTCAAACAACGTCAAATGACGCCCACGTCACCTTTTCTCCGAGATAGGTTATATCTTGTAATTTCGTGTCGTTTGTTCTCTCGTTTATTGATTTACAACGGAGATGTAACGGACTTGTTTTTTTTTCGCGATGTCCAATTATTTCTTAATAGTTGATTATTTCGAGACATTCCTATTGCAATTTTCATTTTTTTCGGAGGGGAAAATTCATATTTATTGAGTGTTTTATTAAAAAGAGAGAGAGAGAGAAAAATACTTGGTGTGTTTGGAGATAGAAGCATTGGTGCGTGACAGGTATATGTTTATAAGAAGTCATTTTACTCTATTTTGGTTTCGTTTTCTCTTTATTGCGCTGTGCTGATTAGATTGCAGTCTGTTGTAATAATTATACTCTTGGTGATATCGGTATTTAATTTGAGAAGTAACTTAATAGGTTAGATTATTCCGGGAATTTATAAATTGAAAACTTCAATTTTCTCTATCTGATTTTCTTCAATTATTCGTCCCTTTAGTGATAATTTCTAGTCTTGTATCTATAACTTTTTTACTTTAATTCTAATTGAAATTTAATGACTTTGATAAGATAATAATACCTACTGGTAATTAATTAGAATTTTCTATTTTGTAGTAAAATTTTGTATTTTATTTCCAACAGGTATATAGGTTATATAAAACAATGCCTCTGTTCGGAAAATCTCAAAAAAGTCCGGCTGAGGTGGTAAAGGCTCTAAAAGAGGCTGTCAACGCGCTAGAACGTGGTGACAAAAAAGTGGAGAAGGTAATTATTGTCAATTCGTCCTTTTTGTAAAATTCGACTTTAACGAGCAAAATTAGCCGATTGCGTTTACAATTTTCATAAGTAGATGAACTTTAAAAGACTTTGATTTCAAATTGTGTAAAATTTCAATTTTTGAATAAACTTAATTAGAAATATAAAAAAATTCAGATTTACAAAAAATTTTTAAAAAAAATTCTTCTGAAATCAGTTAAATTTTTTAATATATATTTAACTAGTTTCATTAAAAATAATGGATTTATAGAAGAATTTTAATCAAAAACACTAAAACAAATTGAATTTTGAAGCAATTATAAATGATTGCAGGAATTCAATTATTTTTAAAAGTAATAAAATTCTTCGCAAAAATCTTTAGAAATATTAAAATTCTTCTCCAAAATTCAATTATTTTCAAAAAATTTTATTAAAATTCATTAAAAAATTTCAATTATTTTCATAATTAACAATATTCATCACACGAATTCAATTTTTTTTTTAAAGTAATAAAATTCAATTATTTTCAAAAATTTTAATAAAATCCATTGCAAAATTTGAATTATTTTCAAAAGTAATAATATTCTTAGCAAAAATTAAATATTGTTCAATATCTACTATTTTCATAAAATTTACCAAAAAAATTTAATAAAATTCTACAAAAACTTTTAATTATTTTCAAAAAATAATAAAAATTTCACAAGAATTTCATTAATAACAAATTTTTTTTTATAAATTTCTTCGCAATCATTCAACTATTTTCATAAATAGTAAAATTTTTACTACGGGGATTCAATTATTTTCGTAAATAATAAAATTTTTTTTAGGAATCCAATTATTTTCAATAGAATTTTAATCGAATTCCTCGAAAAGATTCTTAAAAATTTTATTAAAATTCGTCCAAAGAATTCAATTATTTAAAAATTTGTTGATAAAATTTTTAATAGGAATTGAATTCCAAGAAACATTCAATTATTCAATAAATTATTTATTTTTGTATTTAAATAATTGAATTCTGGTAGAATTTTCTCATAAACATTGATTTAAAAATAGATTTCAGTTAAAATCTTAGATTATAATAATTGAATTCTTTTCGAAGAATTTCATTAAAATTTTAAAAATAATTGAATTTTATTCAGACATTTTTTTAAAATTATCTTAAAAATAATTGAATTTTATTCAGACATTTTTTTAAAATTATCTTAAAAATAATTGAATTTTATTCAGACATTTTTTTAAAATTATCTTAAAAATAATTGAATTTCTACCAAAAAAAGTTTTATAAAAACTTTTTAAAATGTTTGAATTTCTGCTGAAATTCTGATATTTTTGAAAATAATTGAATTCTTGCGAAGAATTTTATTAAGACTTTTGAAAATAATTGAATATCTGCAAAGATTTTCATTATTTTACGAAAATATTTAAATTCTTGCGAAAAATTTTATTAAAATTTCTGAAAGTAATTGAAGATCTGCTAAGAATTTTGTTATTTTTAATTTATGCCAAGAATTTAAATAAAAATTTTGAAAAATAATTGAACTCCTGTTAATTTTTTACAAAAATTTAATTATTTTTGAAAATTTTAATTTAAATTCTTCGCAAGAATTCAATTATTTTCATAATTAGGTACAATAAAACTCATTGCAGAATTTCAATTATTTTTAATACAATTTTAATCGAATTTCTCGAAAAATGTAATTATTCTTAAAAATTTTATTAAAATTCGTTGAGAAAATTCAATTATTTCAAAATTTGTTGATAACGATTTTTTATGTGAATTGAATTTTAAGAAACGTTCAATTTTATTCAATAAATTATTTACTTTTTATTTTAATAATTGAATTCTAGTAGAATATTCTAATAAAAATTGATTTTCATTTCATAAAAATGAATTTCAGTTAAAATTTTAGATAATAATTGAATATTAAAAGCAATATAGCGTGAATTTTAAAAAATAATTGAATTTTGTAATTCATTGTTTTGAAAAAGTTTAATTGAGTTTTTTTTAATATTATTTTTAATTTCTATTTTCTAATATTTATTTAATTAAAGAATTTACGAATAATTGAAATTTGGAAAAATTGAATATTGTAAAGAAATGAATTTGAAAATTGTCAAAGAACTTTTTCGAAAATTATTAAAAATAATCGATATAAAGAAGAATTTTAGATAAAAATTCTTAAAAATATTAATGGAATTGATAATGATTTTAATTATTATAAATTATTTGTATTAATAATTATTATTAATTATTATAAAACATGAAGAAATCGATGACTTCGAGTCGAAGACTCGGAGTTATCGATTTCTTCATGTTTCATAGTTATGAAAAATTGAATTTCTAGTTTTAAGTAAAATGTTCTCTTATTTGATTCGGCCTGATTCTATTTTTGTCAGTTGGTCCGTAAATGGTCCGTAATTTTTCAATTTTGGTCCGTAATGTCCGTATTTTTAAATACTTTCACTGCTTCGAGCCCTGAATGCTGAATTTCAATTATTTTTAATATAATTTTAATGGAATTCTTCGAAAAATGTAATTATTCTTAAAAATTTTATTAAAATTCGTCGAAAAAATTCAATTTTTTCGAAAGTTTAATAAGTAAATCTAAAAAATTTAATTTGCACTTGATGATTTTTCATTAAAACTTTTAAGAATTAAATTATTTTCAAAATTTTGCAAATTGAAATTCATCAAAAGTTGATTTTCAAAATTTTGTAATAAAATACTTGAAAAATATCAATTATTTGCAATTAAATTTTACAAAATTTCAATTTATTCAAAAGTATTTTAATTATATAAGAAAAGAACGTAAATTAACTATAAATATAATTTTTTTTCAGGCGCAAGAAGATGTTAGCAAAAATTTGGTTCACATTAAAAATATGTTGTACGGAACTGCAGAGTCTGAGCCGCAAGCCGATATAGTCGTAGCACAACTCGCACAAGAACTTTATAACAGCAATCTCTTACTTCTTCTCGTTCAAAATTTAAGTCGAATAGATTTTGAGGTAATTTTTTCGAATTTACTTAATTTAGTATAGAATATATAATAGAAAAAAAATTCTTATTTGAAAGAAATTCGATAGAAATTGAAAAAATTATTTCTTATTTCGCTAAATTCTTTTTTCAGGGTAAAAAAGATGTTGCTCAGGTATTTAATAATATTTTAAGAAGACAAATTGGCACGAGATCACCAACAGTCGAGTACATTTGTACAAAACCCGAAATATTATTTACTCTTATGTCTGGGTATGGAATTTAATTTCTAATTATTTTCTTTTGCTTTTGCAGGCATCACAGTTGGTCCCCTTTTGTCCCCTTTTTCAATTTTGTCACATTTTTCCTTTTTTCTTTTTTAGTGATTTGTCCCCTTTTTCACCTTTTTTTTTTTTGGTGATTTGTCCCCTTTTTCTAATAAAAAATAGAAATTTTAAAACAATGAGATTTTTGAAAAAATTTTCAACATTTAAATTATTAACTGAAATTAGTTAATAATTTAAATGTTGGAGATTTTTTCAAAAATCTCATTGTTTTAAAATTTCTAATTAAATTTATTCAAAATTGATGCCTGCTTTTGAAAAAAAAGGTTTTTAATTCTAATTAAAAATTATTTTTTACTTTTAGTTACGAGCATCAGGATATTGCGTTAAATTGCGGTACGATGTTGAGAGAATGCGCTCGATATGAGGCGCTCGCTAAAATAATGATTTATTCCGATGATTTTTATAATTTCTTTAGATACGTCGAAGTTTCTACATTCGATATCGCTTCAGATGCCTTTTCTACTTTTAAGGTTTGTCTCTCCTTTCAAAGCAACACAATTTTTCTATTAATTAATATTTTTAGATTTTATGGAGTAAATTTATTTAAATTATTTGCAGGAGTTGCTCACAAGGCACAAGATATTGAGCGCTGAATTTTTAGAAGTCAATTACGATAAGGTCTTTTCACACTATCAGAGGTTATTGAGTTCGGAGAATTATGTGACCCGTCGACAAAGTTTAAAACTTTTGGGAGAACTGCTTCTTGACAGACACAATTTCACTGTTAGTTTTTTTTACTTTTCTCTTCAAAAAAAAAGAAAGAAATGTAAAATAATAGTTTGTAAAAAAAATATTTTTCTTTTAAGGTCATGACACGGTATATATCAAATCCAGACAATTTAAAGCTAATGATGAATATGCTTAAGGAAAAGTCTCGTAATATACAGTTTGAGGCCTTCCACGTGTTTAAGGTAAGAAATTTTAATTATGAATTTTATTATTTCGAACACTAAATCGAAACTTTTTCGAAACTAATAAAAAAAATTTTGCAGGTATTTGTTGCTAATCCAAACAAGCCGAAGCCAATTTTGGATATTTTACTGAGAAATCAAGAGAAATTAATAGAGTTCCTCACACGCTTCCATACAGATCGCTCGGAAGACGAGCAATTCAATGATGAAAAGGCTTATTTAATTAAGCAAATAAAAGAGCTTAGATCTGTACATGAAAATTGAATTGAAAAAATAATTTTTAATCATATTTTTTTTTCTCGTTTCAAGGAACTATGTAAATACAATTTACATTCACACAATTTATTGTAACATACAGACTTTAGGCAAACATAAATACTCTGCTACCTTTCTATCAATTTTATTAGTTGTTCAACTCACACAGTATGGCAGCTATAGACAATTTTTTACACTATAATGAAAATTTTCAATTATTACCCCCCGAATACTTTTTTTTTCTCCAGGAATTTAATTCTAAACGTGGAGCTTTTTTTAAAGAAATTCAATTTCAAGCGCGATTTTCAATTTCCTTTTTTTCTTTTATTTAAATGCAAAAATTTTTTTTTCCTGTTTTCAATTGAATCGGGAATTTTGAGAAGAAACTCGAATTTTTTTTTAAATTCTTCAAAATTACGATTCTAAAATAATTTACCTATGTTCTCAGTTTGAAAAATAATTACATAATTATGAAAAAAGCTGTTTAAAAAATAATTATTTTGTGTCTCGTGTAAAATTCGAGACTTTTGAAATTCCCACTTCAACATGTATTTTTGAAATTATTTTTATAATTGTTAAAATATTAAAATTGTTAAAAAATAATATTAATACAGCAAAATCGCCAAAATACTTAGATTTTGTATTAAATTTAATTTTTATTAGTGAAAAACAAAATTTGCCACTTTGAGCGTAAGCTTTAAATTGAGGAAAATTAAAAAAAAAGAAGGGAAAAAAATTATAATAAACTATCAGAAAAAGCACATGTTTAATCTAGGCCTTAAATGCGAGTAAGATTATTAAAAATAATTATTTATTTCGTCTAGAATGTATAAAAATTATTTTCAAGAAATTTACGAGATTTTTTTAGATTGACTTTCGTCTTTAAAAAAAACTAACTAACTAAGTCTTTAAAAAACTAAATGAAGAATAATTAATTTTTTTTCGAAAAAAAATCTTCTAAAGAAAAAATAATAAATGAATAAAAAAAAAAACTTTGGACGAGTGTTTTTTGGTAAATATGAACAATTAAAATGAACTCAAAATTACTAGACGTATCCTTTTTCGGAAATTAGAATTTTGTTGTAGCTGCTGTACTTTGTTTTTTTTTTTCTTTTAATTTCAAAATATCCTACTCGCAGCGAACGTATTACTTATAGCGATAGACATCTGCTTATTTTACGCTAAAATTATAATCACATGTATATGTATAGAATTGACTGTTAAAATGTAACGCCAAAACAATAATTATTGTTTATTATATTTATTGCAATAAAAGTATTACTAAAAATGAATTTTTATTTATTAATTTGATTTTTTATGAATAATCTTTTTACACTTATACTTTTAATATTTATTAGATAATTGGACTAAAACTAAAGAATTTAAGACAATTTTTTTAAATAATTTTAATTTATTCAAAAATATTCATATTATTGCAATAAAATTTTCATTTATTAATTTCATTTTTTATGAGTTCGTTTTGTTTACTTTTATTATTTTTTATTTAATTAAAGACGAAAGATTAATTTAAGACCATTTTTAAATAACAATTTCAATTTATTTAAAAATACGTATTTTCGACTTAAAATTACAATATTCATTATTTCAGTAATTTTCTTTTAATTAAATTGATAAATTTAATTAAAACAAGTAAACACTTAATTACACTTATTTTCTAATTAAAAAAAAATTTCTTAAATATTTCTTCAAATTTTATATATATATATAATTAAATTCACCACGCAAAAATTATTTTGCTAAATCACATCAAATAAAAAACAATGAACATAAAATGTATTTTTATAGTTTAAAAAATATTTAGTAAAAAGATGTAATTGTAGTAAAAAAAAAGAAGATAAAAAAAACCATTAAGGAAGTAAGACTACACAAAAGATATTGATTTAAAACTTTAAGATAACAATCTTAATGTCTTTTGTTAGCAAAATAATTGTTCTATTCGTACATAAAAATTATTTGAAATATAATTCTTACTCTCTATTTTCTTTGTGCTCGTTTAAACGTCGTAGAATGGAAGTTATCGCATGAAGGGCATTGACAAATAATCGTGGTTGTTTCTGTCTTAATCCCCAATCCGGTTTTGAATTTGGCATCACTTCGTCCTTTATTTTCGATGACGGTTGGGGAGTTTTTGGCTTTTTCTTTGTAATCGTGCTGTACACTGAATTCAACAGCCAAATTGATCGTGAATCGCTTAAAATTGCCTGTAAAAGAAATATTCGTCAAATTTTTGTTGTATCTTTATTTTACTATTTTTTTTATATTTGTATTTTTCAATATTTCTATTTTGAAATTTCTATTTTTAAATATTCATCTTTTTACTTAATTATTTCTATTTTTGAATATTTACACTCCGAAATATTTTTAATGTATAAATAAATATTAATTCGCATTGTTTTATAATTAAATAAATATTTTATAAATAAATTCATTTTGAAAGAATATATGCGCTCGATTATGAATTTTAATAGAAAAATAAATATTAATAATTCGCTTTGTATTAAAAATTTGTAAATTAACTAATTTTTGTAAGAGAATTAATTCCTTCTTTACCTCTGCGTAATCGGGATCTTCGATTAGAACCCAAATTAATGTCGAAAGATGTAAAAATAATGGAACTTCCTTCTCGACAGTTACGGTCAAAAATCTCGTTAATGTTTCAATATAATCTTCCTGCAAAAATGAGAAAGAGAAAAAATTAATAAATCAATTAAAGAATTTTTCTAAATTTTTTCTCTGCAGTTTACATAAAAGTTTTCAAAAATTACAAAAAGTTTTCCGTATTTTACAAATTTTATTTAATCACCTTGAGTATATAGGGTTTCGTTGGTGGGTATTTTGCCAGAGTTACTAAAATACTAGTTGCTCTTGTGCAGGCATCCATCCAAGGAACAGATCTATTTGATCGGACCAATGTCATGTAAATTCTATCCACTAATCCAACTTTGCAGACTGTGATGCAGCCGTTTGGCGACAAACGAGTTATAACATCTGGAAAGAAACAAAAAATATTGTCAATTAAAGAGAGAAAAAAGGGAACAAGGCCTTTTTCGAAATTATTTATTATTCACTAAGGAAAAAGAGATAATTTTTTGAAAAAGTTCTTTAATTTTCAAATCCATTTGTTTAAAATCAAAATTTACGTGAAATATCGATTAATCGAAAATTCTTCATTTAAATAAATATTAGAAAATAAAAACTTCTAATAATTTAAAAAAAATTCAAATAAAATTTGTTGAAAAAATTAGTTTCACAGAATTTTTAATTTAAAAGTATCAAAAATTCAGATTTTCAAAGATTTTAATTTGAAACCTTTTCAAAATTCAATTATTTCTAAAAATTCACACAATAATACTTTTAATATTAAATTATTATCTACAGTTTCCTTTTTCAAATAAATTTTTATTAGAAAATTCTACGAGAATTCAATTATTTAAATACAAAAATAAATAATTTATTGAATAATTGAATGTTTCTTAAAATTGAATTTTTATGAAGAATTTTATTAACAACTTTTTAAAATAATTAATTTTTTTTAAGGAATTTAATTAAAATTTTACTGAAATTTATTGAATTAAAGAATTTTATCACAATTTTTGAAAACAATTGAAAACTTTTAAAGAATTTTATTAAAATTTCTAAAAAAAGATTGAGATTGAGATTTTTGAAAATAATTCACTTTTATAGACGAATTTCGCTCCATATTCATAAAAAATAACTTAATTCTTGACGAGAATTTTTCAAAAATTTTGAAAATAATTTAATTTCTGCAAAGTATATTATTAATTTAGAAAATAATTCAATTTTTGTGATGAAAATTGTTATTTATGAAAATAATTTAATTTTACAATGAATTTTATCAAAATTCCTGAATATAATTGAATTTCGGCGAAGAATTTTGCTATTTAGAAAGATAATTGAAATGTTGAGAATTTAATTATAAAAAAAATTTTGAAAAAAATTGAATTTTTAGAAAGAATTTTAATATTTATTAAAATAGTTGAATTCTTTCAAAGAATTGCGTTAAAATTTTTTAAATTGAAACTATGTAATTTCAACAGAATAAATAGAGAAAAAAAATAGATGAAGAAATGAATAAATAGAGAAAAGAATAAATAAAGAAAAGAATAGAGAATAAAAATAAATGGAGAAATGAATAGATGAGAAAAAATAGGTAGAGAAAAAAAATAAATAGAGAAAAGAATAAATGGAGAAAAAAATAAATAGAGAAAGAAATTAATAGAGTAAAGAATAAATTGAGAAATGAATAAATAGAGTAAAGAAAAAATTGAGAAATGAATAAATAGAGAATAGAGATCACGAAAAAGTTAATGTTCTCTAATTAATTAATTTAATAATTAATAATTAATAATTAATAACAATTAATTTTCTCACCCAGTGAAGAAAGACACATCGACAATCGTCCCAAATCATTGGAAAATAAGAAAACGTTGATCGAATCCTCAAGACGATTAGCCAATGTTTCAGCAGGAATTGCTTGTTTCGCTGCATTTTCAGTTCTTATTCTCAGCTCCGACATTCTCGCCGTATTCTTTCGTCTCACACAATAACCTCTCCATAATGCCTGTATCTTCCTCGCAGCACAATTTAATCTCCTCCTCTCCTCTCTCTCAGCCTGATAAATTTTTCTCATCTCCCCAACGCTCAACCACCAATTTTCAATAATTTCCACAGCACATCTTCTTCTTGCCTCAATTTCACGTTCCCTTCTCTCGGCCAATACCGATCGCCAACAATTTTGTAGAACTATAATTCTTCTTCTCAGTTGCAAATAATTTTCCCTCTCAATTCTCCCTTGAACATTTGCTCGATATCTCCTCTGTAGTTTTACGATCGTAGTTCTTGTTCTGAGGTACAAGTTTCTAGTTGTTTGCATTTTTTCTAAAGATCTCCACCAGGTTTGTATGAGTACAGAGGCGGTTTTTTGACGAAGGAAATCATGACGGATTTTTTTGGCGAAAATCGTCGCTCTCCATTTTTGTTGTATTCGAAGAATCGAGTCTCTAGTTGTCAGGAATTTTGATCTTTGGATTTTGCTCATTTTCCAAGCTCTGTAGAATCGTTGAATTGTGATTGTCGCAGTTCGTAGTCGCTGGTAATTTTCTCTGCATTTTCTGGTTTCGATTTTCGATCTCCGGTGTAATTGAATCGTGCATATTGTGCTTATCAACTTCCTATAGTTTCGAGTTGCGATCTTCATTCTCCAGATTGATTGGATTTTAATTACGGAACGTCGATAGAGGAGAAATTCCTCTCTGGTAGCTCGGCTCAATTTTGTCTCCCTATAACGTCTTTGAATTAAAATCGTCGCTTGTTTCGTAGTTTCGTATTCTTTCCGCAACCTCCGGGTCTGTAGCTTCGATCTCCACTGTCTTTGGATTCGAACAATTGTTTCCAGTTTTGATTCGTAGGTTCTCTTCGCTCGCCTCATTCTCCAAATCGATTGAAGGAGAATTATACACTTTCGTTTCGTCTCATATTCCCTGCGTACTTTTTCTCCGATTTTGCGACTTCGCCAGTGTTTTTGAATACACAAGCAAGCTTCTAGGAGTTTTTTTCGATTCTCCCTTCGTTTCTCTCGTACGAGTCTTTGGAGATAAATAGTCGTCTTCCTCAACTGCAAATAGTCTCTACGAATTTTTTCGCTTGCTACTTTCTGCCTCCGGAGTTTCTGCACCAAAATCACGGTTTCTCGAAGTTTTTGATAATGTTTTCGAGCTGAGAAACGTCGCCAGTACTTTTGGATAATTATCGCTTTTCTCTCTTTCTTTACGAGTTCCTCGAATATTTTTCGCTGTCTCCACATTCTGAAGTAGGACTGTATAAGAATCGTGGAGGATTTTTTCCTTTCGTAAACCTCACGGACGGCTGTCATCAACCTTTTCCCACGCCATTGTTCTTGGATCCAGAGAACTTTTTCTTTCAGTTGCAGATAATTTCTACGTTCTTCGTCCCTTTTCTTGTTCCCCAACCACCATGATTCGATTAATTGGACTTTTCGCTTCTTCTCGAGGTAGGCGGTCCGTACCGAGCGGGTGAGTAAAATATTCTCGTACCATTCCTCGATGATCAGAACTGATGATTTCATTTGCCAGTAGTTTCGTTTTGCGATCGTCATTCGCCAATTTTTCTGAAGTATCAAAATAGCTGCCTTTTTCTCGCCGTACTCCGATTGCAACTGTTTGGCAACTTTTAGAGAGCGGTACCAATTTTGAATCTTGATGACCGAGGTTCTTTTCCGACGATAGCTGCGAAGTGCGACCAGAGTTCGCCACCAGGTTTGTAGGAGAATAATCGACCGTCTGCGGGTTTGTAACCCTCGAACGTAAACTTTCGTCTGACGATATCTTTGCCAGCAGTTTTTAATGATAGCGACGCTTCTTTTTTTGTCGAGAAATTCTTGACGCTCGGGACTAATGTACTTTTTCTCCAACCATTTTTTTTCGAGTATTCGAACAGCGTATTTTTTCAGTAAGAAAGCGTTGTGGTCTTTTTTAACCAACAGGATCGATCGCCACCACTTTTGGATTTTTGTCGCCGTTTCCAGAATTTTGATGTATTGTTCTCGTTCCCTTTGCATTGCTTTCAAAGCACGATAGCGTCGCTGTATCACCAAGGTCGATTTTTTGACTGTTTGCCAAGTTTCTCGCTCTTTTCGTCCACTCAATTTGGCGCGATACAAACACTGAATTGTCAAACAAGCGGAACGTAGTCGAAGATAATCGGAACGTTGTCTCTCCATCTTTTTGTACGATCTCCATTTTTTCTGAATGAGAACAACGGCTGCTTTCTTTTCCTCCAGATCCCTGACGTACTCTCTAGTTTCTCGACACCTTCGCCACCAGTTTTGTATTTTCAATGCCGATTTTCGCATCACAAGGAAATGGTTCCTTTGCCGTTTGCCCTCGAGTCGTACCAACCAGTAGTTTTGAATCGTTTTAATTGCTTCCTTCTTAATTTTCATTTCCATCCGGTGCTCGATGCGAAGTTGCCCAAGAATTTTTCTCGCCTTATAGCATCGCCAACTCCGTTGAATACAACAAGCAGCCATTATTTTTCGATTCCTCAATAAATTCTTCACTCTAACGTACCACAACTTTGAACGCCACCAATTTTGCAGCGTTCTTGCCGCTTTCTCGAATCTTGGTTTTTGGAATTTGTAGATAATCTGCCAGAGAAGGGAGAGAGTTTTCTCGCGATGACCATCGGAGATGCTTTTTGCATCGATTTCGCCAGTGAGCGTGTATCCCGAGTCGAGAAGAGCTTTAAGAGCGATATTCACGTTGTGAATTTTCTGAAGACGGGAAATTGATGGAACTCGACATTGACAGGTTAGATTCCGATTACCGGTGATTAGCTCCATTGCTCGGCAGAGACGAACACCGTCCCTCAGATCCGAAGACATGTCCTTGACGGCGTAATCAAATTCATCGAGATACGTCTGCTTGTAACTGACAATATAACCGTAGGCTTTCAGCACTTTCGTGATGTCGCCGATTCCACTCAAAACTTCACGGGAAAATGAAAGAAGAATTGAACGACTCTCCTTGTGCGGGGCTTTTTTGTGGAACAAGCAAGGATCGTGGCCTATTAATTTGTTCGATTTGGCAAAATCGAGAAAGAAGACAAGAAGAAGGAATTTCTTCAGCATGAATTTATTCATACTCTGAGTGAAAGTGGCAAGTTTCATTCCAACCACAGTCGGGTGTGAATGCTGCTTGACGATAAACTGATCGGAGAAAAATCGGTTCAAGAGGAAGCGAGTAAGTCCAATGAGATCGTTATTTGAACGAAGGGGAATTGTTTCGCCGTAAACGGTCTCGAGACCAATTCTCAACCAGAGGGGATTGTAGCTGAGAAAAAGTTCCAGGATTCCTTTTTGTAAGCCAATGTCACGATGGAGATCTCTATCTTGTCTTACGACGAGGATTCCCTTCTCGACACAAACAGTCGTTCGCGAGAGAATATTCGAGACTTCGGGATTGCGGAACATCATGAAAGCGGCTTTTCTCAGGGTATTTAGTCTTGAGTCCGTGTGAATACGCGCTGAAATTGATTCCTTCGATTCTGCCAAAACACATTCCTCCTGCATTCTTGACGATTGCCACACTTTTCCGATGTCGACCAAATTTGAATCGATGTCTGCATTCAAATGCTCGGGCGGTGTCATCAATGTGTTTAACCATTTTTTGAATTCGATTTCCTGGTGATGAACCCATTTCTCATCGTAGTATAGAGTACTGGACAGAAAGGGATCTTCTGTCATTGTTGCTGCGAACGGATCCGGATTGCAAAATTTCGTGACAAAATCGTTGGGATCGTGAAGCTTGACACTAGTTTCCTTCAAGATACTCAAAGATTGATTTAATTTTTTTCTACTAATTCCCGAGAGGGAGAGATTTGCAATCTTCACTCCAGGTATTGGATTTTTGTACGTTTTGTACGTTTTAAAGGAATTACTAAGTTGCTTCTTCTTCACCGATGTCTCGTGATTTTTCACTATTTTTCCACTTTTCGTCGGGGAAATTCTCTTTGCGATTCGTTTCCGTGGACTCAATTGTCTAGAAAATCTCGATTTCGGAGGTGAAATCTCCAACGTACAACTCTTCGAAATTGAACACTTTTTAGGTGGGGAAATTTCAAGAACAGTCTTCGGATCGAGTTCAAAAGTGTCATTCAAATTTTCCTTTCGTTTTTCCCGACGAACGGGAACGATGTGTTCGGGTTTCACCCACATGTCAGCTTCGAGAATATCCTTAACGGTGCTTGTATCTAAATCACGATACGATGTATTGCCGCATCGACGCGGTGTCTCGGCAAAATTTGAACAGTCCATTGAGAGTAGTGAAGAGGAGGCGAATTCAACTTTTCGTTTTGGTGCCGGTTGTATTGGTGTTAATGCCTCGAAATTATTAGCTAATCGCGTTGGTTTCAAAAAAGTTGACGGTTTTCTTATCGGCGAGGGTGGAAGGATAATTTTCTCGTCGTTCATTTCCACAATTTCGAACGTTGTATTTGCTTTGCTATCAGAATCGGATAATTTTTCACAGTCTGGCGATAATTCAAAAACATTATCTTTTGGTGTGAAATTAATATTGTCGATAATACCAGAAAAATTGAATTTCTCTTCAATGGTGGGTGATAGAGAATCATCAAAAACTTCTGTACTCTCGTCATGTTCTTCAATTGTGATCATATCACGATATTTCGGTGTTTTCACATAAGTTTCACGACGTAACGTTTTCATTTCAATTCGTTCTTCCATTATCACAAAACTTTCCTGAGGCGAAAAATTATATTCCTTACTTTGCTTCGCCATTGAAAATTTCACGTTATTAGTTTGGGAAATTTGTGTTATTTGAGTATTTTCTTTATTAAATTTCACGGGTGTCAATGCAAAATCATCGGTTGATATTATTGCGGTGGCATTTAAAAATTCTTTACGTTGCTTTTTCATTTCGTTCATTATTGTTAGTTCGTTGAAATTTTCATTAACTTTTGCTATATTCTCCTTGTCGGGCTCATCGAGATAGGAATCGATTCTTGTTCTTTTAATTCTTGATTGCAATGGATTTTTGTCAAATGTCTTTAATTGACAATCTTCTTTTTGATGAATCATTACATTTTTAGATGGATACGATTGTTGAGTTGTATTTGATTTTTGAATGAGGGGCTTCCTAGCGGCGCGACGTGATTTTTGATCTTTTTTACGTAGATCTGGAGCTTGCATCACGAGAGGAATTTCGTATTTTACACGACGACCATCGGTGAGTTGGAGAACTTCACGCCATGAACCGGCTTCTGCAGGAGACCAAGTTATTCCTAAAGTTATTTCACTGTTTGCTTCAATCATTGCATTAGTGAAACTTAGATCCACGTTCCGTTCCGGCGGAGGTCTTTTTGTTACATTTACCTTAAACAAAGCAAAAAATTAATATTTCGAAAAAATTACAATCTACAATCTATATTAATAATCGCTGTAAATTTTTAAATAATTTTTTTTTTTAAATGTTTAAAATTTTAAAATCAATGCAGTAAAAATCATTGAATTCTTGAAAAGTATCTACAAAAAAATTTGAAAATAATTGAATTCTTCATAAAATTTAATTACTTTCAATAATTTTAATAAAATTCTTTGCAAAAAGTCAATTTATAAATAATAAAAATCTTCATAAAAAATTCAATTATTTTTATATAAATCATAAAATTCTTATCATGACTTCACTTATGTATTTTCAATACACAATTTTAATTGATTTCTTCGAAAATTTCAATTATTTTTAAAAATCTTTTAAAAATTCTCCGAGAAAATTCAATTATTTAAAAAAATAATTGGATTTTTCAAAGGAATTGAATTATTTAAAAAACTTTTAATAAAATCGAATTCAAGAATTCAATTATTCTTAAAAATAATGATATTTTTTATGGAATTCAATTATTTTAAATACAATTTTAATTAAATTCTTCTTAAAAATTCACTTATTTGTTTAAATTTTGAAAAAATTCAATGATTTGTAGAAATAATAAATTTTTTCGCGGAGATTCAATTATTTAAAAAAGTTTTAATAAAATTCTATTTAAGAATTCAATTATTTGCAAAAATAATTAAATTAGCGATTGACTGAAAATCATTGAATTCCTGTAAAGTTTGTATAAAAAAAATTTGAAAATAATTTGATTCATTTCAAGAATTTAACCAACATTTTTTTCAATAATTGAATTCTTTCGAGAAAATGTAATTAAAATTGTATTGAAAAGATCTTAATTCTTGGCAAGATTTTTATTAAAATTCTGTGAATAATTTAATAATTGAATTGTTTTGAAGAATTGATTTCAATTTTCATGTAAATAAAGAAATTTTTTTAAAAATAATTTTTACTGAAAATTTTGAAAATAATTGAATTTTAAGAAGAGTTTCATTTAAGTTTAAAAAATAATCGTGTTTATTAATAATTGTAATTAACAATTTTCCTATTAAATTATATTAAAATTATTCATAGAAAATCTAATATTTTTAAAACAATTTGGTTAGAGTTTTTGTAAATAATTACATTTTTTTAATTGAAGAATTTCATTAAATTTCGTAAAAATAATGTAATTTTTTAAAGTAATTTTAATTGAAAATTTTGAAAATAATTGAAATTTGCAAAGAATTTTATTAAAAACTTTTGAGAAGAATTGAATTGTTTAGAAAAATTTTATTACAATTTTTAAAAATAATTGAACCTGTTAGAGAAATTTTATTGAAATTATCTTGAATATAATTGAATTTTTTCCCAGAAATTTAATAAAAATTGTATTGAAATTTGAATTGTACCTATTGAATTTCTCAGAAGAATTTTACAATTTACAAAAATAATTGAATTGTTTCGAAGAATTTTTTATCAGAATTGTTGAAAATAATTGAATTTAAATAATATTTTTAAAAATAATTGTATTCTTTCGAGAAGTGTTATTTAAATTTTACTTATTGAAAATAATTGAAATCCTCCGAAACATTTTATTATTTATGAAAATAATTGAATTCCTTTGAAGAATTTTAATATTTATGGAAATATTTTAATTCTTGCGCAGAATTTTCTTATTTATGGAAATAATTGAAATTTTTCGGAGGATTTTACATTTTATAAAAATAATTGAATTATTTCAAAGAATTTTATCTGAATTTTTGAAAATAATTGAATTTTTTGAAGGAATTTTATTTAAAAATTTTGAAAATAATGATTTTTTTAAAAGAATGTCATCAAAATTGTTGAAAATAATTGATTTTATATTAAAATTCTTGAAAATATTCGAATTTAATTAATATTTTTAAAAATAATTGCATTCGTTGGAGAAATTTGATTAAAATTCTATTGAAAATAATTGAATTGCTCTAAAGAATTTTATTATTTATGAGAATAATGAAATTCTTGCGACAAATTTTTAAAAAAATTTTGAATAATAATGAACAAGAATATTTAATATTATGGACTTAATAAGTGAATGCTTTAAATTTAAAATTTCTAATCATTCAAAAATTGATGTTTATTCTTGAAAATATAAAATTTTTTAATTTTCAAATAAGAAATGAAATACCGCGTATCATTTAATATAAAATTAAAAAAATATTTCATACTAAATTTTTCGGTTGTAAAAGAAATGCTTATATACTTACATTTAGAGAACGATTTCCAGTATTATTAACGTGCAAAAAACATTCTATTTGGGAATTTACGGGAGTTTCCATAGAAATTCGAGTCTGCGGTTGGAATGGAGCCAAAGTTATATGAAAATCTTTAATCGGTTTAACATCAACTCTAGAAGACTCAGTCTTCTTTTCTTTAGGAGTGACATTTACCTGTGAAACAGAGGCATTTTTAAACAAACAAACAAACAAACGTATAGATTGTAAGAAAAAAGAATTTAATCAAAATACACTACGAAACTGAAAACTTAATAAAACTTGAAAATAAATAACAGTTTGAATAAAAAAACAGAATAGAAAAATAGTTATGATAATTAGTAGTGATAATTAGTAAAAGCGTAAAAGAAACAAGTAAAAATTGTAAATACAAACGATACAAACGTAATGGCAGATACTCACTTGGAAAAACATGACTGAAATTGAAGTTTCTTCTTTAAGTTGATAACGTACTATTGAAAATATTTCACAAATTATTGTTTTTAGAGCACTAATAACATAATATTAGTTTTATTTAACTGATTAATTGATAAAAAACAGCTCTTTGAGCTCTTTGGCTTCACTCTGTTTGTTCCCTCCAATAACGGTTTTGACAGTCGTTTAAATTCATAATCGTAGGTCGCATTTTCATCAATAACGAACAAACGGTCACGTTTTCATGTAAACCTTAAGGCTGCTCCATTGTATTTCCAAATTCCAACACGGGAAATTTGAATCAGTTTCAAAATTAAAAGAAATAATCAAAGTAAATAAAATAAAAAAAAATCAGTAATTTAACAGTTAATCAGTGTGTAACATTTTCAGTTAATGTTATTTGTTTCTTTTTTGAACAAGAGAATTGTACTGAGAGACCTGTCATTCTTTTCCATGTGTTTGTGTCGTTTGTGTATCCGTGTGTGATTCTAAAACTGTCACCGTTTGTGACATACTTAGGTTAAACTCTCCTGTTTTTATTAATAATACAAACTCTTTTTAAACTTAAGTTAGAATTTTGTTTGTAAGAATATTTTTAGTAAATTTAGCATTGAAAAGTGAAGTACAACATTTTTTGTTCTTGAAACAAAAGTGAACAAAAGTTTTTAGAGGTTAGGTGGCGCCACGTGCTTAAACGAGCACGTTCTCGAAGAAGCTGTCCAGGTTCTTAATATAATAAAAATAATGTCTACTAACAGTAAAGTATCTGAGGTTACGGAAAAAATATCCGACATGGATATTGAAGAGCCGACGAAAAAGTTGACACATAAGGAAAAGAAGAAATTGAAAAAACAACAAGAATATGAGAGAACTTTGGAAATGATGACCAAGACTGGTGGACAGGGTCACAGTGAATTGGAATCAAATTTCACGGTTTCTCAAAGTGCTCCTCAAACACGTGGTGCACAACAATTGGATAATGCCGTTGATATTAAAGTGGAAAATTTCAGTATTGCAGCTAAGGGTAAAGAACTTTTTTCCAATGCCAGCTTGCTCATTGCTCAGGGTAGACGATATGGTCTCGTTGGTCCAAATGGGTAAGAATTTAGAATTTAAATAATTTTATTTTAATACTTTTCCATGTATTTGCAATTTTTATTCTTTATTTTTATATTTTTTCTCTATTTAATTTTTATTCTTTATTTAGAAAACAATTTGAGACAAAAAAACAAATTGGTAAAAAGTATGAAATTTATTTCAATTAAAAATTTCCAGACATGGTAAAACGACATTGTTGCGTCATATTCAAAAAAGAGCTTTCGCGATTCCACCGAATATCGACGTTCTTTATTGTGAACAGGAAGTTGTCGCCGATGATACGCCAGCTGTGGAGAATGTCCTCAATGCCGATGTTAAATGCAAGGAATTACAAGCCGAATGTAAACAACTGGAGGAGAAAGCAGAGCAGGGTGATGAATCCGTTCAATCCCGACTGCAGGAAGTTAGTCTTATTTTTAAAAATATTATTTTTACTAGCGCACGGAACGTGATATTCGATTTATTATTGTTATTCAAATTACAAAATTTTTTATTTCTAAATACAAATTTTCAAATAATTCCATAATCAAAATTTTTAAAAATTCACTTCTTAAGTACAAAATAAATTATTATTGTTTATATTTTCAAAAATTTTAATATAATAAATTCTTCGTAAGAATTCAACTATTTTTATTTAAATAATAACATTCTTCGGAAGAATTCGATTTTTTTTATATAAATAATAACATTCTTCGGAAGAATTACATTTTTTTAAACAAAATTTTTATAAAATTTCACAAAAGAATTAAATTATTTTCTAAAATTTTAATAAATGCTTCTAAACAATTCAATTATTTTTTAAATAGTAAAATTTTTGCAAAAATTCAATTATTTTCAAAAAAATTTTACGAAAAAATACAATTTTAATTCATTTCTTCGAAAAATTAAATTATTTTTAAAAATTTTCTGACAAAATTCAATTATTTAAAAAAATAATTGAATTTTTCAAAAGAGTTAAATTATTTAAAAAACTTTTAATAAAATCGAATTCAAGAATTCAATTATTTTTAAAAATAATGAAATTTTTGCTGGAATTGAATTATTTTAAATACAATTTTAATTTAATTCCAGGGAAATTAAATTATTTTTAAACATTTTTTTTTAAATTCTTCGAAAGAATTCAATAATATCAATAAATAGTCAATTTTTCACAGAAATTCAATTATTTTAAATACAATTTAAATTAAATTCTTCTCAAAAATTCACTTATTTTTTTAAATTTCGCAAAAATTAAATTATTTGTATAAATAAATGTTTCGCATAGATTCAATTATTTAAGAAAGATTTAGTAAAATTCTATTTAAGAAGTCTATTATTTTCAGAAATAATTAAATTGGAAATTGACTGAAAATCATTGAATTCATGTAAAGTATTTATAAAAAAATTTGAAAATAATTGAATTCATTTCAAGAATTTTATCAACATTTCTTTCAATAATTAAATTATTTCGATAAAATCTAATTAAAATTGTATTGAAAATAATTTAATTCTTGGCAAGATGTTTATTAAAATTCTTTAAAATAATTGAATTGTTTTGAAGAATTTATTTCAATATTCTTGAAAATAATTTAATTGTTTTCAAGAATTTATTTCAATATTCTTGAAAATAATTGAATTGTTTTAAAGAATTTTTACTGAAAATTTTAAAAATAATTGAATTTTAGAAGAGTTTCATTTAAGTTCAATTCAATTATTTTTTAAATAGTAAAATTTTTGCAGAAATTCAATTACATATTTGTAATACAATTTTAATTGAATTCCTCGTAAGAATTTAATTTAAAAAAAAAATTTAATGTATTTCGAATAAATTATATTATTTACTAAAATCTTAATAAATCCTTCGAAACAATTCAATTATTTTTATCAATAGTAAAATTCTTCACAAGAATTCAATTATTTTTATAAATATAGTAAAATTCTTTGCAGATATTCAATTATTTTCAAAACAATTTTAATTGAATTTCTCTGATGAATTCAAATATTTTTAAATATTTCCATAAATTTCAATTATTTCCTAAAATTTTAATAAATTCTTCACAAGAATTTAATTAATTCTACAAATAGTAAAATTCTTTGCAGGAATTGAATTATTTTTAATCAAATTTAAATAAATGACACGAAAAAATTTTATTATTTATAAAAATAGTTGCATTGTTTCGAAGAATTTATTAAACTTTTAGAAAATAATTGAATTGTGTCGAAGAATTTTATAGAAATATTTGAAAATAATTAAATTCTTTACAGAAATTCAATTATTTTTGAAACAACTTTAATTGAATTTCTGTAAAGAATTTAATTATTTTCAAATATTTCTATAAAATTCTTCGACACAATTCAATTATTTTCTAAAATTTTAAATAAATTCTTCGAAATATTTCAATTATTTCTATAAATAATAAAATTCTTCGCAATAGTTCTATTATTTTTCTAAATACTAAAATTCTTTGCAGAAATTCAATTCTTTTCAAAACAATTTGAATAGAATTTCTCGAAAGAATTTAATTATTTTCAAATATTTTACACAAAATTCATTTATTTCCTTAAAATTTTAATAAATTCTTCGTAAAAATTCAATTATTTTTATAAATAGTAAAATTCATCGCAAGAATTCAATTATTTTTAATAATAATAAAATTCTTCTCAGGAATTCAAATATTTTCAATACAATAAATTGTAATAAGATTCTTCTTCATAAAATTTAATTGCTTTCAAAATTTTAAATTAAAATTTTTAAACAAACTTCATTATTTTAAAAAAATTCAAAGAAATTCTTCAAAAAAATTTAATTCGGATGTTTAAAAATTTTAATAAAATTCATCGTGAGAATTCAATTATTTATTTTCTTAAATAAAATAACTCTTCGAAGGAATTCAATTTTTCTCTTCAAATTTTTTGATAAGATTCTTTGCAAGAATGCAATGATTTTCAATACATTAACTTTAAAATTGAAAATATTTAAAAAGAAAATAATTTTTTTTAAAAAGTTAGGAAACAGAAAAGCAATTAAGAACTAACTTCAAACTGCGAAGAGATTACCTGAATACACCGATTATTAATATAAAAAAATTTGCAATTATTTAAGTTTTCTAATTAATCAATTTCGAGATAAATCTCTTACTTTAATAAGAAAATATTTTCCTCCCCAGGTTTATGAAGAATTAAAGGCAATTGGCGCCGATTCAGCGGAACCGCGAGCACGACGAATTCTAGCGGGTTTGGGATTTTCCCGTGAAATGCAAAATCGAGCAACGAAAAATTTCTCCGGTGGTTGGCGAATGCGTGTCTCATTGGCGCGTGCACTTTTTCTTGAGCCAACATTACTTTTACTTGACGAACCAACGAATCATTTGGATTTAAATGCCGTTATTTGGCTCGATAATTATCTGCAATGCTGGAAAAAGACATTATTAATAGTTTCTCACGATCAAAGTTTCCTCGACAATGTTTGCACGGATATTATACATTTGGATCAATTGAAATTATTTTACTACAAGGGAAATTATAGTATGTTTAAGAAAATGTACGAGCAAAAACGAAAGGAAATGATAAAGGCTTATGAGAAGCAGGAGAAGAAAATTAAGGATCTCAAAGCGGCTGGACAGAGTAAAAAGCAAGCGGAGAAAAAACAAAAGGAAGTACTCACGAGGAAACAGGAGAAGAATCGTACGAAAATACAGAAACAAGAGGAGGATACAGGACCACAGGAATTGTTACAAAAGCCTAGGGATTATATTGTTAAATTTAGCTTTCCTGATCCACCGCCTCTTCAGCCACCGATTCTTGGTCTTCATAGTAAGCTATTTTTTCTTTTGACTCAATAATTTAATCCAGGGTTGCTACAGGTCAGGGGAACCAGGGAAAAGTCGGGGATTTTTAATAAAAGAACTGGAAAAAATTAAATTTCTATAGAATTCATAAGAAAATTTAAATTCTGAATTTTGGTGTCTTCTATGTTTGCCTCATAAACTATGAAGTTACCACGAATTCTAATACTAATTCTAATTCTTGAAATTTTTTTTCTATTTCTGACACGAATTAATTTTTTAATTTTATTATATTTAATTATTTCAAAAGTTTTAACGCAATTGCGTTAAAATAACTTTAACTTCATAAATAACAAAATTCTTTACTGAAATTCAATTATTTTTAGGAATTTTAATAAAATTCTTTGCAAAACTCAATTATTTTCATAAACAACAATATTCATCACGAGAATTCAATTATTTTCAAAAGTAATAAAATTCAATTATTAAAAAGTAGAAATTCAATTATTTAAAAAAATTTTAAAGAATATCTCGTCAATAATTCAATTTTCTTTATAAATAGCAAAATTTTTCACCAGAAATTCAATTATTTTCAAAAAATTTGAATAGAATTCTTTGCAAAATTTCAATTATTTTCAAAAGTTTTTCGTAATTCAATGATTTTCAATATTTACTATTTTTATAAAATTTATCACAAAATTTAATTGAAAAAAAATTTTTGATTTAATTCTACGAAAGCATTTAATTATTTTTATAAATAAAATACAATTTCTTTTAGGAATTCAATTATTTTCATCGCAGAATTTCAAATATTTTTAATACAATTTTAAATAAATTCCTCGAAAAATGCAATTTATTCTTAAAAATTTTATTAAAACACGACAAAAGAATTCAATTTTAAGAATCATTTGATTATTTAATAAAATAATAAAGTTTGTTGCAATAATTCAATTATTTTCATACATAACTTTTAATTCGTCGCAGGAAATCAATTGTTTTCAAAAATTTTTATGTGATTCTACAAAATAATTCAATTATCATGGTAAACAACAAAATTCTTTCCATAAAATCAATTATTTTAAGGAATTTTAATAAAATTCTTTTACAAAATTAATTATTTTGATAAATATTAAAATTTATCAGAAGAATTCAATTCTTTTGAAAAGTAATAAAATATACTTTGCAGAAATTTAATTATTTTCAAAATTTTTGAAAAATTCTCGTCAAGAATTAAGTTATTTTTATAAATAGGTAGCGAATTTCTTCTATAAGAAGTGAATTATTTTCAAAAATTTCAATAAAAATTCTTGGCAATATTTCAATTATTTAATCAAAATTTAATAAAATTCTTCGCATGCATGCAATTATTATTTAAATTCTTCCCATGAATTCAATTTGTATTTTTAAAAATTTTATTAAATTCTTCAAAAATTTTTAATTGTTTTCAAAAATTGTGATAAAATTCTTTAATTCTATAAATTTCAGTAAAATTTTAATTAAATTCCTTAAAAGAAATTAATTATTCTCAAAAGTTGTTAATAAAATTCTTCATAAAAATTGAATTTTAAGAAACATTCAATTATTCAATAAATTATTTATTTTTCTACTTAAATAATTGATTTCTTGTAGAATAATTTTCTAACAAAAGTTTATTTCAAAAAAGAATTTCAGTTAAAACTTTAGATAATAATTCAATATTAAAAGCATTATAGTGTGAATTTTTAGAAATAATTGAATTTTGAAAAGGTTTTAAATTAAAATCTTTGAAAATCTGAATTTTTCTCATACTTTTAAATTAAAAATTCTGTGAAACTAATTTTTTCGACAAATTTTATTTGATTTTTTTTGAAATTATTAGTAGTTTTTATTTTCTAATATTTATTTAAATGAAGAATTTCCTATCAATTTGATTTTAAATAAATAATTATGTATTCTTTCGAGAAATTTTATTAAAAATTGTATTGAAAATAATTGAATTCCTTCGAAACATTTTATTATTTATGATAATAATTGAATTCCTTTGAAGAATTTTATCATTTTTGAAAATATTTTAATTCTTGCGAAGAATTTTCTTATTTACTGAAATAATTGAATTTTTGCGGAGGATTTTACAGTTCATAAAAATAATTGAATTATTTCCAAGAATTTTATTTGAATTTTTGAAAATAATTGAATTGTTTGAAGGAATTTTATTAAAAATTTTCAAAATATTTATTTTTTAAAAGAATTTCATTAAAATTGTTGTTAATTAATATTTTTTAAAATAATTGTATTCGTTCGAGAAATTGTATTAAAATTGTATTAAAAATAATTGAATTGCTCTAAAGAATTTTATTATTTATGAATTATGAGAATAATGAAATTCTTGCGACAAATTTTATTACAATTTTTTAATAATAATGAACAAGATATATTATTATATGTACTTATTTAAAAATGAAGTTATTGATGTTTCCGAATAATTTTATTTTTAGAGAAATTCGCAAATAAAAGTATAGAATATTTTTTTAGTTTCCAATCATTTTTAGAATGAATCAGAATATTCTTTAGGGTCATGGAAAAAGTCGAAATTTTGTCTGGAAATCAGAGAAGAAACAAAGTTAAATTTTGTTGCAACTCTGTTTAATCTATTACTTAATTGTTAAAATTAAATTTTATTTTCAAATTTTTCAAAACTTGATCCAATTTTGTTTTCAGATGTGACATTCGCTTATGATGGACAAAAGTCACTTCTAATTGAAACCGATTTTGGAATTGATTTGAATTCCCGTGTTGCCATTGTCGGACCCAATGGAGTGGGAAAATCAACCTTCTTAAAACTCTTAATGGCTGATTTAACTCCCATGAAAGGAGAATTAATAAAAAATCACCGTCTGGTAAGTAAAGAGAAAGAACTTGTCAAATTAAATTTTGTATATTAATTAAATGAATTAATTAAATTAATTAAATTATTTAAATGAAATTTTGTAAAAATCTTTTCAATTGATTTTTATTTGAAGAATAAAAAAAGAATTGTTTTTTACAGAGAATAGGAAGATTTGATCAGCACTCGGGTGAGCATTTAACGGCAGAGGAAACACCATCGGAATATTTAATGCGCCTTTTTGATTTGCCTTATGAAAAAGCGCGAAAACAATTGGGAACATTTGGTCTCAGTTCACATGCTCATACAATTAAAATGAAAGATTTATCAGGAGGACAAAAGGCGCGTGTTGCGTTGGCTGAACTTTGTTTAAATGCACCTGACGTCGTGATTCTTGATGAACCGACAAATAATTTAGATATTGAATCAATTGATGCCTTGGCCGAAGCAATTAATGGATATAAGGGCGGAGTTATTATTGTAACTCACGACGAGAGACTAATAAGAGAAACTGATTGTTGTCTCTATGTCATTGAAAATCAACAAATCAATGAAATTGATGGTGATTTCGATGATTATAGAAAAGAATTACTCGAGAGTTTGGGAGAAGTGGTTAATAATCCTAGTATAGCTGCTAACGCCGCAGTGCTTCAATAATATATTTTCATAATCCATTAAAAAAAAAAAAAATTAAATTAAAATTTGTATCATATTTCGAAACAAAATAGGAAAAAAAAAATTTGATTCTATAAACTAGAAATGAATTTAAATGATTCTGAATAAAAGAGAAAAGATTATTAATTTTTAAATAATAATAAGAAAGAAAAAAACATATATTTATTCAAAAAAAAAAATATTATATAAAATTCCTTCATTTTTTTTTAAATAGAAAAATGTTTGCTAATTTCACTTGCAAAAAAGAGAGAATTGTTTTTTATAAAAGGTGAAATGTCTGTAATTTTAATGAAAAATCACACTATTTAATGTTCATAAAAAAAATAATAAATTTAAGAATGAAGTGAGTAATTGTTCTCGACTTCTTTGTTTGTAAATAAAGCTTGTGAATATTGTAAGAGAATTAGAATGTTAATTTATTAATTTATTCTTTTTTTTTTGTACTTAAAATTTGTGAACAATTTTTCTATTATAAATATTTAACAAAAAAAAAATTATGTGCATTCAGAAAATTTTGTAAACAGAGAAATTTAAATAATGAAATAAATTTTGTCCATTGTTCAAAAATCTATTTGATGTTTATTCTATTTTTAATTATTTCTTAAAATTGCAAAGGTTTTGTAATAATTAAAAATTGTTGATTAATAATTCAAAAAATTATAATTAAAAAGAATTTTTAATTCGTAAAAAGAAATAAAAAAATGTTATAAAAACTTTTTAAATTCAATATTTTTTATTTTTTAATCAATAATCACTAAAATATAAAATTATTTACTATAATTATTTAAATACAATATTATTTTCTTAATAATTTTTTTAATTAATATGTAATTCAAAATATTAAAAAATTTATTCGATTATTAAACAATTGTCCAAGAAATGAAATAGTTTTTTTTATGAATAACTTTTGACAGTTGATAACATTGAGGTTAGAATCTGTTGACATTTCTGTTATTTAAATACTTTTAAAAATATTGTCTGTGATTAAACAAGACAAACAAATATAACCAATATAAACAAAAATAGAGAGAGAAAAAGAAATTAGAGATTTTTATTGTAACAAATTTTGACAGTTTATAACTTTGAGGTTAGAATCTGTTGACATTTCTATTATTTCTGTTATTTAGAAATATTATTTATGGTTTTCTTTATTTATTTAAACAAATAAATAAATAGAGAATAAATAAAGTACAGACTGTTTTTTATAACAAGTCATAACTTTGAGGTTAGAATCTAATCGACATTTCTGTCACTTGTTCTGTTATATTTAAGAATATTATTCACGGTTTTAATTATAAAATCTAATTTTTTATAAAGCAATAATAGTTATTACACATAATTATTTAATTAATAGATGATTTTTAACATCTAAAATTCGAGAAAACTCCAAGTACATTTTGTGCTACTTCTTCTTTTGAGTTACATAAAATCCTAATACGTTATAGGAATTACCGGCAAATTTTCATTCAAAATTTGAAAGATTCGTACTAGGATCATAGAATAATATAAGAGGTGGCATAGTATCAACCAATCAGAATGCTGCTTTAGACTTGACTTGCAATACAGTGGGAAGTATTAGGAGCAGTATAAACAAACAGAGGTGGCATTATTCTTAACCAATCAGAAAGCTGCTTAATGTACTTTTGAATTTTCCCGCACAGCAGTAGTAGTAACCTAAAGGATTATTCTGATTGGCTGACACTATGCCACTTCCCATATCATTCTATACTCCTGATACGATTTTGTCATATTTCAACTGAGAAAATAGCCTTTTCACTGCATTGAATGTATTAGAGGCTATGTATATTAAAATAAGAAGTGGCACTACTGTATAAATAAAATTAAACGTAGAAATGAGTTCATAAAATATATTTATACTGATAAATATAATTTTATTAATTTAAGGAAATAAAAATTATAAAACAGTAAAAAAAGAATTAAAAAAAAAGAAAATAGAAAAAACAAAAGGAAATAAAGAAATGTTATAAAAACTTTTTAAATTCAATATTTTGTATTTTAATCAATCACTAAAAGATAATTTACTATAATTATTTAAATATATTATTATTTTCTTAATAATTTTTTTAAAAATACAAATAAAATAATTTTTTTTACTAATAACTGAGGATATAAATTAATAGTAATTCTAATAATTGATTTAATTGTTATTTATATTTTTGATTTTCAATTATTTAGGTATTAATAATTATTTATTATTATTTATTAATGATTAGTTTGAAATATTGTTAATAATAATAATTATTATTTTATTATTATTTATTATTATTATTAATTATTTATAAATATTTTATTATAAATATTATTTTTACAAATTGCAACAAAAATTTAAAAAATGCTTTAATTAAATAAAAATCCTTCTTATTTCATTCATGAGAATTCATACAATATTTAATAAATAAATAACAATAAAAAAATCAATTTTTGCATAGTTTGCTGTTTACAAATAATAAACAAATTGTGAATTAATTTTATTAATAAAATACTTTAATTCATTACATTAATTAATTATAAACGTATAAATAATTTATTTAGTTGTAATAAATTCAATTTAAATAAATAATAAAGTAGAAATTGTTTTTTTTATAACTTTTATAGACATTTTATATTAACTTTCAAGTTAGAATTACCGGCACATTTTCATTCAAAATTTGAAAGAAGCGTATCAGGATCATAGGACAATATGAGAGGTGGCATAATGTCAACCAATCAGAATGCTTCTTTAACCTTTGCTTTATATTCTAGCGGGAAATATTAGGAGTAGCAGAAACAAACAGAGGTGGCACGTTTGTCAGCCAATCAGAATTTTACTTTAATTAATTTCAAATTTTCGCGGGCTCAAATATTAGTGAAACTTAAAGGTGCATTCTGATTAGTTGACACTTGTGCCACTTCTCACAGCATTCTATATTCCTGATACGATTTTTTAAATTACTGATGAAAATGCGGTTAGAAATGCTTAAATCGTATTAGGATTTTATGATTTTGAATTAAGAAGTGGCAGAAGCTGATGAGTTTTCTTAATTTGTGGGTTAAAATAATTAGAGAATTATCTGTTAAATAGTTATTTAATTACGATTCTATAATATATAAGTTGTTTGTGTTTAATTTTATACATTTTATATTAAACAAAGAAAATTACTGGTAAAAAAATGTCCGTAGGAAAAAAATGATAAAAAAAAATTCTAAAATAATATAAATATTACAAACTAATAAAAAATTCAAGAAAAGTTAATATTTCACATGAAATTAAAATCAAAATTGATAAAATAACATAAATAGTAAAAGTTAAAAATTATTATAAATAGTTACTATTAAAAATTAATAATTGCTTACAAAATACTTTGTAAACAAAATTAAAATTAAAAAGAAATTGAAAATTTAGTTTAGAATAATAAAGAGGATAAATAAATGAACAAATTTTAGACATTGTTTTTAAATTTAACAATAAAATTTTATTATAAACTTTCAAATTTCTCGCTTTTGAATAATCTGACTCGTGTGGTTACTTCCGCCCGTCATATGGTCTTTTCCTGTGTACGCCTCCGTCATTTTACACGTGGTTGAAACACAGAGACGTTATTTGACAAATTAACGGTAAGAAAAATAAAAAAAATTAATTGTTTAGTGTCCCTGAATAAATTTCAAGTATTTCTTTATAAAATAAAATTTAAAAAAAGTGTTTCCGTGTAGTTATTAAGTTTTACCAGGTGAATCAATTTCATGTATCACGCGAATTCGACTCGTCGCATATTTATTTACTTCTTTTCCTCTCTATATCGTCTTTTTGTTTATTATTATTTACTTTTCTTGCTATTTCCAGCACTGTTGTTTATTGAAATTACTCGGTTAAATTGTTTTTCGATTTTATTTATTTATAAGTCCTTCTTGATTTCCTAACCTCAAAATGAATGTAGAAAGTGAATTCCTCTGCGGCTTATAACTTTACGGGAGAAATATATTTTTTATCGTATTTTTTTTAGGTGAGTTGAAAGTAATTATCAATTTGTTTTGTTTTTCTAGATTCACCATGGCAGATAATATGGAGACGTTTGATGATTTCGGAGCGACGACCGAAACAATGCCAGCCGGATGGTCGGCGGAATTACCGGAGATTAAACTTTTTGGACGTTGGAATTGCGAGGATGTGCAAGTCAGTGATATGTCTTTGCAGGATTACATTGCCGTGAAGGAAAAGAATGCAAAATATTTGCCTCACTCTGCAGGCAGATATGCGGCTAAACGTTTCCGTAAGGCCCAATGTCCCATTGTTGAGCGTCTCACCAATTCGCTCATGATGCATGGTCGTAATAATGGTAAAAAACTCATGGCCGTGCGTATTGTGAAGCATTCGTTTGAAATCATTTATTTGTTGACTGGCGAAAATCCCCTTCAGGTAAAAATTTTTCTTTGTGTATTTTTATCTATTTGATCTATTTTTTGTCATTTTTCGGAAAAATAATTGTATTTTTTTTGTTTTGATAAAGGTACTCGTTACGGCGATTATAAATTCAGGACCAAGGGAAGATTCAACGAGAATTGGACGTGCGGGTACTGTGAGACGTCAAGCAGTTGACGTTTCTCCATTGAGACGTGTTAATCAAGCAATATGGTTACTTTGCACTGGAGCCAGGGAAGCTGCATTCCGCAATATTAAAACAATCGCAGAATGCTTGGCCGACGAGCTGATTAACGCTGCGAAAGGTTCATCAAATTCTTATGCCATTAAGAAGAAGGACGAACTTGAGCGTGTCGCTAAATCAAACAGATAAACTGTCTCCACTTCTTATTCGTAAGAAATAAACTTTAAGTATAATAAATTTTGAAAGTTTGTTAATTCATTTTCACAATTCTTTGCAAAAATCCTTTTTTAATTCACATTTTTCAGGAAAAGTAGAATATTGATCAGAAAAAATTCAGGGATTTTTATTAAAAGCGCAGGAAAAAATTAAATGTTTAGAATTTATAAGAAAATTGAGAATTTTTTTTTCTTTTCGTTTGCCTCGAAAACTATGAAATTATCACTAATTCTAAAAAAAAATCTTAAATTTTTTCTACTTCTGATAATAATTTATTTTAAATAACTTAATTCTATTGAAGAACTGCCATAAAGTTATATTACTTATCAATCATTTAATGTTTCAATTTTTAAAATCTTTAAACAATTCTTTGAAAGAATTCAACTATTTTAATAAATATTAAAATTCTTTCCATAAATTTAATTATATTCAAAAATTAAAACAAATTCTCGTTAACATTTCAATTATCTTTATACATAAATCGCAAAATTCTTCGTCAAACTTCAATTATACTTAGGAATTTTTGTAAAATTTCATTATTTTCATAAATAAGAATATTCATCGCAAGAATTCAATTATTTTTGAAAATTAATAAAATTCTTCGCAAAAATTCTATTATTTTCAAAAAATCTAAAAACAAATTGTCATCAACATTTCAATTATTTTTATAAATGAATAGCAAAATTCAATTATTTTCAGGGATTTTAATAAAAGTCATTGCAAAATTCAATTATTTTCAAAAATTTTAATAAAATTCATTATAAAATTTCTATTAATATCAAAAATTTTTCTTAATTTAATGATTTTAAGTATTCTACTATCTTAATAAAATTTCTCAAAAGAATTCAATTATTAAACAAAAATTTTGATAACATTCTACACAAACATTCAATTATTTTCCAAAAAAATGAAAATTTCATAAGAATTCAATTTTTTAAAATACAGAATTTGCAAAAGTTTTTTCGAGAAAATCAAAAATTTTTAAATTTAGCATTAAATTCTTCGCAGCTATTCAATTATTTTCATAATTTTTAAAATTCATTTTAGGGAATTAATTACTTTCATAATTGAATTCGTAGGAATTTCATAAAATTCGGAGGAAGTCAATTATTTTCATAAATAAGAATATTCATCAGAAGAATTTAATTATCTTCAAAAGTAATAAAAATCAATTATTTTCAAAAATTTTAATAAAATTCATTGCAAAATTTTTCTTAATTCAATAATTCGTGTATCTATTATTTTAATAAAAATTTCCAAAAGAATTCCATTATTTAAAAACAATTTTGCCAAAGTTCTACATGAATATTCAATTATTTTCTAAAATTAATAAAAATTTCACAGGAATTCAATAATTATTAAAAATAGAATTTTCATTAATTTTTTCGAAAAAAACAAATTGTTTAAAACTTCTTTACAAAATTCTTGGCAATACCTAATTCAATTATTTTCATAATTATAATAAAACGAATTTCAGAATTTCAATTATTTTTAATACAATTTTAATCAAATTCTTCGAAAAATGTAATAATTTTTAAAAAATTTATTAAAATTCGTCGAAAGAATTCAATTTTTTAAAAATTTGTTATAAAAATTATGTATAAGATTCAATTTTAAGAATCATTCTATTATTCAATCATTTTTGTATTTTTGTATTTATATAATTTTGATTACATTTTTTATGGGAATTGAAGTATTTTAAATTAATTTTTAATTAAATTCCTGTGAAGTAATCAATTATTTTCGAAAAATTTTAATTAAATTCTTAGCAAAAATTTCAATTATTTTCATAATTAATAATTTTTTCCCTGGGATTAAATTATTTTAAAGAATTTTAATAAAATTTTTCGAACAAATTCAATTATTTGAAAAATTTGATAATATTTTTTATGAGAATTGAATTATTTTTATAATAATTAATAAAATTCTCCGCAGTAATTTAATTATTTTAAATAATTTGAATAAAATTCCTAGCAAAAATTTTATTATTTTTAAAAATTTCATTAAAATTCTTTAAAAGAAAAAAATTTAATTAAATACTTTGAAAAAATTTAATTTTTTTTTTAAATAATAAAATTTTTTGTAGTAATTCAATTTTTGTAAAAAATTTTGATAAAATTCTTTATAATTTAAGAATTTACTTATTTTTAATACAATGATGTCAAAAAAATTCAATTTTGTCAAAATCTATTGATAAAATTTTTTAATGAGAATTCAGTTTCAAGAAACATTCAATTATTCAATAAAAAAAATTGATTTTAAAAATTAATTTTAGTTAAAGTTTTAGATAATAATTGAATTTTGGAGAATTTACTAGTAATTGCAGTTTTTAGAAATAATTGAATTTTGTAAAGGTTTCAAATTAAAATCTTTGGAAATCTAAATTTTTCATACTTTTAATTAAAACTTCTATGCAACTAATTTTATTCAAAAAGCTTAAGCGAAATTTTTTATAATTATTTCAAGTTTTTATTTTCTAATTTGAATATTTAATTAAAAAGTTTCCGAATTAAGGAAATTCGTAAATAAATGTGATATAGATTTGAAAGGAGGAAAAAAGAAACTTATTTTTGGTTTGGAATTTTTATTTTAATAAATATTTATATCGTAATAGATGATACATAATACACTGTGAAAGATCAAGATCGGTATATGAAAAAAAAAACGAAAAAAAATTGATGAATCTATTTCACATTTCATCGATATCAAATTCTCGTTGAACTCACTGTTACTTGTGTAACTCTTTAATTTTGCGTTCGCATATCGATTCGACGGTTTACAAAATAAAGAGAAACACAAAACTTAAACAAATAGTTTTTTGCACTCTGGCAGAAAGTGCCGAAAACATTTTTTTTTTCAAATTTCTTTCTTTTTTTTCACCACGAAAAGTACGCTATATTTAGAAAAGGAGAGCGATGTCCATCTTTCGAAGTTCATACATTATTTACATTTTGCAAAAAAGAAAAATTAACAGAGTTAACTGAAAAAAATTACGATTCGACAATGCGTTTCTTGCATTTCTTTTTTAAATTTCTAGTCTTCTGATGTATTTTTTTTTGTATTTGATTCATGTACTTTGTACTTTCGAGTTTTAATTCGAAATGAAATCGTGCATTCTTAATCTAAGCGATACGCAATTTATTAATTATTATTAATAACGGATCGTATTAATGATCAGTCAAAAAAGAGAAAAACAAATTTTCTCTCTAGAGGAAAAAATAATTTTCTCCAATATTTTTCATTTTTTTCAAAGTATTCAATTTACTTTGTTTATATTAAAAATTAAATTTCTTGAATCTTCCCATTTATTTTCTTTTCGCAAAGAAAAGGCGAACGAGCCGAAAAAAAATTAGATTTTTGAAAACCTTTTTTTTTTGGAAGATTTAAGTTACATTTTCTTTTTTTTCCTTTTTACAAATTGAATCGTGACAAAATTTCTATTTCTATTTTGAAAATACAAAAACTAAGAGAGGGCGGAGGGAAAAAAAAGAACATTTTCAACTGAAAAACTGAGTCGAATCCACCACATTCAGCTTATTTAAATATAAATATAAGTAATCACTTTGAGAGGTAATTTGCGTGTCTTGTCGTTAACTTTGTGAGATCAATGACTTGGCAAATTTATAAAGCCAGTCCTTTGCCCTTTGCCATTATTAACTTAAGTCTAATTAAAAAATATACAAATAAGTACATCGTGAAATTGTTGGAAGCGCTTTACACAATTAAATCGGTAATTATTTTCCAAATAAATGAATTCAACGAATTTTTTCCCTATTTTCCGAAAATAAAATAAGTTTTCAAATTTCGAATAATAATTCTTTAGAAATATTAAATATGACAAAAATTAATAATTAGAATACAAAAAAAAATTTCGTGAATTCATTTATTCTTGACAACTTTTTTTTTAAATCTCTTTCTCGCAAGTACAACAATCAACTTTTATTGTCATCAAACAATGAACTAAAAGTACTTGACATAAATATTTAATGAGATAAATAACTAATTCTATTGATATTTGTCGAAATAATATTATGAAGTCTTTCGAGAATGGGAAGCAGGTAACGGAATAAAACCGTTTCACCCAAAATTTGTGCTAACCTTTGAACTATCTAGATAATGAATTATATTTTAATTAATAATATTAATAAAAAGAGAGTGTTTGTAGAGAGTAAAAAAAAAGAATTACATTAAGTACAATTCTCGCGAAAAAAATCGCTTTTTAAACAATAAAAATGTAAAATAGCAAATAAAAAAAAAGTACTGGAATAGATAAAGAAAATGAACTTATCTAATTTTTTCCAAATGAAATTAATCATAAATTAAATAAAACGTCCCACATTTTTTTTTCTTTCAAAAATTACAAAAGGCAGGATTAATGTAATTATATTTATATATCGTAGATAAAAAATATCACAAACGAACTTTTAATCGACTAAGTACGATTAAATAGCTTCGCTAAGAATTCTTTTTCTTGAAGCAACAAATTAAACAAACAAAAAAATTTCGATTTAATCACGAGCTTTTCTATCACTTTTCGTTATATTCTACATTTTTCGATTTTTTAAATTTGAAATTCAATTCCCATGAATTAAAACTGAAAAGAAAAAAAAACATTTCAAAAATCGAAAATTTGGATTAATTTGAAAAAATTACAAGAAAATTTAAACAATACAGATTAATTAATTATAAAGAGATTCAAGATTCTACAGTTACAAAATAACTATAATCAATTTTTGGCTTTTAATAAAAATTTTCCCAATCTTTCGGAAAAAGATTTAAATTATAAAAAAACGATTAAAAAAAACGTTAAAATCCTAATTTTTATAAATTTTACACTCTATGAACTTTTTTAAATTAAATTCAACAGACAGAGTTTTAACCTCGATTTTAACAATTTCGGGATAATAGCTTAAAGTTTATTTACTTAAAGCGATAAAATTTGGAAAACTTAATACGAAAAAATTTGTTTTTAAATAAAAAATTGTTCGCTTTTTAAAACGGAACAAAAAAAAAAGCTAAAGCTAAAGCTTTTCTATCACTGTTCGAAACAAAATAATTTTTTTTCGTTTCGTTAAATTCTCTTATTTCCTAAGGTTTATAAATATCTTTTTTTTTTGTCGAAAGCTCGTTTTTTTAAATCGCAATGACTGTAAGCAATTTTAGAAACGAAAAATTGTCGAAAGCTTTACAGTTGTAGAAAAATTTGGGATAACCCAAAATTTGTTCTAATTATTAATAAATGAGAAAATTGCTTCAAAATCAAAGTTCTTAGCATTTGGCGAAACTAATTAAGAACGATTCCTTAGTCAATAAATAGATTAAAAAATAACAACCTTGTACAATGAACGACTGTGACACGCAAATATCTCTTTTTTTTTGCCTTGCAGCTTAGAAGGTAATTTTTTGTAGTCCTTAATTAATCGACCGTAAGAGTAAAAAAAAAAGTGCGCAATTGTGAGCACAAATCACAATTTTTTTTTTTGAAATTCTGAATTAATATTATTAATTATTAATTTGGAATTTCTGTTTGAAAGACTTCTTTCAACGAAAAAAAAGAGAGAGTGTTTTTGTAGCGAAGATATCGACTCAGAAAAAGATTTTTAGAAAAAGGAGTTACATTCACTAAACATCTAAATTTATTTGTGCTCACAGAACCTCATTCTTCTGACTAGTCGGCTTTTACTGCCATTACAACACGTAATAAGTTAATTGTCATGACAATGCCGTGTATTTACATTTATGAAATGATGTCTAGTAGATGATTTTTTTTCCTCAATTAACCGGCCTCTTGAATTTTTTTCCATTTCAAGACAAAAAAAAAATTGTTTTAATAGAGAAAAAATCTTGTAAAGAATAATTAATTGTTCAATTAATTAATTATCCTTTACAAGATTTTTTCTATATTAAAACAATTTTAGTTTCTTAATTGCAACTACTTTCTATTTTCTAATCATCGAAATGAATAAAATTATTTCCAGTCAAAAAAAAAAAAAAAATTAAACATTTCTCAAGTTGCAAACTTTTAAAAGATTCAAATCATTTTTTTTTTTGGGATTCAAAATTCTATCATAGCTGATAAAAGAAGAAAAAGGGGAAAAAAATTCAATAAAGCCAGTGATAAAATGAAAAGTCGGTTTTAAAAGAGAAGCGAGAGCGAGACAGTTTTTGACTGAGTTGAAAATGATGTGAGTAGAACGATAACAATGAGAACAAGAAGCCTAAATCCTGTTTCTTTGCGAACGACGAACTCCTCCTTTTGTTTTTTGTTTTATTCTGTTTATGAGTAGATGGCTGTTTTAATGATGTTAAAATGACATGGCTTTTAATACGCCCAATGATTGTTTTCTTTTTTTCTCTTTAATAATTATTTTATACGATGGACTAGCTTCGGAGTGCGACTTGAGTCGCAAAAATATGCAATGATTAGCATATGCTGTGAGTAGATTGTCAAGAATCGGTTAACGATTTAAAAATCGTTTGAGAAATTCAATTTACAAGAGAATTCTTTTTATACATTACAAAAGAAAAATGTATATAGACCAAAATTTGACGAAAAATCCTAATAAAACGTAGTTTGTTTTTTGATTCCTTGATTTTTCAAATCGATATTCAACAGTGACATTTCATGTCCTTTTTTTTAAAGTTTTAATTACACAACACACCCAACAAATTTTCAATTCTAAAGAAAAATTTCATAAATAAATTCCCTTCATGTGAGTATTTTTTTTAAAAGCGTGTTTTTTTTTCCTCGGGATTTTAGTTTTAAAGTGATTTCCCAAACACTGAAATAAAGAAACTATTAAAAGAAAAATAAGTTTCTGAGAAAGAAAAGAAAAAGAAATTAAATTCTTGCGTGAACAACTCACAGCATATAAATTTCAAATTTTTGAAGCCACTGACAGTGGAAAATTCACCGGAGATTTAGGAATCGATTTTTTTTTTTAGCCATTTTGGTAAGGTTTCTCTTTTTCTCAAGGCAAAGCGCACTTTTTGAGAATATTCTTTTTCTTTGGGTTTCGAAAAGAAAAATAGAATTAAAAAACCTTAATCTCGAGTGTCAGGAATTAAAAAAGAAAGAGATGAAAAATAAAAAAACTCGAGATTTGAGTAATTTTAGGTATAAAAAGAAAACGGGGGGTGGTTTTAAAGGGGAATTTACCCACAAGGGACAAAAATCGAATTCTTTTTTCAAAAGTGCACAAAAAATTCCACATATTGGAATTTTAGGAAGCTGTTTTTTTTTCTAGTTTTCTTACTTTGTGAGTGTTTTTTCTTTCTTCTTCTTTTCTTTCTTAAGCTTCCGTAGACGTTATTAACGAGCCTTTAGGTGTGTACGCCGTTGCATTGGGATCGAGATTTGAAACTGTGCATCCCGGACAGGAATTATCACTTGCACGAAGTTTCGTACCAACCCTGACGTCATTACCGAGACGGAGCTTCGACGTCGTGCAGGTTGTTGCCGATCCAAATGTGTCCTGCGGCATCACAGCCAAGTCTTGCGCAATTTTCGCCTTTAGCAGCTCAACCTCTTTCTCTTGATTCCTAATCATACCTGGAGAAAAAAGAATTTTTATTAATCAATTGTTATAATAACTATCAAAAATATTTTCGTTACCATTGTTGCTTTACAAAATTTACTTTTTGAAATTATATTATTATTAATAATATAATATAATAATAATAATTATTATTATTAATAATAAAAACGAGCAAATGATACGCGCAGAATGCTAAATTATATTTATTATTATTTTGTAAATTCCAAAATTCTATATTTTCAAGAATAAACATCAATTTTTGAATGAAAACAGATTCAAAATTTAAAGAATTCACTTATTAAGTACAGAATATGAAATAGTCTTGTTTATTATTAGGTATTCAACAAGAATTTCATTATTCTCATAAATAATAAATTTCTTTAGAGCAAATTAAATTATTTTCAATACAATTTTAATAAAATTTCTCGAAATACAATTATTTTTAAAAATATTAATTGAAATTGATTATTATCAAGAATTTCAATATAAATTCAATTCTTTTCAACAATTTTGATGAACTTCTTTTAAAAAAATTTTATTTTCAGAACTTTTAATAAAATTCCTTCAAAAAATTCAATTGTATTTATAAAAATTAAAAATTCACATAAAATTCTTCGAAATAATTCAATTATTTTTATGAATTGTAAAATCATAGGCAAGAATTCAATTATTTTCATAAATAAGAAAATTCTTTGCAGGAATGAAAATATTTTCATAAATATAATAAAATTCTTCAAAGGAATTCAATTATTTTCATAAATAATAAAATGTTTCGATGGAATTCACATATTTTTAATACAATTTTGATAACATTTCTCGAAAGAATACAATTATTTTAAGAAATATTATTGAAATTCAATTATTTTCAAGAGTTTTAATAAAAATTCAATAATTTTCAACAATTCTGATAAAATTCTTCGAAACAATTCAATAATTTTTATAAATTGTAAAATTCTTCGAAACAATTCAATTATTTTTGTAAATAATAAAATTCTTCTGAGAATTTCAATTATTTTCAATAATTTAGTAATTAAAATAACTTTAAAAAATTACATTTTTTTACAAAATTTAATGAAATTCTTAAAAAGAATTTAATTTTCAAATTTTTTAATAAATACTTTACAAGAATTCAATGATTATTTCAGTACATCGACAATTTAATTATTTCTGGAAATAATTGAATTCTTGAATAGAATTTTATTAAAACTTTTTTAAATAATTGAATCCCTGCGAAAAAAAATTAATTAACTGTCAAACTTTTGACATAACAATTCCAACTATAAAACAAAATAAATTGGAATAAAACAACACTAACTTTACATGAGGACAGATTTTTTTCTCTTGATTTCCAATAAATAAAGATTGATAAAGATTTCGAATAAATAGAGAAAGATTTCTAATGAATAAACTAAGAAACATTTCTAATAAATAAACTAAGAAAGAAAAATGGATTAGATTTCGATAAGGGTTTTTGAAATTAATAATTAAGTTGATTGAGTGTAGAATAAAAAGTCAACTTACTCTCTTTGATTTCGAGTTGACGTTTAGCTTCACCAAGAGCGGAAAAGAGATCGAGCTTAATGCGAGTTTCCGCACTTAAGCTGTTTTCAAGATGAGTATTTTTTTCTTGTAAAGCGCTTAGCGCTCCTAACAAGATTTCCGTTTCTCCATGATTCTCCTTACACCGTGACACTTCCTTTTCCAAAGAACTGTACCTGAAAAATTACCAAACTCGTTGGTTAATAAGAACAAAAACAAAATTAAAATAAAAACTAATTAAATTATTGAATAAAAAGACAGAAGAAAAAAATTGTACCAATAACCGAGATTTGTTGGTTAATAAGAATAAAAACAAAAAATAAAAAACTAATTAAATTATTAAATAAAAATACAAAAAATAATTTTGTGGTGAACGAGACTTGTTGGTTAATAAAAATACAAACAAAATAAAAAAACTAATTAAATTATTAAATAGTGAAAGAAAAAAATTGGGAAGATATTCGTTGGTTAATAAAAATAAAAACTATGTAATTAAAAAATACAAATACAAAGAAAAAAATTAATAAACGAGACTCGTCAGTTAATAAGAAGAAAACAAAATAAAAACCAAAATTATTAAATAAAAATCCATAAAAGAAAAAAGAATTGCTGATAAAAATAAAAAAAATTAATTTGCTGCCAAATTACAAATATGACGAATAACTTTTTAAATGTGGTTTAAATTTAATTTCTCAGATTACTAAATTGAAATTAGTATTAAAAAAATAATTATAGAAAATTTTCAAAGAACTTTTAGCGTACCTATCGTCTTTCGACTTGATATCTCTTCGCAAGCTTTTCACGTCTTGCTCGAGTTGTGTTCTTCGTGTTTTGCAGACGTCAGTGCACTCTTGACGAACCAATGGAGGTGGAGGTGGTGGTACTGCGGATCTAGCTTCTTCAGCGGCTCTTCGAGCCCTTCTCTCCGAAGCTAAAGACACTTCGCACGCACTACGCTGCCTTCGTTCCTCTGCAATTCTCTTTTCTAATGTGGACATCGTTTGTCTGTCCACTTGACGGGCAGTTACTAATCCGTGTAACCTTTCAAAGAAAATAAATTAATTTCTATACAAAATATTTAATTCCTAATTATTATTATTATTATTATTATTATTATTATGTATTATTATTATTTGTCGCAAGAATTTAATTATTCTCATAAATAATAAAATTCTTTAGAGCAATTCAATTATTTTCAATACAATTTTAATAAAATTTCTCGAAAGAATACAATTATTTTTAAAAATATTATTTGAATTCAATTGTTACTTTCAACAATTCTGATAAAAAATTCTTCGAAACAATTCAATTATTTTTATAAATTGTAAAATTCTTCTCAGGAATTAAATTATTTTTGTAAATAATAAAATTTATCTGAGAAGTTAAATTATTTTTAATATAAGTAATTTTAATTAAATTTCTATGAAAAAAATCAATATTCAAGATAATTTTAATAAAATTTCTCTAACAGGTTCAGTTATTTTTAAAAATTGTAATAACATTTTTCTAAACAATTCAATAATTGTTCTCAAAAGTTTTTAATAAAATTCTTTGCAAATTTCAATTATTTTCAAAATTTTTAATTATAATTACTTTTAAAAATTACAATCATTATTTTTACGAAATTTAATGAAATATTTCAATAAAAAAAATGTAATTATTTACAAAAACTCTAATAAACTTGTTTAAAAGAATTTAATTTTCTATGAATAATTTTAATATAATTGAATAGGCAAATTGTTAATTACAATTAATAATAAACACAACTATTTTTAAAACTTAAATGAAACTCTTCTTAAAATTCAATTATTTTCAAAAATTTCAGTAAAAATTATTTTTAAAAAAATTCCTTTATTTCCAAGAAAATTGAAATCAATTTTTCAAAACAATTTAATTATTTTAAAGAATTTTAATAAAAATCTATCCAAAAATTAAATTATTTTCAATACAATTTTAATTACATTTTCTCAAAAGAATTTAATTATTGAAAGAAATGTTGCTAAAATTCTTGAAATGAATTCAATTATTTTCAAATTTTTTTATAAATACTTTACAGAAATTCAATGATTTTCAGTCAATCGACAATTTAATTATTGAATTCCTGCGAAAAAAAATTATTATTTCTGCAAATAATTGAATTTTTGCAAAATTGAAAAAAATAAGTGGATTTTTGAAAAGAATTTTATTAAAATTGTATTTAAAATAATAGAATTCCTGGGAGAAATGTACTATTTATTGATATAATTGAATTCATACGAAGGATTAAAAAAAGAATGTTTAAAAATAATTTAATTTTCCCTGAAATTCAAGTAAAATTGTATTAAAAATAATTGGAATCCTGATAAGAATTTTATTATTTATACAAAAATAATTAAATTTTTTTACGAAAATTCTTATAATTTAAATAAATTGACTTTTTGCAAAGAATTTTACTACAATTATTGAAAATAATTGAGTTCTTCATAAAATTCAATTATTTTCAAAATTTTCAGTAAAAATTATTTTTAAAAAACTCCACTATTTTCAAGAATATTGAAATAAATTCTTAAAAACAATTCAATTATTTTAAAGAATTTTAATAAAAATCTTGCCAAGAATTAAATTATGAAATTAATTTAAATGACAATTGATAAAAATTAACAACTTACTTGCTTTGCAACTGATCATTATCATGTTGTAATTGTTGGAGGTCACCTTTTGTTTGTCTCTCTCCACTCAACAACGTGTTAATTTGTGAACGAAGCTCTTGTTCGGTTTGTCTGCTCGCTTGTAAGTCTGATTTTAAACGTTTCACGTCAGCTTCAAGCTTACGACAAACTAGTAACCTGCAATTCATTTTATTTGTAAAACTGTTGAAACAAATTTTAAAAAAACCTTGCAATTTGTTTTATTTTGAAAATAATCAAAATAAAATAAACTTCAATTTGTTTTATATTCTGAAAATAGTTGACATAAAATTAAAAAAAGAACTGCAATTTGTTTTATTTCGAAAATATAGTTGAAATAAAATAAAACTACAATTTGTTTCAATTTAAAAAATAGTTGCAGTTAAAATAATAGAAAACGAAATATCTGTGAAATGTTCTGTGAAAATTGTTAACTAAAGTAACGAATTAAATATTCAAGTTGTAAAAAAATCAAAGCAATTTAAATGTAAAAGAAAATATTTGTGAGAAGAAGAGAAAATTCGAGAGAAAAAAAAATACCTCTGGCAATACTCGTCTTGTTGCTTTTGGTTATCCGAAATAACGTCACTCGTGACTTTCGATTGACGACCTTTACGTTCACGTTGATTATTCGTCGTCGATGAGTCACGATTTTCTTTGACATTATTCCATTTTCCATTTGCCGAGCCATTTGATTGTGTTTTCACTGAGCCACCCTTCAACGATTTATCCTTCTCTACTTCGTTTATGTCAAAATCATTAACCGATCTGCAAATCAATAATATCGATTTAAAAATTTTGCAATTTCTACTTCTACTTATTATTTTAATATTTTCTACAAATTTGAAAATATTTTCTATAGATTCAAAATTATTGTATTCTTTAAATTAGTGTTTGTGTCACTATCTAGTGAACAAAAAAAAAAAAATGAAGAATGGAAAATTATGTAAAAAATTCTCACCCAATTCTTTCGATAAATTGCAAATCGTTTGAAGGTACTGTGGAACCATTTATATGCATAAATCTCTTGTCATTTTTTTCAGACTGCGAGACATTGCTATTGTGTTTATTGTGTTGCTCCTCAGACTTTTCTCCCTTATCAAGTGATTTTCTGTGTATATTTTTTGTGGCTGAATTTTGTGCTTGTGACATAGTCTGTGTTCCATTGTGAATGCTGCCGTTTTGTATGCTCGTTTCCGCTGTCGAGCCACCGGCTCCTAAAAAAAACAGAAACACAAAATTTAACATTTTAACATTTTAAAAAAAATAAATTGTCCGAAAAGAAAAAAACAAACCTTGTATTTAAAGATTAAATAAAAAATTAAAAATAGAATAAAATTTAATAGCAGGGCTCGAACTAGTGAAAGTATTTAAAAATACGTACTTTACGGACCAAAAATAAAAAATTACGGACCAATTACTGACAAAAATATAACCAGTCCGAGTCAAATAAGAGAACATTTTTACTTAAAAAAGTTAAAACTATACTTTTATCTACAGAATTGTTAGTTAAAAATATAAAAATTCAGATTTTCAAAGATTTTAATTTGAAATCTTTTTAAAATTCAATTATTTCTATAAATTCAAGCTCTAATGCATTTAATATTCAATTATAATCTAACATTTTAACTGAAATCCATTTTTAAATCAATATTTATTAGAAAATTCTACGAGAATTCAATTATTTAAACACAAAAATATGTAAATAATTTATTGAACAATTGAATGTTTCTTAAAATTCAATTCCCATAAAGAATCTTATCAAAGAATTTTTAAATAATTAAATTCTTTTAAAGAATATTAATAAAATTTTTAAGAATAATTGCATTTTTCGAGAAATTCGATTAAAATTGTATTGAAAATAATTGAAATTCTGTGATGAGTATTATTTTTTATAAAAATAATCAAATCTCTAAGAAGAATTTTATTCTTTCAAAACATAATTAAATTTCTGTAAAGAATTTTATTACTCTTGAAAATAATTAAATTTCTGGAATAATTTGTAACATTTCCAAAGTTAATTTTTTTTAATATTCAATTATTATCTAAAATATGAACTGAAATCCATTTTTAAATCAATTTTTATTAAAAAATTCTATTAGAATTCAATTATTTAGAAACAAAAATAAATCATTTATTGAACAATTGAATGTTTCTTGAAATTAAATTCTGATAAGGAATTTTATCAACAAATTTTTAAATAATTAAATTCTTTTGACGAATTTTAATACAATTTTTAAGAATAATTACATTTTTTGAGGAATTCGATTAAAATTGTATTAAAAATAATTGAAATTCTACCAAGAATTTGATTAAAATTTTCGAGAATAATTGAATTCCTAAAAAGAATTTTATTATTTACGAAAATAATTGAATTCCTGTAAACATTTTTTTATTTATGAAAATAATTTAATGATTGCGAACAAATTTATAAAAAAAACAATATAAATAATTGAATTCCTGTGAAACTTTTATTATTTTGTGAAAATAATTAAAGGTTTGCGTAGAATTTTATTAAAATGTTAAAAAATTTTCTGAGAATAATTTTATTATTGATAAAAATAATTGAATTATTGCGAAAAATTTTATTTAAAGGTTTAAAAAGAATTGAATTTCTGTGAAAAAATGTGTTATTTTTGAAAATAATTGAATTCTTCCAAAGAATTTTAAAAAAACATTTTTTAAAATAATTGATTTTTTCTAGAAATTGAAATTAAATTTTTAAGAATAATTATATTTTTCGAGAAATTCTTGTAAAATTGTATTAAATATAATTGAAATCTTGCGATGAATTTTATTATCTATGAAAATATTTTAATTCCTAAGAAGAATTTTATCATTTGTGAAAATAATTTAATTTCTGTAAAAATTTTTTTATTTATGAAAATAATTGAAAGATTGCGAAGAAATTTATAAAAAATTGAATTCCTGTGAAACTTTTTATTATTTTGTGAAAATAATTAAAGGTTTGTGTAGAATTTTATTAAAATTTTCAAAAATAATTGAATTTCTCAGAATAATTTTATTATTGATGAAATAATTGAATTATTGCGAAAATTTGTATTTAAATGTTTAAAAAGAATTAAATTTCTGTTATAAATTTTGTTACTTTTGAAAATAATTGAATTCTTCCAAAGAATTTAAAAAAAAACATTTTTTAAAATAATTGATTTTTTCTAGAAATAGAAATTAAATTTTTAAGAATAATTACATTTTTCGAGCAATTCTTGTAAAATTGTATTAAATATAATTGAAATCCTGCGATGAATTTTATTAATTATGAAAATAATTGAATACTTGCTAAGAAATTTATTAAAATTTTCAAAAATAATTGAATTCCTGAGAAGAATTTTATTATTTATGAAAATAATTGAATGATTGCGAAGAAATATATAAAAAAATTTGTAAATAATTCAATTCCTGTGAAATTTTTATTATTCTATGAAAATAATTAAAGGTTTGCGTAAAATTTTATTAAATTTTTTAATAATAATTAGTCTTGTAAAATTTTATTAAAATAATAGATATTAAATTGAGAAAAATTTTTGAAAATTATTGAAATTTTGCTAAGAATTTTAATTCAATTTTTGAAAATAATTGAATTTCGGAGAAGAATTTAATTATTTCTAAAGATAATTGAAATTGTGACAAGAATTTAAAAATTTTTTTGAACATAATTGAATTTCAGCGAAGAATTTTATTACTTTTGAAAATAATGGAATTTCTGCAATCATTTCTAATTTCTCTAAAATTCTCCAAATTATGTCATACAATTTATCAACTTTTCGTCTTTTCTCAATCAAATTACGGACTTTACGGACCTTTTTTTAAAAAACTGACTTTTACAGACTTGAAGCAAATTTACAGACCTAGTTCGAGTCCTGTTATAGAAATTGATTCTGAACAAAAGAGAAACTTTGTAACTATAAAGAAAAAGTAAAGAAAACAAGGTGTAAATACATGCTACCTCTACTTTTTTCCGGACTGTGATTGTACTGCGAATTTGTCCTGTGAGACTGTGATTTTGAATGATCTAAAGGCGCCGCTACAAGCTGTGCTTGTAACTGTACTTGGGGTTGAATTTGTCGAATATTTGCCGCTTGTTGTTCAACAGGCAATGCCTGCTGTAACAGTTGCACGTAGAAATCATTTTCTTTCGCAACATCTTTCTGTTTTCTCTGAAAATTCAAAAAGAACGAAACGTTTATATATTACTCTTTCGTAAATTGCTATTTTTTACTTACATATTTTCTAATTTTTAAAATTTTATTTTTACTTGTAGAAAATTTCCCAACTCACCTGTCTCATTCTGTAGCCTACGTAACTTTTAAAACCAAATCCTAATGTAACTACTGGATAACCAATACTGAAAAAATAAAAATTTATTACTCCTTGAAATTAATTTGAGAATATGAGAAGAGAATTTTAATTTCGTTTACAATTTTTCATGAGTGATAAAAAATGAAGAAAAGGAAACATACCAATGAGCAGCAAATGGCCTACAAAGATCTAAATGAAATGGCATATGTCGTAGGTCTCTTAATCGAACTGCTGCCTCTATATAAAGAAACAGAAGCCACAGCATCACAGTTGGCAGACAAACACCTTTGTCTGTAATAAACATTTGAATAGTTAACATCAATTTTTATCAACATGTTTTTTTTTTAATTAATTCTTTTGTTTATAATTTAAATTACCTGTGTGCCAAACATACTGCACCCAAACGTATGTACTGGCGGCAAAGAAAAGCCAGTGTACTGGGATAAAAAAGAAACAAATCATGTCTGATGTGAGTGCGATACAAATAAAAAACACTGAGAAGGCCTGCAAAAGAAAAATTATTTTTATTTACAAACAAAGTGCTTTTTTCGTTCTTAAAAATACTATATTTTCATTGTAAGCAAAAATATTTTTTTCCAATAAATATTTTTCCTTTCGTAAATATTTTTTTCCCTTATTTTGATTTTTCTTCACACTGTAAATATTTTTTTCCCTTATTTCGATTTTTCTTTCCATTAGAAATATTTTCTTCCCTTATATGAATATTTTTCTTCCAACTGGAAATATTTTTCTTCTTATTAGAAATTTACTTGTAATTTAATTTAAACGAAGGAAATTGAAAGACAACTTACCAAACCTTGATATTTAAAAGAATCGTAAACACTTCGAAGAAGCAGCCAAAATGGCCACAAAAATTCAAAACGAAATTCTAAAATGAAGTCTGCTAATATCACCATGGCCCATAGCAGAAGAAACTTTAAGTAAAGTAAAGTGCTGTAACAGAAAGTTTAATAAAAATTAGTAATATTCGAAAAAAATAAAATAAAAATAAAAAACGTGAATTTAAAATGTAAAATTAATTTAAAGTATTTAAACAAACTAAACACGAAAGAATACCCCAAAAAATTAAAAATAAAACAAAAACTAAAGAATGGAATAAAAAAAAATTCCATTTACTATTTTTAATTTAAATACCAAACGTGTGTCAATTTCTGTCTATTTTTAAAAATATACGCAAACAAGGGAGTGTGATAAATGTGTTTTAAAATAAAATTTTTTAAATTCAACTAGAATTTTTTATAGCGAATTAAACTTTTTGTTATATAAAACCTTTTTATTATTTTTTCTGCAACAGAATAAATGAAACACTTTATTTAAAAAAAAAGTTTAAGAAACAAACACAAAAAGAGAATTTTCGTAAAATAATACAAAACGTAACAAATATGTAAATACAAAGTAATATTATCAAATAGGGCATCAATTTAGGGTTTTCAACTAATTGATTATGAGCTTTATATACAAATATAGATTTTTCCAATAACGTATTTTTTTCACTTTCTCTTTTACTTACTCGAAAGGAAAATCGATTTTTTTCTCTGATTTTTTCCTAGATTAAAATACATCACATAATTAGAATTATAGAAACCAAATTTAAAATTAATAATTTGAGAAAAAAAATATTGTCAAACTACAGCATAAAAGATAAAAAAAAAGAAGTTTCGAAAACAATTCCTGATTATAAGGGAATAAAAAAATAATTTTCGTTTACTAAACTGTTGCTAAGAGAGAAAACTAATTTAAAAATATAACAATTTTTTTTGTTTGCATAATGAAAGTTTGTCAACAGAAAAGTAGGTATGACAATTTTTTCTTGTTCTATAGAATTTTTAATCGAGAAATTTCTAAAAGAATCAAAAATCAACGCAGGGGGTAGAATTGTCACATACATAAATATTTAATGACTGAGAGAATATTATGATAATTAAAATTATGAATGACTATTGAGAAAATTATGAGAAAAGGAAAAAGGATTTATAGAGGATATTTCGTAAGGATTATCAAGGAGCAGGTGCAAATGAATTTTGACGAAAGAAAACGCGCGGGGTATCGTGCTTTAAAACAATCATCACACCAAAGTGCTCCATTGTCCCCCCTGGGTGATTATAGGCTATGTTTACAGGTCACCGCAGGGGGAATGTGAATGCATACAAGAAGATCATCTCCAATGGGGATTGTGTGTTAAACAGAAGTGATTGTTTTAGCGGTAAACATATCGAGTTTTTGGTTATTTTTAAAGATATCGGCCATTGTGATGCAAACGCATATGGCCGACCAAAACTTGCCTTCCGTAGATTCCTTCGGTGATCTTGTTGCGTTTCAAGGGCCTCCGGAGCTTGCCGCACTCGGCATTTCTTCTCTTCATATTCTTTGACACTTTCACCACTCTGATGCAATGTTATTCGCGGCGGCAACACAACGGAAAAAAGTATATAAACTTTGGCGAAAAAACGCACTCTCGCGAAATATACACACACACACACTCTGTCTCTCTTGTCTCTTTTGTTGTCATTCGTTTTGCGGACAGATTTTCGAGGTCTCGCGAATGGTGGTTTACCGAGCAGCTGATTGGTTCACCCGGGGATATGGCGTTCGCTTGTTGTCTTTTCCTGATGTTTCCCAAATTTTCCGCTATTGGCGCTTTTTCGTTGGTGCGTTTCGTGCGTTTGAAAGGGAAAAACGCTTACTTTGGGAAAATTTTCTCTTCTTTTTTAGTGTAAAATCGTATGTAAATGTTTTATTAAATTTGTAATTTTTGTTCTAGTTTGTGAATTGGAGAATAATTGTCAAGATGTTCTATCATGTGAGTTTGGTTTTTGGATTCTTTTTTTTGTACTTTTAGTAATATTTGGATTTAATCGAAAATTCCTAACCTCAAAATAGATACCGATGGATCATGATATTTTGTTACATCCTCGATATTTTGGACCACATTTACTCGATACTGTTAAACAGAAACTTTACACGGAAGTCGAAGGGACTTGTAATGGAAAGTATGTAAATTTTTGCAGAATTTTAAACATTTTTTAAGTGAAATTTCCCAACTTTGTTGTTCCGGTTTGCTCCGTTTTGTTTTTAAATTGTTAGAAATATTAATTACTCACTCTTTTGTTTTATTATTGTAGTAATCGCTTTTTTTAATTAGCATTGTCAAAATCTTTTGTTTAAATAATTTTTTATTTATAATTGGATTTTAATTAATGTAATAAATTTTTTTTTTTGACACTTTTTTAAATTTCGTTAGAGAAAAATGCAAACAAAAATTATGATTTCTACTTTTTTTGTTTCTTTTATTTGCAGATATGGTTTTGTGATAGCTGTAACATCAATCGATAATATAGGTGCTGGTATCATTCAGCCAGGTCAAGGTTTCGTTCTCTATCCTGTAAAATACAAAGCTATTGTTTTCCGACCATTTAAAGGTCAAGTTCTCGATGGAATTGTTGTCCAAGTCAATAAGGTAATTACGGTTTTAAAAAAAGTAAACTGAATTGTTTGTCACTATAATGATTGGATTAAAAATTTTTCCTATTTTTTTCAATTACACCTTTAGAAAGAAATATTTCTCTTGTAATTCTTGTAATTTAAAAAATTTATTCTTTCAGGTCGGATTATTTGCTGAAATTGGCCCCTTGACGTGTTTTATTTCCCATCACGTATGTTTTTTTAAAAATTATAAAAAATTTAAATATTTTCAAAGTTGGCAAAAATTGCAACATTTCTAAATTGTCGATTACAAAAAAAAAATTAATTATTTTCAGTCAATTCCGTCGGAAATGCAATTTTGTCCAAACATCAATCCACCTTGTTACAAGTCGAAAGAAGAAGACGTTGTTATACAAGCTGACGATGAAATAAGAATAAAAATTGTCGGAACGAGAGTGGATGCCAATGGAATTGTAATTATTCAAAATAAAGTCTTTAAATTCAATTCATTTCAATTTTCTGCTTATTAATTCGATTTTTATATTTTAGTTCGCCATTGGAACACTTATGGACGACTATTTAGGTAATTTTATTATTCTTATTTATTATTATGTATTATTATTATTTTTATTTCATAAACTTGTTTTTTTCAGGTTTAACCTGCAATTAAGAGAGAAAATTCTACACACTTCATGAATTCCATTGAGTGGAGAGTGAAATTTTATACTATTTATATTTTTTATTAATAATAACTTTATTTTAAAAAATACTTTAGGTTTATATACAACTAAATATCTAATGAGTAATTGAATTACAAGAATCATTTAACATGTATTTCTAAAACAATTGAAAAGAAACAAATGTTTAAAAAAAAGGAAATAGAGATTTCAATCATTTTTGGTCGATTGAGAATTATTCTTTCTTTAAAATATTAATTAAATGTACATATCAGAAAATAATTCTCATTTTAATTTTTCAATTTAAGTATTAATTAAATTTTTATTTAAAATCATTCTCTAAAATATGTGCGAGACTGATATTTTATCACGAGAAGAAAATTTTTTTTTTTTTTTTTGACAATAAAAATCAAAACCAAAAAATAAATATACGAAGTGCTTCAAAAACTTTAATTTATATTAAAAATGTAAAAGCGAACTCGTTTAGTTTATATTACTAAGTTTCGTTTCTTTTGTACTCAGAACTACTTTTAAGCTTAATTGAAAAAATTGTTCTATAATAAAAAAAGAAAAAAAAAACTTGAATTTAATCTATTAATAGTGAAAATTTACCTATTTCATTTTAAATGCAATCTTTTCAAAGAGTGTCCATTTTCGTCCTGAGTGTGATAAAAATTTGCCGATATTAGAAAATGAAATCTGCGGGAATAATTCAATTTTCTTGAAATTTGAAAATAATGTTAATTTTGCAGCAACTGGACTTGGTTCTTTTTTCTTTTCCTTTTCACTATCCTGATCTGGCATCATTTTATCAGCCATGTGCTTTGAAATTAATCCATCTGCTCCAATGTAAAATGTCGAGAATCCATCATACCATCTGGAATAATTAAAATTTTTTTGTATTTTCAGTCTCGATTCAAAAATGACATAAAAGCTTAATTAACAAAATACTTACGCTTCTTGATGTTTAATCGATTCACTAAGTTTAAAAACATTAAATTTCCAAAACATCAGGAATACTTTAAATCCTGGCAAACCAGCAATACGCCAACGAACTTTAACACTGTCGTCTTCTGGATGAATTGTAATTTTTAATATATCCAATTTGACGTATGCAAATCTTAAATGTCCAACGGTTCTCAATAAGGAAATTTGCCTCACGTAGGGAAAAATGCCTCTGGAAATTACAAAATTTTTTATTTTCAACAAAATTTTAATAAATCCTTCGAAACAATTCAATTATTTTTATAATAAAATTCATTGCAATGAAGTTATTTTTTATAAATAATAAAATTTTACTCAGGAATTCAATTATTTTCAATACAATTTTTAATAAACTTCAATAATCAAATATTTCATCATAATTATTAACAGACACGATTATTTTAAAAAGTTGAAAAAATTCATTGATAAATTTAATTATTTTGTAAAATTTTAATAATCCTTCGAAACAATTCAATTATTTTTTTAAATAGTAAATTATTTCACAAAAAAATTCAATTTTTTTCTTAATTCGTTATAAAATTTTTGAAGCAAATTCAATTGTTTTCTAAAATAAAAAATTGTATCTAATCAATTCTTCGAAACAATTCAATTATTTTTATAAATAGTAAAGTTCTTTGCAAAAATTCAATTATCTTTAATACAATTTTGATAAAATTTCATGAAAGAAATTCAATTTTGTTTTCAAATTTTTGGTAATATTTTTCGAAAAAATTCAATTATTATCTAAAATTTTTAAAAATCCTTTGAAATAATTCAATTTTTTTTTATGAGTAGTAATTCAATTTATTTAAAAAATTTTAATAAAATTCTTTCTTGAAATTCAATTACATTCATTACAATCTCAATTAAATTCCTCCAAAGAATTTAAATTTTCATTGAAACAATTATATTATTTTACAAAAATTTTAAAGATAATCTCAGCAAGATTTTAATTATTTTAAAAAATAACATTTTTCAAAGGATTTCAATTATTTTCAAAAATTTTAATAAAATTCTTCCTAAAAATTCAATTATCTTGATAAAAAAGGAAAATAATTGTTTTGAAGATTTCAATTATTCTCTCAAATAATAAAATTCTTTTGAAGATTTCAATTATTATCTCAAATAATAAAATTCTTCCAAGGATTTCAATAATTTTCAAAAATTTAAATAAAATTCTTCCTAAAAATTCAATTATCTTTATAAAAAGAAAAATTCTTTTGAAGATTTCAATTATTTTCTTGAATAATAAAATTCTTCCCAGGATTTCAATAATTTTCAAAAATTTAAATAAATTTCTTTTTAAAAATTCAATTTATCTTCAGAAAAAAAAAATTCTTTTGAAGGTTTCAATTATTATCTCAAATAATAAAATTCTTCGGAGGATATTTTCAAAAATTTAAATAAAATTCTTTTTATAAATTCTATCTTCATAAAAAATAAAATTCTTTGAAAGATTTCAATTATTTTCATTAGTAGAAAAATTCTTCGAAGGATTTCAATTATTTTCAAAAATTTGAAACATATTCTTGTCAAGAAATCCTTTCGAAGTAAAATTAATAGCAAAAATTAAATTACTTTTTATAAATAATAAAATTCTCCTGAGGAACTCAATTATTTTTAATACAATTTTAATAAACTTAAATAAAATATTTCATTATAAATTATTAACAGTCACGATTATTTTAAAAAGTTGAAAAAATTCTTTGTTTAATTCAATTATTTTCAAAAGTTTGAATTAAAATTATTTAAAAGAAATACACAAAGAAATTCTTCAAAAGAGTTTAATCTTCTATCAATAATTTTAATAAAATTCTAATTGAAAGAATTAAATTATTTTCTAATATTTTAATAAAATTCCCTGAATGAATTAAATTATTTTAGAAAATTATAATAAAATTATGAGAAGAATTTAAGTATTTTCTAAAATTTTTAATAAAATTCAATAATTAATTATTTAATTTCAATTATTAGGAAACACGATTATTTTAAAAACTTAAAAGAAATTGTTCATGAAATTCAATTATTTTCAAAATTTTCATTTAAAATTAATAAAAACAACTCCATTATTTAAAAAAAAATTTAAAGAAATTCTTCAAAAGAATCTAACTAGGATTTTTAAAAATTTGAATACAATTTTTCACGAGATATCGATTATTTTCATAAATAATGAAAAGAAGAAAATTTGAAGAAATTCAAGAAATTTAATTATTCTCAAATTTTTTGACATTTTTTTTTGCAAGAAATCAATGATTTTGAATAGATTGGTTTTAAAATTGAAAATATATTTGAAAAGAAAAATTATTAAAAAAGTTTAGGAAAGAAAAAAAGCAAACGCCTAACTTCAAATTGCGAACAGATTACCGGAATAAAACGATTATTAAAATTTAGATTTTTAATTTTGATTTAAAATACTTACATTGTTCTTGTTCCTCGAATATTGTTTTCAAATACAAAATCTTTATGGTATATTCTATAATCAAACGTTCTGACAAATAACTGCGGTAACTGAAAATTAAAAAACATTTTTTGTTATTAATTATTGTTCATTATCCTCTTTACTTAATTTAATTATAAAAACTAAAATCATTAAAAATATTTACATCTTTTTTTAGTTTTTCGTATATAAATTCAAGTTGCTCTTTACTCGGTTTCCCTCCAATATTAGAGACATTTTTTTCATTTTCTATCTGTGGTTTTACATCATCGGTCATAAAAACAATACCGGAATTTTCAATATTCGGTGGAATAATTTTACAGCTATAATCATTGAATTTGGACGAAGATTTTTCATAAAAAATCACATTCTCTGTCTGTTGCTTTTTTGTAAAATTTTTTGAATATTTTTGTCTATTCCTCAAATTTTCCTGTAATAATAAATCAATGGGTTTCTCCTCCAGAAGATGATGTCTACGAACGTCATTATATCTCGCTGTCCTCATATCCTTTCGAACATTTTCCCTCAATGCAATTAAATTCTCCCGAGGAATATCCAGTGACGAGACAATTTTATTTTTAAATGCAAGATAAGGTAAAACAATCTCATTTGATACGTCACGTAACGTTTGTGAATTTAAAACGTTTCGCGATCCAAGAAACTGAAAAATAAATTTGTTTACATTAAAAAAAAATCATATTTTTAAATCAAATGACAATTTAATGTTTAAGTTTTAAAAAGAAATCCAAGTGATGAATAATATTTACAGTATACTTGTAAAAATTAGCAAGTATTTTAATTAACAATTAAATTCATTAAAAACGTAATAATTTGCGTATTTTTATTGATATTATGTAATAATTTTAAGGTTATGTACAACGTGGTTCGGGACAATGATTAAAAGAAACAATGACAGATAGTTGAGATTATTGATAAATTTAAAATGATAGATACTTTATGATATAAATTATCGAATGGTGAAAAAAAATTTGCATGATAATTAAAATTTTGACGTTACTTCTTCCAAAAATGTTGAACATTTTATGTGTTTTGGCAGCTGTCGGCTCATTTGTGAGACTTGTTTTTTAGTGCCAATAAATGGTGGGAGTTTACAAGAGATTGTACGAAAGCACTGTGACATTTTTAATATATTGATAAATCAAACAATATTTCAAACTTTTTGTTAAATTTCTTATTATTTTAATGTTTCTATTTTGCCAATTACCGAGCACACACGAGCGCCATGTTTTTTTTACGACTTAAGAATAAAAGAGACACATCAGTCGATATTGGTTGCATGATTTTTGAAGGTAATTATTTAAAATTATTACAACAAAAATTGAAATCAATTGTTGGTAAAATAAAGTCTAAATAATAAAATAAGAATAGTATCTAATTTGTAGTAATTTACTTATTTTTCTAATTTCCCTCTTCTTTTCATATGGACCTGACCAAATTTACATGTGGATGAGACTTTAATTGAACCACAACAAGTTGGTACGACTGACTCTGTCATTAGGGGGCGTTCCTCAAATCCTCATTGACAAGAAATAAAAGATGGACGTCAATAAAGAACCTCCGCCGTTATTTGATGATATTAATAGTGATACAAAGGATTTAGATGATGATAATGATGACATTTTTGCATCCGCCATACAGGTAATGTTTAATGATTATATTTGTGAAAGAATTCGATCAATTGCTTCCATAGTATTCGAGTAAATTCATTTGACAGCTATGTCTCATCTCTTTTTGTATTTACCTTTCTTTTTGTTAAATTAACAATATTCGGAATTATTATTAATTTCTTTTATTCTTATTACTTTATTGTCTTAATATCAGTTCGATTTTTTATCCTCAATGTCAATGTTTTGTACAGAAAGGTAAATTGCGACGTGGCATTGAATTTACCTGTCACTAATTTTTTGAAGTACCGATAAATATTGAGTTGTACAATGTGTAATTGTACAAATTATTTTCCTCAGGAATACAATCTTATTTTTATGTAATATGATATATTGATAATTTTTCTTTGAGAGGAAAAATAACAAACGATTAAAAATATTCCATTGAATTTTAATTTAATAACAGTTATTTTTATAATAACATATTTTGTTAAAATATTAGATTCTCTCTCAATATTTGTCGATATCAAAATATAATCCGATTTTTGTTTCATATTTCAATTTTCAACCGGGTGTTGTTCTGATAATTGATAATACAAAAAAAGCGCATGCGTATTTAATTTCTAGAATAAGAGATTAAGCGAAAAATAAATCTCTAAATAACTGATTTATCGCAGTAGAGCTTCATTAATCACGTCTCTTATCCATTGCTTCTTGTTTCGTTCAGAGAGAATATTTTATTCATTTCGCAAGGAATAGCTTTTTAGCTATATAATAGATTCTCAAGATAAAATTTTTAATGAATAAAAATTTTATTTATGTAAGTTTATGTAAGTAATTTTGTATATTTTATCATTGAAGTAAAAATTTTCCTTTATTTCAGGATCGTTCATTTATGGAAAGGTCATCTCCCTTTAATGGAGTTTCATCAGCACAATCAGAATTACCAAAATTATCACTGAAAGACACAGTTGAAGAAAATTCATTTTCTACAGTTTCGAGTCCTGCCCCTGGACCACTGAGTCCTCTCATGGGAAAAGATATGGATGATCTTCAAGATGTTCCAATCAACGATAATGTGGATAATAAATCAAGTACGATTCTACAGTCACAAAGTCAAGAAATGGTAAATAAAACTGATAAAATTAATATCTATGGTGATGTAATTAAAATTTAAATTCTGAATTTTAACTAAATTTAAAATAAAATTGCAGACACCAACAGAATCGTCGGAGACATTTTTGAAAATCACCGTGACTTCACCGCAAAAAGTCGGCGAGGGAATGGGAGCCTATGTTGCCTATCGAGTAGAAACAAAAACTAATATGCCCATTTTTCGAAGCCGAAATTTCACTGTAGTTAGACGATTTAGTGATTTTCTTGGACTCCATGACAAATTAACGGTTAAATATCTTAGAAATGGTAGAATCATTCCGCCCGCTCCTGAAAAAAGTGTCATCGGTAAGTAATTATTCTTTTTTAAGTAACTATTTAATTTTATCGTAAGTATTAATTTTCAATAACACAAAATTAAACGAAGGCTTCGCACTAATCTACTAAAACCTACTATTTATTACTTTTTACTTTATGATACTATTTGGGTACTTTTTTTAGATTTCAGCCACTAAAAGCTACTATTTCTGTTTTTTTTAGAATTCCCTCAGGGATTCAATTAATTTAGAATAGCATTTTCAAAAAAATTTCGAAATAATCAATTATTTAACAAAGTTTTTATACAATTCTTCACAATAATTCAATTACTTTCACTAATAATAACATTTTTCATGGAAATTCAATTTTTTAAACAAATTTTGCTGAAATTCTAAGCAAAAATTCAATTATTATCATAAATAATAAAACTCATCAAAGAATTTCAATTATTTTTAATACTGCTTTAAATTAATTAATTGAAAAATTCAATTATTTTCACAAACAAAATTTTCCACAAGAATTCAATTATTTAAATAAAATTTTCCTAATTTATTATATTTCGAAAAAATTAATTATTTAAAAAACAATGTTTATAAAATTCTTATGAAGAATTAAATTATTTTCAAAAATAAAATTTTTCACAAAAATTCAATTCTTTTTAAACATTTTAATAAAATTTCCGCAATAATTCAATTATTTTCATAAATAATAAAATTCTTCTCAGGAATTTAATTATTTTTGGAAATTTTAATATTATTCTTTGCAACTATTCAATTATTTGCATAAATTATCAAATTCATCGTAGGATTTCAATTATTTTTAATTCAATTTTACAGGAATTGCTCGAATAATGTAATTATTCTTAAAAATTTAATTTTAATTCCTAGAAAAAATCAATTATTTAAAATAATGTTTTTTTAAATTCTTTGAAAGAATTCAATTATTTACAAAAATATAAAAATTTTTCACAGGAATTCAATTATTTTCAAATATTTTAATAAAATTGTTCGAAAAAAATCAATTGTTTTAAATACAATTTTAATTCAATTTTGTTGAAATAATTCAATTATTCTACTTTGGATTTTATTAAAATTCTTCCTAAGAATTCAATTATTTACATAAATAATTCTTCGAAAGAATTCAATTATTAAAGATAAATAACAAAATTATTCCCGGAAATTCAATTATTTTGAGGCATTTTAATAAAATTCTTTGGAAAATTCAATTATTTTCATAAATAACAATATTCATCACAAGAATTCAATTATTTTTAAAAGTAATCAATTTTTTCTTGGAAATTCAATTATTTAAAAAAATTTCAATTAAATTGTTCCGAAGAATTCAAGTATTTTCTTTAAAAATAAAATTCTTTTCAGGAATTGAATTATTTTTAAAAGAAATTTAATAAAATGCCACACAGATATTCAATTATTATTCTCAAAAATTTTAATAGAATTCTTTGTAAAATTTAATTATTTTTAAAAACATTTTCTCAATTCAATGATTTTCAATATCTACTATTTTCATAAAATTTCCAAACAGAATTGAAGTATTTAAAAAAATGTTTGTAAAAATCTTCGTAAGAATTCAATTCTTTTCATATAAATAATAAAAATTTCTCAGGAATTCAATTATTTAATTTAGAATTTGCATAAAATTAGTCGAGAGAAATCAATTATTTAAAATTTTTTTATAAAATTCTTCGCAAGAATTAAATTATTTTTATAGGATTTAAATTTTTTCATGAATAATAAAATTCTTTGCAGGAATTCAATTTAATAGCAGGATAAGAAAGAAGCAATTATTTTTTATGAAAATTAGGAAAAAGTCAGGAAAATTAAATATAGAATGGAATTTTTGTCAGTTTTGTGAAGTTTCTAAGACGAGTTTTTTGGTCGTCAAGTTTAGTTTTTCTACATCTACTTTCTTACTACTTTTTTTTTTAGTTTGAAAGCTACTTTTTTTAAATTAATTATCGAATGCGAAGTCTGTAAGCGTCAAAAATTTAAATTAAATCTCGGTAGAATTTTAATTATCAAATTTTACAACTAATCGGAAAAATTTTTCTCATTTTCAGGTATGACAAAAATAAAAATGTCAGGCGATAAGAATCAGGAGACAAATTCAAGTTCAACTGAGTTTATCGAACGTCGCCGATCAGCTTTAGAGAGATATTTGAATCGTACAGCCGCCCATCCAATGCTTGGCGTTGATCCCGATTTCATCGATTTTCTAAAGACCGGTAAGAAAAAATAGAAATTAAACAAAATTTATTGTTTTTCATTACGTATTTTGTTATTTATTTCGCTTTTTATTTAGATATGGAATTGCCTAAATCAACGAATACTTCCGCATTGAGTGGAGCTGGAGTGATGAGGTTATTCAACAAAGTTGGAGAAACAGTGAATAAGATCGCTTACAAAATGGACGAAACTGATACGGTGAGTGAAAATTTCTGAAATTTATTTTGATAAAAAAAAAACAAAAAACAAAATCTGCACGTATCAATTAAGATCGGATATGACTCATTTTCTGTTGCTTACAATATTAGGAAGGTAAGGTATGTTGAATTAGAAACAAAAATAGTTTATCCGTAATTTTTAGTTTTAGCTTTTCACTTTTTTGAAATATCAATCGGAAAAAGTAATGCAGTTTCTCATGAGAACGCAATTTAGGAACAAAAATTAATATGTATATTTATAGTTATTTATTGCTATAATTATTATTATTATTTTTATTATTATTATTATTATTATTATTATTATTATTATAGGTATTAAATTATTACTATTTTTGAATTCAAGTATTTTGAACTAAATTCAACTGATAATGTGATTATAATTAATAATTATTTTTTATAGCAGTAGAAATTTTTCTGTTGTAAAAATGCAAATTTTTTTGCAAAAGCCTTCGATTTGATTTGCTTATTAAAAATGAATGGTGATTTTAAATTTGAGATTAAAAGAGTGTTTTATTTCAGTGGTTCGAGGAGAGAACGTCACAAATTGACTCCTTGGATACGCAATTACGAGCTTTACATTCCGCTGTCGAGACATTGACATATCAGAGGCGAGAGCTTGCAAATTGCACTGGTGCAACGGCAAAAGCAATCGCTGTTCTCGGGCATGGCGAACAGGAAGCTGCCCTTGGAAGAGCTTTAGCACAATTAGCTGAAACTTTGGAGAAAATCGAGGTCGTCAGAAAGGCACAAAGCAATAGTGATCTCTATCAATTTGGTGAAATGCTACGAGAATACGTTACATTAATTACAGCCATAAAGGTATGTTAAATATTTTACTATTAAGTCGAAATATAATTCTAATTGTAAAAGAAAAAAAATTATTTTTTTAATAGAATAATCTACAGGGTTGACACAAGTCAGGGAAATCAGGGAATTCATGGAAAAGTCAGGGAAAATAGAATTGGACAGGGAAAAGTCAGGGATTTTTATTAAAAGTACTGGAAAAAATTAAATTTTTAGAATTCATGAGAAAAATTCTATTTCTTGCCAGAATGAATTTTTTAATATTATTTAATTATTTCAAAAGTTTTAATGCAATTATCTTGATAAATAACAGAATTCATCACAAAGATTCAATTATTTTTAGGAATTTTAAAAAACTTTCTTTTCAAAATTGAATTATTTTCAAAAGTTTTTCGTAATTCAATGATTAGAAATATTTACTATTTTCATAAAATTTACCTAAAAATTTAATTATTGAAAAAAATGTTTGATACAATTCTACCAAAACATTCAATTATTTTCAAAAGTAATAAAATTTCATTTAAGAATTCAATTATTTTCACGACAGAATTTTAAATATTTTTAATACAATTTCAAATAAATTCCTCGAAAAATGCAATTATTCTTAAAAATTTTATTAAAACTTGACAAAAGAATTCAAATTTAAGAAACATTCAATTATTTATTATTCAATAAAATAATATAATTCGTTGCAATGATTCAATTATTTTCATAAATAACTTTCAATTCGTCGCAGGAAATCAATTATTTTCAAAAATTTTTTATGTAATTCTGCAAAAGAATTCAATTATCTTGTTAAACAATAAAAATCTCCCCATAAAATCAATTATTTTAAGGAATTTTAATAAAATTCTTTTCCAAAATTCAATTATTTTCATAAGTATCAAAATTTATTACAAGAATTCAATTCTTTCGAAAAGTAATAAAATACTTTGCAGAAATTAAATTATATTCAAATTATATTCAAAATTTTTTTTAAATTCTTGTCAAGAATTAAATTATCTTCAAAAATAGGTAGCAAAATTCGTCTCAAGAATTAAATTTATTGTCAAAAATGTTCATAAACTTTTTGTCAAAATTTCAATTATTCAAACAAAATTTAATAAAATTCTTCGCATGAATTCAATTATTTTCAAAAATTATTATTTAAATTCTTCTCAGGAATTCAAGTATCTTTAAAAATTTTAATAAAATTCTCCAAAAGGTTCATATTTTAAAAATTTTTAATAAAATTTCATGAAAGAATTCAATTATTTTTAATCAAATTTAAATAAAATTACACGAAACAATTTAATTTTCAAAAGTTTCCATAAAATTCTATTTCAACAAGAATTTAAAATTTTCTAAAAATTAATTCAGTTATTCTTAAAATATTTTTAAAAAATTCTATATAAACATTAAATTACTTTCAATGCAATTTTTAAATATATTCGTCAAAAAATTGAAAGAATTCAATATTATTTTAAAACTTTAATTGAATTTCTCGAAAAAATTTCATTATTATCAAATATTTCTATAAAATTCTTCATAACAATTTATTTTATAAATAGTAAAATTCTTCGCAATAATTCAATTATTTTTATAAATAGTAAAATCCTTTGCAGGAATTCAATTATTTCCAAAACAATTTTAATTAAATTCCTCCGATGAATTTAAATATTTCCATAAATTTCAATTATTTCCTAAAATTTTAATTAATTCTTCGAAACAATTAAATTATTTTTACAAATAGTAAAATTCTTCGCTAGAATTCAATTATTTTCAATTCAATTTTAAAAAAATTCTTCTTCATAAAATTTAATTGCTTTCAAAATTTTCAATTAAAATTATTAAAGAAACTCCATTAGTTTAAAAAATTCAAAGAAATTGTTCAAAAGAATTTAATTAGGATTTTTAAAAATTTTAATAAAATTCTTTGCGATAATTCAGTTATTTTTCTAAATAATAAAATTCTTTGAAGGAATTCTATTATTATCAAATTTTTTGATAAAATTCTTTACAACTATTCGATGATTTTCAATACATTAATTTTAAAATTGAAAATATTTGAAAAGAAAAATTATTTAAAAGTTAAGAAACAAAAAAGCAAAATTCTTTAATATAATAAATTTTAGTAAAATTTTAATTAAATTCCTTAAAAGATATTAATTATTTTCAAAACTTGTAGATAAAATTCTTCGTAAAAATTTAATTCTTATAAACATTCAATTATTTAATAAATTATTTATTTTTGTATTTAAATAATTGAATTCTCGTAGAATTTTCTAATCAAAATTAATTTAAATGAAATGAAAATGAATTTCGGTTAAAATTTTAGATAATAATTTAATATTAAAAGTATTATAGTATGAATTTTTAGAAATAATTGAATTTTGAAAAGGTTTTAAATTCAAATCTTTGGAAATCTAAATTTTCCGTACTTTTAACTAATAATTGATTTAATAAAGAATTGTAGTTAAAAATTCTAGAAAATAATAATTGAATTTAAATGATGAAAATAATTTGGAAGAAGTTAGAGTAACTATATTCTTTTAAAAGATATGAATTTGAATATTTTGAAAATCTTAATTTTAATGTAAAAATAATAATGATTAAATAATTATGATAAATTAAACAATTGTTCTGGAAAAAGCCAAAATTCTGTTTGGAAATCAGGGAAAAGTCAGGGAAAAACAAAGTTAAATTTTTGTGGCAACCCTGATCTAAATTATTAAATTATTAAATTCAAATATTCGAAATTTAATTATTATAATTAAATCAAATTGGAATCATTTAAATTTACGACAATAAACGTGATTGATTGAATGAATTTTTAATTTTCCAATTTTCCCCACAGGAAGTGTTTCACGAGAGAGTAAAAGTTTTTCAAAATTGGCAACACGCACAAATGATGTTGAACAAAAAGCGTGAGCAGAAAGCACGTCTCGAGCAGGCAGGTCGCAATGATAAAACAAGTCAAGCAGCAACCGAGGTCGTCGAATGGGAATCAAAAGTCGAACGGGGTCAAGAGGAATTTGACAAAATTTCGCAAATGATAAAAAAAGAGGTGGAACGATTTGAATTGATAAGAGTCGATGATTTTAAGAAACAATTAATACAATATTTAGAGAATATGTTGAAACATCAAAATCAATTGATTCAACATTGGGAGAGTTTTCTACCTGAAGCACGCGCTGTCGCGTGAATATTCCATTTCTAGTTTTTAAGAGAATATTTTTTATCAAAAAAAAAAAAAAAGAAAGAAAGAAAGAATTCACCTGCCTAGGATAATTTAAAATGTGCGTGTATAAAAGATCAAATCGTGCAATGTAATAAGAAAGAATTAAGTTAAGAGAATCGTTGCAAAACACGAGAAGAGAAAAAAAACAAAAGATTGTAAATTTTTCATTCCTGAGATATTCATAGATCTTAATTAAATTTACATTCAATGAATTTAATTATAATCGGATAAGCAGTTTTTTTAAACAATGAAATTTAAAGCATTTATTATACTGTCAATTTCGTCTTTGAATTTAAAAGAAAAAGACAAAATTTGTGTATTCTACAAGGTCCAAGTATCAAATCTTTTTCTTGATATGTATTGAAAGTATATTATCATTGCTATTATTATCAAACACTGTAACTATAATCTATCTTTTAGCAATTGTTATTCGACAATAAAATTCAGTTATGCAAATATTTTTTCATTCTTTCGGAATATTTGATTATTTCACTTTTTATAATTAGTTTTTACTAAGCTACTATTTTTATTATTATACTAATTATTATTATTATATTAATATTATTATTATTATATTAATTATTATTATTACTATTTTGTTACTATTTTTTATAATTTTTCTTTTTAAATATTTTTAATTTTAGAATTAATGTATTGAAAATCATCAAATTGTTGCAAAGAATTTTATCAAAAAAATTTAATAATAATAGAATTCCTTCAAAGAATTTTGTTATTTAGAAAAATAAAGCTGAATTCTCGCGAAGAATTTTATTAAAATTTTTAAAAATCCTAATTGAATTCTTTTGAAGAATTGCTTTGCATTTTTTTTTAAACTAATGGAGTTTCTTTAATAATTTTAATTGAAAATTTTGAAAGCAATTGAATTTTATGAAGAAGAATTTTATTAAAATTATATTGAAAATAATTGAATTCTTGCGAAGAATTTTACTATTTATAAAAATAATTGAATTGTTCTGAAGAATTTATTAAAATTTTAGAAGATAAATGAATTTTATGTTAATATTAAAAAATTTTAATTCTTTCGAAGAATTCTATTAAAATTGTTTTGAAAAGAATTGAATTTCTGCAAAGAATTTTACTATTTATAAAAATAATTGAATTATTGCGAAGAATTTTAGTATTTATAAAAATAGTTGAATTGTTTCGAAGAATTTATTAAAATTTTAGGAAATAATTGAAATTTATGGAAATATTTAAAAATATTTGAAATCATCCGAGAAATTCAATTAAAATTTTTTTGAAAATAATTGAATTCCTGCAAAGAATTTGACTATTTATAAAATTAATTGAATTCTTGCGAAGAATTTTACTATTTATAAAAATAATTGGATTTTTTCGAAGGATTTATTAAAACATAGGTAAAAAAATTTAATTTTTCCGAAATGTGTTAAAAATTGAATTCTTCCGAGGAATTCAATTAAAATTGTTTCGAAAATAATTGAATTTGTGTAAAGATTTTACGATTTAAAAAAGTAATTGAATTGTTTAGAAGGATTCATTAAAATTTTAGAAAATAATTGAATTATTTGGTTAAATTGTATTAAAATTTTTGAAAATTATTAATTATTAATATTAATTATTATTAATTATTAATAATTTATTAATTTATTATTAATTATTATTATTAATTATTAATTATTATTAATTTTGTACTTAATAAGTAAATTTTTTAAATTTTGATTATGAAATTATTTAAAAAATTTTTATTTGAAAATAAAAAATTTTGTAATTTGCATAACAATAATAAATTGAATATCTCGTTCCGCGCGTAACATTTTCTAGTTACTAATATTATTTTTGTAATTGAAAATAATTTATTAATAATAAAATAATTTTAAAAGTGAAAATAAAAATTGAGCAATGAAGACAAATTTGAAAAACGGCGCCATATTCATTTTTGTTTTTGGAATATTGGCAACACTGGCAGGAAGTAAACGACGCGTCACTTGCTTCGCGCATCTTGTAACTGATTGTTCACCGATTGTTGTTCTCCCGTTTTTCTCTCTGTTTTTCCTTCAGAAAGTAAGTTTATATTGACATATATTACTTAATTTTAACAGAAAGTTTACAAATTTTATAAAAATAGACTTATTTTCTACAAATGCAGTTGTGGTTTTACATGATTCTTCTAAATTCGTTCTTCTGGTTCTTCTTGAAAAGTGACGACGCAAGTCCCCATATTTACACACGATGCCGGTATGTTTACTTGTTTAAATCTATATTTTAATCCATTATCTGATTTACCTATTAATTTGCACTTGCAATATGCCTTTGATTCTCATATTTTACTTCCATTTGAAACATTTGAAATTATTGCATTCTAATGTATAATTTACATAATTTTTAATTTATGTCCTGCAGTCATCACGCTTTTATCATACCGAAATTGTCAAATTCGTTTGTAAGTATTTCTTCGAAAAGGTTTATGAATTTACGTTTGTTGATCAATCAGAATCATTTGGAATCAATTTAGACTGAATTAATTAAAGTTAATATTGTTTTCTTTAGTTGCAAACAATAAATTATTGTGATTATTGTATTTTTGTTACTTTGAGAAAAAGTTAGGTTAGGTGTTGAACAAAATTTAAAGAGCGGAAATTCAAAGTATTGCGCGTGCGCAAAAGGGCGTAATTTAAATTTTACTTCGTGACGTGATATGGAATTTACGAAATATTTATTAGTTTAAAAACAATAAAAGTGAGAAAATTTACTTTATTACAATACAAAGATTTAGTAACTTTATTATTTTTATTTTTAAAAGTTAATAAAATTGCAGTAAAGAGCATTTGAAGAATGGCGCCATTTGTTTATTTACATTTTTCGAAATGTTGGCAATACTGCACGACGTATGACGCGCCACTTACTTCGCGCATATAGTCGTAACCGTCGTAACCGATCTTTTTTAGAGCTATTTTTCTCCAACGGTTTTTCCTTTAAAACCTACGATTCTATCGGTATAATTACCTAATTTTAATGGGAGAATTGAAAATTTCGTAAATTAAAAAGTCGTTTTTTCGTCAGATGCAGTTTTGGATTCACTTGATGGATTTTCACTTTTTTCTCTGCAAGTTACGACGCGATCTCTCTGTCCACAGGATGCCGGGGTGACGAATATTATTTTCTTCTATTGTTTTTTAAGTAGTTAACAGGTTAAATATTTTTTCATTGTAATTATTATTTATTATTTATTATAATAATTGATATAATCTGTCCTCAAGTGAAGTTATAAGTGACAATTATAATAAGTGTGAATTTAAAAAAAAATTAGAATATGTAAACTGATTACCAGGATAGTTCCAGTGATACTCGATTACCACTGGAAAGTTCAATTATTTAATCGCAAAAATATCTTACATTCAAGTTGCTGTTAGAAATATCTTGGCGATTTCTAAACGAGTTGTTCAAATAATTAAATTTAAAGAAAAACTGTTAGAAAAATTATTAAAAAAAAAAAAGAATTTGCATTGAAGTTCAAAAAGCAGATCTTTTAAAATAAAAACGGTAACGTAAATTTCACAGTTTTGCTAGTTTTGTTTTATATTATAGTAACTATTAATTCTTTTTCAGAACAACATTTTAGAGGATTTACTGGATATTTTTTAGAAGATTTATTTATTTACTGGACTGCTATCAATTTTTTCTGAGGATGTGTTTACATTCAGAAGGAAGTAAAGGATCAGAAGCAAAAAATGCAAAAAAAATATCAACTCTTTCAATTTTTGCAAGGGATGTGCGTTTGAATTCAGAAGGAAATGGAGGAGCAGAAGGAAAAATCGCCTTTGAGGAAAATGTTCTTCATTTGGTATGTTTCTACCAATATATATTTATTTATTTAATTAATTATTTAAAATAAAGAAATTAACGAGGAATTTTAGTTAAGAGCACAAAAAAAATTTAAATTTTGGAGAAGTTTCAAATGATTGCAAAAATTCAACTATTTTAAAAAGTAATAAAATTCTTCACAGAAATTCAATTATATTCAAAAATTTAAAGAAATTCTCGTCAAAATTTCAATTCTCTTTATAAATAATAAAATTCTTTTTCGAAATTCAATTATTTTCAACAATTTTAATAAAATTCTTGGCAAAATTTCAATTATTTGCAAAAATTTTCCTAAATTCAATGATATTCAATATCTAATATTTTAATAAAATTTTCCAAAAGAATTCAATTACCTATTTAAAAAATTTTTTATTAAAATTCTACGCGAACGTTTAATTATTTCCATAAATAATAAAATAATTTCACAGGAATTCTATTATTTACAAATTTTTTATAAATTTCTTCGCAAAGAATTCAGTATTTTCATAAATAATAAGATTCTTCATAAGCATTCAATTATTTTTATAAATAGTACAATTTTTTGCAAAAATTGAATTATTTTTAAACAAAATTTTAATAAAATTTCTCGAACGAAAACAATTATTTTCTAAAATTTTAATAAATCCTTCGAAACAATTCAATTTTATTTATTTTATTTAAATAGTAAAATTCTTTGCAAAAATTCAATTATATTCAAAACAATTCAATTTTTTTATTAATTCGTTATAAAAAATTTCAATAGAATTCAATTATTATCTAAAATTTTAATAAATTCTTCAAAAAAAGTTCAGTTATATTTATAAATAGTAAAATTGTTTGCAAAAATTCAAATAGTTTTTTCATACAATTTTAATAAAATGTTTTGAAAGAATTCCAGTTTTAAACAATTTTTAATAATATTTTTCTAAAAAATTCAATTATTTTCTAAAATTTTAATAAATTCTTGGAAACAATTCAATTATTTTTGTAAATAGTAAAACTCTTTGCAGGAATTTAATTATTTTCAAAAGTAATAAAATTCTTCGCAAAAATTTAATTATATTAAAAAATTTAAAGAAATTCTCGTCAAAATTTCAATTCTTCTTCAAAATTCAATTACTTTCAAAAAATTTAATAAAATTCTTGTCAAAATTTCAATTTTTTGCAAAATTTGTCCTAAATTCAATGATATTCAATATCTATTATTTTAATAAAATTTTCCAAAAGAATTCAATTATTTAAAAAAAATTTTATTACAATTCTACGCAAACGTTTAATTATTTTCATAAATAATAAAATAATTTCACAGGAATTCTATTATTTACAAAAGTTTTTCTACGTTTCTTCGCAATGATTCCATTATTTTCATAAGTAATCGAACTCATCGCAGAAACATTCAATTATTCAATATAAATTATTTATTTTTGTATTTAAATAATTGAATTCTCCTAGAATTTTCTAAAAGAAATTGGTTTAAGTAAATTTCATTTAAAATTTTACTTAATTGAATATTAAAAGCATTAAAGCGTGAATTTTTAAAAATAATTTAATTTTGAAAAAGTTTCAAATTTGAAATTATGAAAATCTGAATTTTTCATATTTTTAACAAACATTTCTGTAGAATTAATTTTTTTTCAAAAAGATTAATTGAAATTATTCGATGTTTTTATTTTCAAATATAAATATATGTAATTGAAGAATTTCTGAATGATCGATGAAATTTCGTAAAATTGAATTGTAAAAAAATACATTTGAAAATTCTCAGAATTTTTAAAAAAAATTATTGTAAATAATTGATTTAAAGAAGAATTTTAGTTAAAAATTCTAGAAAATAATAATTGAATTGAAATGATGAAAATAATTTTGAAAAAGTTACAGTAAAAATATTTTTTATAGTAGAAAGTAATGATCTTATCACTCGGTCATGTTTTATAATAATATTCTCATAAATTGTTGAATTTGAAAAAGATTTGAATTTAAAAAATCTTAATTCCTATGGAAAAACAATAATGATTAAATATTTTTTTTAAAAAGTAGTTTTTGCTGTTTCGAATAATTTTACAGTTAAAGAAATTCGTAAATAAATGTAATAGAACATTTGTTTTTAATTATTTTATCATTTTTAGAGTAAATCGCAGAATATTCTTTAGGGAAAAAATCAAAATTTTGTCTAGAAATCAGGGAAAAGTCAAGGGAAAAACAAAATTAAATTTTTGTGGCAACTATGATTAAAAACGAATCAGTTTTAAACAATTTTCTAAAAGCTATATAAAAATTTGAATTATATAAACAAATAAATTTTTGTCCCCTTTTTGAGGAAAAAAATTCTCCTTTTCATCTTTTTTGAGGAAAAAAAGTACTGTGATGCCTGCAATTACTTTTCTCGAGTGAAACTAGTTTATCTGTTCTGGGGATTGAAAAAAGCAACTTTAATCTTTAGATTAGAATCTTAAATTATTTAAATAATAAAAAATAAGCATTATTCAACAATATATAATGAATTTTATTCCCATTGCTATAAAATATCACATGTGTTCTCCCTAGATATGTACATGCGTCTCTAAATACAATAACAGTATAAACGCATGTTGAAATCGTCAATGCAGGCACTCTGCTTCCCATAGGCATTTAATCTGCTGATAGTTCCGGTTAATTCTATTTTTTCACTCTTATTTCTATATCTAACGGATCCTTCAAAAATTGCATTGCCCGGCTCCGTTTCAAATGTTATCGTGAAATCAAACCAAGGCGCTGATGTTTCATTTTTCTTCTTCTTCTTTTTACTAATTTTCTTCTCTTCTTTTGACAACATTGTCGCTTCAGTCAATCGTTTTAATTTCAATTTAGCACACTGGGGAAATTTACCAAGCATTCGATTTAATTCGTCAACTATAAATTTAGCGCTACTCTGTACATTTGGATCAATTAGAGAAACATTCTTATTACCATGACACATGCACCAATGTTCGGGAATTCCCGCCATTGAACATGTTCGATAATCGGGAATCGGAAGAAACCAACTAATACCTCTTGTTTCTTTTTTTAAAACATATTTACCTCTTTGTCGCATTGTTTCTTCGTTCAATTGTTGGGGATTGAGGAGATCCATTAATGTTTCGTGTAAATCGTAAGCTGTCGTTAGACTCTTGGTATTTCTTCGTAAATTCACCCAGGGACCGGGAAATTTTTCCTTCCACCAATCGGGTATGACGAGAAAAACAAATGGTAGACTGTCCTCGACTCGTCCTTGATAGGTCTGACGAAATGAACCCCATCTTAAGCCATGATCACTCATTATGATTAATGCCGTATTCTCGAGGAGATTATTTTTCTTTAGATTTATGATAAATTCACTGTATGATTCATCGCCTAATTGGGCATTTTCCAGATAGTCGTGAGTGAGACTCGTTTGCCAGAAGAATGCAAAATATGGATCGTTCTTAAATTCAAGAGCTGTTTTATATGAATACTGAAGAAGAACTTGGAAATTTTTTCTCGCCCCAAGACAGAGATTTGTATTAACTTTGTGGTGATTTCCAATTTCCTTCTCGGCAGCGATGCAATAGGGTCGGAGATAATAGTCTGTTGGTTGAGAGCGAAATCCTGGTTTCAGGTAATTAAATGTCGAAATGTCACAGGCGTCTTCGCCGAATATTGTACGATAACCGGCTGAACTGAAATTCTTCCATATAAATGGACAAGGATCGAAGGGACTCTTCACTGATTTCCAACAGGTTTTTTGCACCTCCTCACTAGAGAGACCTGTCAGTGTTGGTATTACGTTTGGATAAGTATTTTCCGCAACTTTATTGTAACCAAGCATTTCCACAGCGCCGAGATCGCGAAGAGCTTTCACCGCGTTTGGCATCATACGATGAAAATTGAGTCTCGAGACAGAATCTATTCCTACAATTAATAGACTGAGATGAGGTTTTTCGGATTTTTTTGCCTTTTCAATTCGTGCCTCAACATCGGGTTTTCGAGGCAGAAATGCGTGAAAGTCTCTATAAATAGTCTTATTATTTCTTGAGCATTGGACTTGAATGAATTCTTCCGAAATGTTCACTGAATTTTCAAATTTACGACACTGCATTTCATGTCTGAAACACAAATTAATTAAAAAAATTATTAGAATTAAATTATCACAAATTCCATTCAAATGATTATTTTAAAATAGTATCAGGCTTCTTACTCGTTAATTAATTATTATTGTTTATATTTTCAAAAATTTTTAAATGATTCTTTGCAAGAATTCAATTATTTTTGTAAATAATAACATTCATCTAAACAATTCAATTATTTTTTAAATAGTAAAATCTTTGCATAAATTTAATTATCTACAGTAAAATTTTACGAAAGAATTCAATTTTTTTCTTAATTCGTTATGAAATTTTTCTAACGAATTCAATTTTATTATTTTCCATAATTTTAATAAGTTCTTCGAAACAATTCTATTATTTTTAACACAATTTTAATAAAATTTAATGAAAATTCAATTTTGTTTTAAATATTTAATAAAATTTCACGAAAAAATTCAATTTTTTCTTAATTTATAATAAAATTTTTTGAACGAAATCAATTATTTTCTAAAATTTTAATAAATCCTTCGAAACAATTCAACTATTTATATAAATAGTAAAATTCTTAGCAAGAATTAAATTATTTTTAATCTAATTTAATTTAATTAAATTGCACGAAAGAATTTAATTATTTTCAAAAATTTCGATAAAATTCAATTTCAACAAGAATTTGAAATTCTCTAAAAATAATTCAATTATTCTCAAAATATTTTAAAAAATTCTATATTTTAAATATTTTCGGCGAAAAAATTGAAAGAATTCAATTATTTATATAAATAGTAAAATTCTTTGCAAAAATTCAATTAGTTTAAAAACAATTTTGAATTTTGATAAAACTTCATGACAATTCAATTATTTTTTTAAATAGTAAAATCTTTGCAAAAATTCAATTATTCTAAAAAAAAATTTCACGAAATTTCAATTTTTTTCTTAATTTGTTATCAAATTTTTTGTAAAAATTCAATTATTTTCTAAAATTTTAATAATCCTTCAAAATAATTCAATTACTTATTTTTTTAAATAGTAAAATCTTTGCAAAAATTCAATTTTTTCCTTAATTTGTTATAAAATTTTTGAAACAAATTCAATTATTTTCTAAAATTTTAATCAATTCTTCGTACCAATTCAATTATTTTTGTAAATAGTAAAATTTTTTGCAAAAATTCAATTATTTTCAATAAAATTTCACGAAAGAATTAAATTTTTTTCTTAATTGATTATAAAATTTTTCAAACAAATTAAATTATTAAATATATAAAATTTTAACAAATCTTTCGAAACAAGGCAATTATTTTTATAAATTGTAAAATTCTTTTTAAAAATTTAATTATTTTTAATACAATATTGATAAAATTTAATGAAAATTCAATTTTGTTTTAAATTTTATAATAAAATTTCACGAAAGAATTAAATTATTTTCTAAAATTGTAATAAATCCTTTGAAACAATATTCAACTATTTTTTATAAATACTATAATATTTTTTGAAAAAAATTCAATTAGTTTCTAAAATTTTAATAATCCTTCAAAACAATTCAATTATTTTTTTAATAGTATAATCTTTGCAAAAATTCAATTTTTTTCTTAATTTTTATAACATTTTTGAAACGAATTCAATTATTTTCTAAAATTTTAATAAATTCTTTGAAACAATGCAATTATTCTTATAAGTAATAAAATTCATTTCAAGAATTAAATTATTTTTTTATAAATAATAAAATTCATTTCAAGAATTAAATTATTTTTTTATAAATAATAAAATTCTACTCAGGAATTCAATTATTTTCAATACAATTTTTAATAACGTTCAATAATCAAATATTTCATTATAACTATTAAAAGACACGATTATTTTAAAAAGTTGAAAAAATTCTTTGATAAATTCAATTATTTTTAATACAATTTTTAAAAATTCTTCAAAGCAATTCAATTTATTTCAAAAATTTTAATGAAATTCTTTTTAAAAATTCTTCAAAACAATTCAATTTATTTCAAAAATTTTAATGAAATTCTTTTTAAAAATTCAATTGTTATCAATAAAATTTCAAGAAAGAATTCAATTTTTTCTTAATTCGTTATAAAATTTGCCAAAAGAATTCAAATATTTTCAAAAATTTTAATAAAATTCTTCCTAAAAATTCAATTATCATTAGAAAAAGAAAAATTGTTTCGAAGCTTTCAATTATTTTCTTAAATAATAAAATTTTTCTGAGAATGATAATTATTTTTAAAAATTTTAATAAAATTCTTCTTAAAAATTCAATTGTCTTCATAAAAAATAAAATTCTTTTGAAGATTTCAATTATTATCTCAAATAATAAAATTCTTTCGAGGATTTCAATAATTTTCAAAAATTTAAATAAAATTCTTTTTATAAAATTCAATTATCTTTATAAAAAATATAATTCTTTGAAAGATTTCAATTTTTTTCATTAGTAGATTCATTTTAAAAAATTTAAAACATATTCTTGTCAAGAAATCCTGTCGAAGTAAAATTAAAGCAAAAATTAAAATATTTTTTATAAATAATTAACTTCAAACTGCGAACAGATTTCCGGAATACAACGATTTTTAATATATAGAAGAAGATATAGATTTTTTGAATTGTTTCTAATAATTTTATTAAAATTTTCGAGAATTTTCTTCTAAAAAAAAAAGTTTCCAAATAGTAGCAAATCGTAAAAAAAATAGTAAATAGTAGATTTTAGTAGATAAGTACAAAGCCTGTAATATGAAATAATATTTTAAAGTTAAAAAAAATTGTGTCTCACGTGTAAGAATTATCCTCGTTCTTGGTTCGCCAAAACGCCTGCCAACAACAATCGGCGATTTCAGTCTCATTATAGAAACGCTCTTTTGATTCATTATTAACAAAAATTGCAGTATTGTTTGATTCTATAAGCGATAAATAATCTTCTTTATTGCATTTTATAGGCTTAGCAATTTCTATATATTTCTTAATTGCCGGATCATGAGGATCCATTGATGGAATTCGACATCCTTTCTTTTGTACTAGGTAACCAGAATTATTAATTACTACTAAATGAGGCCGTGATTCAACATCAGTTCCTGTGAAGGAGAAAAAAAATTTTTGTCTTAATTCAAATTGTAAAAAAGTATCGCTTATTAATTTTTTCTTTGGTGTAATTAAAAAGAATTACATTACCTTGAGATAAATTATTTAAGTACGATTCGAGTCGAAACTGTCGGAATGAAATACTATTAATTGCAATTAAATATCCTAAGATGAATATAATTATCACTATGAGCCATTTCTTTAGGCACCCAAGTTTTTTTATCTGTCTCTTCATTTGATGATCATTCTGAGAATCACTCGCATTGACTAAGTGATATTCTAAAATTGAAAAATACTTTTCATTACAATGAATTAACAAAATCTATAATTATATATAAAAAAAATAATAATATTTAAAAAAGTTCTTCTCGTGTTTAACGTACCTCGAAAGTAAATCTTTTTCGCCCCATTGAAAATAGTCCCTGTGGTAGACAGTTTGAGAATTTTTTATTTTCTCTCTGTAAAGTATTTTTGCAACAATTAAAAAGTTGGAAATTGCTAGAGAAATCTTTTGAAACTGAATTTAACCGAATTAAGGACAAACATTTTCTTTTCGTTTACTAGAATCGAAAGCAACAAATTTTATCAAAAACGGGCGGAACAAGTTATCGCGATATATTTTTAATACGAAAAAATATATCTGTATAGAGAGAATGAAAGAAAGAAAAATTTTTTGTGCCTTTAAAATTAAAATAATAAATAATAGAATTTATCAAATATTTTACAGGCGAAAAAAAGATTTTTAAAAGAGGAAAACAATTTTTAAATTCTTTATTATTATTTGTTATAAAGTTTGCAAATATTATCGATGGTAGCAAAAATAGTGACAATTATTTTTATCTTTCCTACGATAACCATGTAGTGTAATTACTTTTTTTGCTGTTTTGTTGAAACTGTTTTTAAATTTATAAATTTTTTGCGAATTAGATATTTTTTTAAAATAATTATTATTAAAAATAATTATTATTAAAAATAATTATTATTAAAAATAAATAAGCAAAGCTAATTATAAATAATGAACAAAACTGATAATAAATAAAATTTTTAAATGTAACACGAAAAGAACGCAATCAACAGTTTAGAATTTAATCAATATGTTTTTGGAGAGTAAGCACTAGTTGAAGAAAAAAAAAATTTGTCCTCATCAAAATTTTTTTAATTTTGACAACCACTTACCTAAATTCTGGAAATTTTAATCTCACCATTTTCGAATATTTTCCTTGGTTATTATGAATTTTCATTATAAATTTCTTTCATTTTTGATTCTAAAATATTTTTTTTTTAGAATTCTCGAAAATTTCCCTCTATGAGAATATTGACTCGTATTTCAGATTTGAATTATTTATTTCTTTAGATATTTTATGTGACGATTGTCAGGGGAATTTCACTTCTCATTGAAGAATAATATAGGGGTTTCTTTTTATTCAAAAAAAAAAAAAAAATTAGAATATTGTTGTAGATAAAGGCGTAGCCGTCAGTTAGACGACAATAATTATTGTATGTCGCAAAATTCGTTCCTGGCGGGACGATGAAACTGGTCGATAGAGCAGCGCGCGCGCTTCTCTCCACATTTTTAATACTGTTTAAGGGATTTAATATCATTTTCCTCCCACTGACAATTATCCCATATTTTCCCCTATTTTGGGGAAAGAATATTATTAATTATTCAGGAATATCTCTATTATTTCGTCTCTATAATATTCTAAATCTTCTATAAATATTCTAATTAGCATTTATTTTGTGACACTAATTTGGAAATTAGTCGCAGGGGAAATTTGTAAAATCGACTTTTAAAAATTTTCATAAGATTAAAAATTAAAATACTACTTTTTCAAGTTGCTAATTAATAATTTTCATTGTACGTATAGAAAATAACAAAGGAAATTATTATTAACTTGAAAAAATAACACTCACGCAAGCGCGCATGAAATTTTCGTTGCCGTTGTTACTTTAAAAGTTTTGCTTTTTAAATTTAATAAAAATTCTTCATTTTTTAAAAAATATAATTTTTCTAACACTTTTTCTTTAAATTTAATTATTTGAACAACTCGTATAGAAATCGCCAAGATATTTCTATCAGCAACTTGAACGTAAAATATTTTCGATTAAATAAATATTGAACTTTCCAGTGGTACTCGAGTAGCACTCGAACCATCCTGGTAATAAGTTTATTCTAAATTTTTTTAAAATTCAATTATTTTTCAAATTTTGAATTAGAATTTTTAAAAAATGCGATTATATTTCAAAATAATTTTTAAAAGTAAACAAATAAAATTCATTAAAATATTCAACTTATTTCAATGAAATGAAATTTGACAAAATTTTCAATTGTTTCCATTTTTTTAAAAATTATTTTCGGAAATACAATTATTTTTAGAAAATTTTAATTACATTTTTTCAAGAAACAATTTTTCGGAATTTCTGAATTAAATTATTCAATAACTTCAATACTTTTTGTTAAACAAAAATTTAAAAACTTATTCTTATTTATTTTTCGACAGGAATTAAAATTTTAAATAATTTCAATGAAAAACCTCATGAAATTTAATTATGTACTTCTAAAAATTGCAACTGTAATTATTCAAAAATTCAATAATATTTTAGAAGTTTTAAATTAAATTATTTAAAACTTTAAGAATTTTTAAAGAAAAAATAATTTAATAATTTTTTTAAAATAACACAAATTTGAATATTTTTATACTTTTGCTTCTCTTAAATTTTCAAGGAATTTAATTTAAAAACCTTTTAAAATTTAATTTATTTCTAAAATTTCTGTTATACCGCTTTAAATATTCAATTATTTACTTAAATTTTAACTAATAGTAACAGTTTTTGTAGGAATTTAATTCTTTTCGAAAAAATTTTAACAGAATTCCTCGAAAAAATTTAATTATTTTTAAATATTTACATGAAATTTAATTATTTCCTAAAATTTTAATAAATTCTTTGAAACAATTCAACTAATTTTATAAATACTAAAATTTTTTTAAGGAATTCAAATATTTTTAATTCAATTTAAATATAATTATGTCGAAAAAAAATTGAAAGAATTCAATGTTATTTTCAAAAAATAATAAAATTCTTGACATAAATTCAATTACGCTTGAAACAACTTTAATTGAATTTCTCAAAAGAATTTAATTCTTTTCAAAAAAATTTTAACAGAATTTCTCGAAAGAATTTAATTATTTTCAAATATTTACATGAAATTCAATTATTTCCTAAAATTTTAATAGATTCTTCGGAACATTTCAATTATTTTTATAAATAATAAAATTCTTCGCAAAAATTCAATTATTTTTATAAATAGTAAAATCCTTTGCAGAAATTCAATTCTTTTCAAAAAAACTTGAATAGAATTTCTCGAAAGAATTATAATATTTTTAAATATTTCCATAAAATTCAATTATTTACTAAAATTTTAATAAATTTTCCGGAAGAATTCAATTATTTTTTTATATAGTAAAATCTTTGCAAAAATTCAATTATTTAAAAAAAAATTTCACGAAATTTCAATTTTTCCCTTAATTTGTTATCAAATTTTTCGCAAAAATTCAATTATTTTCTAAAATTTTAATAATTCTTCAAAATAATTCAATTATTTTTTTTAATACCTAGTAAAATCTTTGTAAAAATTTAATTATATCACGAAAGAATTTAATTTTTTTCTTAATTCATTATAAAATTTTTCAAACGAATTTAATTATTTTCTAAAATTTTAATAAATTTTCCGGAAGAATTCAATTATTTTTTTAAATAGTAAAATTCTTGCAAAAATTCAATTAATTTCAATAACATTTCACTAAAGAATTCAATTTTTTTCTTAATTCGTTATCAAATTTTTTAAACGAATTCAATTATTTTTAAAAATTTTAATAAATCCTTCGAAACAATTCAATTTATTCTTTTATAAGTAATAAAATTATTCGCAAAAATTCAATTATTTTTATAAATAGTAAAATTCTTCGCAAGAATTCAATTATTTTTATAAATAGTAAAATCGTTTGCTGAAATTTAATTCTTTTCAAAACAATTTTAATAGAATTTCTCGGAAGAATTCAATAAATAATAGAATTCTTCTCAGGAATTCAACTATTTTCAATCCAAGTAATAATTAAATTTTTCTTCATAAAATTCAATTGCTTTAACAATTTTCAACTGAAATTATTAAAGAAACTCCAATTATTTAAAAAAAGTTTAAAGAAATTCATCAAAAGAAATTTAATTACGATTTTTAAAAATTTTAATAAAATTCTTCCCGAGAATTTAATTATTTTTATAAATAAAAAAAATAATTCTTTGAAGGAATTCAATTATTTAAAAATTTTTTGATAAAATTCTTTGCAAGAATTCAATGATTTTCAATACTATTTTAAAATTGAAAATATTTAAAAAAAAAAATTTTTTTTTAAAGTTAGGAAACCAAAAAGCAATCAATAACTTGAAACTTCCTGACAAGTAGTTATATATTTTATTTTTTATTGTCAACAATAATTAATTATTTATATTGATTTATATTGAAAATTGAGGAAATCGAGGAAGAAAATTAATATCGAAATTGAATGTTTGTTCCAGGTCGGAATTTTCTAGTGTACCATATTTAGATAATGTCTTCTTCCCTCGGTCGATAACTCACGATCGTGTCGTGAGAGTGTTAACGCGTTTATGCAGTTTATATTCTATGGTAGCATTGGTAGCTAATGAAAATTGAAAATGGCTAATTGTCAGACGTGCAGAAGGTGAGCAATTCAATGTTGTTAAATGTTTCAATAATTATTGTGAATCATAAAGAATGGTGCGGTCATTAGTGGTAATTGTTTCTTCGCATTAATGTTAAAATAATTTTCACGCAAAATTTCCTCAATGTGACGATAAAAATAATGAATTCTGATGAGAGCAACAGGAGAGAGAGAGAGAGAATCGTCTTTTAAACTTTATTTGATCTCATTTCTTTTTTAAAAACAAAGTGTTGATTGTCGACTTTTAAAAAGTTTTCCATTAGAAAACAAATTCAGTACATTCTCCACCTAACCTAAAATTATGAATTAATAATAAGAGAAATAAGTGTCAATAGGAGTTTTTTCCAAAATATTCTTTGGAGACACATCATCAAAACGTAGATTAATTTCCTATGACCGATTCAGAAAACATAAGCCTCTCCTCCTACCCACTACGACGATGGATGGTTTTTATATGGAAAAATATTGCTTTAAAAAGACAGAATTCTCATTGTGGGGGACGATATTGCAATTATTTAATTTCTATTGTATATAAATTGTCATTTAAATAAACGGGTGTTTCCAATAAATATGAATATCATGGATAATTGAAAAGAGAAAAAAAGGTATTTCTAACAACAATCGCGAAGGCCTATTTATCTATACATGAATTGTCATTGTGAAGGCTACTTTTTATTAATTCACAAAGGGTTCGCTCTTCCGTGAAGTACAGCGCATCGCTATTTTTCAGGCGAACCCTAGTGATTATCTTGCTACACTAGTGGACGAGGTAGAGTTTCATCGGGGATTATGGCTTCTGGTGCGTCTTCCTTGGACAGTGCTGGTAGCAGTGGTGAGTTTTTTTCAAAAAAAAATACTATTTTTTTCCTACTAATTTTACCTATTTCGAATTTTCCATTCACTGGATTTATTTTGCAAAAAAGAAAAAAAATCAGTTTGCTCACGATCACCTTTTTTCATTTTTATCCTTGTGATCTATATTTTTATAAACTTCTCATCTTTTACATTACAAAATTTATTTTGCGAAATTTAACAAAAGTTCTGCAGGGTTGCCACAGGTCAAGGAATTCAGGGAAAAGTCAGGGAAAGTAGAATTGGTCAGGGAAAAGTCAAGGATTTTGATTAAAGAACTGAAAAAAATTGAAATTTGCAGGATTCATAATTAGTTTTATTTAATTTTTTAATATATATTTAATTAATTATTAAAAATCATGGATTTATAGAAGAATTTTAATTAAAAACACGAAAAAAAAATTGTATTTGAGAGAAGTTACAAATGTTTGCAAAAATTAAATTTAAAATTGAAATTTACAAAATTTTTGTTCAAAAATTTAAAATAATTTTAGTCAAACTTTCAATTATCTTTAAAAATAATAAAATTCTTCTCCAAAATTCAATTATTTTTATAAATAATAAACATTTCACAGGAATTCAACTACATACAAATTTTTTATAAATTTTTTCTCAATAATTCAATTATTTTCATAAATAATAAAAGTTTTTACAAAGTTTCAATTATTTTCATGAATAATAAAACTCATTATAGAATTTTAATTATTGGTAATACAATTTTAACCAAATTCCTTGAAAAATGTAATTCTGCTTGAAAATTTTTTTAAAATTCATCGAAAAAATTCGATTATTTAAAAATTTGTTGACAAAATTCTTTATGAGAATTCAATTTTGAAAAAAATTCATTTATTCAATAATTTTTTCATTTCTATAGGTATTTAAATAATTGAATTCTTTTGAAAAATTTCATTAAAATAGTAGATTTTGAAAATATTTTAATTTCAGCGAAGAATTTCATTATTTATGAAATATAATTGAATTCTTGCAAAAAATGTTTGAATGAAAATAATTACATTTTTCGAGGAATTGATTTAAAATTGTATTAAAAATAATTTAAATCCTGGGAAAAATTTTATTATATTTATGATAATAATTGAATTCTTACACAGCTTGACACCCCCCCCCACCCCTAGGAGTGTGACGTAGTTTATGAACGACCCCTCAGGGAAAAAGAAAATTAATTTTTTGTGGCAACCCTGTTCTAGAAGTTTGGATTCATTTTGCAATGTCAAATTTTCATTTTCTTGTACCAATTTTTTATGTAAAAAAAATCGCTTTAGAATTTTTTATTTACTTTATATTTTTATATTTTATACTCTACTATTTTTTATACACTAACAATCTGAATAAACTCAAATTTTCTAAAATAGTTTCATTTGAATCAATTTTTAATAAACTCTAATCAAAATTGTAAAATTTTTCTTAATTAATTTTGCCATTTATAATTTTGTAAAAGCGAAAAATAAAGTAATGGTGAATGCATGCAGGCAAAATGTAAATTTTGCTTTAATTTGTAGCAAAAAATTTTGGTTGAAAAATTAAGTTCTTAATGTTTTTACACGAAATTCGAAAATTTTTTGCTCAAATGAAATTATAATTTCTTAATTTCTAGTTTCACTAATGCAACAAAATCGTAAATCAAGATGTTTACATGCATGAGCCATGATTTCTTTCCTGGTGAAAGTAAACACTTCACTAATTATATTGTTTTAGACACTGTAACGAGTTAATTATTTTTTTAAGATGGGAATAAAATTTCTCAATTTCTTTAATAATGTCCGATTGCATCTTATCGATAATAATCAGCGACTAATATTGAGAATACAGTCGAAACTGAAGTAATAATATTGGTGAAAATATATTTTGAATGTTAGACATAACTTGGAATATTTTTATTATTTAAATAAATTTCATAATTTAATAGAGAAGAATTTTTTTTTTTAACTTAATGTTTGGAAATATTTTATTAATTAATTTATTAATACTTTATTAATACTTTGAAATATTTACAATAATTGTGTATAAATTTCTAAAATATTCAAAATAATTCATAATTATTAATACTTTATTTTTTGTTATTTTCAGATGGAGCTCTCAATATGGGTAAGAATTCCAGATTCAGAAAATTAAAAATTGCTTGCAAATTCCTTGAGTAAATATTTATATTTTTTGATCTTAGACAATTCTGCACAGCACAGAATTTTAATTTTCTTTTTCGGGGTTTCAAATTCTCTTTTCAATTTTATTAATTTTTTTCATTATAATTCTTCAGGGTTGTCACATGTCAGGGGAATCAGGGAATTCAGGAAAATTAGGGAAAAGTCAGGGATTTTTATTAAAGTACTGAAAAAAATTAAATTTGCAGGATTCATAATTAGTTTTATTTAATTTTTTAATATAATTACATTTAATTAATTCTTAAAAATCATGGATTTATAGAAGAATTTTAGATAAAAACACTTAAAAAATTGAATTTTAAAGAAGATAGAAATGTTTGCAGAAATTCAGTTATGTTCAAAACTCTTTTTAAATTCTCGTAAAAATTTTTAATTATCTTTAAAAATAATGATTCTTCTCTAAAACTTAATTATTTTCATAAATTATAAAAATTTCACAGAAATTCAAACTATTTACAAATTTTTTATAAATTTCTTCGCAATAATACAATTATTTTCATAAATAATAAAATTTTTTACAAAGATTCAATTGTTTTCATGAATAATAAAACTCATATTAGAATTTTAATTAATTTTAATACAATTTTTACTAAATTCCTCGAAAAATGTAATTATTTTTAAAAATTTTACTAAAATTCGTCGAAAAACTTTAATTATTTAAAAATTTGTTGATAAAATTCTTTATGAAAATTCAATTTTGAGAAACATTTATTTATTCAATAATTTTTGCATTTTTGTATTTAAATAATTAAATTCTCGTAGAATTTTCTAATAAAAATTGTTTTAAAAATAAATTTCAGTTAAAATTTTAGATAATAATTGAATATTAAAAGCAAATTATAGAATGAATTTTTGGAAATAATTGAATTTTGAAAAGGTTTAATTGGATTTTTTTAAAAAATTATTTCAAGTTTTTATTTTTCTAAATAATTAATTGAAGAATTTCTAAATAATCAAAATTTTGTAAAATGGAACTGCTAACAAGATTTGAAAATTCTTTAGAAACTTTTGCAAAAGTTATTAAAAATAATTGATAATTGTTAATTTATTTCTTTTGAAGAATTCAAATTAAATGTTTGAAATTAATTATGTTTTTCGAAGAATTTACTTTTTTATTAAAAAATAAATTTTCAATTTACAATTGTATTAAAAATACAATTTAAATTCCTGTGAGGAATTTTATTATTTAGGAAAATACTTGAATTCTTGCAATGAATTTTTATTACATTTTTTTTAAATAATTGACATCCGCGGTGAAAAATTTTATTATTTATGAAAATAATTGAATTCTTACAAATAATTTTATTACATTTCTTTTAAATAATTTAAATCCTGTGAAGAATTTTATTATTTATAAAAATAATTAAATTCTTGCAACAAATTTTTATTTCATTTTTTCAAATAATCGAATTCTTTCGAGAATTTTTATTAAAATAGTAGATTTTGAAAATATTTGAATTTCAGCGAAGAATTTCATTATTTGTAAAATGTAATTGAATTTTTGCAAAAAATGTTTGAAAATAATTTAAAACGTCGGGAAAAATTTTATTATTTATGATAATAATTGAATTCTTACAAAGAATTTTATAACATTTTTTAAATAATCGAATTGATTTAAAAAATTGTATTACTTATAAAAATAATTGAATTCTTGTGAAGAATTTTATTAAAATTTTTGTAAATAATTTAATTTTTTTTTGAAAAATTTTATGGAAATTGAAGTTATTGAATTTCAAAAGTTTTAAAGTTAAATTTTTTAAAAATCTTAATTCCTACGAAAAAATAATAATTAAAAAAAAAAGATTAAATATTATTTATTTAAAAAAGATGTTATTGATGTTTTCGGATAATTTTATAATTGAAAAAATTCGTGAATAAATGTAATAGAACTTTTTTTTTGAGTATCTAATTAATTTTTAGAGTGAATCAGAATATTTTTTAGGGTCAGGGAAAAAGTCTGGAAATTAGGGAAAAACAATATTAATTTTTTGTGGCAACCCTGTTATATTATACGATTTATATTTATTTTCTAGACTTTTAAATTTATGAAGCTGCAGTCCGCAACGTTTTTAAAAACAAAAAGTTAAAAAATTATTTTTTTTCAAATTTCATTTCTAATTTTTATGTGTAAATGAATTTTGAACAACAATTTTGAATAAATAAAATAAATTAATTAATTATGTGTAAATTAATTCCTAAGAAATTAATTTTGTTACTGAAGACACAATTCTTAAAAAAAATGACATGATTTAGAATCAAAAATAAAAAAATAGTCCCAATATTTTTTCGTTTTTAAAAACGTTAGGGATTTTAGCCACATTTAAATTTATTGGTAATAAAAACGCGAGTCCTTCACTTTAAGAGAGAATTTGAAAACTGAATTTTCTTTTTCTTTTTTTGAGAACAAAAAATTTCCTTTGCACTGTTTTAATTTTTTCTCCTTCACAATTTATAATTGTTTTGTGTTTTCCCTGGATTTTTTTTTCCTTTTAATTTAACGCATGTAGAGAGGGATAGCGGAGGCTACGGCGGTGTCGGAAGTCCTGTCCGGGGCCTCGAATGTCGGGACTATGACGGTTTACAGAATCAATGCGAGCAAGCAATGCATCAACTTCAACTCCTTAGACATAAGCACAACGAAACTATTCGACGGTTTGTTAATTTTTTTCGTTTCTTTTCGCATTTTTATTTTCCTAATTTATTAAAACAATAACTGAATTTTTTTTTGTTTCATTGTTCTTAATTTTGTATTTCAATTATTTTGCCTTATTTTTTTATTTTTCTGTTTTAAATTATATTTTAAAATTAAATACTAAAAAAAAAGAAAAGCAAATTAATTTCTTCTTTTTTTAGTAAAAAAAATCATTCAAAGAAGAAATTTCTTTTTTAGTATTTAATTTGAATTATTTTTTCGTTCTTAATTTTAAATAGTATTTTTTTTCATTAAAAAATTGATTCTCTCATGACATGAACTATTTATTCGGAATTGGAAACTCGAGAACAATGCTTATCCTAGTTTATAATATTTATTTGTTGCTCCTGACCATCGTTTTACAGTTCTATTTTCTGCTGCTGTATAAATAGAGCACATATATTGGAAGAAAAATCAATAATCGAATGTGTAATGTTTAATATATTGTACGCAATTTTATCTATATAGGTATGAGCATACTATGAAGGAATTGGAGTACTATCGAACACAGCATAGAGCAGCCATGAATCAACTGGAAGCAAATTCACAGGAGAGTTCAGCTCTTAGGGGCAAGTACGGTGAACTTATGAATGATAATCAACGTCTCGATCGTGAGGTCCAGGGCTTACAGAAAGAAGTTTCGGAATTAAGACTACAAAATCAGGAAGTACTTGTCGCTGATTCAAGTAATAGCGATAGTATAAATCAACATTATATATCGGCTCTTCGGAAATATGAGGCCGTCAAGGACGAGTACGATGCCCTGAGAAAACGATACGATGACCTCGTATCATCTCATTCCTCCGTTGTAAACAAGGTTCGTGCTCTAAATTGCAATAATAATTATTTATAGTTTTTCATTCTATAATTTATCGATTTTTTTTATTATTTTATTTTTCCTGCTCTATTTTTATTTACCTTCATTTTTTAAAATTTTGATTAGAGAGAAAAATGGAAAATGTTCTTTATCCTCTTTATTTTGAATTTTTTATATTTGTTATCTTTCTGGTAATAAATAATCAGGTTGGCCACAAGTCAGTAATGTCAGTCAAAAGTCAGTTTTGAATTTTTTCAATTCTATTGTTTCTGGATAATTGATATTTAATAAACAAATAATTGAAATTTCTTTACATTCTATTAAAAATAATTAAATTCTTTAAAAGAATTTTATTAAAATTTTTCGAAAATAATCCAGGGAAGTTAGTCATCATAATTATAATTTTATTTTTAAAAATTTATTCGCACTATATTCAATTATTTTCATAAATAGTAAAACTCATTGCAGAATTTCAATTATTTTTAATACAATTTTAATCGAATTCCTCGAAAAATGTCATTATTCTTAAAAATTTTATTAAAATTCGTCGAAAGAATTCAATTATTTCTAGAAACTGTAAAAAAAATTCTTCTCAAGAATTCAATTATTTCTATAAATAGCAAAATTCTTCAGATTTACTAAATTCTTTTGAATATTATTTTTAAAAAATATTCTTCACAAGAATTCAATTATTTTCATAAATTTCCATAAAATTCGAAAAAAAAACAATTTAATTATTTTCAAAAGTAATAAAATTTTTCGCAGAAATTCAATTATGTTTAAAAAATTTTCTAAATTCTCCTCAAAATTTCAATTACATACCTTTATAAAAACCGCTGCCAAGTTGTATTTTTTTTATAATTTTGGTGGTCATTTCATGAACACTTTACTTCCTCATAGAGATAAAAATAATAGAAATATATGAATAACTTTTTATAAATATGGTAAAAGTGATTGAATTTTGGGTCAATCAATGTATTTTTAAATATCCTACAAAATAGTTACAATAATTTAATAGTTAAATAAAAATTTTCAAACAAAAAAGTTGAGAAAATGGCATTTTTCACAATTTTTGGTTTTTAAAATACCAATAATTTCGAAATTTATTATCGAATTAGGTTCAAAAATAGGTCAATCGAAGCGTTTTTTAATGCTCTACAAGTTGATAACGATAATTTTAAAATTACTTCTACTTTTTTCAACAAAATTTTCAAAAAAGTCTTATTTTCCAAAATTTTTGATTTTTAAAAGTTTAATAACTCCGGTTAATATGGACGAAAAATGTTCAATTAGGGCTCAATAGATGCGTCTAAAAAAACTCTACAAAATTATGGAAAAACATTTATAGGTGTCCTAACATTTTTTTAAAGTTATGGGCAAAAAACGTTTTTTTGAAAAATTAAAAATCCAAAAAAATTTTAGTTAAACTTTATTAATATATTAGAAAGTACTCTCATTTTATGTCCGCAGGTGAGATCTACAATTTAAAAAAAAAATTCAACCCAAAAGCTCTTCATGATTTCGAGATATTTATAAAAATGTGATGTTTACACACACACACACACACACACATACGGAATGACATTTTTTAAAAATGTCATTTTTGAACTCCTGAGGTCAAATAACATAAAGATATGTCAAAAAATCGAACTCGAAAAATTTCGGTATTACAATACTTCCTCTATGAGGAAGTAATAATGAAATTATTCTCCGCAATTTAATTATTTTCATAAATTTTAATAAAATTCTACGCAAACATTTAATTATTTTCATAAATAATAACATTCTTTGGAAGAATTCAATTACTTTTATCTTTAATTATCTTTAAAAATAATAAAATTCTTCTCTAAAATTCAATTATTTTCATAAATAATAACAATTTCACAGAAATTTAACTACCTATTTACAAATATTTTAGAAATTTCTTCGCAAAAATATAATTATTTTCATAAATAATAAAAGTTTTTACAAAGATTCAATTAATGTCATGAATAATAAAACTCATCATAGAATTTCAATTATTTTTAATACAATTTTAACCGAATTCCACGAAAAATGTAATTCTTTTTGAAAATTTTATTAAAATTTATCGAAAAAATTCAATTATTTAAAAATTTGTTGATAAAATTCTTTATCAGAATTTAACTTTAAGAAACATTCAATTGTTCAATAAATGATATATTTTTTTATTTAGATAATTAAATTCTCGTAGAATTTTCTAATAAAAATTGTTTTAAAAATGAATTTCAGATAAAAAATTAAAAATAATCAATAATAATTATATTTAATAATTGAATTTGAAAAAAAATTTTTTTTTTAATAAAGTTTTTTAAATTTTTTCGAAGAATTTACTTAAAATTGTATTAAAAATAATTGAAAGCCTGAGAAGAATTTTGTTATATATAAAAATAATTGAAGTCTAGCAACGAACTTTTATTAAATTTTTAAAAAATAATTGAAATCCTGTGAAGAATTTTAGTATTTAGGAAAACAATTGAATTCTTGCAATGAATTTTATTAAATTTTTTTGTAAATAATTGAAATCCTTTGAAGAATTTTATTATTTATGAAAATAATTAAATTCTTGCAACGAATTTTTATTATCTACATTTTTTTTTTTTGTAAGTAATTAAATTCTTTTGAGAAATTTTATTAAAATAGCAGATTTTAAAAATATTTGAATTTCAGCGAAGAATTTGATTATTTGTAAAATGTAATTGAATTTTTGCAAAAAATGTTTGAAAATAATTACATTTTTCGAGGAATTCATTTAAAATTGTTTTAAAAATAATTTAAATCGCAGGAAAAATTTTATTTTTTATAATTGAATTCTTACAACGAATTTTATTATATTTTTTAAATAATTGAATTGATGTCAAAAATTGTATTACTTATAAAAATAATTGAATTCTTGCGAATTCTATAAAAATATTCTTAAAAGTTATTGAATTTCAAAAGGTTTAAATTTGAGAATCAGAATATTCTTTTGGGTCAGGGAAAAAGTCAAAATTTTGTCTTGAAATCAGGGAAAAGTCAGGGAAAAAGAAAATTAATTTTTTGTGGCAACCATGTTCTAGAAACTTCGATTCATTTTGCAATGTCAAATTTTCATTATGTTCCAATTTTTTAAGTACTAAAAAAATCGCTTTAGAATTTTTTATTTACTTTATATTTTCATGTTTTATACACTAAACATCTAAATAAATTCAGTTTTTCTAAAATATTTCCTTTTTTTTTAAAACTAAAAATCTGAATAAAGTCAGTTTTTCTAAATAATTTAATAATTTAATAAAAACTATGGAGAGTTACAATTATTATAAAAAATTGAGTTTCTGTATTTAAATAATTGAATTCTAGAAGAAATTTTGGAAAATTATTTAAATTAATTGATCCAGAGATGAAGTTTAGTTGAAAATTGTAGAAAATAATTGAATTCAGGAATAAGGATTATAATTGTAATTTTTAGAAATTATAAAAATTTATAAATTTTACTCATTTTCCGTAAACATTCATATTTTCCTGTAAAAATAATTTTGTCAGGGAAATGTCAGGAAAATTGATAAACTGAAACTTGTGACCACCCTGAAATATAAAGTTTTTTTTTAATAATAATATAAAGATGTTTTAATAAATAATAATAATTCTGATAAATTTGTTCACTCATTTAAATTAAATATGAATTTTAGTTGGAATTGGTACAAGAAGAGGCTGCAAGACTGAAGAAACAAATTGAGGAAGTTGGCCAGGAGAGAAATACTGTTGTACGAGAACGAAATGGATTTAAGCAGCAGTGCACGGCGGCGATTCGTCAATGGGATATTGCGTTACGGGAGAAGAAGGAATATCAGGAAGCCCTCGCTAAAGTACAACAGCAGCATGAGGAAGCGGTGAAGGAAATTAATAATGCAATGATTCATCGTATGAAGACGAGTAAAGATATGAAACGTTTAACGGAAGAAAGAAATGCTGCATTACAAGAATATAGTTTGATTATGGGCGAGAGAGATACGGTGCATAAGGAAATGGAAAAACTTAGTGAGGATCTCGCTCAGGCCACATCGCATATCACGCATTTGGAAAATCAGAATAAACAACTCGTTGATGAAGTAAGAATCAGTTTATCACTAAAGAAAATGAATCATTTGCTAGTTAAAAATTAATTCTTAATTCGTTTTGATTATTCTATTATTTTCATTCGATTTGCAATTCAAATCAAATTTTTATCTATTTATTTATTTATATTGAAAATAATTTAATAGTATAAATTATTCTTTATTAGATATTTTCGATTATTGTTTACGACTATTTTCCATGAATGTAATTAAAAATATTACTTGTTTTCAGAAGAAGACACTTTCCTATCAAATTGAAACGTTACAACGAGAGATCTCATCGGCGCTTCACGATCGTGACGAGGCTTTAAAAGAATGCAACGAACTGCGGCAAAAGTTTGGCGATTTCTCCGAAGGAGCAAGTCGAGATTATAAAAATCGCCTTGAACTTCATTCCTATAGTCGTGAGCGAGACAATGCAAACAAGGAAGTCGAGAAGGACACGAGCATTCGTGATTACGCGAAACGCGAGAAGGAACGAATGGATAATTTAGATCAAGCCAATCTTGAATTGGATAAACTTCGTAAATTTGTCGATACACTGCAAGCGGATCTTGAGGAGGCCGTACAAGAGGCAGAGGTGTCAAAACGAAGACGCGATTGGGCATTCAGTGAACGTGACAAAATTGTCCTCGAGCGTGAAACAATAAGAACACTTTGCGATAGACTGCGAAAGGAGAGAGATCGAGCTGTTTCCGAATTGGCGAGTGCATTGAAGGATTCGGATAATATTAAGAAGCAGAGAAATGAAGCGTCGAAGGAATTGAAGGATCTTAAGGAGAAGATTGAGTCGGGTGATCATTCGTTGAGAACGAGTCAGTATGGTCACGATGGTACAATTGAAACGGAAGTTAATGAATGGGACGTGTTGACTGTTCATCATGATCTCGGTAGACTTTGTTTGGATTCTGATCGAGATTTGGGTTTGGTGCTAGTTGGAGGACGTGAGAATCCTCATTATCCGAATGATATTGGGGTTTATGTGGCGCAAGTGATACAGGGAAGTATTATGGACGGGAAATTGCGAGTCAATGATTGTATAATGAGGGTGAATAATGTCGATTGCACGTCGGTGTCGACGAGAATGGTTCTGGAGACTTTGCGTTCATCGACTGTGGGAATAGCGACGTTGACCGTCCGAAGGCGGAGAATGAGTCGTCGAGCATTGAGAACCACGCAATTACCTGTTGGTACCGTACCGCATGGAATCACTCTCGAAACTGGAATTTACATCTCGAAAATCTCTCCCGGTAGTCTGGCTGCAAAGGACGGATATCTCGCCGTTGGCGATCGTGTCTTAAACGTAAGAATTTTTCTCTACACTTTTTTTCATTTGCAATTACAGGGTTGCCACGCAAACCTGGAAATCTGGAAAACCTGGAAATGTCAGGGAATTTTATAAACCTTGAAAAAGTCAGGGAATATTGATCGTAATCCTGGGAAATTATTGTTTTCTAATGTTATTGGGCTTATTCTTGAAATATAATTTTACTTAAATTCAAAATTAATTCAATTTTAAAAGAGTTTCGTTTACAATTTTTATAAATAAATTAACTTCAAATGGTTTTAATAAATAAATAAATAAAAAAATTTTAAATTTTGTAAAATTTCAATTTTGAATGAATTTAATTAGAAAGAACTTAGATTATTGCAAAAAATTTTAATAATTCAAATTCTTCTACAATTAGTTAAATTTTTTAATATACTATTAATTAATTATTAAAAATAATGAATGTATAGAAGAATTTTACTTAAAAACCCTAAAAGAAAATGAATTTTGGAGCAGTTACAAATGATTGTAGAAATTCAATTATTTTTAAAGTAGAAAAATTCTTTGCAGAAATTATAAATAATTAAATTCTCCTTCGAAATTCAATTATTTTCAAGAATTTAAATAAAATTCTTGGCAAACTTTCAATTATTTTTAGAAATTTTCCTCAATTCAATGATTTTTAACAATTTTTTTTTATAAAATTTCTTCGCGATAATTCAATTATTTTCATAAATAATAAAATTTTTACAAGATTCAATTATTCTCGTTAATAAAAAATTCTTTTTGGAAATTCAATTATTTTCATAAATACTAAAACTCATTGCAGAATTTTAATTATTTTTTTCCAAAAAAATTTTATTTTATTTTTACAATCTAATTTTCATTAATTTTAATTTTTTTCTAAATTTACACTTAAGACGATTTTTCATTTAAATTTTTGAGAACTCAATTATTTCAAAAATTTTCAATTACAATTTTTTAAAAGTTAATTTCAAAAATTGTAATCAAATACTTGAAAAAAATTATTTTTTTTCAATTAAATTTTACAAAATTTTTTTAATATTGTATATTTCAAAAATTAAAATAAAAAAATTATTCAAAAATAACTTTTCAAAGATTTGTCTATAGTTATACTTTTCACACTATAAAAATCGAAATAAGTTGCATTTTATACTAAAAATTGTGGTATTATCTTCTAAATTTTGCAACAAAATACCACAATTTTTAGTATAAAATGCAAATTATTTTGATTTTTCTAGTGTGAAAATAATTATAGACAAATCTTTTAAAATTTACCTATTTTTGAAAAATTTTTTCTAATTAAATTTCCAAATATACAATTAAAAAGATTTGGAATAATTGAAATTTTGTAAAATTTAATTGAAAATAATTGATTTTTTCAAGTATTATTTTATTACAATTTTTGAAAATCAACTTTTAAAGAAATTTATTTGCAAATTTTGTGAAAATAACTGAATTCTCAAAAAAATTTAATGAAAAATCTTCAAGTGTGAATTTATGGAAATGAAAATTTTTTTAATAGAAGTCTATAAAAGTCTCATTATTCGAAAATAGTCGAAAAAGTCATAATATCCGAGGCCTGAATAAATGATTTTATCACTGTGCCATCTTTAATATAAAACATTTTAATTTATAGTTTAAAGTAAAATGTAATTGGTTCGTAATTTTTCATTTTTTGTTCGTATTGTCCGTATTTTTAAATACTTTTACTGGTTCGAGCCCTGAACCTGGAAGAATCAGGGAATTTGAATTGAGCAAAATCGTTGGAACTCTTAATTAGTTCAAAATTAGTTACGAGTATTTTTAACTTTTGCAGATAAACAGCAAACCAATGGATAATGTGACGTCCTCTCATGAAGCAATGGCGATTCTAAACGACAATTCTTCGGATGTTCTGACAATCACGACATTAAAGGGCATTCCCCTGCCGACAGTGACCAGTTCCGACTCCATGCCCCTAGACAGCAGTTTTAGTCCTGAGAAACAAAAGATGGTCAATAGCTGCTCACAAACGGAACACGAGCGTCTAATGTTAAAAACGACATCCGACGATTACGATCGTCGTTACATCGCCTCGAATTTCGGCGATCGAACTGTCTACAAAGTGTCAAAATCGATAAGCGGTGAGAAAGCGAGTGGAATCAGCAATGCTTGGGACAATATTCGTGAGAAAATTGACATCGTCCGAGGGAGGCGACACAGTAAGGATCGAGAGGACAAGAAGAAGCGACACCGTAACTCGAGTCCAAGTACTTTCGAGCAGGAGCAGGACGCAATAGCGGAACTCGATTCAGTGATCGAGAGTTATCACAAGAAGGCGAATAATGGCGTGCTAAAGCACAGTAAACGTCGTGGCGCGGAAAAAGCGGAAAAGAACGGCGGCACATGGCCAAAGGCACGTGGTGGACCCCTTCTGCAAAACGGCACCGGAACAATTCTCCATCCACGTAAAACCAAGGAACGACTACCGCTCAGCGTTCTCCTCAATCAACCACCCAAGTACGAGAGTTATAATTACAATCGGATCTCAAATCCCATTCCCCTAACTAATTTTTCCAATGCCAGTAATCGGCATACTGTTTTTATTTCGGATACCAGTAAATCAGGTCAGCTCTTCAGTCAGAAATCATTCACACCTGGAGTGCAATTCAAGGACACAAAGGACAAGAAGCTGAGTAATGAATTCGATCATGGTGAAAGTCGTCTTGGTTCAACGCTCGCACCATCCGAGACGAGTATCGATTTCTCAGTGAAATCCGGCAAGGATATGGATTATTACGCGAAGAAACGCTCGGCAAAATATTTACCAACCGATTCCACTCAGGATTCAATGCACAATCGTGCTCACTCGCAACTTTACACCGGAATGGGAAGTTCATCGACTGGCCCACGACAACAACAACAACAACAACTCGCTGGTAGTAATTTTTCATATCCACCTTACACGCACACACATCCGCATCCACATCAGCAAAATTCATTGTTCTCGCGATATCCATCACCACCCTCATTACCCTCGGCACAATCAGGCGAGTCCATTGGCCTGCCCGATGCACGCTCCTTTTGTTTTGAACCACCCTACAGTCCTGGACCACAACCCGTTTACGGACAACACTTGTACACACCATCCGCCGATCTTCACTGCCACAAGAGTAATAAAGCACATCCACTGAGTCCATACGATGTTCCGTCGTCGTACACGCATGGCTATGAGGGCGGAACATTCCCGAGGAAAAAGGAGAATCAACGATTTCGCATACCATCGAATCCAAGTGTCACGCCAAAAAATAGCGTTGGTAAATTATCAACGGGAAGTATTGAGAGAACATCGGAGAGAGGGAGTCCAATGCCGACATTTCATGTGGAAGTGTTGAGTCCAGGTACAGGTGGGGGGAGTGGTGAATTGAGAAGGGTTTATATTGATAAGTCCGTGGAGCCGCTTGGAATACAAATTTCCTGTTTGGATGGCGGTGGTGTTTTTGTCTCAACTGTTTCTGAACACAGTTTAGCGTCACGTGTTGGATTACAAATTGGCGATCAATTACTCGAAGTTTGTGGAATTAATATGAGGAGTGCTACTTATCAATTGGCAGCTAATGTCCTAAGACAGTGCGGTAATTCAATTACGATGCTGGTCCAGTACAGTCCTGAGAGTAAGTATGATTCATTCCATTCCTTCGAGTATTTTTTTAAATCTTTTTCATATATTAGTATTTGAATTCAATTCTTTGTAGTAAAATATAGATCACCTTCTAGTTTTGAAAAAAATTTACTTAATTTTGTAGTTTGTCGTCAATATTAATATAATAATTAATCTAATGTTTCTTCTTGCTGCGTCAATATCGAGGATTTAAGTATTTTCAGTGATAAATATTTTCGATGTAACTAATTTATTATTCAACTAATTTAAAAAGAAAAAAAATGTTTTCAGGGCTCGAACTAGGTTTGCAAATACTGTAAAGGTCCGTAAATTTGCTTCAAGTCCGTAAAAGTCAGTTTTTTTTGAAAAAAGGTCCGTAATTTGATTGAGAAAATAGGAAAAGTTCGTAAATTGTACGATATAATTTGGAGAATTTTAGAAAAATTACAAATGATTGCAGAAATTTAATTATTTTCTAAAGTAATAAAATTCTTCGCAAAAATTCAATTATTTTTAAAAATTCTCGTCAAAATTTCAATTATCTTTAGAAATAATTAAATTCTTCTCCGAAATTCAATTATTTTTAAAAATTGAAATAAAATTCTTGACAAAATTTTCAATTATTTTCAAAAATTTTCCACAATTTCAATGATTTTTAAAAAATTTAATAATATTCTACGTAACCCTTTAATTATTTTCATAGAATTTAATAAAAATTTCACAGGAATCCAATTATTTACAAAATTATTATAAAAATTCAATTATTTTTGAGAATTAAAAAAAAATTCTTAGCAACAATTCAATTATTTTCCAAAATAATAAAATTCATCGCAGGATTTCAATTATTTTTAATACAATTTTACAAGCATTGCTCAAAAAATGTAATTATTTTTAAAAATTTAATTTTAATTCCTGGAAAAAATCAATTATTTAAAAAATTGTTTTTTTTAATTCTTTTCTTTTTTTCAAAAATAACAAAAATTATCACAGAAATTCAGTTCTTTTTAAACATTAAAATAAAAAATTTTCTCAATTCAATTATTTTCATAAATAATAGAATTCTTCTCAGAAATTCAATTATTTTTGAAAATTTTAATAATATTCTTAGCAACTATTCAATTATTTTCATAAATAATAAAATTCATCGCAGGATTTTAATTATTTTTCATACAATTTGACAAGAATTGCTCGAGAAATGTAAAATTATTCTTAAAAATTTAATTTCAATTCTTGGGAAAAATCAATTATTTAAAGAAATGTTTTTCTTTAAATTCTTTGGAAGAATTTAATTATTTTCAAATATAACAAAATTTTTCACAGAAATTCAATTCTTTTTAAACATTATTTAAATAAAAATTTTCGCAATAATTCAATTATTTTTATCAATAATAAAATTATTCTCAGGAATTCAATTATTTACAAATTTTTTAAAAATTTCTTCACAATCATTCAATTATTTTCATAAATAATAAAATTTTTACAGCAATTGAATTATTTTCGTGAATAATAAAATTCTTTTTAGGAATTCAATTATTTTCAGAGAAAATAATAATTCATTCCAGAATTCCAATTATTTTTAAATAATTTTAATCGAATTCCTTAATTATAATTGAATATTAAAATTATTAAAGGGTGAATTTTTAGAAATAATTGAATTTTGAAAAGGTTTCAAATTAAAATCTTTGAAAATTTCAACTTTTAATTTTTTTAACTAACAATTCTGTGGAATTCTTTTTTTTTTTTTGTAAAAGTTTAATTGCGGATTTTTTAAAATTATTTGAAGTTTTTATGTTCTAATATGTATTTAATTGAAAAAATTACGAATAATTGAAATTTTGTAAAATTAAATTGTAAACAAATGAATGTGAAAATTCTCAAAGAATTTTTTTAAAAATTATTAAAAATAATGCAATTATAGAAGAATTTCAGTTAAAAATACGGAAAAAAAATTAGCTTTGGAAAAGTTACAAATTATTGCAGAAATTCAATTATTTTCATAAGTATAGTAATATTCTTCGCAAAACTTAAATATTGTTAAAAAATAATCATCGCAGAATTTCAGTTATTTTTAATACAATTTTAATCGAATTTCTCGAAAAATGTAATTATCCTTAAAATTTTTTTTAAAAATTCGTTGATAGAATTCAATTATTTGAAAATTTGTTGATAACGATTCTTCATGGGAATTGAATTTTAAGAAACATTCAATAAATAAATTGTTTTTTTTTATTTTAATAATTGAATTCTAGTAGAATTTTCTGATAAAAATTGATTTAAAAATTAATTTCAGTTAAAATTTTAGATAATTTAATTGAATTTTAAAGGAATATAGCGTGCATTTTTAGAAATAATTGAATTTTGAAATTAATTTTTTTGAAAAAGTTTTATTGAATTTTTTTTATATTATTTGAAGGTTTTATTTTCTAATATATATTTAATTGAAGAATTTACGAATAATTGGAATTTGGTAAAATTGAATATTGTAAACAAATGGATTTGAAAATTGTCAAAGAACTTTTTTAAAAATTATTAAAAATAATTGGTCCGTAATTTTTTATTTGTGATCCGTAAAGTCCGTTTTTTTAATACTTTCATTGGTTCGAGCTCTGCATTTTTGATGCGTTCCGAAGAAAGTTACCTTATTACGAAGCAAACTATTTTAAAATTATTTTTGTGTTGTTTCTTTCTTCGGAACGCGTCACATTTATTAATTAATTTCAAGCTTTCTTTTGCTGCGTTAATTCTGAGGATTTAAGTAATTTAAGTGAAAAACAATTTGAACTTAGGGAATTTATTTTTCAACTATAACTTCGAACTTAATAACTTTTATATAAAAGTAGTGGAAAAAATTAAATTTTTAGAATTCATAAGAAAATTCTGAATTTTTGTGTCTTTTTTGTTTGCCTCATAAACTATGAAATTACCACGAATTCTAATACAAAAATTTTCAATTTATTTTCAATTAAAATTTGTAATTGACAAATAGAATTTATAAACAGTTTTTTCCTTTATTTTTAAATAACTTTGAAACTATGGACAGAATAAATAAATGAAAGACGATTATCAGATTATTATCTTAGTTAATTCAATAAAAAGTATTAAAAAACAAAATAGAAATTGAAGGACAAAAATCGATTTGTAATTGAACAGAAATTGAATAGAATTATAAAAGTATTAAAAGTTTCTAAAAAAAACATTTTTCTTTAAAGAATTCAACGAACAAGACGGTTCGGCCTCGTCAAGTTCATCGGAAGCTGGCGGAGAGGAAGCCGGTAGTCGAAGTGGATCACCAACTCCATGCAATAGTCCGGAAGTACCAAGAAAAACCACCAATGAACCAATGGAATCATCAGAGCCTGAACGCGATGGTTCGTCATCTTTGAATACAATGCGAAGTGATCGCGACAGAGATCGTGATCGTGAACGTGAAGTACGTGCATCAGCGTCACTTGACGTGAGAACAACACAGGAGAGAGAACGTGAAATTCGTAGTTCAGCATCGCTTGACATTAATATTAGAAAACCAGAATTAAGAAATTCAGCGACACTCGAGAATATGAGAAATTCCGCGACACTCGATTCATTGAGAAGTGCAACGGGCACATTGACAAGAGCACAAATTAATCAAGCAGCAACAACATTGCAACGTCAAAATGCAACAGTTCGAAGTCCAACGCAAGAGGATCAATCGCAAAAGGCAACATTGCCACCAAGTGAACCGCGATATTTGTTCATTGAAACGAGAAAATGTTCGAATTTGGGAATATCGCTTGTTGGCGGCAATGGAGTTGGAATATTTGTTCATTCCGTTCAGCCGGGATGTTTGGCGGAAAAATCGGGACTGAGAACTGGTGATCGTATTCTGGAGTATAATGGCGTTGATTTGAGACAAGCGACTGCTGAGCAAGCTGCTTTGGAATTGGCAAGACCCACGGATAAAGTGACATTGATTGCACAATTTATACCCGAGAGGTATAATGAGGTGAAGGATAAACCTGGCGACAGTTTCTACGTGAAGGCAATGTTCGATCGAACCGGTGATGTTGGCGATAGTCTGCAATTGAGGTTCAATAAAGATGATATTCTCTATGTTGATAACACGATGTTTAATGGAACGCCTGGACATTGGCGAGCTTGGCTTGTTGATCAGACTGGAAGACGACAAACCTGCGGCATCATTCCCAGTAAATACAAGTAAGATACTTTTTCACATTATTTAAATTATAAAAATTCTATTTATTTATTTTATTTTATTTTTAAATTTTAATAAAATTTTTCGCAATAAATTCATTATTTTCTTAAATAATAAAATTCTTAAGAGTAGTTCAACTATTTTCACTACAATATTAATAAAACTTCTCGAAAGAATACAATTATTTTAAAAAATATTAATTAAATTCGATTATTTTCAAAATTTTTAATAAAATTCCTTCAAAAAATTCAACTATTTTCAAAAATTCAGACAAAATCCTTCGGAACAATTCAATTATTTTTATGAATATTGTAAAATACTCCGCAAGAATTAAAATATTTTCATAAATAATAAAATTCTACAAAGGAATTCAATTATTTTCATAAATAAAAAAAAGTTTCGGGGGAATTCAATTATTTTCACTACAATTTTAATAAAATTTCTCGAAAGAATACAATTATTTTAAAAAATATTAATTAAATTCGATTATTTTCAAAATTTTTAATAAAATTCCTTCAAAAAATTCAACATTTTTTCCTCTCTTTTATAGGATTTAGCTTCATTATTTTTGTGCTTTTGGAAAATACTTTACTTATTTAATAGTCTCCACCCTTTGGTAAAAAATCTAAAATTATCAAAAATTCAAAAAAATTCGAAAAACCGAATTTCTTAAAATTCAACATTTCTTCCTCTCTTTTATGGGATTTAGCTTCATTATTTTTGTGCTCTTGGAAAATACTTTACTTATTTAATAGTCTCGAATCTTTGATAAAAAATCTAAAATTATCAAAAATTCGAAAAAATTCAAAAATCCGAATTTCTTAAAATTCATTATTTTTCCCTCTCTTTTATGGGATTTAGCTTCATTATTTTTGTGCTCTTGGAAAATACTTTACTTATTAAATTGTCTCGACTCTTTGGTAAAAAATCTAAAATTATCAAAAATTCGAAAAATTTAAAAAATTTCAAAAATCCGTTTTTCTTAAAATTCAACATTTTTTCCTCTCTTTTATGGGATTTAGCTTCATTATTTTTGTGCTTTTGGAAAATACTTTACTTATTTAATAGTCTTGACTCTTTGGTAAAAAATCTAAAAATATCAAAAATTCGAAAAAATTCAAAAATCCGATTTTCCTAAAATTCAACATTTTTTCTTCTCTTTTATGGGATTTAGCTTCATTATTTTTGTGCTTTTGGAAAATACTTTACTTATTAAATTGTCTCCACCCTTTGGTAAAAAATCTAAAATTATCAAAAATTCAAAAAAATTCGAAAAACCGAATTTCTTAAAATTCAACATTTCTTCCTCTCTTTTATGGGATTTAGCTTCATTATTTTTGTGCTCTTGGAAAATACTTTACTTATTTAATAGTCTCGAATCTTTGATAAAAAATCTAAAATTATCAAAAATTCGAAAAAATTCAAAAATCCGAATTTCTTAAAATTCATTATTTTTCCCTCTCTTTTATGGGATTTAGCTTCATTATTTTTTGGCTCTTGGAAAATACTTTACTTATTAAATTGTCTCGACTCTTTGGTAAAAAATCTAAAATTATCAAAAATTCGAAAAATTTCAAAAATCCGATTTTCTTAAAATTCAACATTTTTCCCTCTCTTTTATGGGATTTAGCTTCATTATTTTTGTGCTTTTGGAAAATACTTTAATTATTTAATAGTCTCGACTCTTTGGTAAAAAATCTAAAAATATCAAAAATTCGAAAAAATTCAAAAATCCGAATTTCTTAAAATTCAACATTTTTTCTTCTCTTTTATGGGATTTAGCTTCATTATTTTTGTGCTTTTGGAAAATACTTTACTTATTTAATAGTCTCGACTCTTTGGTAAAAAATCAAAAATTATTAAAGATTATCAAAAATTCGAAAAATCGAATTTCTTAAAATTCAACATTTTTTCTTCTCTTTTATGGGATTTATCTTCATTATTTTTGAGCTTTTGGAAAATACTTTACTTATTAAATTGTCTCGACTCTTTGGTAAAAAATCTAAAATTATCGAAAATTATCAAAAATTCAAAATTCCGAATTTCTTAAAATTCAACATTTTTTCCTCTCTTTTATAGGATATAGCTTCATTATTTTTGTGCTTTTGGAAAATACTTTACTTATTAAATTGTCTCGACTCTTTGGTAAAAAATCTAAAATTATCAAAAATTCGAAAAAATTCAAAAATCCGAATTTCTTAAAATTCATTATTTTTCCCTCTCTTTTATGGGATTTAGCTTCATTATTTTTGTGCTCTTGGAAAATACTTTACTTATTTAATAGTCTCGAATCTTTGATAAAAAATCTAAAATTATCAAAAATTCGAAAAAATTCAAAAATCCGAATTTCTTAAAATTCATTATTTTTCCCTCTCTTTTATGGGATTTAGCTTCATTATTTTTGTGCTCTTGGAAAATACTTTACTTATTAAATTGTCTCGACTCTTTGGTAAAAAATCTAAAATTATCAAAAATTCGAATAATTTAAAAAATTTCAAAAATCCGTTTTTCTTAAAATTCAACATTTTTTCCTCTCTTTTATGGGATTTAGCTTCATTATTTTTGTGCTTTTGGAAAATACTTTACTTATTTAATAGTCTCGAATCTTTGGTAAAAAATCTAAAAATATCAAAAATTCGAAAAATTTCAAAAATCCGTTTTTCTTAAAATTCAACATTTTTTCTTCTCTTTTACGGGATTTAGCTTCATTATTTTTGTGCTTTTGGAAAATACTTTACTTATTAAATTGTCTCGACTTTTTGGTAAAAAATATAAAATTATCAAAAATTCGAAAAATTTCAAAAATCCGTTTTTCTTAAAATTCAACATTTTTTCTTCTCTTTTATGGGATTTAGCCTAATTATTTTTGTGCTTTTGGAAAATACTTTACTTATTAAATTGTCTCTACTCTTTGGTAAAAAATCAAAAATTATTAAAAATTATCAAAAATCCGAAAAATCGAATTTCTTAAAATTTAACATTTTTTCTTCTCTTTTATGTCATTTAGCTTTATTATTATTTTAATTTTTATTCAAGAGAAAAAATGGAAAACTGAAAAAATTTAGAAACTTTTAAAAATTCCAGGCCTTTTCCATGATTTCCCTGATTTCCAGAAGCCTTTTAAAAATTCCATACCATTTCCATGATTTCCATGATTTCCAGATTCTGTAGGAACCCTGCTTTTGTCTGACTTTCTTCTAAATTATCGAATTCAGTGATTTCTGGGGTGAATTTGGTTAAGTTGTAAAATGATTAATTTCTATTTGAATTCGTTTTTTTTTTGAATGTAGAAAATCTGATGTTAATTTAATTCTTTTTTCGTTATGCACGGCAAAAAATATTTAGCTGGATGAACTACAGATTTCACTTTAGTAGCGAAATTTTTCAGTGCTTCAATTAATACTTTCGTTATTCTAGAGAAACTTATCGCTATTTCAAGTAAAACTTTTTTCAGTGTGTAATAATTATTATTTCTTTAAAAAGTATTTAATTTAAAATGGCTTTATAAAATAAGCAATGCAAAAGATGACCCAGATACTAATTGTAATTTTTCTAGCCATAGTTTAAGTCTAGTAATGTAAATTCTATTTAAATTGAGACCATTGAGTGGAATTATTTGAATTTTAGTTAGTTAAATCTCTTTGTTAGGTTATAATAATTATTTCTTTAAAATTTTTTAAATTGTTTAAAATAAGCAGCCCCATACAACATTCCCGCGCGCTTACGCGCGGATAGTTTGGCTAGTTTAAAATAATTTAATTCTAGCGAAACAAAATTTCATAATTTTTAAAAATAATTGAATTCTTGAATTGAATTTAATTCAAAGTTTTTTAAATAATTGAACTCCTGTGAAAAATTCAATTATTTTTAAAATAATTGAATTTTTTCGGAGAATTTTGACAAGATTTTAAAAATAATTGATATTTTTAAAGAAATTAATTAAAATGTTATTTAAAATAAGAGAAATCTTGATAAGAATTTTATTATTTATATAAAAATAATTGAATTTCTTACGAAGATTTTTATTATTTATAAGTTGACTAAAGCATTTTATTGAAAATAATTGAATTCTTCATAAAATTCAATTATTTTCAAATTTTTTTATAAATAATACTTTACAAGAGTTCAATGATTTTCAGAACATTAATTTAAAAATTTTAAATATTTAAAAAGACAAATTATTTAAAAAGTTAGGAAACAAATAAGCAAACAGGAACTAACTTCAAACTGCGAACAGATTACCGGAATACAATGATTTTATTATCACTATAGATTTTTGTATTTATTTCATCGTTCTTTATTCTTTTCGTAATTTCCTTTATTTTTTTTCCTTTAATTTTGTTTGTTAATTAAATTGTTAAAATTATTTAGAGTCGAGGAGGAGATGTTGTTGAGAAGATCCCTCGGTGATTTAGAGACTGATGCCGGCAGAAGAGGAACTACAAGTGCTCGGCGCAGTTTCTTCCGGAGAAAAAAGCAGCATCAACGATCATCCAGTAGAGACAGCAAGGAACTCTCGCACATAACAGGCGTTAATATGGGATGGTACAGTGACAGTGGAACTCTCAATGAGGAAAATTTGCCAGCCAGTTATCAACGAGTTGAAAGACTTGACTGTAAGCATCCTTCTCTAAAGAGGATTAAAACTTGTAAATTTTGATAAAATCTCTGAAAATATATAGCTAATAATTATAATTATTTCTAATTTATTAAAATTATAATAATTATTATTAATATATTACAATAAAAATATTCATACATAGTTTCGAATTATTTGACAATTATTATTTCAGATCCAGCTCTAAGACCAATTTTAATAATTGGTCCATTCAGTGAATGTGTTCTGGGAAGATTGCTTCAGGAATTTCCCGGACAATTCACAAGATGTCTTCCCGAAGCAATGCACTGTTCGCAAGCAACACTCGAGCAAGGTTTACGAGATTCTCTGTACGTTGATTACAGAAAGAAAGGTAGTTACTTTGAATGCACAACTGTTCAGGCTGTAAAGGACATCTGTGAAAAGGTAGGAGTTTTTAAATATTAAAATTTCTTTTCTTCAATCTAATATATTGAATTATATAATATAATAAATATAAAATATATTTTACTCCACTTATTTTTTTAAATAGTTAGATTTTAAATGTAGAAATTTATTTTTTTGAAGGAAAATATTAATTCAATTCAATTTCTTTTAGAATTCGCACTGTCTTTTGGATATATCGATTGCTTCGATCGAAAGACTCCACAGGCACCAAATATATCCAATTGTTCTATTGATCAAGTTTAAGAGCACAAAACAAATAAAGGAGGTGAAGGATTCGAGGTATCCTGGCGAGAAGGTGAGCGCGAAGGCAGCTAAGGAGATGTACGAACAAGCACTCAAGTCGGAGGCTGAATATCGATTTTTCATCTCCTGTAAGTACAACTTTAATTATTTATTTATCTATAGAAATTTATTTATTTTTATCTTTATAAATACCTATGAAAATTGAAATACTCAAGCCTCGGATCGACTTTAATGAGCCAAAGAAGAAGTCGCTTTAGTCGATTAAAAATAGAAAAAAAGTCGTTTATTTAATTCAGTGTTGTCACAGAAAATTTTATTTTGTATTTCTGTGATTCTTCACTGATTTCTAAATTCAATTAATCAAAACTCGAATAATTTTAGGCTAAATAAATATTTAAATACTACTTATTTCTTTTTGCCCAGGAAATAAAATTTAAAAAATTTCAACTTCTGAAACTTTATAAATTTAATTTAATTTAATTTCTAAAAATTATAACTGTAACCCTTGCAAGAGTAAAATATTTTCTACAATTTTTAACTAAACTTCAACTCTCAATCAATTATCAATATTAATTTTTAATAATTTTCCGAAGGTTCTTCGCGAATTCAATTATTTAAATACAAACCTTAAATTTTTTATAGTAATTAAAACTGTTCATTTTTCTTTTTAAAGATATTAAGGTAGAATATTGTCAAAATTTTTAATAAAGAAATTCTTAATATTTATTAATTTTTTAAAAGTATTTTTAAATACTTTTTGAAAGACAATATAGTTTTACAATTATTAAAAAATGTTCAAAAAATTGAAATTCGGTAAAATCTTTGAAAAACAATTGAAATTTGATAAAGTCTTTAAAAAATAATTGAGTTTTTAAAAAATAGGTATAAAAAAAATCGAAAAATATTGAAAATACCTCATTGAATTTTAAAAATTATAATGAAAAAATTTTGAGAATGACTTTTTTCAAAAATATTTTAATATAATTTTTAGAAACTAATTTTTATTAATTTTCATTTTTATTAAATTTACACTGGAAAATTTTTCATTAAAATTTATTAGAATTAAATTATTTTCAAAATTTTGCAAATTGAAATTCATCAAAAGTTGATTTTCAAAATTTATAATATAATACTTGAAAAAAATCAATTATTTTCAATTAAATTTTACAAAATTTCAATATTTCAATATTTCTAGGAATAATTTTTCAATGAGAATATTTTTACAATTACACACAATTAAAAAATGTCCAAAAAATTAAAATTTAGTAAAATCTTTTAAAAAATTATTTTAAATTTGATAAAAATCTTTTCAAAATAATTGAGTTTTTAAAAAATATTAAAAAAATAATCAAATTTTTGTAGGAATTTTAATTAAAAATGATGTCCCCGAAATTTTAATATCTAAGTCTAAAAAAGTAATTTTTAAAAAATTTTAATTTATTTTGTTCGATAAAAATTATGATAAAACAATTCGAAAATTAGTTAATTAGTTTTAATTCGAAATATAATTGATTTTTTCAAGTATTATTACAATTTTTGAAAATCAACTTTTGAAGACATTTAATTGCAAATTTTGTGAAAATAATAATTGAATTCTCAAAAAAATTTTATGAAAAATTTTCAAGTATAAATTTATGAAAATTAAAATTAATGAAAACTAGCTTCTAAAAAATTATATTGAAATTTTTTTAAAAAAGTAATTCTTGGAATTTTTTTTTATTACAAATTTTTAAAATTCAATTATTTTCAATATTTTCAAAAACATATTAATTCCGTAAATTCAAAAAATAATACAAATATTAAAATTTTTCAGAATTATTTTTAACATTTTGGAGAAAACAATCATTGTGGAAATTTTAAATTAAAATTCTTCAAAAAATTACTTAGTTTTTTTTTAAATTATACAAAAATTCTTTTAAGAAATTCAATTATTTTCGAAAAATTACATTAGAATATTTTTAAAAAACTAATTCTTAGAATTGTTTTATCATAATTTTTTAAGATTTACTTATCTTCGAACAAAGTAAATTAAATTTTTTTTTAAAATATAATACTTCTTTAGATTCTTATTAAGATTTCGAAAAAATCATGTTTATATTTTTATAATAAAAATTTTTAAAAATTTTGATTATTTTATATTTTTCAAAAATTCAATTATTTTTAAAAGATTTTGCCAAATTTCAATTATTTTTGAACGATTTTACCAAAATTCAATTGTTTTGCAAATGTTTTATCAAATTTCAATTATTTTTAAAAGATTTTACCAAAATTTAATTGTTTGGAATTTTTTTAATTGTATAATTGAAAGACTATTATCTTTAAAATATTATTTACAAATATTTAGAAAAAATTAATTTTAAGAGTATTTTTATTATAATTTTTTAAAAATATTACACCTTAAGTAACTTTAAAAAAACATGGACAATAATTACCTACAGTTACAAGATAAAATTTTTGTTGAAACAAATAAATAAACGACTTTTTCGACTTTTTTTGTATTTTTAATCGACTAAAGCGATTTTTTTTGTGTCTTAAAATCGATCCGAGGGCTGTTATTATTATTAGTTTATTGATAATTATAATAATATTATATTATCATGATTATATTATTATTATTATTATATAATAATATTAATAGTAAAAAAACGATGATTGTATTTTATTATTATTAATCAGTTTGTATAGAATAATCTTTTTATGAGATAAATTCTTTTTTCTTTTTATTTATTGATTGTTAATTTTATTTTCAATTTTCTTTTTTAATTGTCAATAGCCTTTGGTTTAAATAAAGTGGAAAATACACTTTTTTTCGACATTTATTTTTACACACAGTGTAGTACTAATAATGTAAGTAAATTTTTTAAAAATTCTTTTTTTTCTTGGGGTGGGGGGTTCAATTTAATTTAATTAAATTAAATGGAAAAGAGGAAGTTCTTTAAAAAAGTAATATTATTTTTGCAGCAATAATTCCTGCTGGAGTTAGTGTCGCATGTATCGTAACGCAGATAAAAGCAGCCGTCGACGACGAGCAAAGCAAAGCATTATGGGTACCTCGAGGGCCTCCCTGACATTTAAGGGGGGGTCCCAACAAACCGCAGTGGAAATCAATCTAATTCCATCAGGGGACCCTTTCGTCTAAACTATGCGTACAATTCTTAAAAAAAGAAAAGAAAGAAATATTTTTATTTCTCCATTTACAATCATTTTTTGTTTATGATCTCGAGCCAATTTTTTTTTCTGCTTCTTGAGGGAAGTAATTTATGAAACAATTTTGTTTCTTATTCTCGTCGGTTGTGATTTGATTTTTCGTTTTTCCCCACTTTCTTCAATTTTTCTTTTTTTCGTCTCCTCATCATGCAGTATTTTCTTTTCTCATTGACGACAGTATTTGGGTTTTGGTAATTTCTTCTAATTTTTTATTGTCAGTTTTTTTGAAATCTGACTGTTTTTTGTCAACTGTTTTTTTAGTAACACAAGGGGAGATTTAAGAAAAGAAAGAAATTAATAGTTAGTGAAGAAAAATAAAATAGAAGCACAGTCTGTGAAAATTAAAGTGAGCGACTGTATCGCAATTTATTACATTGTTGTAAAAGTTGAAAAATGAAAATTTACGATACAGTCTTCGTTTATAGAAAAGGAAGTTGTTCGTAATTTTTGGAATTGATATTTTTTTAGACGTATAGAGAGTGACGGAATTGTTGGAATTGATTTTTTTCTTTTTATGTTTTTTAACACCTCGGTTCTTGTAAATATTTTGTATGTAGAGACATTCGTTAACTCGACAATTTAACGCGACTAACAAATATTATTCAGTTTAGGGAGATAATTCGCCGCTTTTTGTACAGATTTTTTATTATCTCTATTGAAAATAATAGGGGATTTTTTGTTCCCCTTTTCGCCTTGATCGTATTTATAATTAAGGGGAATATTCAACGAGCTTAAATGCGCTCCTCATGGTGCAAGAGTAAATTTAGAATAAGAATTGTTTTTATTACCGTTCTTCACGGTACTTGTTAAACTGTTATCTCGAAGTGCCTACCAAAAAAAGAAGCAAACTTTTTCAATCTATTGAGATTTGAGACAAAATTTTCTTCATTTTCGGTTTTATTCTTTTATTTATTGACTTCTATTCTATTTACATTGTAATTTCTAATTATTGTATTTATTTATTTTTATTTTATTGTATTTTTTTTTATTTATTTTAATTTTTTTTTATTTATTTATTTTTTTTTATTTTATTTTTCTTTTATTTTCTTTTACTTTTTTTATTTTATTTCTTTTATTTTTTTTATTTTTTTATTTTTTTTATTTTCTTTATTTTTTAAGAAACCGATAATTTGATTTTGTTGATTTTTCGTTTTCTTCGTTATATCAAAGATATTCGATGATTAGAAAATCAAGAATTATTGGTAGCGCAACTTTCGAATTTGTCGAGATTGTGAATTTTTTTTTCACCATCAAATTGAGTTTTCTAGAAAAAAAAAAACAATAATATATAGGCGTAAGTTACACACCGAGACCAAAAATTAAATATTGATGTTTATTGATAGGGGTTGTTTTTTTTTAATATAATGATTTAATTTAACTTTCATTGGCAGCAAAAACGAGATTATTAGAAATTTAGTCTTCTTTTTTTCCTCAATTGTTTTCCGATTTTTGCTGAGAAAATTTTTATAAATACTGGTTCGAGATTTATCGCATTTAACATACCGGTAATTTTCAAAGAATGTTCTACTTGATCGAAAGAATGGATTTTTTTTTAAATTCGTAAATTTTTTCGAATATTGTTTTATTTTCTATTATTCATTTTCTTTTTCAGACATTTTCTATTTTTACAAAATTAAAAAATTTTTCTTTTTCTTTTATATTTATTTTATTCAAAAGGTATGTTTTACTATTCCTTTTTCGTGGAGGAAGATTTTTTATTTAATTTTCTTATAATAGAAAGTAAAGAAATTTTAAATTTAATAAAAAAAATAATGTTTTTCTTTCGGGTTTGGTAAACATTCTGTGAAATTTTTTTTTTTTTTTTTGTCATAATAGAAACGTGATAATGAGAATTTAAAATCACAATTCTGTGATATGAGACATACTTGACGGCATATCATTTTTAAAATCGGACCATACTCACTTATTTTCGGCATCGTATACAAAAAATTACAAAGTGTGTGTAAATAAACACATAATATATTTATTGATAATAATTATAATTGAGGTTCGTGATTATCGTTCGAATTTTACTTTTCCTCTTCAAATTTAACCTTTTTTTGTGCCACATTTTTTGTTTTCTATTTATTTGAATTTAAATTCTCAATTTTTAGAGAATTTTCAAATTTTGAATTTTTAAATCGGATTTTTTTCTTTATTCCAAGATTGAAAAAATTCGTCAGTTAATTATATATCAAGTAGGTATTACTATAATTAATTAATATTAACTTAATATTAAATTTTTTATCTTTGTTAGTCATAATATTAAATTATGAAAATATTGAATTATGAAAATATTGAATTATGAAAATTTTAACGATAATCATACGCCTTGATTAATATTTTAAACGAGACGAGTCAAAGGAAGCATCCATTTTTTTTTTGAAAAATATTTATTGAATTTAATTAAAAATTAAATTCGACGAGAAATTTTTTTTATCGTTGTTGTTTTAAACAGGAAACTTGTTTGACACGCCTTGTGTATATATGAATATATAAATATAGGTATATATAAAATATATTTAGTGACGCACTTTTGATATTCTGCATCAAGCACTATTTGATCACGTTATTTTTTTTTAAACATAAAACAGTTAAGTTAAATGTTACGATAATTTAAATATCGATCTTAAACTCAATTTAGCATAAAAAGCCAGGTGCATTCATCTCGACTTAAAGAAAAAAAAAAAAAATACGACTATTATTACGATAATCATTAAAGCGTAAATGGTGATATACTGCGTAGCTAAGAAGCAGAAACGTAGATTACGTTTTATTGATCCACGTTCGAGATTCTAATGAATTTTGCTCTTTTTTTTTTGTTGTCATTTTTTTAGAGTCCGACTAGGGATCGTTATGACGGAAATCACGACTAGTCTTCGAATAGTATTCTACAATTTACATATGTTTCTCTTTTTCATGTTTTTTCTCACACTTTTACTTCGGAAAATTCTATACTTCTTGTTATTCTCTTCTATCACTATTTCTACTCTATTTCTCTTTAAACTTTATTCAGATATTCTTCTCTGGTTGATGTTTTCGGGTTTTCTTCAGATTTTTCTTGGTGGACCATTTTTTCATCTCAATTCTCTCGTTCTAGTTAATGTAGACCAGTCGGTGTAGATTCTTCAAAAAAAAATTACTTCGTGAAAATGTTCTGAATATTAAATTCTTTATTTATTAAAATCTCGAAAATTATTTTTTTTTACGAAACTTCAATATTTCGAAAATTTCTTTGGAAATATTTTAGTTTACGAAAAATAAATTAAACAAATAGAAAACATTTTTTTTGACAAAAATTTGCATGGAGTTCAGATCATTTTCTCGAAATTAGAGATCTTTGGAAAAATTCTTATTTCCCGAAACAATACATTTTGTAGATCATTACTTTTGCAGGTTACTTTTGTAATTCAGAAAAAAATAATTAGTTTTATGTTCGTCGATTAGTGAAATTTCTTCGATTTTGTATTTGTTAAATGAAAAAAAAAGAAAGACAAACAAGATAAATGCTCAAACTTGTTGAAATTTTTATAAAAGTCTTTGTAATTGGAAATTGTTTCCAAAAATGATGAATATTGTAATATAGGCGAGCGAGATTGTTAAAAAGAAATTAGTCATATAGAATTTTGTGAATTAGAAAATGCTATCGAATTTTCAGCCTTCGAAATGGTTGTGATACAATTTTTAATTGTCCCGTAGAAATGACTCTTTTTCTTTGACATTCATGTACTTTTTACTTTGATTTTTTGGCATTTTGTTTCTATTTAATTGACACATTTGATTATTTAATTAATTATGATAATTAATTATTTAATTACAGATAATTACTGAACTGTTTAATTAAATAGACAATTATTGAATTTTTAATTACATATATTAGTAATTAATGTGAAATTAAATCAAGTTTCAAATTTTATTTTCAATTTAGAGAATTAGTCAGTGCCTTCTGTGATTCAAATGACTTTGAAATTGATATAATTAATCTTCCAAGTGATTTAAAATTTTAAGGAAAATTTAATTTTCTGCAAAAAGTTGAAACTTTCGGTTTTATAAATAAAGTCAATTTTTTTTAAGTTCAATATTTAATTAGTTAATTATTGAAATTTGTAAAAAAAATCTGAGCTTCCAGTCGAATAACTTTCTCAAAACTTCCGTCTTCCTCGAATTATTATTCCATCCAAGATTTCCATTGTCTTTAAAGAAAATTCAAAAATATTTTTATAATTTAAAAATTTCCTGTAAATATTATTTCGAAATTAGTTAAATTTTGGATTTATTTTTTTTTCTCTAAAAAGAAAAGTCTAGTTTTTAAAATAAAAAATACAGGGTATTTAGAGAAAGAGCGAGAGCAACAAATTAATAAGACAAATGGGGAAACGAATCGTCACCTTTTGTATAGAAAAAGAAATGAAAAGGTAAAAAGTAGGTGAGTTTAGAAAGTCCACTTTTCTACTGGGACACGACTTTATACTAAAAAAAAATAAAAAAAAAAGAACTATTCTTATTACGTGCTTGTAGAATAGAAAACTAGTAAAAGGAATTGAAATATTAGAAAGAAAAAAAAATTTGTCTGTTACATGAGGATATTTGATGTTAAATTTTTTCGACTTTTTCGAACGTTTTTCCTGCAATGGTTTTGATACCAAATGTTATAGAAAAAAGAAAAATCCGTATTCATTTATATACATAAATAAAATAAATAAATAATATAAATACACTATATAGATTTATTTATAAAATAAATAATTTATTTATATAAATAAATACTGGTATATAAAAAGTTCTTTTTAACATACGACTTCTTTATACATACATACGTATAAATAGATATGTGTGTATATATTATTTTATATGTACATACATATGTTGTTAAACGGAATGACAACACGACGTTTGTAATATTATAAAAATATATATTATTATATATGTATATGTGACATTGATTAAAAGTGTAATGTAGGCGCATAAGTATTACTGTTGAGCTGCTCCAATTTTGAGTGGACGCCCAGAAAAAAAAAGTATTAACGTTAACTTTCGTTATTGTTTATAACCTCTTGTAAAAGATACCGTTCTCTTATTGTAGAAGAAAATTACAATAAAATTCTCAATCGTACAATTTTGTTCTACAAACTACAAACTAATTAGAAATTTAATTAATTTAATCACCACTCGACGAACTTTAATTACATTTCAATGCTACTTCATTAATTTATTTTTTAATTTAATTTCAATTTTGTAATTTGTTTTAATTTATTTAATTAATTTGTCTGTAATTTAATTCAATGAAGTTTGCATTCTTTTAATCTATGATTAAATTAATTAAATTTTTAATTCATTTATATAGTTTAGAATTAGATTTTTTATAATATACCATAAGTTTTTATGTTTTTTTTTCTAATCTGTCAAATGTGAGGCTCTTATATTTAATATTTATATAGTAATTGGTTAATAAATTAATTTTAGTGCAATTATAAATAAATATATATGTTTAAAGTATTAATTTTTAAAATACTTTACAATTTAATTAGTTTTCAAGAAAGAATATTTCTGCACCTACTATTCACTTATCAAGTAAATAAAAAAAAAAAATGTTCAAATATAACGTAAACAAATAAACAAGAAATGGCGAAATCATTTCAATCACGAGCCTTGCATTTCAAATTCGAAAAACAAAAAAGAAATGAGTTACTAATTTTTTCTAATTTTTAATTTCTTTACGTTGTTTAAAAATCAATTCAAAAAAGTATTAATAACTCATTTTTTTACTGTATTAACGCAACTTTTTATCTATAAAAACTAGAAAAATTCGTTTTTCAATCGAAATAGAAAATAATTTCTTTTTTTATTTAAAAAATAGAGATAAATTAAGAAAACTATTAATGTTCTCAATTTAATTTGAAATTTTCTATTTCGATTTAAAAAAAAAAAAAAAATGAAAAGAGGGTTTTTTTTAAATTTAATTTCGCGAAACTCGTAATTTTACTTTTTGTTTTTGCAAGCGAGGTGAACGAGATGTGACACGAAATTCAACAGGAATATTGTAACAGCGACACAAACAGCAACTGGGAAATTTGAACCAATCACTGAAAATTCCACGACACTCGTTATTTGGATCGTAGGCCAATAATCTGTGTAATCTGTACTGTTGTTCACACTTGCAACCATCTCGGCAATTCATTTGTTTGTCCTCGTGCCTGGCAACAAGTATTTTTTTCTCATTAATTAACATTTATTAATTTTAGTAAAATTTGTTTCTTTTTAATATTATAATATGAATTTTCATTCAGTTTAAATTAAATTAATTTTTCAGTTTACATTAAATTAAGTAACTTTTCAATTTAATTTTAATTAATTAAATTTTCAGTTTAAATTAAATTAAGTAACTTTTCAGTTTATTTAATTAATTAATTTTTCAGTTGAAATTATTAATGAATTATGATTTACTTATTGTATTATTTTTAAATGAGTCCATTTTTTACTTAATTTTCATTTTTTTCAGATAAACTTTTCACTTACGTGCACTTTTCCCAATGGACGTATTGCTCGAAGGGATAAAGATTTAATAGAGCCAGGACTTCACCACGAGTGTTATTCGCCCAAAATGGAGCCACCACTTCTTCCTTGACTGGACAAGCATTTCTGGAAATTATTATTTTCAATGAAGGAATTGATTTTGGATTTGGAATTAATTATCGACGACTATTAAAATTCGAGTGAGTATTACTTTTTTAGCAAACAAAGTCAACTCTCTATTTGAAGAAATTATAATTCAAATTGATTGGGAAATTTCGATTAAGACAAATTAGCCGAATTATAATTAGAATTAATTGAAAATTAGAATTCTATTTTTATTTATTTATTTTTTATTCATTTATTTACTTATTAATTTACTCTGAGTGGGATTTTATTTTTATGAAACTTTCGTTATTTCTAATTTCTAATTTCCAATTTTCAATTTTTTGGTTTAATCAAATTGTTCTTCAGTTAAAATTTCATTTGATCATAAGTTTTTCCTATTTCGAATTTTCAAAGCATCGAATTGAATTTGACTAAATTTTTATTTAATTAACGAAACTTCTGTTTGGTTGAATTTTTCGTAATTCAAATTCGCTTCGAGAATTATCATTTAGATAGTTTTCCGATTTTTATTATTGACCCCGGGAAAATTATACAAAATTTTCTTTCTGACAAATTACCATTGGATCGATTTTTAATTTATAACCGAATTCGCTTTGAGAATTTTCATTTCTACGATTTTCTATTTTATCGATTTCGCATTTATCCGAATTTTGATTTGAATTTTTTTCCTGGTCAAAAAAGTCCAAAGAAATTAAAAATCAGCATTATATTGAAAAAATAATTGAATTTTTGTTAAGAATTTTAGCAAAATTGTTGAAAATAAAAATTATATTTCTTGAAATAATTGTTTTAAAAATTTTATAGAATAATTGAAATTTTTCTAGAAATTTTTTTATTGATGAAAATAATTTAATTTTTGTGAAGAATTTTTTTATTTATGAAAGTAATTGAATTTTTGTGTAGAATTTTATTATTTATGTAAATAATTAAAATCATGCAATTTAACATTAATATTTTAAATTCCGATTTTATAGCGTAAAAAGTAAAAACGTGGCTTTTTCACATGTTTCATTGTTTATTTTGGATTTTTTGTACTTTCAGGCCTCGGATCGACTTTAAGACAAAAAAAAGTCACTTTTAATTTTAATCGATTAAAAATACAAAAAAAGTCGAAAAAGTCGTTTATTTAATTCAGTGTTGCAACAAAAATTTTATCTTGTAACTGTAATTATTGTCCATGTTTTTTTAAAGTTATCATTATTATATTTTTAAAAAATTATAATAAAAAAACTCTTAAAATCAATTTTTAAAAAATATTTTAAAATAATTTTTCAATTTTCAATTACATATACAATTAAAAAATTCCCATACAATTGAATTTTGGCAAAATCTTTTAAAAATAATTGAAATTTGATAAAACCATTTAAAAATAATTGGATTTTTAAAAAATATAAAATAAATATTCAAATTATTGAATAATTTTAATTACAAAAATAAACACGATTTCTCGGAAATTTTAATAAGAATCTAAAGAAGTAAATTAAAAAAAATTTAGTTTACTTTGTTCGATATAAGTAAATCTTAAAAAATTATAATAAAACAATTCTAAGAATTAGTTTTTTAAAAATATTCTAATGTAATTTTTCGAAAATAATCGAAAATAATTGAATTTCTTAAAAGAATTTTTGTATACCTAATTTAAAAAAACTAAGTAATTTTTTGAAGAATTTTAATTAAAAATTTTCACAATGATTATTTTCTTCAAAATGTTAAAAATAATTCTGAAAAATTTTAATATTTGTATTATTTTTGTATTTACGGAATTAATATGTTTTAAAAACTATTGAAAATAATTGAATTTAAAAAATTTATAATAAAAAAAAATTCAATATAATTTTTTAGAAGCTAGTTTTCATTAATTTTTATTTTCATAAATTTATATATTGGAAATTTTTCATTAAATTTTTTTGAGAATTCAATTATTTCAAAAATTGTAATAATAATACTTGAAAAAATCAATTATTTTCAATTAAATTTTACAAAATTTCAATTATTTCAAATCTTTTTAATTGTATATTTCAAAAATTCAATTAGAAAAATTATTCAAAAATAATTTTTCAAAGATTTGTCTATAATTATTTTTCACACTAGAAAAATCGAAATAATTTGCAATTTATACTAAAAATGTGGTATTTTGATGCAATATTTGGAAGAAAAGTAGAAAAAGTCGCATTTTTGGAAAAAAAAGTCGAAAAAGTAGTAATATTCAAGGCCTGTACTTTGGACTTTTTTTCTTGGATTTTTCGGTCTGTATTTTTTGGATTGGATTTTTTGTTCTGTAATAATTTTTTAATCTATCTCTGTTTCTTTTTTCTTTTAGGAAAAAATCGACTTTTGTTTATTTTTTCCTTTCGGGAAAAGAATCTAAGAAATCGAAGAAAAAAATCCTTAAGGGAAAAGGATGGATCATTTTTCTTTTGGGGAAAATAATTTGGAAAATAACTCACATTCCAGGGCCCTTGTAGATCGGTTGCTTCTGCTTCTCCTTGGCAGCGACGTCTTGAAATAATTGTCCTTGCATACTGGAACCATTATTTTTCGTCTCGGATGGACGATACTCGGGTCGAGGTCGGAATTCATGGCGTTTCTCGCTCTCCTCCGCCAATTGATCAATCACCTCCTCCAATTTTTCTTCCTCCTCGCTTTCATCACCATCACCATCATCCTCATCATCATCATCATCATTATCTTCATTCTCATTGTCAACAATCTCATCGATTCGATCGATACTCGTTAAATCGGGAAATTTTGTCGTCGGTAATTCATCATCGGCAATTTCCTCATTAGATTCAATATTCTGTCCCGGAATTTCATTAATACTGAAATTTTGAATATTTGCAATGTCGGCCAGTGTGATTGGCGCTGAGGTGGAATGTGATTCGGTGTTATTCTCCACATTTGGAGTTGTAGAATTGTATTTCGAATCTGATGAATTTAGAAAATTGGAAATTGGCGATGTCATTGGTGGTGTTGTCGTAGTTGTTGTAGTGGAAGTAGAAGTGGTTGAAGTAGTCGAAGTAGTAGAAGTAGTAGAAGTACTACTACTACTACTAGTAGTAGTCCCAGCAGTAGTAGTTGTTGTCGAAGTTATTTTATCAGATGAACTTGTTGACGGAAGAGTAGAACTAGGAGCAGAAGTTGAAGTTGTTGTCGATGTTGATGTACTGGTTGGATTTTCCAAGGGTTTGAATTGGAATTTCACTCGTTCTTCCAGTTTGAAAAATTTATTATCCACCTTTAGTTTCACGTCGTTTAGAGATCGACTCGTGTATCCTCTTCTCTCTGGTTCCTCGTCAAGGATGCTGGGATATCTTGGATCATTTAATTCCCATTCGTCATAGTCGAAGCGCCTTAAATGTAATTAGTAATTCGTCATGAATTTACATCAGTATTGCCACAAGTCAGGGAATTCATGGAAAAGTCAGGAAAAATTCAGGGATTTTTATTAAAAGTACTGGAAAAAATTAAATTTTTGGAATTCATAAGAAAAATTCTATTCCTGACCAGAATGAATTTTTTAATATTATTTAATTATTTCAAAAGTTTTAATGCAATTCTCTTGATAAATAACAAAATCCATCACAAAAATTCAATTATTTTTTAGGAATTTAAAAAAAATTCTTTGCTAAATTCAATTATTTTCAAAAATAACAATATTCATCACAAGAATTCAATTATTTTCAAAAGTAATAAAATTCTTTGAAAAAATTCAATTATTTTAAAAAATTTTAACGAATATCTCGTCAAGAATTCAATTATCATTTCAAATAGCAAAATTTTTCGCTAAAAATTCAATTATTTTCAAAACTTTAAATAAAATTCTTTGCAAAATTTCAATTATTTTCAAAACTTTTTCGCAATTAAATAATTTTCAATATTTACTATTTTCATAAAATTTATAAAAAGATTTAATTATTGAAAAAAAATTTTGATTCAATTCTACGAAAACATTCAATTATTTTCATAAAAATAAAATTTCATTTAGGAATTCAATTATTTTCATCGCAGAATTTAAAGTATTTTTCATAGTTTTAAATAAATTCCTCGATAAATGTAATTATTCTTAAAAAATTTTATTAAAACTTGACGAAAAAATTCAATTTTAATAGACATTCAATTATTCAATAAAATAATAAAATTCGTCGCAATAATTCAATTGTTTTCAAAAAATAACATTTAATTCGTCGCAGGAAATCAATTATTTAAAAAAAATTGTAAGTAATTCTGCAAAAGAATTCAATTATCTTGATAAACAACAAAATTCTCCCCAAAAATTATCAATTATTTTAAGGAATTTTAATAAAATTCTTTTACAAAATTCAATTATTTTCATAAATTATTATTTAAATTATTCTCAGAAATCCAAGTATTTTCAAAAATTTTAATAGAATTCTTTAAAAAGTTTTGAATTTATTATTTTCAAAAATTTTTATAAATTTCTGTCTGGAAATCAGGGAAAATTCAGGGAAATACAAAGTTAAATTTTTGTGGTAACCCTGTTAATATTATTTAATTATTTCAAAAGTTTTAACGCAATTATCTTGATAAATAGCGAAATTCATTACAAAAATTTAATTATTTTTAGGAATTTTAAAAAACTTCTTTGCAAAATTCAATTATTTGCACGACAGAATTTTAAATATTTTTAATACAATTTTAAATAATTTCCTCGAAAAATGCAATTGTTCTTAAAAATTTTATTAAAACTTGACGAAAGAATTCAAATTTAAGAAACATTCAATCATTTAATAAAATAATATAATTCGTTGCAATTATTTTCAAAACTTTTTAAGTGATTCTACAAAAGTATTCAATTATCTTGATAAACAACAAAATTCTCCCCATAAAATCAATTATTTTAATGAATTTTAATAAAATTCTTTTCCAAAATTCAATTATTTTCATAAGTATCAAAATTCATCACAAGAATTCAATTCTTTTGAAAAGTAATAAAATACTTTGCAGAAATTAAATTATTTTCAAAATATTTTTAAAATCCTCATCAAGAATTAAATTATCTTTATAAATAGTTAGCAAAATTCTTCTCAAGAATTAAATTTATTGTCAAAAATGTTAATATCCTTCTTGTCAAAATTTCAATTATTTAAACAAAGTTTAATAAAATTCTTCGCATGAATTCAATTATTTTCAAAAATTATTATTTAAATTCTTCTCAGGAATTCAAGTATCTTTAAAAATTTTAATAAAATTCTCCAAAAGGTTTTCAATTATTTTCGAAAATATTGTTATAAAATTCTTTAATATAATAAATTTCAGTAAAATTTTAATTAAATTCCTTAAAAGATATTAATTATTTTCAAAACTTGTTAATAAAATTCTTCGTAAAAATTAAATTTCAATAAATATTCAATTATTGAATAAATTATTTACTTTATTTATTTAAATAATTGAATTCTCATGGGATTTTCTAATATAAATTGATTTAAATAAAATGAAAATGAATTTCGGTTAAAATTTTAGATAATGATTTAATATTAAAAGCATTATAGCATGAATTTTTAGAAATAATTGAATTTTGAAAAGGTTTCAAATTCAAATCTTTGGAAATCTAAATTTTCCGTACTTTTAACTAATAATTTATTTTAAAGAAGAATTGTAGTTAAAAATTCTAGAAAATAATAATTCAATTAAAATGATGAAAATAATTTGGAAGAAGTTAGAGTAACAGTATTCTTATATAAAATAATAATTTTATCCCTGAGTTATCGTTAATTATTATAAAAACATGAAGAAATCGATTACTCCGAGTCAAAGACTCGGAGTGATTGACTTCTTTATGTTTATAATAATATTCTTATAAGTTATTAAATTTTAAAAGATTTGAATTTGAAATTTTTGAAAATCTTAATTTCAATAGAAAAATAATAATGATAAATAAAACAATTGTTTTCGAAGAATTTTAAAATTAAAAAAACTCATAAATAAATGTAATAGAACATTTTTTGAGTATTTAATTATTTTTAGAGTGAATCAGAATATTCTTTAGTGTCAGGGAAAAAGTCAAAATCAGTCAGGAAGAAGTCTGGAAATCAGGGAAAAACAAAGTTAAATTTTTGTGGCAATTCTGTACATTGAAAAATTATTTTTCTTTCTGTAATCTTAACTCACCTGGATTTTTCCGGATATCTTTGATAATTGTATTCGATTTCTATCTCAATGTCATTTTTCTCCAGTTCTGATTTCAAAATATTAATGTGCCTCTCGTCTCCATACATTCTTCTCATCAGGCCTTGATTTTCCTTGACGAATCTTCGAACTGCTTGCCTGTGAGAAATTCAAATTTTTGGTTAGATTTTATTGACAATTGAATTAAAATTGAACTGAAATTGAATTCAAATTGAACTGAAATTAAACTTAAATTAAATTGAAATTGAATTGAGTTTAAATTGAATTGAAGTTGAATTTAAATTGAATTGAAATTGAATTAAGATTAAATTGAAATTAAACTGAAATTGAATAAAAACAGAACTGGAATTGAAATTGAATACAAGAAATTAAGTAAATTAAAATAGAATTTTGGAAATGAAAGGAAAAATTTGTATTCGTCTCGAAAAAATGTTTTTGATGATCGAAAATAAAATTTTAGAGGCAAAAGGAAAAATTTGTATTCGTCATCGACAAAATTGTGTTTTTCATGATCCAAAGTAGAATTTTAGAAGCAACAGGTTAAATTTTCATTCTTCTCGAGAAAATTAAAGTATTTTGATGATTCACTAACCATGGATATGTATTGCCAGCGACTGTGCACCAATTTTGTCGGCGAAAGTCGCAGGGGAGATTTTCAAATAAAACGCGAGCATCACGAGAGTATGGTTTGCTGCATGCTGATGATGCATCATATCCGAAAGTACTTGGACCACCACCTCCGAATCCCTGACATCTCGCTAAATGCAGTCTGACTACCTACAATCAAATTATTTTTACCTCTTTTAATTTGCTTTCAACTTTCTATTTCTTTTATATTTTTCACTCCAAGGTGTATACTTTCTTCTTCTTGTCATTAAAACCGCAAGCGAAATTCACCACACCCTCCCCTTTCTCACTGCTAAAATAAAATAAAGAAGAAAAATAGAAACTCGGTTTGAAAGCTCCTCGATTTTCTTTTTTCTTTTCTCGCATTTTCTTCTAAATACAATTTGATAGAAACGTAATTTTTTTAAAGAGATATTTTCAATATATTCAATTTCAATATAAATATATAAATATATTCAATTTCAATATATTTCAATATAAATATATTTTAATATAAATACTGTGTAAAAATACATAAAAAAAGAAATTTAATAATTTTAGCTAAAAAAAAAGCTCGAACCAATTGTTTTAGATTCAAATTTTCTTGGTGAATTTTCGGAAAGAAATTGTGTTTAATTTTTCGAAAGAAAAAGTTAAATATGCATTTCTGCATACTACAAGATATCGAAATACCGTTAGACTCGTTTCTTGAATCTTGTCAATAAGGTTGATTTTCGAACAAGATTTTCAATTAATTTTGCCACGTGGAAATAAAATATTATTTCAATAAATTTTTTTATATAATCTCAATTTTTCACAAAACTTTAAATATTCTATCCTTTCGTAAAGCAAATTTCGTCAAATAATTTTTCATAATTTCGAATAATTTTAAATTATAATTTTATTTGTATTATTTTGATGACTTTTTTCCATATTTGGAATAAAATTGGATAAAATTTTAATTGTTTGGGTTAATTTTTAGATATTTTGATCGACTGAAGAATATTTTGATTAACTGATAAATATTTTAATTGCTTTTTTCACAGTCGATTCTTTGTTTTGATGATAGATCAAAAATAGAATAAATAAAAGATAAAAATAGAATTTTTTTTCCATTTTTTAAGGTAATTTATTTGTGACAGTTTGCGACGAAAGTTACTAAGAAAAATTGATTCAGTTTTAAAACTACTAGTTGTTAATTAATTAATTATAATATTAAATAAATTTACTTTAATCATAATAATTAAAATCTTTCTTTTTCAACTAGAAAATTGAAATTACATTTTAATTTTGCATATTAACATAATCAATAACAAAATTGAAATTGCATTTTAATTTACAAAAAGTTATTCCAAATGTTTTAACTATTTTAACTATTTTCTCAGTTACTAAATTTAATTATTCATTCGTAATTTTAATATTATTTTAATTATTACATAATTATTTAATTAATTAAATTCAATTATTTTCAAAAGAATTTTAATATAAATTCAATTATTTTCGACAATTATGATGAAATTCTGTTTAAAAAATCATTATTTTCAAAATTTTTAATAGAATTCATTGAACAAAATAAAATTATTTTTAAAAAATTCAGATAAAATTCTACGAAACAATTCAATTATTATTATGAATTGTAAAATCCACCGCAAGAATTCAATTATTTTCATAAATAAGAAAAATCTTCGCAAGAATTTCAATTATTTTCAAAAATAAAAAAATTGTTCACAGAAATTCAATTCTTTTTAAACATTTTAATAAAATTTTTCGCAATAATTCAATTATTTTTGAAATTTTTAATAAAATTTCTCGAAAGAATAAGATTATTTTCACGAATTTTAATATAAATTCAATTATTTTCGACAATTTTGATGAAATTATTTTAAAAAAATTAAAATTATTATTTACTTTCATTATTTTCAAAAATTTTTTATAATATTCCTTTAAAAAATTGAAATATTTTCAAAAATTAAGATAAAATTTAATTGTTTTCATAAATAAGAAAATTCTTCGCAAGAATGAAAATAATTTCGTAAATAAGAAAATTCTTCAAAGGAATTCAATTATTTTCAAAAATAAGAAAATTTTTCAGAGAAATTCAATTATTTTTAAACATTTTAATAAAATTTTTTGCATTAATTCAATTATTTTCATAAATACTAAAATTCTTCTCAGGAATTCAATTATTTTTAATACAATTTTACAGGAATTGCTCAAAAAATGTAATTATTCTTAAAAATTTAATTTCAATTCTTCGAAAAAAGCAATTATTAAAAAAAAAATGTTCTTTTAAAATTCTTTGGAAAAATTTAATTATTTACAAAAACATTAGAATTTTACACAGGAATTCAATTATTTTTAAATATTTTAATAAAAGTTTGTTTGAAAGAAGTCAATTATTTTAAAATACAATTTAAATTAAATTTTTTTAATAATTCAATTATTTTTTAGATTTTAATTCAATTCTTCCCAAGAATTCAATTATTTACATAAATAATTCTTCCAAAGAATTCAATTATTAAAGATAAATAACAAAATTATTCCCGAAAATTCAATTATTTTGAGGCATTTTAATAAAATTCTTTGGAAAATTTAATTATTTTCATAAATAACAATATTCATTACAAGAATTCAATTATTTTCAAAAGCAATACACTTTTTCTTGGAAATTCAATTATTTCAAAAAAATTCCAATTCATAGATAATAAAATTCTTCAGAAAGATTCAATTATGTTTGTAAATAAAAAAATGTTTCGGAGAAATTCAATTATTTTCAATACAATTTGAATAGAATTTCTCGAAAGAATAGAATTATTTTTAAAAATATTATTTAAATTCAATTATTTTCATATGAGTTTTAATAAAAATTCAATTATTTTCAAAAATTAGTTTAAATTATTATTAATTAAAAATGATAGCTTTTTAAATTTATTCGCTATTAAATACTGTCATAGCTGAACTGCCAAAAAAAAACACTGAAATAAAAAAAAATATCGAATAAATCCAAGTTCAATTTATTGATTTGTCGATTTTTTGCAGGAAGCAGAATAATCACGTCACATTGGATGATCACTTGAAACGCACAAGAAGAAGAAGAAGAGATGAAAAAACAATCGAGGTTCATCGACTCACCAAAAGAGTCAATAATACGAAAACTCTCATATCTTCCAACAATTACAAGACTGAGGGAAATTTTATTGAAACTCTCCTGCTCGAGAGTTTTTTTTCTTCTTCCAATAATATCGAAACTAATGAGATCACTAGCTGCAAAAAAAAAAAAACTACTGTATGACTTTGAAGAATAATCGATTCTTTAATTAATACACCGGAAATGAAAAGTTGCTGGCGAGGGTGCAACTTGAGAATGGATGCAGCCTCATGACAAGCAGCACCTTCACGAGCCAGGCCGCTTTCATTACTGCCTCTGCCTATAATCGTTGAGTTTATAGCCATCAGAGGAAGTTCCTCAAAGAGGAAAAAGTGTACCCCGATCGTCGAACCTCTGAAATAAGTCTGACCACACGTTTTGCTGAGATCGTAGCCAAGCGATCGGTGAGAAAGAGATGGAAACCTGCTGATGGTGGAAAAAAAAGGAAAGGAAAGGCCATCCAAGTGAGAAAGAGAGATGTGTGAGGAGAGAAAAAAAGAGCTCACACATACATACATTGGGTATCATCATACAAGAGTTCAATCACGAGGAAGAAGAAAAGAGTGAGAGAGAGACTTCCACGAGAGTAGGTCACAAAGTGGTACCGTTATAGAAGCGTTGGCCATTGATGTGTGTCACGAGGCCCCCGTTCGCGTATTCATCAGAAAAAAAAATCCCATGTGCGTCGTATTCTAGAAGCCATGGTACGTTCATTAGAACTTTTTAATCTGATTTGACTTGGAAATGTCTTATTTTGATGAAGGAAAATTTCTTCAATGTTTCACGATTCGAGTCTCGTTTTTCGCAAAAATATTAGTTGATTTTAATTTTTTTTGTTGAAACTTATGGCTCAAATAACTAGTTTTCTTTTGGGGAACGTTCTCTATTTAATATTGAAAAATATTGATTTACTTTCTATTTCTTGATTTGACTTTAGCTCAAGTTATCTTTTTCGTTGAACTGGAAAAATTTTCCTAATTTACCAAATAAGACAATTTTTAGATTTTTCATTAGTCTTCTTATTTAATTTTTAAATAAAAAATCTAAATTATTTTATTTTTAAAGAATAAGTTTAAATAGAAAATCTAATTTTTGTTTTTCTTTTTGTTTCAGGTCAAGATTCAGGTAATTCATTTCATTAATTTTCATTTTCTTGTAAACTATTTTTTCTATTATTATTTTTTTAATTATTACTATTTTTATATTATTGCTTTTTTCTAATATTATTTTTGTTCTATTATTGTCATTTTTCTAATATTATTTTATTTTATTTTTTTGTTATTATTATTTATTTTTACATATTATTATTTGAGTTTCTTAAAGTATTTGACATAAATTCTTTGTCGGGTATGAATTTTAATTTACGATTCATAAAATGACGAATAAGAAAATATAATATTGTTATTAAATGCATTGGGAAAAAAAGAAAAGTTCTTTAAAACTAAAGAGATGTGAAAAATATTTCGTGGAATTATTTAATTATAACTTTCAGTGACATTGTACATGTGCAGGTTGTAACCTACTATGTAAGTTGAAAGAATAATGATATGTAAATTAGCAGTGACAGTAATGTCACTTTCTTATTGACTCACCGATATTCACTGAGGTTAAAATTTATGAGCGACATTTAATTCACTAAATGATTGGAATTTAAAAATATTTATTTGCATACTTTAATTTTAGTAAATATTATTATTATTAATATATTAAATTAAATTTGAGTAAAAATGCACTTTCACTAAAAAGTTTAAAATTTAATTTAATTAAATTTAAGTAAATATTATTATTATTATTAAATTAAATTAAATTTTAGTAAAAAGGCTCTTTTACTAAAAAGTTTAAAATTTAATTTAATTTTAGTAAATATTATTATTACTAGCAAATGTTACGCGCGCGGAACGAGATATTTATTCAATTTATTATTATTATGCAAATTATTATTATGCAAGAATTCAATTTAATTTTCACGAAAGAATTCAATTATTTTCTAAAATTTTTAAAAATTCTTTGCAAAAATTCAATTACTTTTAATATACAATTTTAAAAATATTTCATGAAAGAATTAAATTTTTGAAAAAATTTTAATAAAATTTTACGAAAGAATACAATTGTTGTAAAATTTTTCAAAAGAATTCAATTATTTTCTAAAATTTTAATAACATTCTTCCTAAATATTCAATTATTTTAAATACAATCTTAACTAAATTCCTACAACGAATTTAAATTTTCATTGAATTGAATATTATTTTTCAAAAATTTTAATAAAAATCTTTGCAAGATTTGAATTATTTTCATAAATAATAAAATTTTTCAAAAGATTTCACTTATGTTCAAAAATTTTAATAAAATTCTTCCTAAAAATTCAATTATCAATTATTCAATTTTTTATAAAAAGTAAAATTCTTTTGAAGATATCAATCATTTTCTTAAATAATAAAATTCTTCGAAAGATTTAAATTATTTTCAAAAATTTTAATAAAATTCTTCGTAAGAATTCAATTATCATAATAAAAATAAAATTCTTTGGAAAATTTCAATTATTTACAAAAATATTAGAATTTTTCACAGGAATTCAATTATTTTCAAATATTTTAATAAAATTGTTCAAAAGAAATCAATTATTTTAAATACAATTTTAATGAAATCTTTTTTGAAATAATTTAATTCTTTAGATTTTAATTCAATTCTTCCCGCAAGAATTCAATTATTTACATAAATTATTCTTCCAAAGAATTCAATTATTAAAGATAAATAACAAAATTATTTCCGAAAATTCAATTGTTTTGAGGCATTTTAATAAAATTCTTTATAAAATTCAATTATTTTCATAAATAATAAAATTCTTCGGAGAAATTCAATTATTCTTAAATTTTTGATAAAATTCTTTTCAAAATTAAATTACTATTTATTTCATTTTGTTGTAAAATCGGAACAAGAATTCTTTCTTGGACTATTATTTTTAATGAAGTAAAATATTTATATCGTTAACTTTAAATAAAGAGTATAAAAAAATTAAATTTAATATAATAATTGTTATATAATATTATTATTATAAATAAGAATAATAAGAATATTTTTGAACATCGGATTTAAAAATTCGCTCCATTAATTTCAAAGCGACAGTAGAGCCACCACACGACTTTCAGTGTAAACTGAAAACTAAATTCTGAACTTTCACGTTAGACGTTGTTTTGATAATTTATCGCAAAAGTAAACAATAAAAATAATGATAAACACATAATTTGTAAGTATTGCACCAAATTTTATTGATAAACAAAAAATGTATATTTATCAACACAAGTATTTCTTGAAGCATAAATATTAAGTCGCTGAGTGGGCGCTGTTTATTAAACACAAACATAACCTCAAAAAAATTTCTCTCTTTTTTGCAGGAGTTTCTCTCTTTTTTTCTCAAAAAAAAAAAATAAAAACAATGACTGACATCGATAAAATAATATTAAGTTATCACGATTGTCTACTCCGTAAATCAGATGTCGATCTATTGTCAGAGCCAAATTGGATAAATGACGCACTCATTGGATTTTATTTGGAATATTTGGGCAAAACACTCAAGTTACCGAATTTCGCAAAAATCCTCTATGCAAGTCCTGAATTAACGCAATTATTAAAAATGACCGACTCCTCGGAGGTGTCATTTTTTCTTGATCCATTGAATGCATCGCAGAAAAATTTTATATTCTTCCCATTAAATAATTGTGAACGACGAAATTCCATTGGTGGTTCACATTGGAGTTTATTGGTATTTTCAAAAACGGAAAATACATATTTTCACTTTGATTCATTGAGTAAATCAAATGAAAGTATTGCTCGTAATTTCATGAGGAATCTCGATAAATATTTTCTAATTGGTGATAAAGGAACATTCATTGAAGTTAATTGTCCACAGCAGGAAAATTGTTACGATTGTGGAATATTTGTGATGTGCATTACTGACATTCTCACTGAACACGTTACAAAACATTCAAAAGTAAAGGGTTGTGATTTCGAGAGTGTTAAAAGACTTGTTGCTGAAAAGCGAAAAAATTTGCAAGAATTAATAAATAGTCTCAAGACATAATTTTGAAAAAAATGTTTTACGAAAAAAAGAGACTTCTTGTAATATTTACTTCATATTTTACGTATTGAAAATTAGAATTCTTTTAGTAAGTTTGACAATTTTTTAAATAAAATTACTACTTTGTAAAAATTGTAATCTTTTTGTATTCTTTTAAAAATTACAGGGTTGCCACAGGTCAGGGAATTCAGGGAAATTCTTTACAAAATTCAATTATTTTCATAAATAACAATATTCATCCCAAGAATTTCATTTATTTTCAAAAGTAATAAAATTCTTCGAAGAAATTCAATTACCTATTTTAAAAAATTTTAACGAATATCTCATCAAGAATTCAATTAACTTTACAAATAGCAAAATTTTTCGCCAAAAATTCAATTATTTTCAAAAAATTCAAATTAAATTCTTTGCAAAATTTCAATTATTTTCAAAACTTTTTCGCAATTAAATAATTATCAATATTTACTATTTTCATAAAATTTATAAAAAGATTTCATTATTGAAAAATTTTTTTAATACAATTCTACGAAAACATTCAATTATTTTAATAAATAAAAAAAATTCATTAATAACTTCAATTATTTTCATCAATTTCATTATTTTTCTGTTTACAGTTTGAAGTTAGTTGTTTCTTAACTTTTTTATAAATTTTCTTTTCAAATATTTTCAATTATAAAATTAATGTATTGAAAATCATTGAATTGTTGCAAAAAATTTGATTTTGAAAGCAATTGAATTTTATGAAGAAGAATTTTATTAAAATTGTAATGAAAATAAATGAATTCTTGCGAAAAATTTTACTATTTATAAAAATAATTGAATTGTTTCGAAGAATTTATTAAAATTTTAGAAAATAATTTAAATTTATGGAAATATTTAAAAATATTTGAATTCATCCGAGGAATTCAATTAAAATTGTTTTGAAAATAATTGAATCTCTGCAAAGAATTTTACTATTTTTAAAATTAATTGAATTCTTGCGAAGAATTTTATTATTTATAAAAATAATTGAATTTTTTCAAAGAATTTTTTCGAAATGTGTTAAAAATTTTTTTAAAAATTGAATTCTGAGGAATTTAATTAAAATTGTTTTGAAAATATTTGAAATTTTGTAAAGATTTTACTATTTAAATAAAAAAATGGAATTGTTTAGAAGGATTTATTAAAATTTTAGAAAATAATTCAATTCTTTCCTGAAATTTTATTAAAATTTCTAAAAATAGAAATAATTAATTTTGTACTTAATAAGTGAATTTTTTAAATTTTTATTATGAAATTATTTAAAAAATTTATATTTGGAAAATATCAGGGAAAAGGGGAAAAAGTCAGAGAAAAATAAATTTAAATTTTTGTGTCAACCCGAATTAGCATTTTTTGTAGTTTGTTTTTTTCTCTTTTTTACAGGTAAATAAAAAAATATCGACCGAGTATTTCAGAACTGAATGCAACTAGTAATCACTAGAGGGCAATACTAGTTTTTCAAGGATAATAGTGACATCTAATTTGAAACGCATAGTTGTATAATTTTACACTTCAGCCACCAGCTGATTTCTTAAAATAATCAGTCATTTTTTCATGATTAGACCAGATTTTTCCCGATTTGCAAAGTTTGTGTTTATAATTGAGTTCCTTGCGATGAGACTTTAAGAGGATAAAATGGTTTGAGTCTACAATTACGAATGGTGAGTCTTTTAATTTTATTTTTTTCTCAATATATTGCGGGGCGAAATAATTTTAACAATGAAGCAATGCAGTTTTTCAACAATTCTTATTTAATATTTTACGTAAGCGACGTGGCATGTGTTTTTACAGTGACAATTACAAATTTTAATTAATACACGTGTGGAATTAATTTACTTTTGACAGAACATTAAATAATGATTCTTGATTACTAGAAAAAATTAGAGATTCTTAACCTATACAATATTTTTTGTATTTCGGATATTAATTTAATTTTTGACGAAAAAAAAATCGATAAGTGTGAATAAATTCTCATTTTTTATCATGTAAATATAATTTAATATTTTTAATTAATCACAATTAATATTTTTAATAGTACACTAATACAACTTTAAACTTTTAATTAAAAGTCTCTTTTCTAATTATTATAACAAATTTATTTTCTATATTCTATTTAAATAATATATTTTTTAAGTTTAAAATTAAATTTTTTAATGAAATTTACAGAGTGAATTTCGTCATTTTCCTTTTATTAAAAGTCAATATATTTTATTTCTGTTGTTGAAATATCGATTTGAGGAAAAGTGGCGTTTATTAGTAATATAATAATTTAGAAAATACATAAGTAATGTTATAACTTTAACAAACTGTCGTATGTTGTTATTGTTTGATAAAAAATGTATTTTTAAAAAAAGTTCCAAGTATTTTTAAGAGAAAGAATCTTTTTTGTAAAATATTCTCCAAAATATTGTAGATTTTTTCTTAAGAATTTAAAAAGAATGGACATGAAAACTTGGCTGGTATTCAACTTTTAAAAAAAAACCATTTTAGACGTTCGAAAATTGAATTTATTCAAGGTACTTTTTATCAACTGCAGCTAAAGATAAGAATTTTTAAACACTTATTTTATTTTTCAAGTTTGAAACGTTCAATTTTTTCCGAATCGAACAAAATTCTTGAAAGAAAAAAAATTACTCTTTTCAAAAATTCAATAAATTAAAAATATTATAGAAGAAAAATTTTCTTTGTACGATAAATAAAAAATATATTTACAACATGGAAAATATTTTGTATATATTAAAATTAATATTTAAATATTTTGAATATTTTATTTAGAAATTTAATAAAATTCGTTTTTTTTTTTTTTTTTGAAGAATCAAGAATCATCTGGTTTTGACTCGAGTTTTCAGAAATTGAGTTTTAGTTTAATATTTTGTGAGTTAACGGAAAGTTTCTCGTTAGTAGAAATTCAATTTATATAATTAAAATTACCTAATAGTTGGCAAAATGATTATATGAGATTTTTTTTCTAGATTTACATTTTTTCATGAAACTGGTTTCTCAATTCCAAATGACAAACGATCCACATTGAAAAGCAAGTTACCGCGATTCGGTCAATGATTTTAAGTGCAAATTCCCAATCAGCGAAAGGCACTAGTCCGTGGAAATTTCGAGATTCATTGTTCCGTATAAAATTTATAGAGAAATCTGGGAAATCTATTTATCCATCAAGTCGACAATTTTATTTTTAATTTTTTACAAACAATTTAAAATTTTTTTTTTTTAATATTGCAAATTTCATTATGTAGATACAATTTTTCGTGTTTTTATTTTTACTTCGACTTGTATTTTTATTTTGTTTTTTATTTTTTATTTTGTTTTGTATTTTTATTTTCTATTTTGTTTTTCATTTTCTTATTTTGTTTTGTATTTTTATTTTTATTATTATAAATGTAATTTTGTTTTTTGTTTTTTATTTTGTCTTGTATTTTTTTTTATTATTTTATTTTGTTTTTAAATTTTTATTCTGTATTTTGTTTTTTATTTTATTTTGTATTTTTATTTCCTTATTTTGTCTTGTATTTTTGTTTTATTATTTTATTTTATTTTACATTTTTATTCTGTATTTTGCTTTTTATTTTTTATTTCGTAATTTCGTTTTCTATTTTTGATTCTTTATTTTGCTTTTCATTTTTATTTTTTTAGATTTTGCAAGATATTTATCATCTATCATCTTTATTAAATATGATAATAAGTGAATAGTAATCCTAGAATAAATGAAATAGAGTTCAACTTGCGCTTAAACCCTTAACTCAGATCATTGACTCGAAAATGATCGATCAGTTCTTGACCTCTTATCTTATATTATGTCTTTTAACGGCACTTATGAGCATATAACTTATTTTAGTAAATATGAACTACAATGTTTCTAATGTTCCATTGTTCTCGTATTTTTATTACCTACTTGGCTGTGAATATTATAAATTCTCACGTAAATCAGTTCTTTTTTTTTAACTTGAAACCGAAATTTTACAGATCGTTTTTCATTTATTTTCCTGTTTTATATTTACTTACTATTTCATTATTAATTTTTTTATTTAATTTTATTTATTAATTTTTATTTAATTTTATTTATTAATTTTTTTATTTAATTTAATTTATTAATTTTTTATTTATTTTTGTCCGTCATTTTTTGTTTGGAGACAATTAATTTTTTTGACAGTGACAAAAAAATTATTGCAATGGAAATTTAATTAAAAAAAAATTAACGAATTTAATTTATTTGAACGTTTAGAACTTTAGGATCATTTTGATTCTGAATTATTATTTATTTATCATTATTATTATTATTATTGTTATTATAATTCTGAATTACGAACGAAAATTGTAACTTTTAGTTCAACTGATTTCCTTTCCAGTCATTAAACTCATAAAATTAGTTTCCATTTGAAAAAAAAGTAATCAAAACAATATCACATGAATCATTCAGAAAACAGGTTTTCTTGTAAACGAAAGTCTTGAAAATTTAAATTCCAAGGAGGAGGGGAAATTTTTTTTGCATATGTTGAAACAGATAAGAAAAAAATTAATTACACATTCGAAGAATGTAGAAGGAGAGTAAAAAAAGATGCTTTGCAATGTGGACGTTAATATAAATAAGAAAATTTAATCTACTTCCTGATGAACCTTATTAAATGAACGGTCGTTGCATAACGTTTCTTTTTTCATGTCTTATAGAGAGGCACACCGTATCTCTCACTCTTGTGTGTCTGTGGAGAATTAACTGTTATGAAATTTCAATGTTGATTAACTGTATTCTTCAATTAGAAAAAATTGTGGGAATTTTCACAAAAATTCTTCTCTTGTTTATCTTGGGAAAAATATTTTTTTGTCGATAGCAGGCTTTGCACTCATCTACTAAAACCTATTATTTACTACTTTTTTTACGTTATGCTACTATTTGGGTACTTTTTTTAGATTTCATAAAATTTCGGAAAAGAATTCAATTATTTAAAAAAGAAATTGATAAAATTCATCCAAAATTCAATTATTTTCATAAATAATAAAATTTCCAGGAATTTAATTAATTAATTAATCGAGTGCAAAGTCTGCTAAGAAATTGGAAACAAATATTTTTAAAAGCAAAATTTATTTTAAATGTTCTAATATTTAATATTTTTTTAGTATTTATTTAGTTTCTTTTAATATTTAACTAAAAGATCTAAAGTAACTTTTTCATTATCTTTCAATGACTGTTATCTTATTTGTTCTCAATAGAGACAATAGATTAATAATTTTTTTCTCCTCTTATTCTTTTATTTTTTTTCAAGAGATTATCAATTTTTTTTTAATTTTCAATTTTCAAGAGAAAAATTGTTTTCTTCGATTAAAGGAAATGTGATAAAAAAATTTAATTAAAATTTAAAAAATTGAAATGTACCCTTTCTAAATTTTTTCTCTTTTTTCTAGATAGAATGAGCTGGACGAGCAGAATGGCTCGTCAAGGAACGGATTTATCGTTACATTCTCTCTCGATGAATTCTGGAAATGCTGCTCTCACGCCATCAACGTTGAATGTGCATTCAACAAAAGTAACATCCGGAATTGAGACGGAAACAGGAAAGAGTTCTTCCCCTCTTTCACCAACGGAATCGCGAATTCCTAGACCATCGCCAACGGCTCTACGACGCTCGGCAAGTTTACGATTACGAGGAGAACGCGGTGCGCATTTACGATCGCCAATTGTCAGCTCGACTATTCACAATTACCAAATAAGAAACAATAGTAATCACCTTCATAATTACCATCAATCGCAGGCAAATGCGCAGGATTTCTTTCCCATTATCAATGAAAATGGATCCGATTCGCCTAGACATCGTTCCTCGGTAAGTGAATTTTCCTCTTTTTGAATTTAATGATTCTTTTTCTTATTTCGTTTTTTAACACTGAAACGATTTTTTTCCTTTTTTTAACGTTCTTTTACATTTTTTTTCCAATTTTTTAACTTGAGACAATTTATTAATTAAATTATTAATTTGTAATTTTTTAATGGAAATTTGTTATAGACCTGATTTTCAGGGTTGCCACAGGTCAGGGAAGTCAGGAAATTCAGGGAAAAGTCAGGGAAATTAGAATTGGTTAGGAAAATCAGGGAAAAATAATGGAATTTTTATTAAAAGTACTGGAAGAAATTTAATTTTTAGAATTTATAAGAAAATTCGGAATTTTGGTGTCTTTTTTGTTTGCCTCATAAACTATGAAATTGACAAGAATTCTAATACAAAACCTTCAATTATTTCTATTTCTGACAATAATTTCTTTTTAAATAAATTAATTCTTAAAGAACTATCATAAAATTATTACTTATAACTTATTTAATGAATAATTTTACTTCGAAATTTCAAAATTAATTGGACTTCAAAAAAGTTGCGTTTACAATTTTCATAAATAAATTAACTTCAAAAGGTTTTAATTTGAAATTTTAGAAAATATCAATTTTCAATGAATTTAAAATTTTAAATAGGAATTTTAAGAACAACTGATTACAGAAATTCAATTATTTTCAAAAGTAATAAACATTTTCGCTTAAATTCAATTCTGTTCAAAAATTTTTAAAAATATTCTCGTCAAAATTTCAATTATCCTTATAAATAATAAAATTCTTCTCTGAAATTTAATTATTTTCAAAAAGTGTAATAAAATTCTTGGGCAAATTTCAATTATTATCAAAAATTTTCCTCATTTCAATTATTTTTAATATCTACTATTTTAATAAAATTTTCCAAAATAATTCAATTATTTAAACCAAATTTTAATAAAAATTTCACAGGAATTCAATTATTTACCAATATTTTTAAAAAAATTTTGACAAAGTTCTTTACAAGATTTAGTTAATAAAATTGCAATTTTTTTTTAAATTATAATAAAATTGATCATAGAATACAATTATTTTCGTAAAATATATAACACTCTTCCTAGGAATACAATTATTATCAAAAATGTTTGTAAAAATCTTCGAAATAATTCAATTATTTTCGTAAAAAATAAAATTCTTCAAAACAATTCAATTTATTAAGAAATTTAATAAAATTAAAATTTTTCATATGAGTTCAATTATTTAAAAAAAAATTTAATAAAATTCTTCGTTTGATTTCAATTATTTTCAATTTTTTAATGGAATTTCTCGATGAAAATGAATTATTTTCAAAAAGTTTTAAAAAATTCTGAGAAATTCAATTATTTTCAAAAATTTGAATAAAATTCTTCACAAGAAATTAATTATTTTAAATAATAATATTTTTCTCCGGAATTTAATTTTTAAAAAAAAATTTGAATAAAATTTGTTGCAAAAATTCAATTATTTTCGTAAATAACACAACTTATCGCAGAATTTTTTCGAAAAATTCAATTAAAGTTGTTTCGAAAATAATTGAATTTCTTTAAAGAATTTGATTAAAATTAAGTATATTCAAAATAATTGAATTCATCACAAGAAATTTATTATTTTTTGAAAATAATTGAATTTTTTTACGAATATATTTAAAAAGTGCATTGAAAGTATTTTAATTTTTATATAGAATTTTTTTAAAATATTTTGAGAATAATTGAATTATTTTTAGAGAATTTTAAATTCTTCTTGAAATTGAATTTTATGGAAATAAAATTAATTGAATTCTTGCGAAGAATTTTACTATTTATAAAAATAATTGAATTTTTTTGCAGAATTTATTAAAATTTTAGAAAAAAATTGAATTTTTTCGAAATGTGTTAAAAAATTTTTTAAAAATTGAATTCTTCCGAGGAATTTAATTAAAATTGGTTTGAAAATAATTGAATTTTTGTAAAGAGTTTACTATTTAAAAAAATAATAATTGAATTCTTTAGAAGGATTTATTAAAATTTTAGAAAATAATTGAATTCTTTCGTGAAATTTTATTAAAATTTTTGAAAATATGAACAGTAATAATTAATTTTGTACTTAATAAGTGAATTTTTAAAATTTTGAATATGAAATTATTTTAAAAATTTATATTTGAAAATAAAAAGTTTTGTAATTTGCATAACAATAATAAACTGAATATCTCGATCCGCGCGCGTAACATTTGTTAGTTTTAAATAAATTCCTTGAAAAATGCAATTATTATTAAAATTTTTATTAAAACTTGAAAATAGAATTCAATTTTAAGAAATATTCAATTATTCAATAAAATAATAAAATTCGTTGCTATAATTCAAATATTTTCATAAATAACATTCTGCAAAAGAATTCAATTAGTTTGATAAATAAGAAAATTCTTCTTATAAAATCAATTATTCTAAGGAATTTTAATAAAATTCTTGACAAAATTTCAATTATTTAAAGAAAATTTAATAAAATTCTTTGCATGAATTCAATTGTTTTAAAAAATTATCATTTAAATTCTTTTCAAGAATTAAATTATTTTTAAAAGTTTAAAAAAATTCTTTAAAAAGTTTACAAGTATTTTCAGAAATTGTTATAAAATTCTCCAATATAATAAATTTTAGTAAAATTTTAATTAAATTCCTTAAAAGAAATTAAATATTTTCAAAAGTTGTTAATAAAATTCTTGGTAAAAATTAAATTTTAAGAAACATTCAATTATTGAATAAATTATTTATTTTTGTATTTAAATAATTGAATTCTCGTAGAATTCAATTATTATTTTTCGTACTTTTAATGAATAATTCTGTAGAATTAATTTTTTTGAAAAAGTTTGATAATATTCTCATACGTTATTGAATTTCAGAAGGTTTGAATATTCTTCAGGCTCAGGGAAATTGTCAAAATTTTGTCTGGAAGTCAGGGAAAAGTCAGGGAAGAACAAAATTAAATTTTTGTGACAATCCTGATTTTATAATTCCAAAACGACCCCAATTGTGAAGGCGCAGGGAGAAAATGATCGATTTTTCCAGGATCTCGCTGAAAACCTGTTGCAGAGAGAAAAAAAAGAATTTTTCCTTCATTTGACTAAGAAAAAGTAAAAAAAAAAATAAACAATTTGGGATTAAATTCAAAATCTTCAAGAATAAAATTCCTGTTTATTTTGATAATAATTGTGGGGATTATGCAATTTTCACTTCCGGACTGCAAGAACTTTTGCCTCCTTTGCTCCAATTTCAAAGTGAATTTTCACGAATATAAGGAAAAATGAGAGGAGCTCCTGACCTTTACCAACGAGCGCGTCGGCGCAGATTTCTATCATTGCACGATACACGTAGGTTCCCTCGTCAGTGGTGAACAGTGTCTCGTCCCCAATTGTTAATATCGTCCACGCGAACAAACCCTTCTTTACGTCCACATAAATCCTTGGATTTTTGATAATTTTTTCCGTCCAATAAAAAAAAAATAATCAAATTTTTTCTTTAAAAAAAAAATACTAGGTATTTAAAAATATAAATTCTCTTCATGGAAATTCGTCCTTACGGTGATTTATTCGTCTATCCAGTGTCGATATCGCATGGATTCGCACGACGAAAGAAATTCACGCAGTTGTCCCTCGGTATGTCTTTAAAAGGATGAAAGTTTTCTTCTTCTCCTATTCCTGATGGATATTTTTACTCTATTATGTAAATTGTCTTTTGTGTCATTCACATTTATTCGTTTCTTATAGTGAAGCTTTTCAAACTTTACAGTCTTCTTTCGAAGTCACGTTTTGCGTCTTAAGAATATAGTGGTGTGATTTTGAGGAGAATAAAAAAAAAGATCCGGGAATAAGTTTCCTTTTTTTTTTAAATAATGAAATAATTTTTTTAATTGTTCGTTTCGATGGTGTTTTTGTTTTTTTTTATTCAAATTTTTGCAATTACTTTTTAATTATTTTTGGTGTATTTCTTAATTCTTTTAATAAATATTTTGTCATTGTTCTAATAGTAGTTTTTTTTTCAAACTAATTCATTAAAAATATACAATTTCCCAGTTTTCAAAAAATTGGGAAATTTGAATATATTTCTAATGAACTAGTTTAAAGAAACTAATAAATTTTCTAATCAAGATCTAGATCAAGATTAAGAGATTGTAACCACAATTTTGTTAAGTGGATTATTTCTATTTTATTATTTATTTGATACATTTTGGAAATTTATTACTGAAATTTGATTTTTATTATTTCTTTTTTGGAAATTATTACTTTTGGTTTAAATTTTCCCTTTAAAAAAGTATTAATTATTTTCGCTTTTCCATAAAATAATTCTTCTTATTAATTATTTATCTAAATTATAAAGAATTGATTTTAGAAATATTTTCGAATCGAAAGAATTATTTTTTTGAAATTTTTATCGATTTTTATCCAGAGAAAAAAGTGATGAATTTTCACATTTTTTTATTTCAATCTAATTTTTACTTTTATCACAATTTTTAGACAATTTAATAAATTTATAAATAAAATATTAGGTATAAATATTGAAATTAAATAAATATCTCTATAGATAAAGTTTTATTTATAAATTTATTTAATTTAATAAAAATTGTAATTGAAATAAAAAAATAAATGTAAAAATTCAATTATTACCATTTTTATTATATTAAATAAATTTATAAATAAAATATTTATAAATAGTGCAATTAACCAAATATCTAAAATAGCAATAAATAACTTTTTATTTATAAATTTACTTCATTCAATAAAAAATTGTAATAAAAATAACAATTAAAATACAGTAAAAAGATAAATGTGAATATTCAGTATTTTTTATTCTCTACACAAAAATCGAAAATTAAATAAATAAAATATTAGTAAATGACATTAAAGAAAATAAATTCAATAAATATTAAATTAAATTTTCATTAAAATTTAAACAGTTTTTAGTTTGTTTAATTCAACAATATTTATGTTTTTTGATCTAATTACGAAAATTACAAAAATATATCATGTAGCATTTTTCCAAAATGTTTATATCAGATCTTTAGTTAATAATTAATCAATTTCTCGATTAAAATTCTCGGTATACAGGAGATTTAATTTTTGAGTGCAGAAAAGTAATAAACTTCTAATGATACCCTGAAAGGAATAATAAGTTATCATTTTGATAATTACACGAACTGGAAAATTTATTCGAAATGAAATGAAAATTTTTTATTTATTTTCATTTCTTCTTATTATTATTTTTATTCATTTTCATTTTTTTTTACTTATTTTTGTCGTTATATTTGCTCACTATTAATAATTAATTAGTTAATAATTGAAATTAAACATTTAAATATTGAATTTTATTAAAATTTTTAGAAAATAATTAAATTATTCTGCTTAGAATTTTATTACAAATTTCTAAAATAATTAAATTTATTCAAGGAATTTTATTAAAATATAGAAAATAATTAAATTCTTTTGAAGAATTTCTTTGTGTTTTTTTAAATAACCTAGTTTTTTGAATAATTTCAATTGAAAATGTTCAAAATAATTGAATTTAACAAAGAATTTTTTAAACTTTTTAAAATAATTTACAAAAGAATTTTTTCGATGAATTTTACTTCGAAAAGATTTCTTGACAATAAATTATTTCAAATTTTTGAAAATAATTGAAATTCTTGTAAAAAATTCAATTATTTTTATTTATGAAAAAACTAAATTCTTGACAATTATTTGTTTAAAATTTTTTAATATAATTGAAATCCTGTAAAGAATTCAATTATTTTTATTTATGAAAAAACTGAATTCTTGACAAGAATTTGTTTCAAATTTTTGAATATATAATTGAAATCCTGCAAAGAATTTAATTATTTATAAAAAAAATTGGACTTTTGACAAGAATTTGTTTCAAATTTTTGAATATATATAATTGAAATCCTGCAAAGAATTCAATTATTATTTATAAAAAAAACTGAATTCTTGACAAGAATTTGTTTCAAATTTTTGAAAATAATTGAAATCCTCCGAAGAATTTTATTATTAATGAAAATAATTAAAATCTTCCAAAGAATTTTATTTTTTATGATAATAATTGAATTCTTGCGAAGAATTTTATTAAAATTTTTGAAAATAATTTAAATCCTCCAAAGAATTTTATTATTAATGATAATAATTGAAATCTTCCAAAGAATTTTACTTTTTATGAAGATAATAATTGAATTTTTAGAAAGAATTTTATTAAAATTTTTGAACATAATTGGAATTGCAAAGATTGTTATTAAAATTTTTGAAAAATAATATAATTGTTTCAATGAAAATTTAAATTCTTTGTAGGAATTTAGTTAAGATTGTATTGAAAATTATTGAATATTTAGGAAGAATTTTTTTAAATTTTTAGAAAATATTTGAATTCTTTCGGAAAATTTTATTACGAATTAAGAAAAAAATTTAATTATTTTGTAAAATTTTATTGAAAATTATTGAATTTTTGCAAAGATTTTACTATTTAAAAAAAATAATTGAATTTTGAAAGATTTATTAAAATTTTAGAAAATAATTGAATTTTTGCAATAAATTTTATTAATTATAAAAATAACTGAATTCTTCCGAAGAATTTTATTATTTATGGAAATAATTGAATTCTTCAGAAGAATTGTATTCAAATTTTTGAAAATATAAACAATTATAATGAATTATGCACTTAATAAGTAAATTTTTTAAATTTTAATTATGAAATTATTCAAAAATTTATATTTGTAAATAAAAAGATTTGTAATTTGCATAATAATAAATTGAATGCGACGGCGCTAGTTAGTTAATAATTGAAATTTAATAATTATTATATTTGCTGACTATTGGTAATAATTAATTATTATTAATTAGTTATTAATTATTTTTAATTGGTCAATATAATTGAAAAAGAAATTTGAAATAATTTAATAATAATAGTATTGATTTCAATATGCTATAAAATTAGTATCTGATGAAATGTAGGAAAAGAATGACACACTTGTTATCGATTGATAACAGTAAATATAGTTTATAATATACATTTTGTTATATATTGCTCTATATATCTATATGTATATGAATGTGTTTTTATTCATTCAGAGTTTATCACTGACGCCGGCAAGGCCGCGACCAATCCACACGACCTCGAGCTGTATTGTTGGGTTCGACGACAGCGACGTCGAGAGTGTCAAAAGTTACGGAAGTGCCTGCAGTACAGCGAGTGCCTGCGATCATGCAAGTTTTGCCCTCAATGGCACCACATGGTCAGGTCGATCACGAAAGTACGTTGTTCATTGCTCAAATCACAGCGGAGACACTGAACAGTACCTCACTCCCACTCAGAGAGCGGCCAGACAAATTCGCAAATTTCAGGTATTTTCCTCTTCTTTTATTCGAAAATAATTCATTTCATCGTTTTACAGGGTTGTCACGCAACCAGGAAACCTGGAGAACCTGGAAATGTCAGGGAATTTTATGAACCTTGAAAAAACTTGGAAAAGTCAGGGAATTTTGATCGAAATCCTGGAAAATTGTTGTTTTCTAAAGTTTATTCTTAAAAACTAATTTCACTTAAATGTTTCAAAATTAATTCAATTTTAAAAGAATTGAAATTTCACAGGAATTCTATTATTTATACAAATTCTTTATAAACTTCGCGATAATTCAATTATTTTATAGGTTTTCAATTATTTTCATAAATAGTTAGTTGATATTTGCTTTTTTGTTATTCTTAAATTTTTTATAATTTTTTTTTTTTAAATATTTTCAATTTTAAAATTAATGTATTAAAAATCATCGAATTGTTGCAAACAATTTTATCAAAAAATTTGATAATAATAGAATTCCTTCAAAGAATTTTATTATTTGGGAAAATAATTGAATTCTCGCGAACGAAGAATTGTATTAAAATTTTTAAAAATCCTAATTAAATTCTTTGGAAGAATTTCTTTGAATTTTTTTTAAAATAATGGAGTTTTTTTTTAATAATTTGAATTGAAAATATTGAAAGCAATTGAATTTTATGAAGAAGAATTTTATTAAAATTGCATTAAAAATAATTGAATTCTTGCGAAGAATTTTACTTATTTATAAAAATAATTGAATTGTTCCGAAGAATTTATTAAAATTTTAGGAAATAATTGAAATTTATGGAAATATTTAAAAATATTTGAATTTATCCGAGAAATTCAATTAAAATTGTTTTGAAAATAATTGAATTCCTGCAAAGAATTCTACTATTTATAAAATAAATTGAATTCTTGCGAAGAATTTTATTATTTATAAAAATAATTAAATTTTTTCGAAGGATTTATTAAAATTTAAGAAAAAAATTGAATTTTTTCGAAATGTGTTGAAATTTTTTTAAAAATTGAATTCTTTCGAGGAGTTTAATTAAAATTGTTTTGAAAATAATTGAATTCCTGCGAAGAATTTATTACTATATTTATAAAATTAATTGAATTGTTCCGAAGAATTTATTAAAATTTTAGACAATAATTGAAATTTATGGAAATATTTAAAAATATTTGAATTTATCCGAGGAATTCAATTAAAATTGTTTTAAAAATAATTGAATTCCTGCAAAGAATTCTACTATTTCTAAAATTAATTAAATTCTTGCGAAGAATTTTACTATTTATAAAAATAATTGAATTTTTTCGAAGGTTTTATTAAAATTTAAGAAAAAAATTGAATTCTTTCGAAATGTGTTGAAATTTTTTTAAAAATTGAATTCTTTCGAGGAGTTTAATTAAAATTGTTTTGAAAATAATTGAATTCCTGCGAAGAATTTATTACTATATTTATAAAATTAATTGAATTGTTCCGAAGAATTTATTAAAATTTTAGACAATAATTGAAATTTATGGAAATATTTAAAAATATTTGAATTTATCCGAGGAATTCAATTAAAATTGTTTTAAAAATAATTGAATTCCTGCAAAGAATTCTACTATTTATAAAATTAATTAAATTCTTGCGAAGAATTTTATTATTTATAAAAATAATTAAATTTTTTCGAAGGATTTATTAAAATTTAAGAAAAAAATTGAATTTTTTCGAAATGTGTTGAAATTTTTTTAAAAATTGAATTCTTTCGAGGAGTTTAATTAAAATTGTTTTGAAAATAATTGAATTCCTGCGAAGAATTTATTACTATATTTATAAAATTAATTGAATTGTTCCGAAGAATTTATTAAAATTTTAGACAATAATTGAAATTTATGGAAATATTTAAAAATATTTGAATTTATCCGAGGAATTCAATTAAAATTGTTTTAAAAATAATTGAATTCCTGCAAAGAATTCTACTATTTCTAAAATTAATTAAATTCTTGCGAAGAATTTTACTATTTATAAAAATAATTGAATTTTTTCGAAGGTTTTATTAAAATTTAAGAAAAAAATTGAATTCTTTCGAAATGTGTTGAAATTTTTTTAAAAATTGAATTCTTTCGAGGAGTTTAATTAAAATTGTTTTGAAAATAATTGAATTCCTGCGAAGAATTTATTACTATATTTATAAAATTAATTGAATTGTTCCGAAGAATTTATTAAAATTTTAGACAATAATTGAAATTTATGGAAATATTTAAAAATATTTGAATTTATCCGAGGAATTCAATTAAAATTGTTTTAAAAATAATTGAATTCCTGAAAAGAATTCTACTATTTATAAAATTAATTAAATTCTTGCGAAGAATTTTACTATTTATAAAAATAATTGAATTTTTTCGAAGGTTTTATTAAAATTTAAGAAAAAAATTGAATTTTTTCGAAATGTGTTAAAATTTTTTTTTAAAATTGAATTCTTCCGAGGAATTTAATTAAAATTGTTTTGAAAATAATTGAATTTTTGTAAAGAGTTTACTACTTAGAAAAATTAATGAATTCTTTAGAAGGATTTTTAAAAATTTTAGAAAATAATTGAATTCTTTCGTGAAACTTTCTTAAAATTTTTGAAAATATGAACAGTAATCATTAATTTTGTACTTAATAAGTGAATTTTTAAAATTTTGTTTTTAATTGTTTAATTAATTTCAATAATTTATCAAAATTCAATTATTTTCAATATCTACTATTTCAAAAATATTTCACAAAAGAATTCAATTATTTAAAAAGAATTATTAAAATTCGTCTTAAGAATTCAATTATTTTCAAAAGTAATAAAATTCTTCGTAGAAATACAATTATGGTCAAGAATTTTAAAAAATTCACTAAAAAATTTCAATTATCTTTGTAAATAATAAAATTTTTCTCCAAAATTCAATTATTTTCAAAAATTTTAGTAAAATTCTTGTCAAAATTTCAATTATTTTAAAAAAATTTTCCCAATTCAATTAAATTTTTTACAGAGATTCAATTATTTTTAATTGAATTTTAATCTAATTTCTCGAAAAATGAAATTATTCTTAAAAATTTTATTGAAATTCGTTAAAAGAATTTTAATTACCTATTTAACAATTTGTTAATAATATTCTTTAAATGAGAGTTCAATTTTAAAAAACATTTAATTATTGTTTAATAAATTATTTATTTTTGTATTTAAATAATTGAATTCTCGTAGAATTTTCTAATAAAAATTGATTTAAATATGAATTTCAGTTAAAATTTGAGATAATAATTGAATATTAAACTCTAAATTTGAATTAGTAAAAATGTTTTCTAATTTGAATTACTGTCTGAATTTTTGATTTTGTATTAGCAGATTTTACTAATAAATAGTCGTTTCTACTAATTTAATAGTAAAATTTACTAATTCAAAAGCAAAAATTCAGTCACTAATTCCATTTAGTAAACATTTTTACTAATCAAAATTTATAGAGAAACTATTATAGCGTGAATTTTTAGAAATAATTGAATTTCGAAAAGGTTTTAAATTATAATTTTTGAATGTTTGAATTTTTCATACTTTTAACTAAAAATTGTGTAGATTTAATTTTTTTGAAAAAGTTTAATTAAATTTTTTTTAAGTTTTTTTAAAATTTTATTTTCTAATATATATTTTATTGAAGAATTTCCGAATAATCGATAAAATTTCGTAAAATTGCATTGTAAACAAAAGGATTTGAAAATGTTGAAAGAAATTTTTCAGAAATTATTAATAATAATTAATTTACACTTTATAAAGAAGAATTTTAGTTAAAAATTCTGGAAAACAATAATTGAATTGAAGTGATGAGAGTAATTTTGAATAAATTAGAGTAACACTATTCTTATAATATAAAATAATGATTTTATCAGTCGGTCATTTTTAATTTATTTATAAAACATGAAGATATCGATTGCTCCTAGTCGAAGACTCGGAGTGATCGATTTCTTTATGTTTTATAACAATTTTTTATAAATTGTTTATTTTCAAAAAAGGTTGAATTTAAAATTTTTAAAAATCTTAATTTATTTATTTTTTCAATTTATCATACTAATTTTACCAATTTTTTCTAATTTCTACCAAATTATGCGGCAGATCCTCCTGAAAGAGGCGAGAAAGGAGATCGAGGAGAAGAATCAGGAAATCGTTCGACTGACGAAGGAAGTTGTTGAATTGCGTCTCTATAAGGCGTCGTTAAATAGTCCAGAAGAAAAAACGGACAGTAGTGATGCGCCGACAATTAGGGAGAATGATCCACTTTCACCTCAATCGCCCACGAGAGATCTTCCAGATGAGGGGCGATTTGAGGCAAACGCGAGTCCAACTAGTCCCGAGATACAAGTGTCCTCGGAAGTTCCTTCGTCGTTGGCCGATTCTGGACACTTCGAGGATAGTTCCATTCACTTGAAGGAAGCTGGTTTTCTCACCGAAGCCGCTGTCGTTAATAATAATAATAATACCATCACTTCCACGATCAGTAATATCGCTCAACATGAGAATTCGCCGAATTCGACATTTAATTCGATTGTCGAGATTCCTGATTGGGATGAAGAGAGAAGGAAGCTAGTTGATCATTATGAAAGTAGAATCGAGGAATTGCATCGTAGACATATTGATGATCTCCAGGAACTCAAGGAGAAACATAACGATAAAGTAAGTTGGGAATTTAATTTTTTTTTGCCTTTGAATTCTTTTTTTTCTTTTTCTGTATTTTAATTATTTTCCTTTCTTTCCTTTTTTTCTTTTTTTCTGTATTTTAATACTTTTTTTTCCTTTCTGTATTTTATTTCTTTTACTTTTTTTCCCTTTCTGTATTTTACTTTTTTTACTTTTTTTCTTTTCTGTATATCAGGTTTCGCACTCATCTACTAAAACCTACTATTTACTACTTTTTTTACGTTATTACAATTTGGGTACTTTTTTTTAGATTTCAGCTACTAAAACCTACTGTTTCTGTTTTTTTTTAGAATTTCCACTACTTTAAATTCGCTATTACTAGAAATTAAAAAATTATTCTCAAAAATTATAATCAAATTCTTTAAAACGATTCAATTATTTAAAAAAAAATTCGAAATTCAATTATTTTCAATATCTAGTATTTTCATAATATTTCGCAAAAGAATTCAAATATTTAAAAAACAATTGATAAAATTCATCCAAAATTCAATTATTTTTATAAATAATAAAATTTCCACAGGAATTCAATTAATTTAGAATAGCATTTTCAAAAAAATTTGGAAAAAATCAAATATTTCACAAAATTTTTATACACTACACAATATTTTAATTACTTTTACTAATAATCACATTTTTCATGGAAAATCAATTTTTTAAAAAAATTTTGATAAAATTCTAAGCAAGAATGCAATTATTTATTTATAAATAAATTATAAATTATAAATTCTTTTTAAAATTTTTAAAATTCTTTGCAACTTTTCAATTATTTTCAAAAATATTAAAATTCATCGCAGGTTTTTAAATTATTTTTAATACAATTTCACAGAAATTGCTTAAAAAATGTAATTATTTTTTTTAAATTTAATTCCAATTCCTCGAAAAAATCAATTATTTAAAAAAATTTTTTTTTTTTAAATTCTTTAGAAGAATTTAATTATTTACAAAAATAATAGAATTGTTTACAGGAATTCAATTATTTTCAAATATTTGAATAAACTTATTCGAAATAAATAAATTATTTTAAATACAATTTTCATTAAATTTTTTTGAAATAGTTAAATTATTCTTTTACATTTTAATAAAATTCTTCCCAAGAATTCAATTATTTCCATAAGTAATTCTTCGAAAAAATTCAATTATGTCAATAAATAACAAAGTTATTCCCGAAAATTCAATTATTTGCAAAATTCAATTTTATTATTTTCATAAATAACAATATTCATCACAAAAATTCAATTATTTTTAAAAGTAATAAATTTCTTCTTCAAAATTCAATTATTTTTAAAAAATTCTAAGAAAATCGTTCTCAAGAATTCATTTATTTTCATAAATAATAAAATGCATTTTAGGAATTCAATTATTTTCAAAAATATTTAATAAAATCCCACATAGACATTCAATATTATTCTTAAAAATTTTAACAGAATTCTTTGTAAAAGTTAAATATTTTTAAAAACTTTTCGTAATTCAATGATTTTCAATATCTACTATTTTTATAATATTTCCAAACAGAATTCAATTACATACATATATTTTGCCACTTTTTTAAAATTAATTATCGAGTGCGAAGTCTGGTTTATTTTCAGTTTTCTATAAATTGGTATAATTTTTCCTATTGGTAAATTTTCGTTTCACTTTGAAAATAAAATTTCTTTCTGTTCAGGTCGAGAGTTTATTGAATCAATTGGCCGAGATTAATAAGCGATATTGTGAAATTCGTCCGTCCTTGGATACAGCGGAGGTTCGAGTTCGAGAATTAGAAACTGAACTCGAAACTCTCAAGTCCGAACTTATGGAGCAAAAGGCTCTATTAAGCGATCAAGAAGAGAGAAATAAGCAAATGTACCTGAAAATGTTCGCCAAAGGTCAAGAGGCTGCGCGAATCGAGCAAACTGATCAGGTAAGTTTACTAAATTCATAAAAATAATGAAAAAACAAGACTGCAACAAAAAAATTGGTTTTTTTTTTCTTAAAATATTTCTATTCTGTTTGAACTTTATTTTCACTTTATTTATTATGAATTTAAAAATTTGTCCTTTTTTGAACATTGTGAATTTTTTGGAGTAAATTTCTTGTATATTGACAAAGTAAAGAAGAAGAAGAGGAGTAAAAATTTAATTTTCCTGAAACAAAAACCAGTTTTTTTCGTGTTTCTTGAGAAAAAAGTCCCAGAGCTATTTGAAGATTTTTTTTAGCGAGACAATAGTTGATTCTTGACCTGAATTATTTTCATAGATTCTTGAGCACGCCCATGAAACGCCGCCGAAAGTAACAGTAGCCGAGCTCCTTCAACAACTTACAGTCACGCAAGCTGAATTAGAAAATATTAAGGTCAGTTTATTCAAGAATTTTTCTATACCATTTTTTTCTCTACTTTTACATTGTAAACTTGTCCTTCGAAATTTTTGGATCTAAAAAGAAAAACCCAGGATGAAAAGTGGAAAAAGAAGCAATGTGACAAATTAAAAGAATTTTAATTCTTTTAATTATACATGTCAGATAATTTTCTCAAATTTTTTAAGGGGAGAATTATTTTGCAAAGTCGTGACTAATTGCTTATACTGAGAAATATTGTGTGATTGTCTTTCGTTTCTGAAATTTCTGATGCTTCTCACAATTTCGCATCCCTTGTGTAACTTCTCTATCTCTCTGTCTCTTTCACTAACACTTAAACACCTTTAAAACTCACCTTTTCTTTTCCTTTCTTTTTTCAAATTCTCATATTAAAAATGAGGTCTTTTTTCCTTTGTTTTTTTGTCTACTAACGATGCTAATAAATATATTTTTGGCCGCTGCTCACATTCCAGGATACATACTATTCGTCTGAACCGAATTGTTCAGCAGAACGTAGTTCGTGTTTATTAAGTGCTCAGGAGGCTGTTTCTCTCTGGGTGCTTGGTACACGTAAGGTCTGTATTCCTTACTCAAATGCCTCGCGATTTCTTACTCGGTGTTCCTTTATTTTGCATTTTATCACGCAGTGCACCTATTTTTAAGAGCACTTGCCCACTTTTGCAAAAATTTTCATTCAATTTTCATTTTATTTTTAGAGACACGAAAAAAAAAATTTACTAGCGAATGTAAAATTGAATCAATTATTTTTGTCGTTTTTAATGAAAATTGTGAATTAATTAATTTTAATATCTAATGAATTAGAAATATTATTCAGAAATTAAAAATTAAAAGAAGACAAAAATAATCTTCTATATTAATCGTTGTAAACTTTTCGGGTAATGTATTCGCAGTTAGAATTTTTATCAAAAAATTTGACAATAATTGAATTCCTTCGAAGAATTTTATTATTTACATGAAAATAATTGAATTCTTGCAAAGAATTTTATTATTATTAAAAATCATAATTAAATTCTTTTTAAAGAATTTCTTTAACATTTTTTTTTAAATAACGGAGTTTCTTTAATTATTTTAATTAGAAATTTTGATAGTAATTGAATTTTATAAACAATTGCTATCATGTTTTTAAAATAATCTTGTTTCTTAATAATTGAAATAAAACATTTAATTATATTGAATTTTATTAGAATTCTTAGAAAATATTAAAATTCTTTCCTGAATTTTAATGCAATTTTCAAAAATAATTTAATTCATTCAAGGAATTTTATTAAAATTATTGATAGAAAATTAAACTGTTCTAAACAAGATTTATTAGAGTGTAAATAATTAAATTCTTTTAAAGAATTTCTTTAAGTTAAAAAATACAGATTTTCAAAAAGGAAAATCTGTATTTTTAATTAAAATTTTGAAAATAATTGAATAAAATAAACAATTTTTTTTAAACTTTTTTAAATAATTGAATTCCTGCGACAAGAATTTTATTATTTATGAAAAATAGTTTAAATCTAGCGATAAATTTTACTGCTTATAAAAAAAAATTAAATTGTTTCAAAGGATTTATTATAATTTTTTTAAATAATTGAATTCGTTTAAAAAATTTAATAACGAATTAAAAAAAATCGAATTCTTTCGTGAAATTTTATTGAAAATAATTGAAATTTTGCAAAGATTTTACTATTTAAAAAAATAATTGAATTGTTTTGAAGGATTATTAAAATTTTAGAAAATAATTGAATTTTTTCGAAAAATATTATTGAAAATTAAAAATAAATTGATTTGTCATGAAATTTTATCAAAATTGTTTTTAAATTAATTAAATTTTTGCAAAGAATTTTACAATTTATAAAAATAATTGAATTCTTTCAATTTTTTTGACGAAAATATTTAAAAATTGCATTAATAGTAATTTAATTTTCATATAGAATTTTTTTTTAATATTTTGAGAATAATTGAATTAGTTTTAGAGAATTTTAAATTCTTGTTGAAATTGAATTTTATGGAAGTTTTTGAAAATAATTATATTATTTCGTGTAATTTTATTTAAATTAGATTAAAAATAATTTAATTCTTGCAAAGAATTTTAGTATTTATAAAAATAGTTGAATTTGTTTCGTAGAATTTATTAAAATTTTAGGAAATAATTGAATTTTATAGAAATATTTTAAAATATTTAAATTTTTCAGAGGAATTCAATTAAAATTGGTTTGAAAATAATTGAATTCCTGCAAAGAATTTTACTATTTATAAAAATAATTGATTTATTAAGATTTTAGATAATAATTGAATTTATTCGAAATGAATTAAATTTTTTTTCAAATTTAATTCTTCCTTGGAATTCAATTAAAATTGTTTTAAAAATAATTGAATTCCTGCAAAGAGTTTTACTATTTACAAAAATAATTGAATTGTTTTCGAAGAATTTATTAAAATTTTAGAAAATAATTGAATTCTTTTGAAAAATTTTGTAACGAATTAAAAAAAAATTGAATTCTTTCGTTTTTTGTTTATATTTGAAATGCGATTTTAAAAAAACGAAAAAGGTATTTTTAATCAAAAATCACATTTCTATTATAATTTTCTTCGTTTTAAGGAAAATTTGAAAATCTTAAGATAGTTTTAATTCTCAATTAAACTGTTACTGTATTTTAGTTAACTGTACCTTAATTGTGTAAAGAAATTTAAATTAATGTTTGAAATTTATCTGTTTTAATTTTCTGTGGCAGTAAAATTTAATTTTCAAAATTCGCTAACTAATTTTATTTCTAGAAAAATTTTGTCTTTTTTCTTTTCTGTGATAGTTTTCTACATATTTCAATTCTCTCGTTTGGTATTTTATATTTTTCTTCCTTTTTGTAAAAATTCGTGATTAATTTTCTCTTCTGCTATATTTGTACTTTTCCATTTCAATCGATAGTTTAAATCATTTTTTGTTCATTCCGCAAAAAAAATTATTCATAAGTTTAATTCTTACAAAATATTATTTCATCCTCCAAAAAGTAAAAATCGAAAAAATGTAACATTACGAGTAGTATTTTTGTTAACAGCATGCGTTGTTCTAATTTTAAAATTATAGTGATTTCATTTCATCGATTTCATCAAATGCCTTCTACTTGAGCTTTTTTTCAATAACTAAAAGAAAGGTGCATGATAATTGGCTTTATGGGTTTTTTTCGCACTTTGTTATTTCATTGTTTAGAAGCTGAAGAAAGCACTTTGAAAAGAAACAGCCTCTTCATTTCCTTGGTTATGGTTTTCGCTTTTTTGTTTGTTGAAAAAATAGTGAATGCATTTTGAAATTTTAGGTGTTTGTTAATTTATTTGTTATTGATTGAATCTGTTGATAAAAATAGGATTAAGGAATTGAAATTTTGACTAATGAAGTAATTTTTTGTCTCAGGCGATGTATCGCCGAATAGTGGAGTCCAGGAATACGCAGGCAGTCCTCGATCCAGAGATTACGTTACAATTTTTGAAGTCGGCTATTTATTATTTCCTCACCGATAAGGAGAATCATCAGGGTCATTTAAATGCGATTGAAAGTATTCTTGGTTTTAGTGCAAATGAAAAATCGAATATCGATAAGATTTATCGTTCGGTTAGAAAATAGTGTAAATATTCTTTCGGCTCGTCAAACACTGAGGGGAATATTCCTAAAATATTCTTAAAAAAATTATTCTTTCCTAAAATTCTTGATATTTAATTTGAATCAAAATTTATGTTTGAAAAAGTTTATTTTGAACTTTTATTATCGGCTGGATTTTGAGTAATTTTTCTTTCTTTTTGTTTCGTTTCCTTAGGGAGATTTTTTTCTCTCGTGACATTGTTTCTCTCAGTGTTGTTTTTTAATTGCCTTCATTGCTAATTATCGTCGTTGTGAGCGTTGTTATTCGGTGCTGAGTTGTTTTTTGCAAAGAAAATTTTGCACTTTTTTTATTTTTTTCCACCGATCCAGCAACTGTGATATGAAAATAATTTTTATTGTATATTTTTTAGTTTCTTTTTTCACATTTAGAGAATTTTTCATTTTTGTTTGAGTTAATTATTGAGGGGAACTGAGCACTGAAGGGCGCAAAATTGACTATTTAATAGTTGACAATTTTAATATTGCTTTGTCATTTTATTTCGAATTTCATTCCATAGAATCGTTACTCATAAGAGAAAATTTCCTACGTAATGATCGAAATTAATCATTCGATTTAAGACGATCCTTGTAAAATGAAATGACGAAAAATGTTTTTTTTGTAGAAGGTTCTTTTCAACAGTTGATATATTTATTAAAATTTGTTACGATACAGAGAAAGAAAAATTAATTTTTAAATCCATCGATACTTAAAAAAATTCTCTTAATTCTCTCAATTCTCTTCCAAATAAGAAAAGTTTAAATAGAAGTTTAGTAATAAGAATAATTTATAAAATTAATTTATTTGATTAAAATTTTAAAAAATACTTAGAAATTATTTAAGTTCTTTTCTCTCTATCGTAACAATTGTATTTAAATAAAAATAAATCGTTTTTTAATAAAATCATTAAAATCCACGAATTAATTTATTAAAAATCGAGAGAGAAAATTCAATTTCCTCATAATGATAAAAAATAATGAAACAAATTATTGCTAGTATTTTCCTAAGTCGTGGGTCTTAAAGTATTATTAAAAAATAAAATGAAAGTCATTCATTCATTAAAGAGAAGTATATCTTTAAAAAAAGTTTTTGAACTTTCCGCAAATTTATGTGTGTGTGATGATAAAATTTAAGAATTTTGGAAAGTTTGCCTTTCTTCGAATTGAGAATAAATAAACGCGACAGACTTATCATTTATTACAAATAAATAATAATATAGTTCATAATTAATAACAATAATTAAAAGATTGTCTATATCAAAATCTGGTGAGCTATATCCAGATGGGATTTGTGGAGACTGAAAGGAAAAATCTTGCCTTTTAAATAGAAAAAAAAATTTAGATAGAAATTGGTGAAACGATTTCTGGAAAAATGCAATGAAAATATCGTTAGAATGTATTTTACATAATTCTTTCGTTTTGTCACAAATTTTTCTGAAAAGTTTTCCTTTCTACGTTCCTTGAACTTTACAAAGAATGTCTGTAAATTATTACTAAAATTTTTTAAATTTAGAAACAATTTCAGAAGGTAAAATTTAAAACAAAAAAAGTATTCAAATAATAATTGTAATTAGAAAGATAAATAAATAAACAATTAATTATAATAGAAATGGATTTTTAATAATTTACAGACGCTCTGCTTTTAACTAATTTTTTGCTGTTCAGAATAATGTGTGGAACGTGTAATTTAAATTATGAACCAAAGAATAAAAAAAAGAAACATTCCACCGTATATTGACAAACAGTTATGGAATATTATATAGTCTATTTTATGAAAATTGTAAATGTTGTAGATAGAATCTTTTTAGAAGAATTTTTCGAACTCTTGTTCAAATCAAAATAAAATTAAAATCATTTCTTGATTTTTGCGAAATTTTATTTGAACGCGAGAAAACGAAAAAGAAGCGAGTATTTAATATAATATTTTTTTGTGCGTTAGTTGAAAGTGATTTGAGAAATCGAAAACTAGTGGGCTTTTTATATTTGAATTTCAAATGAGATAATAATATAAAGAAAGAAAAATAAAGTATAATATAAAGGTTGTGTAAATTTCGAAAAGAATATTGTACATTCTTCATAGAAGATAATTATTTTTGATTTTTCACTCCTTTTTGGCAAAATAAGTTTACGATGTAAATTCTGAAAATAAAAGATTGCCGAATAATTTTCTTCTTGTATTTCTTCCAAAGTTTGTTTTTCTTGAATTTAATTTCAATCGTGAGAGAATTTCAGGGTTGCTACGCAACCTGGAAACCTGAAAAACCTGGAAATGTCGGGGAACTTTATAAACTTTGAAAAAACCTGGAAAAGTCAGTCAATTATTTTCATAAATAATAACATTTTTTACAGGTATTCAATTATTTTCATAAATAATAAAACTTAATGCTGAATTTCAATTATTTTTAATACAATTTTAATGGAATTCCTCGAAAAAACTTATTATTCTTAAAATTTTTTATTAAAATTTATCAAAGAAATTTAATTATTTCAATAACCTTTGCTACAATTTATTTATTAGAATTTAAATATTATTTTCAACACATTTTTAATTCAATTTCTTTAAAGAATAAAATTATTTGCAAAAATTTTAATGAAATTCTTTGCGTAACTATTCAATTTACTTTAAAATAATTTTAATAAAATTCTTCGCATAAATCAAATTATGTTTAAAAAATTTAGAAACATTCTCGTCAAAATTTCAATTATCTTTATACATTTTTTTCACATTCATACATTTTTTCAGAAATTCAATTATTTTCAAAACTTTTAATAAAATTCTTGGTAGAATTTCAATTATTTTCAATTTTAAAATTAATGTATTGAAAATCATCAAATTGTTTCAAAGAATTTTATTATTTAGGAAAATAACTGAATTCTCGTGAAGAATTTTAATAAAATTTTTAAAAATCCTAATTAAATTCTTTTGAAGAATTTCTTTGAATTTTTTTTTAAACTAATGGAGATTCTTTAATAATTTTAAATTTTAATTGAAAATTTTGAAAGCAATTTAATTTTATGAAGAAGGATTTTATTAAAATTGTATTGAAAATAATTTGAATTCTTGGGAAGAATTTTACTATTTATAAAAATAATTGAATTGTTCCGAAGAATTTATTAAAATTTTAGAAAATAAATTAATTTTATGTTCATATTTGAAAATTTAAATTCTTTCGAGGAATTCTATTAAAATTATTATTTTGAAAAGAATTGAAAATTCTTTCAATTTTTTTGATGAATATATTTAAAAATTGCATTAAAAGTAATTTAATTTTTATATAGAATTTTTTTTTAAATATTTTGAGAATAATTTAATTATTTTTAGAGAATTTTTTAAAAATATTTTGAGAATAATTTAATTATTTTTAGAGAATTTTTTAAAAATATTTTGAGAATAATTGAATTATTTTTAGAGAATTTTAAATTCTTGTTGAAATTGAATTTTATGGAAATTTTTGAAAATAATTAAATTCTTTCGTGTAATTTTATTTAAATTGGATTAAAAATTATTTAATTCCTGCAAAGAATTTTAGTGTTTATAAAAATAGTTGAATATTGTTTCGAAGGATTTTTAAAAATTTTAGGAAATAATTGAAATTTATGGAAATGTTTAAAAATATTTGAATTCATTCGAGGAATTCAATTAAAATTGTTTTGAAAATAATTGAATTACTGCAAAGAATTTTTCTATTTATAAAAATAATTGAATTTTTTTGAAGGATTTTATTTAAATTTTAGAATAAATTTGAATTTTTTTGAAATGTGTTAAAATTTTTTTTAAAAATTGAATTCTTCCGAGGAATTCAATTAAAATTATTTTGATTTGAAAATGAATTTCAAATTAAAATCTTTGAAAATTTGAACATTTCATACTTTTAATTAAGAATTCTGTAGAATTAATTTTTCTCAATAAGTTTAATGGAATTTTTTTAATTCTTTGAAGTTTTTAATTTCTAATATATTTAATTGAAGAATGTCAGAATAATCGAAATTTCGAAAAATTAAATTGTTAACAAAAGAATTTGAAAATTCTCAAAGAACATTTTTAAAAAATTGAAGAATTTTAGTTGAAAATTCTAGAAATGAATAATCGCAATGATGAAAATAATTTTTGAAGAAGTTATTGGTGTTTGCGAATAATTTTCGTTTTAAAAACCTGGAAAAATTCCCCTTTTTAAACCTAGAAAATTCATGGAATTGGAAAAGAGCAAAATCGTGGCAACCCTGAATTTCTTGAATTTCTTCTTTCGAATTATTTTTTACTTTTTGCAAATATAGGTGTTTATTTTTTGAGACGAGGATTACTATTAATTAGTCGAAATTTTTTTTTTTTTAATCATAGTTATTATTATCGTTAATATCCATATAATTATCAATAACTACAGTTAAAACACAAAACAAAAATGTGATATCTGTACATTTTCCTTATGCGAATAACATAATCTTTTTTTTTCTATACCAGTAGGAAGAAACTAAATTATAATATTCACAGATATTTTACACGATAGGTTTTTTTTTCGACGCGGCTGACGTGTATATTGTGCTTTCGATACTTTAATACCTAAATCAAACATCCGCAAAGAAAAAAAAAATATATATATATATATGTATATGTATATATATTATAAGAACAAAGACTTTCGTTCGCAATTAAATATAAATTGAAAAAATGTTGCACGATATACACGGCATGCGTATATATATTTATATATATACTTAACTTGTAACTGTAACATATGTTTTTTTTTCATTATCTCGCTCGCTCGTATTTTTTTTTTTTTATTTAACTTCTATAACTGTACATATGCACAACGCATCTTTTACACTGTACATAACGAGTATCTGCGCTGCCTTAAATTATCAAATTTACGTCGAAAGAGAGCGTTGTAAATTTTACAAACAAAAAAAATCTTTCTTTGCAATTTCTTTTTTTTTATATTTTATATAAACTTTTAAAATGATATTATTATACCTTCACAGGATAATCGCAAACAAAGATCGCCTACAGTAAAATCACAGATTTTTTTTTTTCAAATAATCCCGTTAAATATTTTTCAAAATCGGGAAAATTTTTCACAAACTAAAAACAAAAAACATTAAAAAAAAAAATAGAAAAAAAATTATGCAAATTTGGTCTTCGATTGCGAGTATCGAATTTCGGAGTTTTTTTTCAAAAAACAACGCTCTCTTTATTACTAAATGATTTTTTTTTCTTTAATATATATTTTTTTTTAATCTTTACATTTTACGTTACCACTAGAGGCGAGCGCGCTCTATGCGCGTCAGCGAAATTTTTATTTTTTCTGTAAATAATTCATTTATTACTCGTAATTTTTTCTTACGTTTTTTTTTCTTTGTGTGATATAATTGTAAATTTTCTTGTCTATACACATAAGCGCATTATTACTGTAGGATGGAAGTTTTTTTTTTATTATTATGAGATCAGTCGAACCCTTTGGTACGACAGCTTTTAAGCCCTCGTTTTTTTTTTTTTTTTAATTTTTACCTCCTTAAAAACAAGAAAAGAGGGAATTTTTTTCCTCTCTCTCTCTCGTATTTTCAACGCTCAAATATTTTCTAGCTAGCCTGTGTAAACGTTAATGATAATTAATAGCAGCGGTAGTAGTAGTAGTAGGTTCGATAGTAGTAGTAGTGTAGTAGTAGTAGTAGTATAGTAATAGCATAGAATAGTAACGTAGTATGTCGGTAGAAGTAGTAATAATAATAATTAATAGATAATTATAATCGTATCAATTTTGATAATAAAGAATCGAGTCATTAATATTACAAATCTTCCGATAATGTACATAACTAGAATAATATGTTACATCCTGCTATGGTATTCTATGATACACTAGTAGTAGTCCTCGGTATTCTTCCATTTTTTCCTAGGTTTCTTTCTCAAAAAAAAATTTTTTTCACAAAAAAAAAACGAAAAGTTTTTACCACATTCAGAAGAGAATTAAAAAACATTTTACATGTTCACAAATAAAGAGTACAAAAAAATTATTTCTCAAAAAAACATTTTTCTTTCTTCCCATTTTTTCCACTCTTCAAAAGTTTACTCGATTTGTAAAAAAAGAGGAGAATTTTGTTTTAAGAAAATTCTCCCCTCCTTTTTAAAAAATGAACGATTTCCCTTCTGAATTCATTTTTAACTAAAATTTCAAAGAGTAGAAAAAAAAGTCAGTTAAAAAGATAACTTTCCAAACAAAATATAACTTTTCTTCAAATTTTAAAGAATTAAAAAATTTCATTGCAAAATATTTTTAAAAAACTAAAAACTTGTATTTTTTTAAAAAACTAAAAAAATGTTTCTTTCGTCAAAAAAAAAAAAATATAGATCTTTTTCACGAAAGAAAGAATGTTCAGAATAGAAAAATTCTCTTCTTCGTAGGAAAAAAATTTTCTTTAAAAGAAAAATTTATTAATTTTTTTTTCAAACTCTACTAAGAGTTTTTTTTCAATATTTTTTTTTTCTTTTCAATTACTTTCTAACTCTCAACAAGAGCAGCAACGGCGTCGGCGACTATCGATACAAGTAATATAATACATAGGTATTTATATAGATTAATATTATACAAAAACACATACGCGGACCAGAATCGGTCTTCCTTATGTTTTTATGCAGATACATACGTTAAATAATTAAAATCACAGTAGTTATGCCTTTGCCGGCTCGCTTAAATTGGTACAGTTTTAACGACTATTTCTTAACGTGTATAGCTCGTGTATAGAGGGTTTTTTGAATGGTTTACTCCAAATTCTTTTTTTTTTCTTCTAGTCCTTTTTTTCTGTTCTTTAATGATTTTTCTTTTTTTTTTTTTTTAACTAAGTCCAGTTTTTGAGAACGTATCTTTCTCTCTCCCTCTCTCTTTCAAGGCTTTATATGCCACAATAATGTAAAGCATCTTTTTCATTGCGCGAGAAAAAAAGAAGAGATGAAGAAAAAATAGTGTTTTCACGATGAAAATTCTTGTGACTCGGTCTCAGGCAGTGGCGATCACAATAAATAAGTGAGCGATTTCTGCCACTCGATGAAGTAGATCAGGAGCAATTCGAGCGAGATTTTCATTTGCAAAGTCACAAGATGGAAATATGTGTATTACATTGGTAACCTGGAAGTGAAACAAAAAAATTGTTAGGACTTGTGAATACGAAGATATTTTTTTGGCTTGTTATTCAAATCAAAGAACAAAAGAAATGAATTTTTTTTTGTTTACAAATAAATATATTTGTAAACAAAAAAATTTTTGATTCAACCAATTATTACTATTTATTCTTCTAAAAAATCCATCAGTTTTTTTTTTTATTATTTTATTAGAAAATAAATAACTTTGAAAATTTTGTAGGTGAATAAAAATTTGTACAAACCTGTTGAGAACCGGGCACGGCAATATTGACGATTCCGGCGGCCTGTTTCGTTTGGAGATATGTTATAAATGCACTTTGAAGATTTTCGCTCTGCTGAATCACGTCTAAGTGATCACGACCACAAGGAAGTGCCATCAATATGCAATGCTCATTGTCGGTCTGGAAACAAAAATTGAAAAATTCTGTTAATATCTTCAAAAAAAAAGTTGTAAGGTAAGATTTTTTTTTAATAACAGTCGCATGTCACTTTTTTAACGAAGGGAAAAAAATGTTCCGTTTTTTAAGAAAGGGGGAAAAAAGTTTCTTTTTTTAACGAAGGGAAAAAATGTTCCATTTTTTAAGAAAAACAGGGTTCGAACCAATGAAAGTAATTAAAAAAACGAACTTTACGGACCAAAAATAAAAACTTAAGGACCAATTACTGACTGAAATATAAACAGTCCGAGTAAAATAGGAGAAAATTTTACTTCAAACTATAAATGAAAATGACCGAGTAATAAAATCATTATCAATTCAATTATTATTTTCAAGAATTTTTAACTGAAATTTTTCTTTAAATCAATTATTTTCAATAATTTTCGAAAAAGTTCTTTGACAATTTCCAAATTCATTTCTTTACAATATTTAATTTTACGAAATTTCAATTATTCGTAAATTCTTCAATTAAATATATTTATTAGAAAATAAAACTTTCAAATAATATTAAAAAAATTCATTTTTAAATAAATTTTTATCAGAAAATTCTACTAGAATTCAATTATTTAAATACAAAAAATAAACAGTTTATTGAATAATTGAATGTTTCTTAAAATTCATTTCCCACAAAAAATTGTATCAAGAAATTTTTAAATAATTGAATTTTTCGACGAATTTGAATAAAACTTTTAAGAATAATTACATTTATTGAGGAATTCGATTAAAATTGTATTAAAAATAATTTAAATTCTGCGATGAGTTTTATTATTAGTGAAAATAATTGAATTCCTAAGAATTTTATTATTTTTTGCGAAGAATATTATTACACTTGAAAATAATTTAATTTCTGCAATAATTTGTAACTTTTCCAAAATAAAATTTTTTTCGTAATTTTAACTAAAATTTTTCTATAAATGCATTATTTTTAATAATTGTTGAAAAAGTTCTTTGAGAATTTTCACATTCATTTGTTTACAATCTAATTTTACAGAATTTCAATTATTCGGAAATTCTTCAATTTAATATATTAGAATAATAAAAAAATTTTATTATTTATGAAAATTATTGAATGATTGCGGAGAAATTTACAAAAAAATTTGTAAAATAATTAAAGGTTTGCGTAGAATTTTATTAAAATTTTCAAAAATTATTGAATTATTGCGAAAAATTTTATTAAAATGTTCAAAAAGAATTGAATTTCCGTGAAAAATTTTGTTATTTTTGAAAATCATTGAATTCTTCATAAGAATTTTAAAAAAATTATATTAAATAATTATTTTTTTCAAAATAATATAAAAATGTTTTTTTAAATAATTGAATTCTTGTGGAAAACTTTATTTGTGAAAAGAATTGAATTTTTCGATTAATTAATTTCAAATAGTATTAGAAATAATTGAAATTCTTCGATGAGTTTTATTATTTATAAAATAATTGAATTATCGCTTAGAATTTTATAAAACGTTTTTTATAAAAATTGAATTTCCATGAATTATTATTGTGAAGAATTGCATAAAAATTTTGTTGAATAATTGATTTTTTCTAAATTTTTTTGAAAATGCTATTCTAAATTAATTGAATTCCTGTGGAAATTTTATTATTAAATAAAAAAAAAATTGAATTTTGGATGAATTTTGTCAATTTCTTTTTAAACAATTGATTTTTTTTGCGAAATTTGATGAAAATACTAGATATTAAAAATAATTGAATTTCAAATATTTTTCGAAAATAATTGAATCGTTATAAAGAATTTGATTATAATTTTTGAAAATAATATAATTATTTCAAAAAAAAAATTTTTGTAAAATTGTATTTAAAATAATTTATTTCTTTCGAATAATTTTATTAAAATATTTGAAAACAATTGAATTTCTGCGAAAAATTCTAAAATTTTTGAAAATAATTGAATTCTTCCAAAGAATTTTAAAAAAACATTTTTTTAAATAAATAATTGATTTTTTCCAGAAATTGAAATTAATTTTTTTAAGAATAATTACATTTTTCAAGCAATTCTTGTAAAATTTTATTATAGTATTATTGTATTTTTAAAAATAATTGAAATTTTTACGAGAATTTAAAAAAAATTTTGAACATAATTAAATTTCTGCGAAGAATTTTATTACTTTTGAAATTAATTGCACTTTTGCGAAGAATTTTATTACTTTTGAAAATAATTGAATTTCTGCAATCATTTGTAATTTCTCTATAAAATTCTCCAAATTATATCGTACAATTTACAAAATTTTCGTCTTTTCTCAATGAAATTACGGACTTTAGGGACTTTTTTTTTTTTTTTTTTAAAACTGACTTTTACGGACTTGAAGCAAATTTACGATCCTAGTTCGAGCCCTGCAAAGGGAAAAAACGGTTCCCTTTTTTACGAAGAAGAAAAATTGATTTAAAAGAAAGAGACAATACCTGCATCTTCCTGACCACGGCCTCAACTTGCGCCTGCTCGAGCCTCATGCGCTGAGCGATTCTCAATTGCGGTGTTGATCCATCACTGTTGCACGAGGGCAACACTTCCCTGGCGACATTTGGATTGCCAAAGACAAAATGCATTTGCACTGCGGCCTGATCGCTCTTGAGCGCGAGTAATCCCTGCCACATGACCGGATAACGTTGAAGAAGCATTGGCAGCGAATCAGTTTGCGGTGGGACTTGAGCTGCGTGCGGTGGTGTTGCCACTTGTAATTTTCGACTTCGATCGGGTGTGATTGCGCGCTCAGTGGGCGCTTCACTGCCAGCCATTGGATATTGTGATTGAATGTGAACTGGCGGTGGATCGTAGTAGCCGCGTTGAACGGCACTTCCGGCATTGAATTGCGGCGGCGGTGGCGGTGGGAGGCGAGCATTCTGATGATGCATGTAGACCGGTGCAATTTGCGGACTGTCCGTTGTTCTTTCCTGTGGTGTTCTCGTGCTACGTCTGTATTCCAAAGGTGGACTTGGATTCTCCTCGCCAGGGGTTTCCAATTTTTGATCAAGCGGCAAGTGTGGCGATCTTGTGCCTGGTACGTGATACGCAATTCGCGGTGCCGTCATTGCCTCCTGCTGGGCGCGAAGGATGTACTGATAGGGATGAATATAGTGCGACGGCAATTCCGCGGCTCTTGTTAGATTTCCATAGGGATTGACAACATCGCCCTGAAAAATTCAACGAAATATAAATAAATATAAATTAAATATGAACAGTGATTTCATTAATTTAATTAAATTAAATAATAAATTCACAAAAAAAGATATAAATTAAATATAAACTAAATATAAATAAATATAAATTAAATAATAAATTCACAAAAAAGATATAAATATAGATTAAATATAAATAAATAAAAAAATATAAAGAATTATAATGTAAAGAAATGAAAAGTTAAGAATTAAAATTCCTTTTACTTGAAATATTTCGAATAAACCGAATTAATGAAAAATTGACTACAATTAAGTTAAATTCTTTCTAGGAATTCTATTAAAATTGTTTTGAAAACAATTGAATTTCTGCAAAGAATTTTACTATTTATAAAAATAATTGAAATGTTTCGAAGAATTTATTAAAATTTTAAGAAATAATTAAATTGTTATGAAAAATTTTATAGAAATACATATTTAAAAATAATGAAATTTTTTCGAGAAATTTAATTAAAGTTGTTTCGAAAATAATTGAATTTCTGTAAAGAATTTTATTAAAATTAAGTATATTCAAAATAATTGAATTTATCACAAGAAATTTATTAATTTTGGAAAATAATTAAATTCTTTCAATTTTTTGACGAATAAATTTAAAAATTGCATTGAAAGTAATTTAATTTTCATACAGAATTTTTTAAAAAATATTTTGAGATATTTTTTATTTTTTTAAAAATATTTTTTAGTGAATTTTAAATTCTTGTTGAATTTTACTAATTTATAAAAATATAATTGAATTCTTGCGAAGAATTTTATTTAAATTTTCTAAAATCCCAAATAAATTCTTTTGAAGAATTTCTTTAAATTTTTTTAAAATAATTAAATTTATTCGAAATGTATTAAAATTGTTTTGAAAATAATTGAATTCATTGTTTTAGTTGATAAATTTGGAGAGTCGAAAAATCCTTTTTGTATTCAAAAAATCTCAAATGGTAGGAGCAAGAAAATTGTTAGATGGAAATAAAATGCAGATTTGGAATTTTTTTCAGTTTTTAGTAAAAGTTTGAGTTGTAAGTACCTGAGAAGCATTAGCGTGATGATAGGCAGGGGGCAATGGAGGACTTTGGGAGCGATGAGGGGGAACGAGTCCATACTGTCCCCCTGATGCTGGAGCTGCACTCGCACTTCCATGCTAACCAAAACCAAGCAATGTTAGATTTTCATTTTTTATCTTCATACTTTTTTATTGATTGCATTATTTAAAAAAGAATTAAATTAAAATCTTTTTCAAATCGGCAAATTTTGAAAAATAAAAATATTAAATCAGCAGAAGACGAAAGTCTTCTGCTGATTTAATATTTTTATTTTTAATTCAATTTAATTGAAATAAATTTAAATAAATAAATTAAAATAAAGTTGCTTTAATTAAATCAAATTTTTCATATCGTTGCGAATTTGTATACAAATTTTTTTTTTCTTTTTGAAACGAAATAAATTTATCTTGAATTTGAAAGGAAATTAAATGAATATTCGAATGTTTGAAAATGTAAAAAAATTGTTTTTTTAACTTTGGGTCCATTTCGTTGATAGTATTCAATTAAAAATAAAATTAAAATGTATATTAATATTAATTTCAGGCCTCGGATCGACTTTAATGAGCAAAACGCTTCCGTTGATTAAAAATATAAAAAATTCGTTAATTTTATTCTGTTTTGTCACAAAAATTTTATAAATTTATTTATTCTAAGAATTACTTTTTGTAAAAATATTTTTATATAATTTTTAAAAGCTAATTTTTATTAATTTTCATTTTCAAAATTCACACTTGACGATTTTTTCATTCAAATTTTTAAGATTTATTTATTAAAATTACTTTATTTATCTAAATTTGAAATTAAAATTCTTCAAAAGTTGATTTTCAAAAATTGTAATAAAATACTTGAAAAAAATCAATTATTTTCAATTAATTTTATTAAATATCATAAAATTTCAATTATTCAACAATTTTTTAATTATACACTGTAAAAATTGAAGTAAGTTGCATTTTATACTAAAAATTTGATATTTTGTTGTAATATTAAGAAAAAAAGTAGAAAAACTTGCAATAATTAGAAGAAATGTCGAAAAAAGTTTCTCTTTTTGAAAACAGTCGATAAAGTCATAATATCCAAGGCCTGTAATTTGAGAAATAATAATTTAATTGCCCCAAGTTATTGTTAAAAGAAAGCAACATTAGTGATAATAAGAATGTCATGCTTAGGGGGAAATTTTCAATTTTTCTTACCAGTGATGCTTCATAAGCTGAAATTGGAACTCCTCGAGGTGGTTGAGGACCAGGAGAAGCCATAATGCAGCCAGACATTGAAATTTCCACTTTTGGAGGTTCCATTGCTCCCGTCACCTGTAATAGATAAAGATAATTAATTAAATAATTTAAATTAATAATTGAAAAATTAGAAAAAAAGTTCCAAATTCCTTTATTTACAAAAACAGAATTTCCAAAATGGAATTTTTAAATTTTGATTTCGAATGGAAAAATCGAATTAAATTGTATTTCGTTTCAAAAAATCAAATTAAAATCATTTTTGATTCAAAAAATCTATTTAAATTTGATTTTTTTCATAAAATCTGATTAAATTCGATTTCGTTCGAAAAATCTAATTAAATTCGATTTTGTTTCAAAAGATCTAAAAGTAAAATCTAATTAAATTAAATTGTATTTTGTTTCAAAAAATTGAATTAAAATCGATTTCAATTAAAAGAATCTACTTAAATTCGATATTAAATAAAAAAAATCTGATTAAATTCGATTTCCTTTCAAAAAATCTAATTATGTATATTCTATTTCGTTTTAAAAAATTGAATAAAAATCGATTTCGATTCACAAAATCTAATTAAATTAGATTTTTTGAATCGAAATCGATTTCAATTCGATTTTTTGAAACGAAATACATTTTAATCAAACTTTTTAAACAAAATAGAATATAATTAAATTTTTTGAACAACCGAATTGAATTGAATTAAAATCGATTTCCATTAACAAAATCTAAATAAATTGTATATCGTCTTAAAAAATGGAATTAAAATCGATTTCGATTTAAATAATCTGATTAAATTCGGTTTCGTTCCATAAAATCTAATTAAATTTGATTTCGTTGCAAAAAATCTAATTAAATTCGATTTTGTTCCAAAAAAATCTAATTAAAGTCTATTTTGTTTCAAAAAATGTAATTAAATTACATTTTGTTTCAAAACATCGAATTCAAATCAATTTCGATTCAAAAAATCTGATTAAATTGGGTTTTGAAGAAAAAAATATAATTAAATTCGATTTCCTTCCAAAAAATCTAATTATATTCTATTTTGTTTAAAAAAAATCCAATTAAATTGTATTTCGGTTCAAAAAATCGAATAAAAATCGATTTCGATTAAAAAATTCTGATTAAATTTGGTTTCGTTCCAAAAAATCGAATTAAATTCTATGTTGTTTCAAAAAATTGAATTAAAATCGCTTTCGATCCAAAAAATCTGATTAAATTTGGTTTCGTTCAAAAAAATCTAATTAAATTCTATTTTGTTTCAAAAAACCTAATTAAATTGTATTTCGTTTCAAAAAATCAATCTAAATTCAATTTCGTTTCAAATGAATCTAGTTCGACATTTTATTTCGTTTCAATTACGAAATAGTCTTATTTATTTGTTTATTAAAATAAAAGTCTTGAAGTAATTTTCTAAAAAAAAAATATTGAATAAAAACTGTAAATAAAATTTAAAAACGAAAAATTAACGATTGGAAAATTAGTTGTCAAAAATACTTTATTTACCTGTGCTTTGGTAGGCGCAGATCGTGAACAAGCGCCACCAGCCACGACAGGTTGAGCTCCAATGACATGAGCCTGAGCGGGTGGACTCGCAACAGCCCCGGACATCACTGGCGGAACCACAGCTTGCAGTATATGAGCTTTCGGATTAACAGGATGTAATTGTCCATTTATTGCTTTCAGAGTTGTCGGTTGAGGAATGCCCTGGTGAATTCTCTGCGCTGGCGCCGCAGCCAAAGTTCCCGGATGCACACTCGGCAATTTCTGCTCAAGACTATTTATCGTCGCCGGTGTTTGTTTAGCCGCTTGCAGTAAATGTTGTTTTGGATTTGTCGTCACTGTAGTATTCGACACTGGCGATTTCGCCTGTTGTTGACCTTGTGGTTGAGGTTGACTTTGGGGTTTTCCATTTGCTGATTGTACGTGCTTGTTACCGCCAAGGGGACTCAAATTCGGTGAAGCGACCCTGTTGCAAGGGATTTGTAGGTGAAGACCCGTCTGGGTCGGTGGTTTCGTCAAATTTTGAACTATTGCCTGATTTGGAACTGCTGTTTTGGTGACTACGATTGGCTGAAGGGATTGCACGGCGTTGAGAACGTGGGCCTTCAGACTCTGGGGTTTTGTGATTGGCGCTTGGGTCGTGACTGCGGTGGATGATGAGATGACAGTCGAGACGGTTGTTGGCGGAGGAACTTTGGTTTCTTCCTCCTTCTTCGGAACCGGGGTTTCGAAGACTTTGTTTATGACCCCGATCTTCGCGTTCTGTCCCGTGGCGACTGGAATGTACTGTCCCTCTTCCGACTCTCGCATTGGGATAAGCATTCCAGTGACGGGATCGATGAGAGTCATCGGCTCGAGAGAGGCTGGCTTTCTTATCACCGGTTTCTCTTCAACCTTTACTTTTCTTTCCGGTTCCTCGACTCTCTCGGGTTCCTTTTCGACTTCTTCTTTCACCGGGGGTTTTTCTTCGCTTTCGTCATTGTTTTCGGAGACTCGCCTGGGGCCCTTGCGGCCACCGCGGGTGGATTTCTTGGGCTCGACGGGCGGTGGTATTTGGCTCTTGGGCGAGCTGTTGTGCCTGGTGCTGCGGCGAGTGGCCGCGGGGTTCTTGGCCGTGCCTCGAATCACGTCCTCGATGATGTCGTCGATGGAGGTTCGACTGCAGTCCTTTTCGGCGAGTCTTCGGGATTTGCGGGTGTTGACGGCGGGGGAGACGAATTCCTCGGCTGGCACTTCCTTGACGGCGGCGACTGGTGTTGATGGTTGAGCGTTGGGTCCGGTTGCGTTTGGACCTGGGGATTTTATCGTGAGGATCAACCTGGGACGACCGGCGTTGTCCTCCTCGCTGTCGTCGTGGAATTCGTAGACGTCGGTGGGTTTGTTCTTCTCGGCGTGTTTGCCACCGCGAGCGGTTCTTCCGCCACGTTTTGAGGCGACTGTTTTCGCTCCTCGACGTGTTGTTACTCCGCCGCGTCCTCTTCGTGATTTCGATCGTCCGCGTCTTGATTTCGTCTCGATTTCACAGGTCTCGACACCCTCGTCCTGATCGTCGTTGGAGAAACTCTTTTTGCTGTCGCCTTCGATGGATTCGGAGTCTAGCCAGGAGTCGGCTTCGCTCTTGCTGGTGTCGTGGGAGTCGTGATTTTCGGTCTCTTCATCGACGTCGTTGTCCTCGCCGTCGCATAGGGCGTCGACTTTCTTTATTACACTCTCGATGTTGACCTCCTTGGCTGACCAATAGTCACTGTCCTCTTTGCTGTCGGTTTGGTCTTCCTTGGCAATGTCCAGGGCGAGCGGATCCGTTGTTGGTTCGTCGTCCGTCTCCTGTTTTATCTCCTTGGGAACGACTTTCTCCTTTTCTTTCTCTTGATCTTTTGGCAGGACTTCCTTGAGTTCGGTCTTCACCTCGTGTTCCTTCTTTACTTCCACTTCTTTGTCTTCCTTGATCTTCGGTTCCTTCGGTTCATCTTTAATCTTCTCGTCTTTAACTTTAGCTGGTTCTTCATTAGCTTTGGCAAGATTCTCCTTGTCCTCGATTGATTTTATTGACTGAACCGGTGGTGTTAGGAGCATTGGTTGACTTTCCTCTGAATCAGTTCGGTCCTCGAGGATCTTCTCCGAGATCTCCTTGATTTCCTTGATCTCCTTGAATTCGGGGAAATCAATCATATCCTTGATGTCTTTGGCCGTGGGTGTCACCGCCTTCGATACGTTCGTCTGTGCAATGGTCGATTTTGTCAATAATGCTGGAGGCGGAATTTGCTTCGGTACCTCGCGGAATTTATCGTCAGTTTGGTAATTTTCCGGTCTGAATTTCTCTTCAATTTTGAATTTCTGATTGAATCTTGGCTCGTTAAGTTTGTGGTCAACTATTGGAACGACGGTCTTGATTAGTGGCTGATTAGGTGTCGGAACTGTGGATGTGGCCAGAGGATGAATTTTGTGATGACTGTGGGCAACAATCACTGGACTCGGAGTGGAAACTCTAGTTAACAGTTGAAGATTGAGTTCCTGCTTCTGTCTGGGTGATAGTAAATTACTATCCAGATGTTTCTGGCCCATCAAATTACTGTCTAGATGTTTCTGACTCATTAAAGTACTGTCTAGATGTTTCTGGCTCATTAAACTACTATCAAGATGTTTCTGGCTCATTAAATTACTGTCGAGTTGCTTTTGGCCAATCAAATTACCGTCGAGGTGTTTCTGACTCATCAGATTACTGTCGAGATGTTTTTGGACAATCAGATTACTCTCGAGATGTTTCTGGACAATCAGATTACTGTCGAGATGTTTCTGCCCAATCAGATTACTATCGAGATGTTTCTGTCCAATCAGATTACTGTCGAGATGCTTCTGTCCAATCAGACTACTGTCAAGATGCTTTTGACCAATCAGATTACTGTCAAGATGCTTCTGTCCAAGCAGATTACTCTCGAGATGCTTCTGTCCAATCAGATTACTCTCGAGATGCTTCTGACCAATCAGACTACTGTCCAGATGCTTTGTACCAATCAGACTACTGTCCAGATGCTTTGGACCAATCAGATTACTGTCCAGATGCTTTGGACCAATCAGATTACTATCGAGATGTTTCTGAGCAATAAGATTACTCTCGAGATGCTTCTGTCCAATCAGATTACTCTCAAGATGCTTCTGACCAATCAGATTACTGTCGAGATGCTTCTGGCTAATCAGATTGCTGTCATGATGTTTCTGACTAATCAAATTACTGTCGAGATGTTTCTGGCCAATCAGATTACTGTCAAGATGCTTCTGTCCAATCAGATTACTCTCGAGATGCTTTTGCCCAATCAGATTACTCTCGAGAAGCTTTTGCCCAATCAGATTACTCTCGAGATGCTTCTGACCAATCAGACTACTGTCCAGATGCTTTGGACCAATCAGATTACTCTCAAGATGCTTCTGCGACAAGAGACCAGAGTCCAGATGTTGCTTCTGCCTGGGCGAGAGCATAATTGTGTCGAGAGTATTTGCCGGTTTGCCGAAGATCGGACTCGAAGTACTGGCGTTGATTTCGATTTTCGCCGTCTCTGGAATGTAAGTAGGCGGTTGATTCGGAGATGGAACTTTGGGCGAAGTGGAGGCCTTGTTGGTGGGTTCCGGCAAGATAGCAGGCGAGAGTTTCGGTTCCTCGAGTCTTGGGGGTTCACTTGGATTCACGGGGATCAACGTCTCGATGACTGACTTCCCACCGAGACCTGTGTCCCTGGGGGTCTTGACCTGAACACCAGGAGTGAGTGGTGGAACGCTTGGCATGTAGGGTCTCGGTGGAATGTTGAGCGTCAGTGGTGGAAGACCACCTCGTGGGTAGTTGGGTGCCAGGGCTCTCATTCCCGGCGCGTGTTGTATCACAGGCTGTTGACTAGCAGCGGTGGAGTAGATGTGTTGCATCGGAGTGTCGGGTCGATGGGCGGAGATTGGAACACTCACGGGAATCCTCACGGGTGTTGGTGGTGGAGGTGGTGACGGTTTGCTGGCATTTGGAGCGTGAGCTCCTCGGGACCATTGACCGTTCGGCGAGAGTGGTTGCGAGACTCGTGGCGATAGTTGCGAGGAGATGAGTGGCGGCATCCTGGATGGTACGAGTGGAGGAACGGGCGCCAAGTTGGCGGACGATGAGGCTGTCACGTTCGGCATTCTCGGAGCAACTTGTCGCAGTGGAACCATTTGAGTTTGGGGTGTCACCGGAAGTCTTTGATGGAGTGGTTTGTAGCCGATTGGTGGTCTCGGGCTGACTGCCGGAATTCTTGGAATTTGGTTCAAAACGGGAATTCCGGTGGATTTGAATTGAGGCGGTGGCGAGGTGGAGTTTCGACGGACTTGTGGTGCTGGTGGTTGAGACGTTGGCGCTGTTCTTTCTGCCGAGGAGTGAAGAGTTGTTGGTAGAGAATGAGTTCTTTCGGCTAGGGGTTGAATCGTTCTTTCGGTCAAGGATGGTACTGATCGTTCGGCCAAAGATGGGGTTGGTCTCTCGACTAGTGACGGCGTTGGTCTGTCCGTTAGGGATGGAGTCGATCTTTCGATTAAGGCCGGAGATCTTTCGACAAGAGATGGAGTGGGTCGTACGGCGATAGGTGTTGACCGTTCAGGCAAACTTTGAGAAATTTGCGGTAGAGACGGAGCGCTGGGTAGAGATTGAGCAGATCTTTCCGGCTCGGTGGCACCCAGACTTGGCTTGAGAGGCTCGCCCTGAGAAGCGACTTGAGGAGTGACTTTTGTGACTTCTCGACTGTCGGGATATTTATTCCCAAAGTAGGATAAGACCAGATCGAGTGTTGGAACAACGTAGTTGGGATTCTCTGGAGTCTTCTCGGGATTCTTGGACTTGTAGAAAGAAGGAATGTCAGGCGTCTTGGGCGGTTGAGAGAGATCAAAGTTTTCGTAATTGCGATCCTCTTCGGTGTCGGTGTCAATTTGGAGATCGTGCTCGCTCTGGGGAGTGTCTGGTTTCAGATCGGCTTCGGCCTCACCGGAGGAGGCGTTCAGACTCTCGACGGCTTGCTGCATCTCCTCGACGTCCTCCTGAGGAGCGTCGGGTGGTGGTTCACTGGAAGAAACGGTCTCCGGCTCATCCTCTTCGTACGAATAGTCCTCGGAGGGTCCGCCAAAGTTCTCTGCCATGAGGGCAGCAACGGCGACTTCCGTCTCCTCTTGCGAGATGGCAACTCTGGGTTTGTCTTCAGGCTGCGCCGGAGGGGATGGAGGTGTTGCTTCCTCTTCCTCCTGATCGTTCTGTGATTTGGCCCTTTCCTCAGGTTCCGAAATACTTTTCACAGCATTGTTGTGTAGCGTCTCGTCGATTTCAATTCCGTAACCGGGTATGAATTTGTCCTTCTTCTTGTCTGTTTTGAATTCCTTGGATTGGTTGACACTTGGAGGTGAAGAAATATCAGTGATGTTGGTGGAAATTTTTGGTATGGGGCTCGGCATTGATTCTCTGGACGGCGGTAGAGTGGGAGACATTTCTTCCGAGATGATTGGACTACTGGCTCTTGGAGGACTAGACTCCGATCCAAGATAAGGCAAAGCACCAGCTTTGTCATGATGGTGGTGGTGATGATGGTGATGGTGGTGACAGTCCTTTCGTCCTCGCTCATCTTTCGACTTTTTCCGTTTCTTCTTCTTTTCCTTGATCTTCTCGGGAACTGTGTTTGGAGTTGAGGGTTCGATACTGTCGTTGTCATCCGTGAATCGGAATACGTCATGATCGGTGGATTCGGTGCAAACTGCAGACTTTGGTGAATTCGGCAGGCCCAGAAGTTTGGCCTCGATTTCACGTCCAGCTTCCGCTAGATCGACACTGTTCTCATCCTGCGGCTGATGTCTGCGCTTCTTTTCGGACTTCCTTCGAATTGTCTCAACGTCAGGACTGCGAGCACCGTCACTGTCGGAGTGGTAGACATTGTTCTCCTTTGGTATGCTGCCCAGTCGATTAAAGAACGTGTTGGATGGAGCTTCGTCAACATCGTCGGAGAGAGGACCGAAAATATCTTCCATTCTCTGACTATCTCTACCTTCTTGTCTATTAAGCCTCTTTCGTCTAGCTTTGGTCTTTTCATCACCGTTCCTCTCTCTGCGCTTCTCCTTCTTGTTCCTCTTGTTCTTGTCAGCTCGCATCCTCTCCTCGGGATTGTCGACAATCGAAGCGTTGAAGGACTTCGAGTTGATGGTGTTATTCATCTCGGACGAGTGATTGCGACTTTCAAGACTGGTGTCACTGGCATTCATCTTGGTGTTTCTGTGCTCGATATTTTCGGACGGTTCGAGTTTCATGCCATCGTCTTCCTCGTCTTCTTCCTTCTCTTTAAGGCTTTTCGCAATGTACGTTGCCAAAAGCAATAAACCATCTTCGCTGCTTATTGAATTCTTCTGACGTTTCTGCTTCTTCTTGTGTTTGACGGCATCATCTTCGTCCTCTTCCTCATCCTCCTCCTCTTCTTCTTCTTCTTTAATATTATTCTTGATACAGTTGTTTAGAATCAATGGTCCATCCTCACTGTCAATCGAATTCTTCTGGCGCTTCTGCTTCTTTTTGTGTTTAACTCCATCATCTTCGTCCTCCTCGTCCTCCTCATCGTCTTTTCGATTATTAGCGATACAATTGGCCAGAATTAACAGTCCATCATTTAGTCCAGTGTTGATCTTCTGTCGCTTCTGTTTCTTTTTGTGCGATTTCTTGCGGACTTCTCGTTCATGATTGTTCGTCAGAGGATGATTGGTGGAGAAGGATATTCTCTCTTCATCGTCGGATGTTTTAGGTTCTTCCTTGATAGCAACGCGGACATTGTTGACGACAACGCTTGATTTTGTGTCGAGAGGATTATGCTTTTCTTCGGAATCAGCAAAACCAAGATCGACATCACTTTCGTGAAACCTCTCGGTTTTGATGATTGTCCGTTTATTGTCGAATGACTCATCCTCTTCGCTGGTGTCCGAATGAATTCGCGATCGTGATCCTTTTCTCGAGACTGATTTCGCTCTCGTTGAATCGGATTCTGATGTTGCTTCATCCTCGGTGAGTGCTTTACTACTCACTGAATCGCCATCCCAGGATGTGCTCTGTTTCTTTTCCTCACGTCTCGCTCGACTTTGTTTCAATTGGGAGAATTTGTCCTTCAATCTCACTTGGCGTTTCTCCTCCTCGAGTTTCTGCATATTTTTGGTTGATCTGGCTTTGACTTTGTCGTACATACTGATGTAAGCCGGCTCGTCGTCGACAATGTCGAAGATTGAATGCTTCTTGGGTTCGTCACTGTCGGTGTCGGTGGCTGACGGATGGCGCATTCCTTGCATTTCGTGAGTGGATAAGACACCTTCGTCAACGTCGCTGTGTAGATTTTGTTGCTGGTGGTGATGATGATGGTGGTGGTGGTGATGATGGTGGTGATGCAAGTCCTTGACGTGATGTGATCCAATGATGTCTTGATCGTTGGTGATTGAGTCGTTTCTCTTGGCCAATTCGAGCCTCGAGAGAAAGTCTTTGTCGGGTTCTTGAGAAACTCTAGGACTCCTTTCACGTGATTCTTTTTCGGATCTTTCGGAGCGACTCTTTTTGCGTTGCTTCTCCTTGACGGTGTCGCGATTATTTTCCTTTCCTTCTCGACTTGAGTCACGGGCAAGATCTTGGATGCAATCTTGTGAGGGGGAGTCTTTGCTTTCACGACTGTCTCTACTGTCTCGACTAGATCGGTGTGAATCGTTTCGATGTTTACGATCCTCGGATCTTCGGTTTTGCTTGGAACGATCCTTGCTGTCTCTTCGGTGATCGGAGATTTTCATCCGCTTGGCGTCGTCTTCGATGGGCGTGTCTTGAGAGGAACAGCGGCGTTTGATGGGAATCGGCGCCGGAATTGGAGTGGATTGATGAATGTGATTTTCGTTTGGTCTTCGATCGTCTCGCTTCTCCTTTTCCTCGCGTTCCTTTCTCTTGTCCTTTTCTTTTCGTTCTTGATCTTCGCGTTCACGTCGCCTTTCTTTTTCCTCTTTGTCACGTTTTTCTTTCTCTTGTCGCTCGCGTTCTTCTTTTTCTTTTCTCCTTTCGCGCTCGAGACGTTCTTTTTCTTCTCGTTCTCTTTTGCGTTCTTTCTCGAGTCGTTCCTTTTCTTCGCGTCTTCTCTCTTTTTCTATCCTCTCGCGTTCTTCTTTTTCTCGTTTTTCCTGTTCTTCACGCTCCTTTCGGAGGCGTTCTTTTTCCTGTTTTTCACGCTCGATTCTTTCTCGTTCCTTTCGTTCCTTCTCCTCGCGCTCTCGCCTTTCGCGTTCTTCCTTCTCTTTTCGTTCCTGTCGCTCTTTTTCTTCTCGCTCTCGCCTCTCTTTTTCCTCTCGTTCACGTCTCTCGCGTTCTCTCCTCTCAATTTCCTCGCGCTCTTTTCGCTCTCGTTCTTCTCTTTCCTTTCGCTCCTTTTCCTGTTTCTCCTTTTCGAGTCTCTCGCGCTCCCTTCGCTCCTCGTCCTTTTCTCGCCTCTCGCGCTCCTCGCGTTCCTTCCGCTCTTGTCGATCTCTTTCCTCCTTTTCCCTTCTCTCGATCAGTTCCTCCTTCTCCCGCCTCTCCTTCTCCTCTCGCTCCTTCCTCTCGTATTTGGTTTCTTTCTCCGGCTCGATACGCTCCGCTGGACTTGGACGCTCCTCCTTGTCGTCCTTGCGACTGCTCTTCTCCTCGGACTCGTCTTTTCGGACTTTTCTGTTTTCCTTTTTCGTGTGTTTGTCCTTGCAGTCCTTGGAATCGCGGGTTTCTTTCCTTAATCTCGATTTGGAAAGATCGGAAGAGGAAGACGAGGACGACGAGGAAGAGGAGGAGGAGGAAGAAGACGATGAAGACAATGTTGATAACGAGGTAGACGAAGGTGTGGAAGGTTGATGATGACTCGCGTTGGACGTTAAGGTCGATGCGGTTGAGATCGGGACCGTTGACGTCGTGACAGCCGTGTTTATAATCGTCGGGTTTATTGCTCCCGTTGTCGGGGGTGTCATCACAGGGCAAGTGACAACGGGATTTAATACTCGACTCGTCGAAGCGCTCAGGGAATGAACACTATTTAAATTGCCTACACTACCGTTGCTACTAAGAAGATTACTCGCTGACGCTAAACCACTACCGCTGCTGTTGTTGATGTTGTTGTTGCTACTGGCCGCAGTCGCGCTACTCTGATTCGTGATTGGTAGTGTGACTGGCGGCAACTCCGGACTCACTGTCTTGATTGACGTGCCCGGTGTGACGGGCGTCGTGGGGTGCACGCAATTGTGCGGTGTCGCCGTTCTGGGATCGTTCTTGTGAGTTGAGGGCGTGGGTGTCGTACTGGACGTCGCCGTCTGTACCGGCGGATGACTAGGAAATGGATACTGTAAACACACCTTGCTCGGGCAAGCAACACTCGCGAGACTTCCACTACTGCCGATCATTGAGCTCACGCCAATGACGCCCGTGAACTCGCGAGGCTCGTATTTCTCGTTAAAGTTCTCAAGCCTCTTTGAGTCCTCATCGAAGACACTGCGCTTAGCGAGGACCGATTTGACAATGTCCGATGGTTGCACTTCATGGAGATCGAGGTCGAGTAGTTTGTGACGAAACCTGAAGCGCTCAGAGGCGGAGGCGTCCAACTTGGCGAGGGCGTCGCCGCCAGCCGCGCTCAACGCTCTCGAGCCCGACCACTTCTCGTACTTCTCGTCGAGCGATCGTATCCGCTCCTCGAGACTCGGTGACTGGGGCGCTGCCTCGCTGTCGGAACTGGTGGGACTCGGGCTAATGTGTCGGGGAGGAGGCGACGCTGGCGGTTGCGGCGCCGTGCGGGGACTCGTCGTTGGCGCGGTCGACGCACAAGGTGGACTGGCGATTTTCGCTAGAGACACGTGACTGGCTCTCGGTGTGCCGCTGTTGTTGTTGTTGCTATTGCTCGTGTTGTTGTTGTTGAGCATCTGCGTCGCGAATCGCGGCAGGGGCAATGACAGAGGACCCTCTTGACTTCGCTCGCGAAACCTCCGTGGTTCGCTGGGGATGAGATTTTCCGGTCTCTCGTCGACCAGCGGCGTTCCTGGCCGCGAACCGTCGTGATGATCGTGATGCCTCGCTGTGTCCCGCCGCCGCTTGCAGGGACCAGGCCCTCGGCCCTCGCAACTGCCTCTCCTCGATCCATGATGAATTATCACTTTACTGTCACTGACCCTTCGGACTTCCATTCCCTTCCTCCCGGAATGCGAGGTGACGAGTAACGACGCGATTTCCGGCTCCTCCTCCTCGCAGGGAATCGACGTCGCTGAGCCGTCGAGCTTTGGCCTCTTTTTTGGGGCGAACGCGATTTCGTCGCCACTACTGTGACACTCCTCAAGTTGTTCGAGTAAATGCACTCGCTCCTTCTGGAGATGCCTGATATCAGGCGGAGGTAATAAAGGAGGCGGAGGTGCTGGAGAATCGATACTGGACACGACACTCTGAACAGTGTGTCGTCGCGCCAATGATGGACAGTCTTCGTCGTTGAGCTTGCTTTCACTAATCACCGTGCCATCGTAATCGTCGTGACTCGCACCGCTTCCTTGGCTGTACTCGTCGTAACTGCGAAATCGCCTCGTTGTTGGCTCACTGTAATCACTCTCGTAATACGGATCTTGATACGATCGTCGACTACTTCGAGACATCGCCGTCGGATGAGCTGGACTCGCTCCAGGTGTGCTTCCACCACCCGGCGTTCGACTGTAACTCGCTGCCCTCGCTCTCGGCGGCGTCTCGTAACGTGTGAATCTACTACCGCTATTTGGAACCGTCACAGCCGAATCGAAGGTCCTCTCCCTCCTAAACAATCAATTTTATTTTTCTTTCATTATTGATCAATCATTCATCAATTTTTATAAAGAAATTTATCAATTTTTATTAGATTTTTACTAGATAATTGATTTTTACTTACGCAACGTCAAAAGTGGCAGCGGGCGATGGTCTCGTGTCCCAGGGTTTCTCACCGGCGAAACCCTGTCGTTCGAGGTGTTCGTAAAACGTCTCTTGACACTCCCTCGAGGCAAAATCGACCTGAAGACGACGTCCTCGAAGATTCGCGCCCCTCATTTCCTTGACCGCAGCCTGGGCGCAACTGATTTGCTCAAAGAAAACTAAAGCGTGACCTCGTTCACGATCAACTACCACTTGCGTGATTGGACCAAACTGATGAAATTGCATGTTGATGTACTTTTCCGATACGCACTCTGCAAATCAAACGCAATCAATTAATTCCCTCTCCGGTGATTAAGAGTAGAGCAAACAGTATTTTAATTTTTATTTCTGAAAAAAGAAACGAAACGTACCTCCAATGCCATCAACCCAAACGCAGGACGTGGGCATTGACTTTCCAAATCCAAGTTTTATTCGATTTGAGCCCAGATGTTCTCCGTCCATCGACCGCATTGCTTTCACGACGCTATTTATGTCCGTGTACTGGCAAAACGCGTAACTCGTCACTGCTCCCTGTTTCTTGATGTCAATTTCCTGTGGGCAAATTTAATTTCTCATCTTTGTGTCTTTTATTTCTTTTTTTATAGCATTTCAAAAACTGTCAATTTTTTTCATTTCTTTACAAAGAAAAAGATAGGTCTTTTCTTTTTCCATTGCAGGGGAAGAAAAAAAATTGACATTTTCTACTCTGTCGAGAATAATTATAATTGGAAAATATAATTTTCCAAACGATTTATAACTAGGGCTCGAACTAGGTCCGTAAATTTGCTACAAGTTCGTAAAAGTCGATTTTTTTGAAAAAAGGTCCGTAAAGTCCGTAATTTGATAGAGAAAAGACGAAAACTTCGTAAATTGTACGATATAATTTGGAAAATATTAGAAAAATTACAAATGAATGCAGATAACAATTTTTTTTTAACTCTCGTCAAAATTTTAATTATCTTTAGAAATAATTAAATTCTTCTTCGAAATTCAATTATTTTCAAAAAATATAATAAAATTCTTGTCCAAATTTCAATTATTTTCAAAAATTTTCCTCAATTCAATGATTTTTAATTTAATTTTAATAAAATTTTCCAAAAAAATTCAATTCTTTCTAAAAAATTTAACAAAATTCTACGCAAACTTTTAATTACATTCATCAAAAAAGAAAAATTTCGCAGGAATTCAAATATTTTCATAAATAATAAAATTCTTCTCAGCAATTCGATTATTACTTAAATTTTTAAAAAAATTCTTAGCAACTATTCAATTATTTTCAAAAATAAAAAAATTCATCGCAGGATTTCAATTATTTTTAATACAATTTTACAAGAATTGCTCGAAAACTGTAATTATTCTTAAATTTAATTCTTTTTGAACATTAAAATAAAAATTTTCGCAATAATTCAATTATTTTTGAAAATTTTAATAAAATTGTACGCAAATCTTTAATTATTTTCATAAAATAATAAAAATTTCACAAGAATTTAATTATTTACAAATTCTTTTTCTAAATTTTTTCGCAATCATTCAATTACTTTCATAAATAATAAAATTTTTACTGCGATTCAATTATTTTCGTAAATAATAAAATTCTTTTTAGTAATTAAATTATTTTTAAAAATAATAAAACTAATTGCAGAATTTTAATTATTTTTAATACAGTTTTAGTTGAATTTCTCGAAAAATGTAATTATTTTTAAAAATTTTATTAAAATTCTTCGAAAGAATTCAATTATTTAAAAATTTATTGATAAAATTTATTATGAGAATTCAATTTTAAGAAACATGCAATTATACAATAAATTGTTTTTTTGTATTAAAATAATTGAATTCTGATAGAATTTTCTAATAAAAATTGATTTATAAATAAATTTCAGATAAAAATTTAGATAATAATTGAATATTAAAAATATTATAGCATGAATTTTTAGAAATAATTAAATTTTGAAAAGGGTTTGAATTGAAATCTTTGAAAATCTGAAATTATTATATTTTTAACTAAGAATTCTGTGGAATTAATTTTTTTTGAAAAATTTTAATTGCGGATTTTTTTTTGAAATTATTTTAAGTTTTTATTTTCTAATATATATTTAATTAAAAAATTTACGAATAATTGAAATTGAATAATTAAAATTGAATTGTAAACAAATGAATTTGAAAATTTTCAAAGAACTTTTTCAAAAATTATTAAAAATAATGCATTTATAGTAGAATTTTAGTTAAAAACACGAAAAGGAAATTTAATAATTAAATTTCCTTTTCGTTCAATTATTTTTAAGAGTAATAATATTTTTCGCAAAAATTAAATATTCTTTAAAAATAATAAAATTCTTCTTAGGGATTCAATTCTTTTCATAAATAATAAAACTCGTCGTAGAATTTTAATTATTTTTAATACAATTTTAATCGAATTCTTCAAAAATGTAATTATTCTTAAAAATGTTATTAAAATTCGTCAAAAGAATTCAATTATTTAAAAATTTTTTTATGAGAATTCAATTTTAAGAAACATGCAATTATTATAAAGTTGAATTTTACAACGTTAATAAACGAAAAAAAATTGTTCATTTAGTAAATTAATTAAAAATGACGCAGCAATATTGATAAAAAAATATTTAGAAAAAAAGATTAATGTTTATATTTTGATAATAATTATTTTACAATTAAATATTAAAATAAAAATAATACTTGAATACATTAAATAAATTTTCTTCATTGATAAACGTTGTGGCCTTCAACTTCGTCAATTATTCAATAATTTGTTTCTATGTATTTAAATAATTGAATTCTAGTAGAATTTTCTAATAAACATTGATTTAGAAATGGATTTCATTTAAAATTTTTGATTATAATTGAATACTTAAATCAATAGAGTGCGAATATTTAGAAATAATTGAATTTTGAAATTAATTTTTTTGAAAAAGTTTAATTGAATTTTTTTTAATATTATTTGAAGTTTTTATTTTCTAATGTACATTTAATTGAATTAATTTAATTTAATTTTGTAAAATTGAATATTGGAAAAAGATTTGAAAATTGGCAAAGAACTTTTTTGAAAATTATTAAAAATAATTCATTTAAAGAAGCATTTTAGTTAAAAATAAAATTGTTGAAAATAATAATTGAATTGATAATGATTTTATCACTCGGTTATCTTTAATATTATAAAAGAAGACTCGGAATTATCGATATCTTCATGTTTTGTAGTTTACATTTTTGTCGGTAATCGGTCCGTAATTTTTCATTTTTGTTCCGTAAAATCCGTATTTTGAAATACTTTCACTGCTTCGAGCCTTGCTTCCCCTGCAATCGAGTTTCCTTTTCTATTGCCGAAGAAGAACGAAAAGTAGAACAAAAAAATAAATGCAATTAAAATCCAAAAGCAAGAAAGAATTCCAAATCGTGTACTCACGATAATTTCGCCAAACGGTTCAAAATGTTTCCTGAGTTCAGAAGCGGTGACATCCTTCTCAAGACTGCCAATGAACAATGTTCGCGTTGCCTTCGGATGAAATTCATCGAGTTCAGCTTCGTATGGTCGAAATTCATTGTCCTCGACGTCGTAGCCCTGATAGGGTGCGACTTCGATTTTACAGCCGAAAAATAATTTATCGTGCGAGACCTCGAGAGCTTTTTCAACGTCCTCCGGTTTCTTGAAGCACACGAGGGCGTACCTGTCGCCGGCAGTGCCGACCACCTTCACCCACGTGACTTTGCCATGCTTCTTGTACTCGTGAAAGAGACCATCCTTGAGCGACGTGTCACTGCTGCGCGCCGGCAAATTTCTCACGCATATCGCCAATGGCCTTCGATCCTCCGTCACCGACGCATTGCCCGTACGATGTGGCGAACTACCCGGCGAACTACTGCCACCCGAACTGCTACCACCAGAACTACCACTACGACTACTACTGCTGCTATTTGACCTGCTACTTCCACTCGGTGAACTGCTGCCGCTTCGCGATTTTCTCCTCTGCTTCTTGTGTTGCTTTAAACTGTTGCCACTGTTCCCCGTTCCATTGCCTGTAAACATTTTCAAAAAAAAGAGTATTATTTTTAGTATTAATCATATTTTTTATGAAACTGAAGTTACCAACGTTGATTCAACGAAATTTATAAAAATTTCGAAATTTTTTCTTTTGATAATTATTTATTTTAATATTAGACGCTATTTAAAAAAGATTCCAAGAGGATCCAAAGCGGGGAAAGCGATTTTTAATTTTTTTGTCGAATTTTTTCAAAAAATCACAAAATTTCAAGTAAATTAATAATTCTTCGCCTTGGTAGCAATTTTTTTTTAATAATTACTTATTTTAATGTCATGAATTTTCCAAACAACAAAAATAACAAAAAAGTTGCGTTTACAATTTTCATAAATATATGAACTCAAAAAGATTTTAATTTAAAATTTTGTAAAATTTCAATTTTAAATGAATTTAATTAGAAATTTTAAAAAACCTAAATTAAAAAAGTTTATTAATAACTAAAATTCTTCTGAAATTAGTTAAACTTTTTAATATACATTTAACTAGTTTTATTAAAAATAATGGATTTATAAAAGAAGTTTAGTTAAAAACACTAAAACAAATTGAATTTTGAAGCAATTACAAATTATTGCAGAAAGTCAATTATTTTCAAAAATTTTAATAAATTTCTTGACAAAATTATAATTATTTTCAAAAATTTTCCTCAATTCAATGATTTTTAATATCTATACTACTTTAATAAAAAAAAAAACCTCCAAAAGAATTCAATTAGTTAACAAATTTTTTAATAAAATTCTACGCAAACATTTGATTATTTTCATAAATAATTAAATTCATCGCAGACTTTCAATTATTTTTAATACAGTTTTAATGAAATTCATTATGTGTTGAAGTTAACGATTAATGAAATTCCTCAAAAAATGTAATTGTTCTTAAAAATTATATTAAAACTTATCAAACTAATTCAATTATTTTAAAAACCTTTGCTACAATTTATTTATTAGAATTTATGTAATATTTTCAATACCTTTTTAATTAAATTTCTAAAAAAATTAAAATTATTATTATTATTTTTATTATTATTAAAAATTAAATTATTTTCTAAAATTTTAATGAAATTCTTTGTAAGAATTCAAATTTTTTCAAAACTATTTTAATAAAAATTGAAATTTAATTAATTTAAAAAATTTGTCAAAATTCAATTATTTTCAATATCTACTATCACAATAAAATTTCATAAAAAAAATCAAATATTTAAAAAGAAATTTTAATAAAATTCGTCTCAAGAATTCAATTATTTTCAAAAATAATACAATTCTTCGCAAAAAATTCAATTATGTTCAAAAATTTACAAAAATTCTCGTCAAAATTTCAATTATCTTTATAAATAATAAAATTTTTCTCCGACATTCAATTATTTTCAAATATTTTAATAAAATTCTTGGCAGAATTTCAATTATTTTTATAAATAATAAAATTTTTCTCCGACATTCAATTATTTTCGAAAATTTTAATAAAATTCTTCTCCGAATTTCAATTATTTTTAATAGAATTTTAATCGAATTTTTCGAAAAATTTTAATAACAATTTTATTAAAATTTTTCGAAAGAATTCAATTTTTAAAAAATTTATTGATAACATTCTTTATGAAATTTTAATTTTAAGAAACATGCAATATAATAAAATATTTATTTTTTTATTTACAATAATTGAATTCTCGTAGAATTTTCTTATAAATATTGATTTAAAAATGAATTTTCAAATTAAAATCTTTGAAAATTTGAACATTTCATACTTTTAATTAAGAATTCTGTAGAATTAATTTTTTTCAAAAAGTTGAGTGAAATTTTTCTTTAATTATTTGAAGTTTTCAATTTCTAATATATTCAATTCAAGAATGTCAGAATAATCGAAATTTCTTGAAATTAAATTGAAAACAAAAGGATTTAAAAATTCTCAAAGAATAAAAATTTCAAGAATTTATAAAAAAATTATGAATTTTGTTGTCCAACGTAACAGACTTAAAAAAAAGTAAATATTAAATTTAATTTTAAATTCTTTCTATTTCTAACAATAATTAAAAAAAAATATAATTTTAATTAAATTCGTCGAAAAAATTTGAAAGAGGAAAAATTTCCCATCCTATAAAATAGTGAATAATAAATTAATTTAAAAATTTTTTTTTTTGTAATAATATTATAACAAAACAAATTTGAATTATTAAAAATTTTGAACTAATTAGAACAAAAGTGATACGAAATTTATAAAAATTAATTTTTAAATAATAAATAAAGTAAATAAAAAATATCTATTTAAAAAAAATTCCAAGTGATTCCAAATAGGGAAAAGCAGTGATTTTGAATTTTTCTTTTGTAGATCTTCCAAAAATTCCGGAATTTCATTACAAAAATCAAAATCACTGCTTTCCCAACTTAAAACAATTTGTATTTTTTTTTTAAATTAATTGTGACATTAAAATAAATAATTATCAGAAGAAAAAAATTGCTACTGAGGCAAGAAACTATTAATTTATTTGAAATTTCGAAAATTTTTGGAAAATTCGTGACACAAAAAAATCCAATATCTCTGCTTTCCTCGACTTGGAATCACTTGGAATTTTTTTTTAAATAGCGTCTAATATTAAAATAAATAATTATCAAAAGAAAAAAATTGCTACCGAGACGAGGAATTATTAATTTACTTGAAATTCTCGGATTTTCGGAAAATCCGTGACAAAAAAAATTGTCTTTTTTTTTATTTTAGCGTTTGGAGAGTTTACTTGGGTTAAAAATCAAGAAAAAAAAATTTATATCCTGAAGTTTTTTTTTAGAGAAAATTCTTTTTTTAATTTTTACGTTAAATCAACGTTGGTAACTTTAGTTTGATAATATTTTTATCTTTAGAATGAAAGATATTTTTCTCTTTAGTATTAATACACTGAAAAAAAATGTATTTGACTCAAATAAATTTTTTTGATTCTGATTTTTTTGAAAAAATATTTATTTGACTCAAATAAATTTTTTTGATTCTGATTTTTGATTTTTTTGAAAAAAAATTTATTTGAATGAAATAAATTTTTTTTCCAGCGTATTATAATAGTGAATTAATTTTTAATTTTCAGGATCGTACCTGGTTCGTCGGGATAAGAGTCTGTGGTGGCAGGCGACGGTGGCGGCGGTCCAGAGCCATACCTAGAGCTGGCGGATTCGTAACTGGACCAGGAGGTCGAGGTGGTGAGTGAACTGCGATGACGGTCTATATGGGGCGGGGGTGGCGGACCGCTGGAATAGGGAGTTGTTCGCGGATAGAGCCGATCCCTCGCCCTTGTCGACGTCACGTGGTAACTGCTGTTCGGTGGTGGACGTCCTCGTGGTATATATCCGCTGGGGTCGACCGAACTCGGATCAACCTGGTGGCCAACGACGACGCCAACACTGCCGCTGCTGCCGCCGCCCACGCGGTTGCTCCTGCCATCGCCACCATAGAAACTGCCGTGCGTTCCTCTCGATTCGAATGTCTCTCCTCCTCCTCCTCCACCAACTCCAACTCCAACTCCGCCGACGCCGCTTCCTCCACCGCCGCTGGATACATGATCCTCAGAGCTTCTGCAATGCAACGAGTGAGTCATTAGTAAATGTTCATTATTAATTGGAAAATATTCATTCATTCAATTCCTCTACATCTCTCAATGTTGAAAAACATTCATTCTGTTCATAAACGGACTTTTAGTTGAATAACCTAAATTTTTATCGGAATTTCCTGAATTTAAATTGTAAAACCCGAATTTTTATCGGAATATCCAGAATACCAGTTCAAAATACAGAATTTTCATTGGAAAACCCAAAATTTTAGTTGAAAAACCGAACTTTCTATCGGAATATGAAAAAATTTTAATTATTAGAAAACCAGAATTTTTATCGGAATAACCAGAATTCAAGCTGAAACCCCAGAATTTTAGTTGAAAATCCGAAATTTCTATCGGAATATCCAGAATTTTTATTAGAAAACAAGAAATTTTATCGGAATATCTAGAATTCCAGTTGAAAATCCAGAATTTTAGTTGAACAATCAGAATTTCTATCGGAATATCCAGAATTTTTATTAGAAAACAAGAAATTTTATCGGAATATTTAGAATTCCAGTTGAAAATCCAGAATTTTTAGTTGAAAAACCGAAATTTCTATCGGAATATCCAAAATTTTTATCGAAATATCTACAATTCCAATTGGAAAAGCAGAATTTTTATCGAAATATCCAGAATTTTAATTGCAAAACCCAGAATTTTAGTTGAAAAATCGAAATTTTTATCAGAATATCCAGAATTTTTATCGGAATATCTAGAATTCCAGTTGAAAATCCAGAATTTTAATTGGAAAATCCAATATTTTAATTAGAAAACGCAGAATTTTAGATGAAAATCCGAAATTTCTATCGGATTATCTACAATTTTCATTGGAAAACAAGGATTTCTATCGAAATATCCAGAATTCTAGTTAAAACCTCAGAAGTTTAACTGCGAAATCCAGAATTTTAATTGTAAAAGCAGAATTTTTATCGGAATATTTATAACCCTAGTTAAAAAACCCAGAATTTTAATTGGAAATCTAAAATTTTTATCGTTAAACCAAGAATTCTAATTGGAAAACCCAGAATTTTAGTTGTAAATCCAGAATTTTTATTTGAATATCATGAATTTTAATTGGAAAACCAAAATTTTTATCGAAATATCTAGAATTCCAATTGGAAAAGCAGAATTTTTATCGGAATATCCAGAATTTTAGTTGGAAAACCCAGAATTTTAATTAGAAAACCAGAATTTTTATCGGAATATCCGTAATTCTAGTTGAAAAACACAGATTTTTAGTTGGAAATCCAGAATTTTTATCGGAATATCCATAATTGTAGTTGAAACCCCAGAATTTTAATTAGAAAATCCAGAGTTTTAGTTGAAAAACCGAAATTTTTATCGGATTATTCAGAATTCTAGTTAAAAACCCAAAATTTTATTTGGAAATCCAGAATTTTTATCGGAATATCAGGAATTTTAATTAAAAAACCCAGAATTTTAGTTGGAAATCTAGTATTTTTTTTGGAATATCAAAAATTCTAGTTGAAAAACACAGAATTTTAATTAGAAAACCTAGAATTCCAGTTGGAAAACCCATAATTTTAGTTAAAAGTGTAGAATTTCAATCGGAATTTCCAGAATTCCAGTTGGATAACCTAGAATTATTATCAAAATATTCAGAACCTTAAGGCAAATGCGACTAACTAGGGTTTTTCTTTAGATCGCAGATCTATATTTTTTTTTTTGTTATTCTATTTAAATTGGTTTAAATGGTCTTTATTTTTTTTCTTGGTTGGCCTCTAGCAAAAAAGAAAGTCGCATCAGATTTTCGAAAGAGAAATAAATAAATAATTCGGAAAAGAAGAAAATCGATCAATCGGATTTTTGTGCCTCATCTCTTTCTCTCGCTGCAAAATAAAATCTACTGCCGAAAAGCAATCGAGACACAGCGGTAAAATTAATCGTAAACTCCATTTCATGACACTCGCGTATGTATATATATATGTTAACGATACGTCGCTAAAAGCCCATCACAACCATTAACCGCGTGATATCGTGAAACCTACCATAATTATTTAGTACTTAAATGTTGTATAATTTTAAATCCATCTCAAATGTGCATTTTTAGCTTTCGTCTCTATTTCGAAAAACAGATGCTTGACCCAGTAAAGTATGGACTCGATTTCTTGCGCGCATTTTAATATCTAAGAAAAGAATAATATTTTTCGTGGAAAAAAAAGGATGAAAGGTTTTTTTTAATTTGATATAATAAAATTATAAATTAAAATAATTTTCTAAATTATAAAGGAAGAGAAGAAAATTGAATTATAATTTTTTTTTCTAAAGAATTAACAGTAGAATAGTGATTTTTCTTTTTCTGGAGAAAATTTTTAATTTAGATTGTCCTAGAATTTTACTTGGGTACAAATTGAATCAAGAACTGGTTAATTTAATTTTCTTTGGGATTAAGAATTATTTCGGTAATTCTATCAAAGATAATTGAATCAACCAATTTTCATTAGGACACCTGATTTTTGTGAAATTAAAGTTGTTTTTCTTTCTGATCAAATCAAATATTTACATTATTGAAAAAAGAATTTAATACTTTTGTATTTTTACCATAAATTCAGAAAGTTTCTTCTTTTTTTAGTTACTACTCGATTTGCTCTTTCGTTAATCATTTTTTAATATGATAAAGAGCCTTCTCTCTTTTTCTATTTCTCGAAAAAAGTATCTATTTTTGACTTTTTTTTTCGTTCTTCTATTTTAATTTCTGTTATTGTATTTCGGGCTCCGTACTGGATAATTAATTTTAAAAAGCAGCTATCAAAAAATTAAACTTGACGACTCAATTTTTTTTTCTAATTTCTTAATTACATTAAAAAATAGAATAATTTTTTTAAAATAAATATTTAAATAGCTATTTATTTAGTCTACAGGAATTAAAATATTTCAAATAGTTTCAATTTTACGCATTTTTGAAATTTAACTATTTTTAAAAATTACAAATAAGTAATTCTTTCAAAATTCAATCATTTTTTTCTTGAAATTTATAAATAAAATTATTCAAAAATTTAATCATTTTATTTTATTCAATTCTAAATCAATTCTCATTAGAAAAATTCTAAGAGAATTCAATAATTTAAATAGAAAAATAAATAATCTATTGAATAATTGAATATTTCTTAAATTTTAATTCTTATAAAGAACTTTATCAACAATTTTTAAAATAATTGAATTTTTACGAACAATTGCATTAAAAATTTTGATAATAATTAAATTCATTCAAGAAATGTAATTAAAAATGAATTGAAAATAATTATTACACTCTAAGAAACAAAATATATCAAATTTTTTTAAATAATTGAATTCTTACAAAAAATTTTATTACAATCCTGTGATGATTTTACATATTTATAAAAATAATTGAATTCTCGCAGCGATTATTATTGAAATTTTAAAAAATAATTGAATTCCCGAGAAGAATTTTATTATTTAAAAAAATAATTAAATTCTTGCAACGATTATTATTGAAATTTTAAAAAATAATTGAATTTCCGAGAAGAATTTTATTATTTATAATAATAATAATATTCTTGCAACGATTATTATTGAAAGTTTAAAAAATAATTGAATTCCTGAAAAAAATTTTATTATTTATAAAAATAATTGAATTCTTCCAACGATTATTATTAAAATTTTAAAAAATAATTGAATTCCTGAGAAGAATTCTATTATTTATAAAAATAATTGAATTCTTGCAACGATTATTATTGAAATTTTAAAAAATAATTAAATTCCTGAGAAGAATTTTTTTATCTATAAAAATAATTGAATTCTTCCAAAGATTATTATTAAAATTTTTAAAAATAATTGAATTCCTAGGAAGAATTTTATTTTTTATGAAAATAATTGAATTCCTGAGAAGAATTTTATTATTTATAAAAATAATTGAATTCTTGCGAAGAATTTTATAAAAATTGATTTTTTTTCGAAAAATATGAGGAAAATTCTGTTTTAAATAATTGAATTCCTGTGGAAATTTTTTTCTTTATGAAAATAATTGAATGTTTGCGAAGAAGTTTATAAACCCTTTTTTTTAAAATAATAATTCTATTCCTTTGTGAAATTTTTTATTAAAATAGTAGATATTAAAAATCATTGAATTATGAAGAATTTGTGAAAATAATTAAATCGTTTTAAAGAATTTTATTAAAATCTTCTGAATTTTATTCAATAACTTTATAAAAATTTTTTTAAATAATTTTTTTTTTGTAAGTCCGTTTACCATTTAAATAAACAAAAATAAAAATTTCAATTGTTAACAAACTTAAAGTAGAGTAAATTCTCAAACATGGAAAAAAGTAGCTTTTAGAGTAACAAATAAAAAAAAGTAGTAAATAGTAGCAAATCGTCAAAAAAAAGTAGCAAATAGTAGCAAATCGTCAAAAAAAATAGTAAATCGTCAAAAAAAGTAGTAAATAGTAGAAAATCGTCAAAAAAGTAGTAAATAGTAGAAAATCGTATAAAAAAAGTAGTAAATAGGAGCAAAACGTCAAAAAAAGTAGTAAATAGTAGCAAATCGTCAAAAAAGTAGTAAATAGTAGAAAATCGTATAAAAAAAGTAGTAAATAGGAGCAAAACGTCAAAAAAAGTAGTAAATAGTAGCAAATCGTCAAAAAAAGTAGCAAATAGTAGCAAATCGTCAAAAAAATAGTAAATCGTCAAAAAAGTAGTAAATATGTAGTATAGCAAATCGTCAAAAAAGTAGCAAATAGTATCAAATCGTTAAAAAGTAGCCAATAGTAGCAAATCGTCAAGAAAATAGTAAATCGTCAAAAAAAAAGTAGTAAATAGTAGCAAATCGTCAAAAAAGTAGTAAATACATAGTAGCAAATCGTAAAAAAAGTAGTAAATAGTATCAAATCGTCAAAAAAAAGTAGTAAATAGTAGCAAATCGTCAAAAAAGTAGCAAATAGTAGCAAATCGTCGAAAAAAGTAGTAAATAGTAGTAAATCGTAAAAAAAAAGTAGTAAATAGTAGCAAATCGTCAAGAAAATAGTAAATCGTCAAAAAAAAGTAGTAAATACATAGTAGCAAATCGTCAAAAAAAAGTAGTAAATAGTAGCAAATCGTAAAAAAAAAGTAGTAAATAGTAGCAAATCGTCAAAGAAGGTAGCAAATAGTAGCAAATCGTCAAAAAAAGTAGTAAATAGTAGCAAATCGTCAAAAAAATAGTAAATCGTCAAAAAAAAGTAGTAAATAGTAGCAAATCGTCAAAAAAGTAGTAAATACATAGTAGCAAATCGTAAAAAAAGTAGTAAATAGTATCAACTCGTCAAAAAAGTAGTAAATACATAGTAGCAAATCGTAAAAAAAGTAGTAAATAGTATCAAATCGTCAAAAAAAAGTAGTAAATAGTAGCAAATCGTCAAAAAAGTAGCAAATAGTAGCAAATCGTCAAAAAAGTAGTAAATAGTAGTAAATCGTAAAAAAAAGTATTAAATAGTAGCAAATCGTCAAAAAAGTAGTAAATATGTAGTATAGCAAATCGTCAAAAAAGTAGCAAATAGTATTAAATCGTTAAAAAGTAGCCAATAGTAGCAAATCGTCAAGAAAATAGTAAATCGTCAAAAAAAAAGTAGTAAATAGTAGCAAATCGTCAAAAAAGTAGTAAATACATAGTAGCAAATCGTAAAAAAAGTAGTAAATAGTATCAAATCGTCAAAAAAAAGTAGTAAATAGTAGCAAATCGTCAAAAAAGTAGCAAATAGTAGCAAATCGTCGAAAAAGTAGTAAATAGTAGTAAATCGTAAAAAAAAGTAGTAAATAGTAGCAAATCGTCAAAAAAAAGTAGTAAATAGTAGCAAATCGTAAAAAAAAAGTAGTAAATAGTAGCAAATTGTCAAAGAAGGTAGCAAATAGTAGCAAATCGTCAAAAAAAGTAGTAAATACATAGTAGCAAATCGTAAAAAAAGTAGTAAATAGTATCAACTCGTCAAAAAAGTAGTAAATACATAGTAGCAAATCGTAAAAAAAGTAGTAAATAGTATCAAATCGTCAAAAAAAAGTAGTAAATAGTAGCAAATCGTCAAAAAAGTAGCAAATAGTAGCAAATCGTCAAAAAAGTAGTAAATAGTAGTAAATCGTAAAAAAAAGTATTAAATAGTAGCAAATCGTCAAAAAAGTAGTAAATATGTAGTATAGCAAATCGTCAAAAAAGTAGCAAATAGTATTAAATCGTTAAAAAGTAGCCAATAGTAGCAAATCGTCAAGAAAATAGTAAATCGTCAAAAAAAAAGTAGTAAATAGTAGCAAATCGTCAAAAAAAGTAGTAAATAGTAGCAAATCGTCAAAAAAGTAGCAAATAGTAGCAAATCGTCGAAAAAAGTAGTAAATAGTAGTAAATCGTAAAAAAAAAAGTAGTAAATAGTAGCAAATCGTCAAGAAAATAGTAAATCGTCAAAAAAAAAGTAGTAAATAGTAGCAAATCGTCAAAAAAGTAGTAAATACATAGTAGCAAATCGTAAAAAAAGTAGTAAATAGTATCAAATCGTCAAAAAAGTAGTAAATACATAGTAGCAAATCGTAAAAAAAGTAGTAAATAGTATCAAATCGTCAAAAAAAAGTAGTAAATAGTAGCAAATCGTCAAAAAAGTAGCAAATAGTAGCAAATCGTCAAAAAAGTAGTAAATAGTAGTAAATCGTAAAAAAAAGTATTAAATAGTAGCAAATCGTCAAAAAAGTAGTAAATAGTATCAAATCGTCAAAAAAAAGTAGTAAATAGTAGCAAATCGTCAAAAAAAATAGTGAATCGTCAAGAAAGTAGTAAATACATAGTAGCAAATCGTCAAAAAAAAGTAGTAAATAGTAGCAAATCGTAAAAAAAAAGTAGTAAATAGTAGTAAATCGTCAAAGAAGGTAGCAAATAGTAGCAAATCGTCAAAAAAAGTAGTAAATAGTATCAAATCGTTAAAAAGTAGCCAATAGTAGCAAATCGTCAAGAAAATAGTAAATCGTCAAAAAAAAGTAGTAAATAGTAGCAAATCGTCAAAAAAAGTAGTAAATAGTAGTAAATCGTAAAAAAAAAGTAGTAAATAGTAGCAAATCGTAAAAAAAAGTAGCAAATAGTAGCAAATCGTAAAAAAAAGTAACTATATAGTAGTTTTATTTTGCTGCTAGGTTGTACCTTTCTTCGAAACATATAGAAAAATAATAATAATACGATTTAAAAGTAAGTAAGGGAAAATAATTCTAAAAAACACTTATTTTTCGAGAAATGAAAAAAAGGAGAAACGGAAGGGAAAATCCGTTCGTGATAATTAGTCGTTTGAAAGTAATTAATGAAACATGTTGAAGGTATATATATAATTCTTGACAGTGTAAAATCGAATTCCACGCCCTCGGAAGATTTATTTTCCATGATCTTGAATCCGCACTGGCACCACCATCTTTTGCATGGGACGTGCAAAATAGATTTCTAACGGAATCACGCTGTGCATGCTCAACACGTATAGACTGTAAAGATGAGTGCCGTGGTCCTTAGTGGGTTTTACTTAGAGAGTGTGTGAGAGAGAGAGAGAGAGAGAGATAAGTGTAAAACTCACGTCGGCATTCCGGAAGCAATTCTCGTCGTCATACTCATTAATTCTCCAAGTTCGACGTGGACAGGATAATATCGCTCGCAAGATCGCTCAAACAACTTGCTCAGACTGGAATCCTTCCCCATGCAAAATCTCGTTCTCATACAGTCACCATTTATTTATTTTTTTTTTTCTTCTCATTAATACTTTAACTAATCGGAGTAATAATTTTAATCTAATTAATATTTGTCTAAATAAATTGAAAGCAGGCGGATGAATGTTATCTGATGCTTGATCGTTTGAATTTCCAAGAGAACAAGTTTGTATTCGGAATTTTTCTAAGGATCTCAAATTGAGACAAAAAGCGAATCAAAACGTTACTTCGCAACACTTTTAATTCGTTTTTTGTTTCAATTTGATATATGCAGAGAAAATTTGGGTTTTCCGAATTGAATTTATAATCTAAAAGTAGAATTTTGGTTTAAACAACTAAAATTCTTGAGAATCTAAACAAAATTCTGAATATTTTGATAAAAAATTCTGGGTTTTCAACGAGAATTCTAGACATTCCAATGAAATTTTCGGTTTTCAAATAAAATTCTGTTTTCTAACTAAAATTCTGGATATTTTGATAAAAATTCAGGATTTCCAACTAAAATTTTGGGTTTTCAATTAGAATTTTAGATATTCCGTTAAAAATTTCGATTTTCAAATAAAATTCTTGGTTTTCCAACTAAAATTCTGGGCTTTCCAACTAGAATTCTGGATATTCCAATAAAAATTTCGGCTTTTTAACTAAAATTCTGGGTTTTCCAACTAAAATTCTGGATATTCCGATAAAAATTCTGGATTTCAAACTAAAATTCTGAGTTTTCAATTAGAATTTTAGATATTCCGTTAAAAATTTCGGTTTTCAAATAAAATTCTTAGTTTTCCAATTAAAATTATGGATATTCCGATAAAAATTTCGGCTTTTTAACTAAAATTCTGGGTTTTCCAACTAAAATTCTGGGCTTTCCAACTAAAATTCTATTTATTCCGATAAAAATTTCGGTTTTAACTAAAATACTTGGTTTTCCAATTAAAATTCTGGATATTCCGATAAAAATTCTGGATTTTTAACTAGAATTCTATTTATTCCGATAAAAACTTCAAGTTTTCAACTAAAATTCTTGGTTTTCCAACTAAAATTCTGGATATTCCGATAGAAATTCTGGATTTCAAACTGAAATTCTTGGTCTTCCAACTAAAATCCTGGGCTTTCCAACTAGAATTCTGGATATTCCGATAAAAATTCTGGAGTTCCAACTAATACTCTGGGTTTTCAACTAGAATTTTAGATATTCCGACAAAAATTTCAGTTTTTCAATTAAAATTCTGTATATTCGGATAAAAATTCTAGTTTTCCAATCAGAATTTTGGATATCCCGATAAAAATTATAGCCTCCAACTAAAATTCTGGGTTTTCCAACTAGAATTCTTGTTTTTAACTAGAATTCTAGTATATTCGACAAGAATTTTGGTTTTTCAACAAGATTTTATGTTTTCGAAACAGAATTTTATTTTTTTCAACTATAATTCTTGTTTCCAAAAAAATTTCTGTTCATAGCAACAAAAATTTTTGTTGTTTGACAAGAATTTTAATTTTCCAACTGAAATTCTGGTTGTTCCAAATTGAATTCTTGTCTTTTAAACCAAAATTCTTCTTTACAACAAGAATTTTGGTTTTTCAACTAAATTTCTGCTTTTTTTAACTTTAATTTTGGTTTTCCAAAAAGAATTCTAGTTTTCCAACAAGAATTCTGGTTCTCTGACTATAATTCTTGTTTTCAACTAAAATTCTAATTTTTCTAACTTGAATTTTAGTTTTTCAACAAGAATTCTGGTTTTTCCGACTATAATAACCAGAATGCTGGTCTTTTCGACAAGAATTTTAGTTTTCCAACAAGAATTTATGGTTTCGCAACAGAATTTTAATTTTTTCAACTATAATTCTTGTTTCCAACTAAACTTCTGTTTATAGCAACAACAAATTTGGTTGTTTGACAAGAATTTTGATTTTTCAACTGAAATTCTGCTTTTTTAAAATTGAATTTTTTGTCTTTTGAACCATAATTCTTCTTTTCAACTAGAATTTTGTCTTTTAACTTGAATATTTGGTAATCTAACCAGTATTTTGTTTTTTTTTTACTATAATTCTTGTTTTTAACCAGAATCCTGATTTTTTCAACTATAATTTTTGTTTTTAACCAGAATTTTGATTGTATCAACTAGAATTATTGTTTCGAAAAACTAAAGTTTATTTTTTCCGACTAGAATTTTAATTTCCAATTAGAATTCTGTTTCTTTCAACTGAAATTCTGATTTTTCAAACTGAAATTCTAGGTGTTTTCAATTATAATTCTGATTACTTCAACTAGAATTCTGGTTATAAAATAAACTATGAGATTTCGATTAAATTAACTAGAATTGTAATTAAGAAAACCAGAATTTCGGTAATTCTTATAAAAATTTAAATGTCAGTTATACTTTAACTAGAATTCTGGTTATTTAAAACCAAATTTTTTTTCTAGTTCACAATTTTGATTCATCCAAAAATCTATTTTAATTTTTATTTTCACTAATATTTATTTCTCCAAGTTTCTCTTTAGCAAAATTTATAGACTATTGAAAAATAAATTAAATAGTTAATTAATTTTCTCATATAAATTATTTTTATTATTATTTCTATTAATATTGCAATTATTATTACTTGTTATTATAATTAAAGTTTTTGAAAACACAAAGATTTTCATAAATAAAAATTCTGTTAAATATTAAAATATCCAAAATTTTTGCTACAAATTTTAATTAATAGTAATAATTGTAATAATTTTGTTATAATTATTATTGACATTATTAATTACCGTAGGTAATTATTAAAGTTCATTAATTATTACAGATGATGATTAGTTATTAATGGTAATAGTAATTATTAATTTTAATGATAATATAATAATAATAATAATTAATCATAATAAAAATTAATTATAATAATAATTTATTTTTATTAATTTATTAATATTTTTCATTAATGAAAGTGATTAAAATATATTTTCAAGAATTTATTGTTTTTGGAAATTGAGCAAAATTAACTGCTAAATAATAATAATCGGAAAAATGAAGAAAATAAAGAAAAATATTGAGACGAAAAATATTTTCATTAACATCTAGTTACACTTGAAATGAACAAGTGTCATTATTTTTAGACATGAAGAAATATTTTCTTAAGAGTTTAATCATTTGGAACAGCTGTTACTTTCAATTTCAATTAATATAAAGCAAACGATAAGAATTTTTGCGGATAAGTCTAAATGAATTTTAAATGATCGATGACTCCATTTATTAATATCAAATTCCCCCCTTCATTTCATTGAACATAATTATTTTTCATCTGTGACTCATATATTTTAATGAAAAAAAAATTGTATTTTTTTTTATTTAAAAAATACAATAGTAAATTTTAAAAAATGTCTTACAAAAATTTTAACTATGAAAACTTTTTTTCCATTTCAATTTTTTTTTTTTTCTTTGCGAAAAAGAATTTATTGGTATTTTAATAGGAAAATTTTTGGCGGAATTTCCAATTTTTCCAGTCGGTATAATATATAGTTGGGAGAAAAAGAAAAAGTCAAGAGAGTTTCGCCTAGAAATTAGGTCAATGCCCTTGAAGGGTATTGACCCAAAGGCCGACCAACAGCACCTACACTTTTACAGTAAATAAAGTTCAGTGCTCTCACTACTGTTGGTGACAAAACGTGTTTTGACCTACATCCATGCATCTGATGTGCTTTGACTATTAATGCCTCGATGTTACAAACACACATTCGCCTATAATACATTTTTTTCCCTTCATATTCTATTTTTGTTAAAAATATTTTTAACATTTTATAAAACAAGGCAAAATTCTTTTGAAAAAAAAAATTCTCTTTTGCTGATGAAAAACAATTTTTCCAATTTTTGCTTCCAGTTGAATATTTTTGCTTTTTACTCGTCAAAAAAATAATTTATCGATTTTATTTTTTATTAGAAAATTATTTTTTTTACCAATTATCCACGAATTGTAATATTTAGTTAATTTTATTAATAGGTAAATTAACGTAATTAATTTCTTAATTAATGGCAAGTGATGTTTACTCAATTCTTTGATTTTATTTATAAATCTCTACTTTCTAAATTTTAATTAGTAAAAATGTTTACTAATTTGAATTTTTGCTTTTGAATTAGTAAATTTTACTAATGAACAGTAATTTCTACTAATTCATTAAATTAATAAATAATTAATTAATTTTAAATATTTACCAATTCTAATTAGTAAATTTTACTAATAAATAATATTTTCTACTAATTTATTAAATTTTATTAATAAATAATTAATTAATTTTAAATATTTATCAATTTGAATTAACTCAATTTTTGCTTTCAAATTAGTAAATTTTACTAATAAACAGTAATATCTATTAATTTATTAGTAAAATTTACTAAATCAAAAGCAAAAAGTCAGCCACTAATTCAAATTAGTAAAGATTTTTACTAGATAAAATTTAGAGAGTAATTTGAAATTGACTTTTCTTTTGAATTAAATTTTACTATTAAATTAGTAGAAATTACTATTTATTAGTAAAATTTATTCAAAAAAAGTTTAATAATTTAATAGTGATTGACTTTTTGCTTTCAATTTAGTAAATTTTACTATAATAAATAGTAATTTCCACTAATTTATTTAATTTAATTAAAATTAAATTTACTTTTTGCTTTTGAAATAGTAAATATTACCAATAAAATAATAAATCTTCACTCTCTGAATTTGAATTAGAAAAATGTATATACTAAAATAAAAAGTTAGTTAAAAAAATTAGTGACTGACTTTTTGCTTTTGAATTATAAAATTTTACTAATAAATAGTCATTTCTACTCATTTATTAGTAATATTTACTAATTTTCAAGTAAATTAAATAAATTAGTAAAAATTACTATTTATTAGTAAAAATTACTATTTATTAGTAAAATTTACTAATTCAAAAGCAAAATTTCAGTCATGAATTCAAATTAGTAAATTAATTAACTAAATTAACTAAATTGACTAAATTTACTAAATTAACTAGATTAACTTAAATTAACTAAATTCTAATTACTAAATAGTAATTAAAATACTATTAAAAAAATATTAAAAATAATAAAAATAAATAATAATAATAATTATCGTCTGAACGACGATAATTATTTTTTAAAATTACCAATAATTGATAATTAACTCCTTAATTTTAATAACCCAACTTTTTTGGAATTTCGACAAAAAAAATTTTCTTCGCATATTTCGTGAATTTATTTTTATTTCTTTTTTTTTAAAGAAAAAAAATTCCTAAAGGACTCATTAAAAAAAGATAGATATATTAGAACAAATATGACATTTTACAGAAAATTCCAAACTCTTTTATGTTCATTCCATTTCATAAAAATTGATTTATTACTAAAAACGAGATATAAACGGAATTTTTTTTTTTTTTAAGTAATTTACGTAAACAAATATTATGTAACTTTGTCAAGCCGAAGAAGTGACTTTTAAAATACCAAGAGTTATGTAGTGGACAAGTAAGGAAACATTTTACAACATACTAAAAAAAAAAAAGAAAAATTAATGAACCGAGAAACTATTTTTAAAACATTAAGTAGACCCGAATTCTAAATTCCAACAAATTATATTTTGTAAAATGAAATTTTTTTACATTTTTTTTATGTAAAATTACTTTTTAGTTCAAATTAATTTAAAAAAAATTATTATTATATTATAATAATTTTTATTGTTATTAGTATAATTATTACTAATAAAAATACTAATAACAATAAAAATTATTATAATATAATAATTTGATTATTATAATGATAAAATTACTTTATTATTATTAATTAATAATGGTAAAAAATTAATAATAATAGTTAAGAATTAAATACTTTTTAGTAGAAAAATACTAATTACTAATTACTAATTTTTGGTGGTAAAATATTAATTTGATAGTAAAATATGCATTAATTGAAGAAGTAAAATTTTATTTTTTCAAATAATAAACTTTTTTTAATTTAAATTTAAACTTAAATTGAAATTTAAAAAAATAAAAAAAAAATAGTAGTTTTTTTCACTAAAAATTAATAAAATCTTTTTTATTAAATTAGTTGAAAAATACTAATTCAGATTTAGAGAGTAATTAATTATAATTGAATTTGATGATAATTGTATTTGATTAGAATTATATTTAATTATAATTATTTACGTTAAAAAAAATTATTTACTCAAATAATCCATTACTTTTATTTTCAAACAAATATTTACTTGAATCAAGTAAATTTTTATTGAAAATTAAATAAATTCTTGTATTTGAGCTAATAATTTCAGTTTTCGAAACCAAATACAATTAAATTGACTTGAATAAAAATTTTTTCATACCAATAAATATTTATTATAAATATTTATTTTCCATAATAGAAAAATATTTTTTTAATCTAATTTTATTTATTTATTCCACTTTATTTTTAAATCGTATTTGTGCTGAAATTTCGCAAAGTGCATCTAGATGGGCGTCGATTATAGTTTATTTGAATATGTAATTATTAATATTATTCAATTAATAATTATTAATTTAGTAATTAATTAATTAATTAACTAATTATTAATTCAATTAATTCAATTATTAATAGTTTATTTGAATCAAATAAATTTCTTTTCAGTTTAATTAAAGATAATAAAATAATAAAATAAATAATAATAAATTTTATTTAAATTTTTAGACAAATAATTATAATTAATGCAATAAATAATATAATAACATTTTTCCGACTATGATAATTGTGATTATTTTTTATTATACTTGTACACATAGTTTTTCTACACCAGGAGAAAAATTTTATTTAATCCAAATATAATTTATTTGATTTAAATAAAATTTTCTTTGGTTCAAATAAAAATTCTATTCGAAATAAGTAAAACTTTTATTTGAAAAAGTTTTATTCATTTCAAAAAGAATTTTTGTTTGAACCAAAGAAAATTTTATTTAATTCAAATAAACTTTTATTTGAACCAAGCAAAATTTTATTTGTTCTAAATAAATTTTATTTGGTTTAAATAAATTTTATTTGATTTAAATAAATTCTATTTGATTTAAATAAATTTTATTTGATTTAAATAAAAGTTTATTTGATTTAAATAAAAGTTTATTTGATTTAAATAAAAGTTTATTAGATTTAAATAAAATTTTGGTTGATTCAAATAAAAGTTTATTTGATTTTAATAAAATTTTCTTTGGTTCAAATAAAAATTCTATTCGAAATGAATAAAACATTTCTAAAAAAAATTTTATTTGATTTAAATAAAATTTTGCTTGGTTCAAATAAAAGTTTATTTGATTTAAATAAAATTTTGCTTGGTTCAAAAAAAAAAAAAAAAAAAAAATTGAGAAAAAGAATCTTTTTAGTTAATTCAATGAAAAATTAATTTTTTCTGAATTTAAAGAGAGAAAGAGAGAGAGAAATGTATAAACTCGTGAATTTTCAAGTACATTGCATATACAATTTTGATTTGAAATAAATGTGTCTAGCAAAGAAATTTTCAACTTATTCGCTTTTCTCAATTTTGCTGTTAAAATATCCCTGAAATCGGAAAATTTTCTCATCTGGAAGTTTGGTATAATTCCCAGTTATATAGAACCCTTCCAAGTGACTTCCATTTCCTTCCCTCTGTTTTCTCGCTTGGCTACATCTACGGACTACTCAGAAACCTAGAAACGCCCATCCAGACGCACTTTGCGCAATTTCTGCACGAATACGATTCAAGTGTTGGTTAATGAGAATTTTTTTTTTCCTCCAACTTTTCTTTACATAACATGCTGCGCTGCTTACATGACTCGCGCATTTTTCAAAAGAATAATTATTGTTTAAATAAATTGTTCCACAAATTTATAATTAAATATATATCAAAAGAATTAATAATCAAAATTATGTAAATAAAAGAAATTCATTTTTAATTTAATTAAATTTTGCAAATTAAAATTGAATTTTTATTTTTTTTTTTAAATTTGCAATTTATAAAGAAATTACTAAAAAGTAAAAAGTCAGAATTCAAATTAGTAAATATTTTTACTTTTTATTTTCTGTTTAACTATTTACGAAGATTCTTATTATTATGTAAAATAAGACGACAAATAAATTAAATATTTACATCATTAAAAATCAATTTTTTTAATTGGAAAAAAATATTTTTTCAACTATTATGCGACCATTGTTATTAGTTTTATTGAAAATAAGCCCAATTTACAATATACGCGGGTGGAAAAAAGAAATAGAGTAACTTTTACTATTTTCATAGTAAAACCTAAACTGTTTGGAAATTCAACGATAATTTTTGTTATTTCCGAAGTACATAAGTTTTACTTCTTCCGAATAAAAAATATATTTTGTCAAAAAATAATTAAAAATAAATTTATAAGTAAAATTTAAAAATAAAATAATAAATTAATTTTTTCGATTTTTGGAAGACGTATATAAAAGGTAAAAGAAAAACACTAAAAAGAAAATAAAAAGAAAATAAAAATAAATAAAAATAAATTTATAAGTAAAATTTAAAAAGAAAATAAAAATAAATAAAAATAAATTTATAAGTAAAATTTAAAAAAAAATAATAAAAATAAATTTATAAGTAAAATTTAAAAAGAACAAAAGTAAAATCAAAATATGATCAGATTAACAGAACAATAAAGTAAAACAAAATTTTAATTTCCCAAAAACAATGATCAATCTTGTATACACATATATATTTGTATATAACATACTAATTAGGAGAATAATTTGCCCCCTATTGTTTACTTGAATTGAATGAGAAAATTAGAGAGGAGAAAATTAAAAGGGAACGTCCACGATTCACTATTGTATTATTTTGATATGGTGTGGCATAATTTATATTTAAATTTAAATAGTATAAGAAAAATTCTCTAATTTGTCGACAATTAACATATTATTGTTTGTTTATATATAATCATAGGAGATTACGTATCTTTTTATTAATTCAGCAGTTTGTTAAATCAATAGAAATCTGCTAAAGTCTAAACAAATATCATGATTGCATCGATTCAACAAAATCTAGCGCTCATCAAGCCTTCGTTTGTTGAATCAATAAATGCAGTAAGGGCTTTTCAATGCACTTTTACAATGTTCCATATGTTTCCTTCTTTTTTCTTTTTTTTTCTTCTTCTTCTTTTTAATGTCAGTTTTGATTTGTTTATTTTTATTAAATTCGTCATTTCTATTTTTATTATTATTTGCAGAAAACTATATATGAAAACAAAAATAAATATTCGATTCAATTTAAACGATAAATTGCTTTTTTTATAAACAGGCTTTGTACTCGATAATTAATTTTAAAAAAAGTAGCAAAAAGTAGTTTAAAGAGTCTTTTAAAGACGCAGAAAAAAGTGGTAAAAAAGTAACTATCGAAAAATTAAACTTGACTCAAATTTTTTTTTTATAATTTCTTAATTACATTCAAAAATAGAATAATTGTTTAAAATAAATATTTAAATAGCTATTTATTTTGTCTACAGGAATTAAAATATTTCAAATGATTTCAATATAACGCATTTTTGAAATTTAACTATTTTTAAAAATTACAAAAGTAATTCTTTCAAAATTTAATCATTTTTTTCTTGAAATTTATAAATAAAATTATTCAAAACTTTAATCATTTTATTTTATTCAATTCTAAATCAATTCTTATTAAAAAATTCTACGAGAATTCAATTATTTAAATACAAAAATAAATTTATTGAATAATTGCGAATATTTCTTAAATTTGAATTCTTTTAAAGAATTTTATAAACATTTTTTTAAAATGATTGAATTTTTTCTACGAATTGCAATGAAATTTTTGATAATAATTCAATTCATTCAAGAAATGTAATTAAAAATAAATTGAAAATAATTATTACACTTTAAGAAACAAATTATATAAAATTTTTTTAAATAATTGAATTTTTTCGAAGAATTTTATTCAAATTTTCAAGAATTGCTTTTTTAGCGAAATTAATTGAAAATTATATTAGAAATAATTGAAATTCTGTGATGCGAGTTTTATAATTTATGAAAATAATTGGATTTTTGTCACCGAACTTTAATAAAGTTTTCAAAATAAATTCATTTTTGAGAAGAATTTAAAAAAAAACTGTTTTAAAGAAATTATTTTTTTTTTTAAATTATATAAAAATGTGTGTTTTAAACAATTAAACTTCTTTGAAAATTGTATATTATTTATGAAAGTAATTGAATTCTTTCAAGAAATTTTATTAAAATTTTTAAGAATAGTTGCATTTTTCGCTGAATTTATTTAAAATTGTATTAAAAATAATTAAAATCCGGCGAAGATTTTTAATATTTTTAAAAACAATTGAATTCTTGCAACGATTATTATTCAAATTTAAAAAAATAATTGAATTTCTGAGAAGAATTTTATTATTTATAAAAATAATTGAATTCTTGCAAAGAATTGAATTAAAATCTTTTTAAAGAAAACATTTTGTTCAAAAATTTTTTTTAAAATTGTGTTTTAAATAATGGAATTTCTTTGAAAATTGTATATTATTTATGAAAATAATTGAATTCTTTCAAAAAATTTTATTAAAATTATATTGAAAACAATTGAATTATTATAAAGAATTTCATTAAAATTTTATAAAATAATTGAATTCCTTCAAAGAATTTTATTAAAATTTTTAAAAACAGTTGCATTTTTCGCGAAATTTATCTAAAATTGTATTAAAAATAATTGAAATCCTGCGATGAATTTTAATATTTATAAAAATAATTGAATTCTTGCAACGATTATTATTAAAATTAAAAAAAATAATTGAATTCTTGAAAAGAATTTGATTCTTTATAAAAATAATTGAATTTAAAAAAAAATTTATTCAAAATAATTGATTTTTTTCGAAAAATATTAGGAAAATTTTGTTTTAAATAATTGAATGCCCGGGAAAAATTTTTTTATTTATGAAAATAATTGAATTTTAGCGACGAATTGTATAACAATTTTTTTATTTATGAAAATAATTGAATGTTAGCAAAGAATTGTATAAATATTTTTTTAAAATTATTCAATTCTTTTGGGAAATTTTTTTATTAAAATAGTAGATATAAAAAATCATTAAATTACGAAAAATTTGTGAAATTAATTGAATCTTTTAGAAAAATTTATTAAAATTTATAAAAATTTTTTGAATTTTTTCCAATGGTCACAATTAATTATGGTCACAATTTAATGGTAGTTATGATCAATATTAGTTTCAATCCGTTCCTCAACATTTTTTCTAATTCAATTTTCCTAATGGTAAATTTCTAATGAACGTATTTCCTAATTCAATTTTCCCAATGACTTTTTCCTAACTCAATTTTCCGAATTATTTATTATTTATTCAATCATTAATTGTTACAATCAATCAATAATAGTTACAACCAATGGTAGTTACAACCAAATTGTGGTTACAATCTATGATAGTCACAACCAATTTTATTTACAATGAATGACAATTTCAATAATAGTTAAATTATAATAATTAAATTATAATTATCATATTTTTTCTAAGCCTATCAAACTGAGACAAAAAACGTATAAAAATTAAAAAAAAAAAAAAAAAAAAAAAAAAAAAAAATTTATTAAAATAAAATAATTTTGATACGTTTTTCTGTCTCGATTCAAAAGTCTTAGAAAAGCTGTGATAATACAATTGCAGTATGTAAATTAATTTTTAAAAAAACATTCTAAAATTAAAGAATATATTTTATACGTATATTTTCCCCTTTAATCATAAAAAGAATTGTTTATAAAATTGAAGCAGATTTTCATATCGAAGAAATATTCAATAGGCAGTATTGCACTGAAGAAATATTGCATTGAAGCTAGTAAACGAATATTATATAAAAAGTTGAAAAAAAGAATGCTTTTCATTGAAAAATTTTTTTTTTTTTAAATTAAATCTTTGAAAAATACGTCGTCTCTCCTTGTGTGTCGAAGACCCTCGATAGTTGGTCGATACAATTTGATAACTCTGTCCTTGTTCGAGTTTCTTACATAATCGCGCGTATATTATTATATATATGTCGTATAGGCTCTTGCCACCGAAATGAACAGAGCATGCAATCGATATTGGCGTCTTCCATATACACATATACATAAAATATTGTATATGTTGTCAATATCATTCGTGGCAATCGAAGAGAGTTCACCATATTGCACGCAATAAAAATATATTATTAATTTATGCAAGTCACTTTTTACACTCTAATAACAATAAAAAAAAAAAATAAATAAATAAAAAAAATAAAATAAAAAAATCTCTAATATTTCTCGCCAATTTTTAACGAGAACAACAAATAAATTATATACAAAATGCGAAAAATTATCTAAATTATCTTATAATTTCCACAAAGACACAGTTTTTCTGCAGATATCAAATTGAGACAAAAAGCGAATCAAAAGTGTTGCGAAGCAACATTTTTATTTGTTTATAAACAAATAAAAATGTTGCTTCGCAACACTTTTGATTCGCTTTTTGTCTCAATTTGATATCTGCAGAAAAACTGTGATGGATGAAATTTTATGAGGGAGAAAATAATTGATTCTTTAAAAAATAAGGCGCATTTGAAAATTGCATTTTTTTCCCTTTTATTTCCCCTTTTATTTCATTATTATCACTTCGTTTAATCAAATGGAAGGGAATTATAGTTGGAAAATATTGAGATCTTGTCGGAAATATACAGTGGCGCAAGGTCAGAATATATATTTTATAATTGTCGTAGGACAATGTATATGGTTGCAAATGTGTATGGATTATGAAACAAGATATAGTCTTGTAATGAAAATTGCTACTATTATTATTTTAATAGCGTAAAAAGCAAGGGTCAATTGTTTATAAAACAATTCCGAGGAAAACTAAAGTGTCTTTGAAAAATTATTTTTTAACCTTTCAATATATTTGTATTCAAGGTCCAGAATTTCGTTTTTGTCTTTCTACTTTCCTCACTTTTCAAAATAATATTAAAAATAAATTAAATAAATTTAAATAAATTAAATAATTTAATAAATTAAATAAATTTAAATAAATTTAAATAAATTTAAATAAATTATATAAATATAAATAATTTAATAAATTAAATTTATTAAATTATTTAAAAATAATTGCTTCTTCATTAACTATTTTTTTTTTAAATAAATATAATATATAAATACTTCAAGTAAATATAGAATAATTTAAGTAAATATCTTCAAAGCAAATAGAGTAATTTAAGTAAACACTTCAAGTAAATAGTTCAATTCAAGTAAAAATCCAAGTAAATATTTATTTGATAATAAAAATATTTATTTAAATCAATTAATTATTTTTTGTTCAGTGTGATTAGTTATTTTTTACCATAACAATTGTTCGACTAAAGATAATTTTTTTTTTCTAATGATAATCAGTAATTTCTCCACTAAAAACTAAAACATACTTTTTTGTTATTAATCATTAAGTTAATAATTAGTCATTTTTAACAAATTAGGAAAAATAACAAAAATGTTATTGTTAATCAGTCTAGATAATTATTGTTGTTTCAAATTTTAATTTAAAAAAAAGTGAGTGAATGAAGTTACATTTATATATATATTTAATTAATAATAATTTTTCTTTTTGAATATTTTCAAATTTAAAAATTAATGAATTGAAAAATCGTCGAAATTTTGCAAAGAATTTTATCAAAAAATTTGATAATAATTGAATTCCTTCGAAGAATTTTATTATTTAGGAAAATAATTAATTTCTCGCGAAGAATTTTGTTAAAATTTTTGAAAATTTCAATTAAATTCTTTTATTTTGAAGAATTACTTTGACTTTTTTTTAAATAATGTAGTTTTTTTTAATAATTTTATTTTAATTAAAAATTTTGAAAATAATTGAATTTTATGAACAATTTTTTTCAAGTTTTTGAAATAATCGTTTTTGTTAATAATTGAAAGTAAACATTTAATTATTGAATTTTATTAAAATTTAAAAAAATAATTGAATTTTTTTGAAGAATTTCTTAAAATTTTAGAAAATAATTGAATTTTTTTTGAAGAATTTATTAAAATCTTAGAAAATAATTAAATTTTTTTGAAGAATTTCTTCAAATTTTAGAAAATAATTGAATTTTTTTGAAGAATTTCTTTAAATATTAGAAAATAATTGAATTTTTTTGAAGAATTTCTTCAAATTTTAGAAAATAATTGAATTTTTTTGAAGAATTTCTTTAAATATTAGAAAATAATTGAATTTTTTTGAAAAATTTTATAACGAATTAAAAAAAATTGAATTCTTTTATGAAATTTTATTAAATTTGTATTAAAAATAATTGAATTTTTTTTGAAGAATTTCTTAAAATTTTAGATAATAATTGAATTTATTTAAAAATTTTATAACGAATTAAATAAAAATTAAATTCTTTCTTAAAATTTTATTAAACTTTTTTTAAAAATAATTGAATAATAATAATAATAATAATAATAATAATAATAATAAAAATTAAAAAATTAATAAAAATAGAAATATAAATAGAAATAATAACAAAAATATAAATAAAAATTAAAAAATAGAAATAATAATAATAATAATAACAGTGGAGTAGAAATAAACGGTAATAAATAGGTATATTATTTAATTAAAAAGTACAATCCTTTTTTTTTTAAATAATCAAATAAATTTTCGATTCGATACAGTGAAAAATCTTTACACTACGCGCTCGAGGACAAAAGCATTTGATGAAAGTAATCAAAAATTCATTAATTCATTCCCACAGTTAGGAGGAGGTTGTTAATAACAGTATTCAGGCGTGAATACTGTATGAATAGTAAATTGGTCACGCGAAAATAATGAGAAGCATAGTTATAATATACTGAAGATGTGTGAAATAATTCAATTCTAATAATTATAATAAGTACAACGTGCGGGGCCAGCTCGTGTATATAATCACGTGAATCACCAATTAATCACCTAAGTTCTATTTAATATTTAAGTATTAACGATCCAACAATACCTCACAATTCAAAAGTCTCAATTAACAAATTTTCACTATTTATCACAATCTTCGTAGTGTTATTTTCATTATTCAATTGTACAACTCCCGTAGAAAAAAAATATTTTTAACTCAGAGCCAACTAGACATTTTATTTGTTTCAAATAAATTTTATTTGGTTTAAATAAAATTTTCTTCGCTTCAAAGTTCAAATAAATATTATTTGGTTTTAATAAATTTTATTTGGTTTAAATAAAATTTTCTTTGATTTAAATAAAAGTTTTATTTATTTGAATCAAATAAATATTCTTTTCAATATTTTTTCAATTCTACACTCAGGGAAAATTAATTATATAATTTTTTAATCAAATACTCTATTTTCTTGTATGAAGCTAACTTTTCTTTTATGTCAAACTTTTAAGTTTGTTTAATTCAAATAAATATTTATTTGATTTAAATAAACATTTCGTTGAGTTTAATAAATTTTGCATTCGAAAAAAGAATTTGGTTATCTGAGGCAAATGTTTAGTTGAACCAAATAATTAAATAAATAATAAAAAAAAAACCCAAAAAGAACAGAGCCAACTAGACTTTTTATTTGTTGCAAATAAACTTTATTTGGTTCAAATAAAAGTTTGTTTGAGTCAAAGAAAATTTTGACTCAGAGCCAAAGAGACTTTTTATTTGTTTCAAATAAATTTTATTTTGGTTCAAATAAAAGTTTGTTTGTTTCAAATAAATTTTATTTCGTTCAAATTAAAGTTTGTTTGATTCAAATAAAAATTTATTTGCTTCAAATAAAAGTTTATTTGGTTCAAATAAAATTTCGATTCAGAGCCAACGAGACTTTTTATTATTGTTTCAAATAAATTTTATTTGGTTCAAATAAAAGTTTGTTTGGTTCAAATAAAAGTTTATTTGGTTCAAATAAAAGTTTATTTGGTTTAAATAAAATTTTCCCCTACGTGTATGTTTTAACACAAAATAAGAAATGTAAAAATTAATAAAATATTTCCAACGAAAAACTTTATCACTAAATTACCTAATATTGTAAAAATTAATTTTAAGACCGTTTTCACCAAAATTTCCGTAAATTTAAAAAAACACTTTCAAATGTTTTCGTTAAAATTATAACACTGACATAATTCCGATTGTAAATAAAAAAGAAATACACGTTTAAAAAAAAATTCCAAGGCTATACAAAATTCTTTATTAAGAAAGAAAAATAAAGGAAAAAAAATAAAACAATTGTCAATTATTGTAAATTTGGTATTTTTAAGTTGCACATTTATAAAGTATATACACACACATACAATATATATGAGGCATTCCATGTCAAGTGATCCGGGTGGAGAAAAATTTTTCTCCAATCGTAGCAAAATTTGGGGCTTTTGTAGTACTAATAGATAGTAATTTTTCGTGAAAATATTTTTTTACCTAGTCCAATATTTTCCGAGGGGGAGGGGGTTAAATTTTTGGGTTTTTCAGTAAAATGCTTATTTCGATAATTTTTTACTCTTAAACTATTAAACATAAAAATTTGGCAAGGTACATTTTGGGAAGGTTTTTTCATGCTCTTTCGATTGAAAATAAGCATTTAAAAAAAAAAAAATTTTTTGACCCAAAAAAATCAAAATTAAAAATAAATTTTAATTTTTTGGAAAAAAGGTCCCATTTTTTTTTTTTTTTTTTTTTTTTTTAAACGAAAGCTGAGGTTTTTTCCTAAAAGGACATATAAATGAAAAAGTGGGACAAGAATGTTTAAACATTGAAAAAATGAATTTTCTCGTAAACAGAGCTAAAAACCGGGTTTAGAGAGTAGAAACCTCTGTTTTTCAATGTTTAAACATTCTTGTCCCACTTTTTCATTTATATGTCCTTTTAGGAAAAAACCTCAGCTTTCGTTTAAAAAAAAAAAAAAAAAAAAAATGGGACCTTTTTTCCAAAAAATTAAAATTTATTTTTAATTTTGATTTTTTTGGGTCAAAAATTTTTTTTTTTTAAATGCTTATTTTCAATCGAAAGAGCATGAAAAAACCTTTCCAAAATGTACCTTGCCAAATTTTTATGTTTAATAGTTTAAGAGTAAAAAATTATCGAAATAAGCATTACACCGTAAGACACCTGGATCACTTGACATGGAATGCCTCATATATATTTACATTATCCGGTCGCAAAGTGATAAAAATGTTATCATATATGGCTAAAGGTGGAAACACGTGATTCACTTTGACGAGAGATAGTGAAGTGCGCATGCGTGGAAATCGGTCGCAGGGTCATTTCATATAAACAGCAAAGAGATATCAAGTGAATTTGTGTCCACATGACGTTTGCGTGTCGTGGCAAAGCCACCGAGACACGTCGTCGACTCGTCATGGTCACCTGACTTTTTTCGTGGAACTCACATACACTTTAATTTCCAATCAAACAACCACATAAACGAATATTTGTGTCTGTGTGTCTGTCTGTGTGTGTATGTAAATTAATACAAATTTCAAGTCGATCAAGTTCTTCGAGTTGAAATCGACAGGAAAAATCGACTTCAATTTCCCCCCTTTAAAAAGTGTCCTTGTGTCTATTATTTATTTTTTTTTTTTCATTGCAGACGGAAATTTAAAGTAACTTGAAAAAATTATTTACTTTTTAAATGAAATTAACATTAATTGTAACCATCATTGATTAAAACTACTGATAGTAGTTACCATTGTAACCACCACTAATTAAAACTAATAATATTAGTTACCATTGTTACTAATCAGGGATGGCAACCGAAATTACGGTTTTTTGTTTCGGTTTCTTAAAAATTAAGGTTTTTTGGGTTAAAGGTTTCGGTTTTTCGGTTGTTTTCCCCGGAAAATATATGAATGAAAATATTTGTGTGCATTTTAATTACTTAGAATGAAATATGAGTATTAATTACTCATAATTTATTTATAAATTTGTTTTATATTTTATGAGATGGCCATAGCGTTGTCAAGAAAAAACTAAAATTTTTTTGAAAGAATGTTTTTCTCCTTAACTTCTACATTATTTAAACTAATTAACTAAAAATTGGTACAGTGTATTTTTACAGGCTGATCACAAATAATTAATTTAAAAAAATTTGTTTCTAATTTTATTCAAAAAATTTTTTTTTATAAATTATTTGTAATCTGCAAATTTGGTTCCTCTACTTATTATTTGCAATATTAGACATACCATACTTCAATATTTTTTGTACCAAAAGATTTTAATATTGGTGTAATATTCAGTTTTATTTTTATATTAAAAACCGAAAAAACGAAATTTAGGTTCTGAAATAAAGGGTTTTAAATTTTTATAATACGGGTTTCGGTTTACGGTTTTCTGTTTCAAATAATTTTTTTTTCGGTTTCGGTTTCTAGTTTTCGGTTTTTTAAAAATTTCTGTTTTTTCGGTTAACGGTTTCGGTTATCGGTTTCGGTTGCCATCCCTGTTACTAATATTACTAATTAACTAATAAATTAGTAGAAATTACTATTTATTAATAATTAACTAATAAATTAGTAAAAATTAATATTTATTAGTAATTAACTTATAGTAGAAATTAATTACTATTTATTATTAATTAACTAACAAATTAATAATGAACTAATAAATTGGTAAATTACTAATCATTAGTAATTACCTGATAGTAAGAACTACTATTTTTTAGTAATTAATAGATAGTAGAAATTACTATTTATTAATAATTAACTGATAGTAGAAGTTACTATGTACTATTAATTATCTAACAAATTATTAATTAACTAATAAATTAATAGAAATTACAATTTATTAGTAATTAACTGATAGTAGAAATCACTATTTATTATTAATTAACTGGTAGTAGAAATTAATTACTATTTATTAGTAATAAACCAATAAAGTAGTAGAAATTACTATTTATTAGTAATTAACTTATAGTAGAAATTACTTTTCATTAGTAATTAACTGATAGTAGAAATTTATTACTATTTATTATTAATTAACTGGTAGTAGAAATTAATTACTATTTATTAATAATTAACTAATAAAATAGTAGAAATTACTATTTATTAATAATTAACTAATAAAATAGTAGAAATTACTATTTATTAGAAATTAACTGATAGTGGAAATGACTATTTATTAGAAGTTAACTGATAGTAGAAATTACTATTTATTATTAATTAACTAACAAATTAATAATGAACTAATAAATTGGTAAATTACTATTCATTAGTAATTAGTTGATAGTAAAAAGTACTATTTTTTAGTAATTAATAGATAGTAGAAATTACTATTTATTAGTAATTAACTGATAGTAGAAGTTACTATTTACTATTAATTATCTAACAAATTATTAATTAACTAATAAATTAATAGAAATCACTATTTGTTAGTAATTAATAGATAGTAGAAATTACTATTTATTAGTAATAAACCAATAAAGTATTAAAAATTACTATTTATTAGTAATAAACCAATAAAGTAGTAGAAATTACTATTTATTAGTAATTAACTTATAGTAGAAATTACTTTTCATTAGTAATTAACTCATAGTAGAAATTACTTTTCATTAGTAATTAACTGATAGTAGAAATTTATTACTATTTATTATTAATCAACTGGTAGTAGAAATTAATTACTACTTATTAGTAATTAACTTATAGTATAAATTAATCTTCATTAGTAATTAACTGATAAATTAGTATAAATTACTATTTATTAATAATTAACTAATAAAATAGTAGAAATTACTATTTATTAGAAATTAACTGATAGTGGAAATGACTATTTATTAGTAGTTGACTCATAGTAGAAATTACTATTTATTATTAATTAACTAACAAATTATTAATTAACTAATAATTTAATAGAAATTCCTATTTATTATTAACTAATAAATTAATAATTAACTAATAAATTAGTAGAAATTACTATTTATTAATAATTAATTGATAGTAGATGTTGCTATTTATTATTGATTAACTAACAAATTATTAATTAACTAATAAATTAGTAGAAATTACTGTTTATTAGTAATTAACTGATTGTAGAAATTACTATTTGTTAGTAATGAATAGACAGTAGAAATTACTATTTACTAGAAATTAACTAATAAAATAGTAGAAATTACTATTTATTAGTAATTAACTAATAAATTAGTAGAAATTACTATTTATTAGTTATTAACTAATAAATTAGTAGAAATTACTATTTATTAGTAATATTAGCAAATTTTGCTTATAAATTAGTAGAAATTATTATTTATTAGGAAAATTTACTAATTAAAAAACAAAAAGTCAGTCACTAATTCATATTAGTAAACATTTTTACTAATTCAAACTTAGAGAGAATAATTGGTCGAACATTTTTTTAACAGTAATGGTAACTATATTTAAAGAAAATTTTTTATTTAAAGCAAGTAATTTTTTAACTAAAATTTATTTTAGTTAAATAGAAGTATATTTGTCTCAGAGCCAATTTTATTTGAACCAAATAAAATTTATTTGAAACAAGTAAAAAGTTTAGTTGACTCTGAGTCAAATATAAAAAAATTAATTAATTAATTAATATATTAAGTTATAATATTAATAAATTAATTAATTTTGTTAATATTAATTTAATATATTATTCAATATATTAATTAATATATTAATTAATAAATTAATTAATTAAATAATTTTTTTCCGTCTCATAATAATAGAAAAAATTCTGCAAATTTATTATTATCAAAAAATGCAGTAAAATTAAAGTAAATTATAGTATATAACAATTTCAAGAACAAAAAGAAATAAACGAATAAGAAATATTTTCAATATTATTTTCGCACTTGTTCAAATACCTTTTTTTTCGAAACAATGTATGAAATTTATTAGACAAATAACTTAGAATTTTAGATTAGATTAAAAATCGATGGTCCGTGATTTAGTGAATTTCGATAATGGTCAAGGTTGTTTGAATATTATTTCTTCGAAAATAATAAAAATTCTATTGTCTCTTCCAATTATGGAGACAAATATTTGTAACAAAGAAGACATTTAGCATTTTTTTGCTATTAATATTTTATGACATAAATAATTGATTGCAGTCGGGAGAATAATTTTCTATTTTTGTAAAAGTCGAGTTACTTCTTTTTTAATAGAGGGGAAAAAAAATGGTATTTTCAACTAAAAAATTAGCATTTCAACTACAAAATTCGTATTTCAATTCCAAAATTCGCATTTAAAATACAAAATTAAAAATACCTCTGAGAACAAAATTTATTAAAAATTATTATTATTATTATTATTATTATTATTACAAAATTTATTTATTTCTTTTTAAAATTAAATTTTTAAAAATTATTTTGCATCATTGTTAAAAAAATTAATTTCAAAAGTTTCTAAATAGAAAATTTGTCCTTAATTTTTATTGCAATCAGTAATTAATGAAAATATTTTTAATTAAAAATAACATTTAAAAATATTTCCTTAATTTGAACGTTCAAAACTTGAGAATCATCGAATTGAAACCAATTGATACCTAAATTAAAATCACAAATAATTGATTTAAATTTTTATCAATTTGATTTAAATTTTTATCAATTTGATTCAATTTGCTATCAATTTGATACTTTTGGTTATAGTGATTAATTTATTATTATTTCTAATTATAATTATTTAATAATTCCAATAAAAATATTTTTTAAAGGCAAAAGGGTCAGAATTCGCGAAATTTTCACAGAAAATAAAAAGTATTTTTTTTAAATCGAAATGTTAAAAAAACATTTCTATTTGGCCTTAAGAATGTGTCCACCAAAAAACAGGAAAAAAAATTATTTTTTATAAAAGTTATTGCAAAATTAATTTTTTAGCAACTTTTTAAACAAAATTTTATTTCTCCTAAATGAATGAACCGATTTAAATGAACCAAGCGGGAATATCAAGGGGATAAAATATACTTTCGATTAGAATTAGAAAATTTCTAAAAAGTTTATTTTTTAATAATTATTTAATAAATTTTTTATAAACAATTAATTTTTTTTAATGTTCTGCGCCTTTTAAAAATTTGAAAAAAATATTAACATACACTTAAAACTATAAGAAATCAAAATCCGTTGAGAAAATTTTGGAGCGACAATTATTTTAAAAGTTATAAACAAATTATATTGAACGGAGATGCGATTTTGATGATTTTCAGAATTAAAACATTATTTTTAACTACGAAATGAACAAAACACTGTCAAATTAACATTTTTATTCAATTATATAACCATAAAAATTGATGAAAATGATCAAAAACTAAGTTCAGCGTTGATGCACAACACCGCGCCAATATAATTTGTTTATAACTTTTAAAATAATTGTCGCTCCAAAATTTTCTCAACGGATTTTGATTTCTTATAGTTTTAAGTGTATGTTAATATTTTTTTCAAATTTTTAAAAGGCGCAGAACATTAAAAAAAATTAATTGTTTATAAAAAATTTATTAAATAATTATTAAAAAATAAACTTTTTAGAAATTTTCTAATTCTAATCGAAAGTATATTTTATCCCCTTGATATTCCCGCTTGGTTCATTTAAATCGGTTCATTCATTTAGGAGAAATAAAATTTTGTTTAAAAAGTTGCTAAAAAATTAATTTTGCAATAACTTTTATAAAAAATAATTTTTTTTCCTGTTTTTTGGTGGACACATTCTTAAGGCCAAAAAGAAATGTTTTTTCAACACTTCGATTTAAAAAAAATACTTTTTATTTTCTGTGAAAATTTCACGAATTCTGACCCAAAAACAGATTTTTATTGCTACAATAAAAATATTTTTTAAAAGTAAAAACAGATTTTTATTGCTACAAAGAATTTTATTAGAGAAAATATTTCTTCCGTCTAAAAATATTAATTTCTAAAAATTTCTTCTAAAAAAATTAATTGTAGAATTTTTTTTTAACTTTTTCAGTTTAAAATTTTTCGTTCGCCTCTACTTTTTGTTGCAATGAAAAAAATATTGCAAAAAAGTGATTATATTTTCAAGTCGCAAATAAAAATTGTTAAACAAAGTTTCGACTCTACAATAAATTTAATCCCAATGACTTTGATGAATGTCAAAACGATAAGTTTATCACTATCACAACTTGTTGATGATTACTGTCAACAAGGAAAAGCAGAATATTATAACTCTATTTTTGTTGTAACGTGAGTCTAGGAATCATCTTTTTTTTCACAATATCGTCGCAATTCTAGAATTTACGCCGCAAAAAGTGTATCGCAAACGGTCTGCAGGAAAAAATTTTTGAAGCAGTGGAAAAAAATTAGGAGCAAACGGAGAGAGAGGGGGGGGGGATGTTTACTTACCCCCGAAACATAAAATCCATTCTTGCTGTCAAATCCCTCAGTTTTCGATTGACGAGAAACTCTTTTCTTTTCGCCATTAAATCCGTAGTTTTAGAGAATTTAAATTTTAGTTTATTTTAATATTTTAGTTTTCTTTTTTTTTTTTTTTTAATTATTTTTTAAATTAGTTTTAACACACTGATAATCCTCCTTGAATCACTGTATTCCAAACACTGCATCCATATAAAATCCAAATGGCGTGGGTTTTTCCAAGAAACATTCACTTGCACTTTTTTTCTCCTTTTTTGAATAAAAAACACTTTTTTTTTGTATTTTTCTGGACTTTATAATTTCACTCGTTCACACAAGACACTTTTTTTTTAAATTTATCATTTATTAGAAATTTTATAATTAAAGATAGAGTTTCTCGTGTTGTCAGGAGGAAAAGGACAGGTTTTGAACTGTAAAGAAAATTATTTTTTTTTGCACGCAGAAAAAGCAAGAATAGAAAAATACTGCAGACCGTTACGTACAAAAAAAAAATATATATTAAAATCGTGTTGTAAATGACAATAAAAAGAAAAGAAAATATGTCAATTTAATTGTCTCTCTACCTATCAGAATTGCATCAGATAAAAAATTGAATATAGTTTTCAACTTATTTCTTATATTTTTTCTGCTATTTTTTATCTATGTACTGTAAATCAACGTGTGACTGAAAAATTAGAGCCGAAAAACTTTTCCTTAAAAATATAATTCCAGAGTCGTGGAAATAATTCGCGCAGAAGCTGATTCATCGCGCGTCCACTGATAATATATGACCAACGATAATATGTTTTTCGTGAGCTCAAGAAAAGTTCAAAATTCACCGGGGAAATTAATCACGACGATCGATGCAAACCGAACGTCCAAACGTTTCTTTTTCGTACAAACAGAATGGCGGAAGTAAAGAGAAAGACAGAGAGAGTGAGAAAGAAAACGGAGAAAAAGAGATTTGGAAAATAAATGTTGTGTAAAAAATAGAGGAAAAAAAAGGGAAAAAAGGAAAAAATAGGAAAAAATAAAGGGAAAAATAAAAGAAAACATAAAGGAAAAAAAAGGGAAAATAACGAAAGAAATAAAAGAAAATAATAAAAAAACTAAAAAGAAGATAAATATTACAAAACGTAAGAAAAAAATTAAGAAAATGAGATAAAAATTTAAATTTAAAGATAATTTATGACTCAAAGTCTACTGAACTTTTTAATTGGTTCAAATAAACTTTATCTGTTTCAAGTAAATTATATTTGGATCAAATAAATTTTATTTGGTTCAAATGAATTTTATTTTTTTCAACTAAATACTATTTGATAAAATTAAATTTTATTTGATGTAATTAAATTTTATTCGATTCAATTCAATTTTATTTGATTCAATTCAATTTAATTTCGTTCAAATAAAAATTTAATTTCGTTCAAATAAAAATGTAATTTCGTTCAAATAAAAATTTAATTTCGTCCAAATAAAAATTTTATTTGTACTAAATAATATTTTTATTTAAAACAAATAAATAATTTATCAGATTCAGAGATAAATAAACTTTTATTTCACTTAAATAAATTATGTATAATTCAAATAAAAATATTCTCTGGGAGTAGAAAATTGAAGAAAAAAATTTATTTGATTCAAATAAACCAGAAATTGCGTCTATTATGAAACAAATGTCTATTTGAATAAAAGAATTGTTATTTAAGTAAATTAAATGATATATTTGCTTCGAAATACTGAAATTATTGGTTCAAATAAAAATTTATTTGATTTAACTCAAGATTATTTTGTACAAATAAAAATATTTTTTGATAACAGACAAGTAATTTATTGTATTTGAATTTTATTTTATTTATTATAATTTTATTTTGAAGCAAATAAATTTTCTTCTTTTTTTTCCGCGAGCAAATGTTGAACTCTTAAAATTAGTAAAAAAAAAATTAAAGTAATAAAAGTAGTAAAATTGTTTATTAATTTAAATTGGTAACTAATTTTTTGCTTCTGAATTAGTAAATTTTCCTAATAAATAGGAAAATAAATAGGAAATAAATAGAAAAACCGATTTATTAATAAAATTTACTAATTCTACTAATAAATAGTAACTTCTACTGATTTACTAGTAAAATTTAATAATTCTACTAATAAATAGTAATTTCTACTGATTTACTAGTAAAATTTACTATTTCTACTAATAAATACTGATTTCTACTAATTTATTAGAGAATTTACTAATTCAAAAGCAAATAACTCAGTTACAAATTAAAATTAATAAACATTTTTACTAATTCAAATTTAGAGAGAATAATTTTATTCTTCGTCGGTTAGATAATTATTTTGAAATTTTCGATACTAAAACATTGAATTCAATAGAAATAAATAAAATTTATTAATGAAAGAAAGTAATTGAATTTAATCACTCATTCTATTTATTTAATTAAAAACATTTAATTTAGTGCATTATAATAATAATTTTTTCTGTCTATTTGTAACCATGATTGTTAAATAATATACTTTGAAGAATTGCATTAAATTTAGAGAAATTTGCTAAATTTGCTAAACTTGCTAAATAATTTGCTAAGTGCTAAAATGCTAAATCTAAAATGAAAATTACTTCTTCAAGAGTGCCGAGAATAAAAATATTCTCCATTAAAGTGTAAAACTTTTGTTTTGAGAGGATAATTAGAAGAGGAATTTTCCTCTTATCCAGAGAAATTTTTTATTCAAATCAAATATAATTAAACGATATTAAATAAATTTATTAATTAAATAAAAGTATATTTCTCTCAGAGCCAACTTAATTGTTTATTTCTTTTAAATAAAATTCATTCGAAACCAAAAAAAAATCAATTTTTCTAAGGATGTCAAATTGAGACAAAAAACAAATCAAAATTGTTGCAAGGCAACAATTTTGATTCGTTTTTTGTTTCAATTTGATATCCTTAGAAAAACTGTAAAAGTTTATTAGCTCTGAGTCAGATATTTTTTTTTTAGTTTAATTAAATTAACAGGATTACTAGAGAATGTTAACTTTTAATATTCCATGGAAAAGAAAAAGAGAGAGAAAGAAATAAATGAAGAGAAAGAAAAAAAGAAAAAGGGAAAAAAAGAAAAAAGGAATAGAGAAAGAAAAAAACAAAAAGGGAAAAAAAATAGAAAAAAGGGAAAGAGAAAGAAAAAAACAAAAAGGGAAAAGAAAAAAAGGAAAAGAGAAAGAAAAAATAAAAAGGGAAAAGAAAAAAAGAAAAGGGGAAGGAAAAAGAAAAAGGGAAAAGAAAGAAAGAAAAGGGAAAGAAAAAGGAAAAGAAAAAGGGAAAAGAAAAAAGAAAAATGAAAAGGGAAAGGAAAAAGAAAAGAGAATAAATGAATGAATTTGTTTACCCATGTGAGGGAAATCTGTGCTGGAGATGCTGAGGTTCATAGTACTGGGTGGTGAGGGCTCTTTCGTCCAGGGTGTGTTCTGTCGCGTGGGCCTTCGCTGCGGACTTGATATCCATGAACGCCACCGTCGCTGATGCGCCCCCGGCACTATTCGAGCCACTGCCGCCTCCACCGCCGCCACCTCCAGTTCCGGAACCACCCTCGTTTCCCTCTCCGAGGGAACCACCGTCCACGGGGCACTCCTCGCCCCGTGGCAGCAGTTTGACGCTCTGCACGCGTCCATACCTGAAAACAGAACAACAATTTTTCATTAAACTTGCCCGCAAAAGGCCAAACTCAAAAAACACCAAAAAAAACCGAAAAACGGGAGAAACAAACGAAAAAGCAAGAAAAAACCAAAAAAAAGGGGGAAAAAACAAGAAAATAGCAAAAAATGAGGGAAAAAACAAAAAAGCGACAAAAAAGCATCAAAAAAGCAAAAAAGGAGAGAAAAAGCAAGAAAAAAACCAAAAAGAAGAGAGAAAACAACAAAAAATCAAGAAAATAGCAAAAAAAGAGGGACAAAACAAAAAAGCAACAGAAAAGCAAAAAAAGGAGAGAAAAAAAAACGTAAAAGTAAGAAAAAACCAAAAAGAAGGGAGAAAACAACAATAAATCAAGAAAATAACAAAAAAAGAGGGAAAAAAGAGAAAAAGGAGAGAAAAAACTAAAAGGCAAGAAAAAACAAAAAAGAAGAGAAAAAAAAACAAAAAAGCAACAAAAACGGAGAGAAAAAACAAAAAATCAAGAAAATAGCAAAAAGAAGGGAGAAAAAACAAAAAAGCAAAAAAGAGAGACAAAAGCAACAAAACAGAAGAGAAAAAACGAAAAAGAAGTGAGAAAACAACAAAAAATCAAGAAAATACCAAAAAAAAAGAGGGAAAAAACAAAAAAGCAACAAAACGCAAAAAAGAACAGAAAAAAACAAAGAATCAAGAATAAACCAAAGAAAGGACCATAACAGCACGAAAAAAAAATTATAATACAAAAATGATCGAGAAGAAAAATTATACGCTCTCATCCCTCATTTTTTATTTTCCACTTCCATAATTTTCAAACAATCCAACAAGTACCACAATTTGTCAACCCCACGGAGAAAAACAACAAACAATAGACGACTTTACAACGTGTTCTGCGCGAGGTTCTTATATACACCTCCCATTGTGCGATGCGTACACAATATGCACACACACACTATATATACTAGCGCGGGACGATGAAAATGTCGATTACAATCGTGATAGGAAAAAGAAAAAAAAATTACCCGACACACACACACAAAAGCAGCATATGTACATTAATCTCGTAATTTCCCCATTGAAAAAAAAGATACAATCAACAAAATTTTAATTGGAAATCTCGTCTCGGTTGTCCTAGTGGGATCAAAGACTTGCGGAATTTTCAACAATCGAGAATGATAATTCTCAAGTTATTATAATTTTCCCCGCATAAATCAACGTGGGAAAAAGAAAATTTCTTTTATTTCTATTGGGTGGAATTGTTTCCTTTTATTATTGTTTCTATTTTTGATGATGGTGACTATAAATTTGGAAATAGAAAAAAAATTGCTAATACTTTTCATTGGTACCAAAAATTTGTCAATGAGAAAATATTGGTACCACTTTTCGTGACATAAATTTGTTAGTAAGAAATAATTGGTACCACTTTTCATACCATAAATTTGGCAATGAGAAAAAAAATTGATACCAATTTTCATTGGTCTCACTGTTTATTGGTATCACAAATTTGGTAACAACAAATTAATTGGTATACCACTTTTAATACTATAAATTTAGAAATGAGAAAAAAATTGGTACCCCTTTTAAATTGATATCACAAATTTGGTAATAACAAAAAAATTCGTACCACTTTTCAAGAGTACCATTAATTTGTCGATGAAAAAAAAAGTGGTACCACTTTTCATACCATAAATTTGGCAATGTGAAAGAAAATTGGTACCACTTTTCATTGGTACCAAAAATTTGACAATGAGGAAAAAATTGGTACTAATTTAAATTCGTTCAAAAAAAAAAATTTTTAAGAAAATTGGTACCATTTTTCATTGGTCCAACTTTGGCAATGAGAAAGAAAATTGGTAGCACTTTTCATACCATAAATTTGTCAATGAGAAAATATTGGTACCACTTTTTGTACCATAAATTTGTTAGTAAGAAAAATTGGGTACCAATTTTCAATGGTATTACAAATTTGGTAGTGAGAAAAAAAATTGATACCAATTTTCATACCAATTTTCATTGGTACCATACCACTTTTCATTGGTATCATAAATTTGTCAATGAGAAAAAAATTGGTACCACTATTCATTGGTCCAACAAATTTGTCAATGAAAAAGAAAATTGGTACCACTTTTCATTGGTCCAACAAATTTTTTAATCCGAAAGAAAATTGGTACCACTTTTCATACCGTAAATTTGTCAATAAGAAAAAAATTGCTACCACTTTTGATTCGTACAGTTTCTCTAAGGATAGCAAATTGATTTTTTGTCTCAATTTGACATCCTTAGAAAAACTGTGCGTCTAAAAAATCCCAATTTTCAGAAATTAAAAGCTAATTTCTCGTTACCATTATATTTTAGACAATTGACTTATTTCAGTTATTCACTAATTATTTCCTGTCGTTCTAAAACTAGACTTCTGAAATCTAATAACAATGCAACCAACGACATTTGAAACTAGTTGCGGATTTGTCAATCTTCCACACTAAATTGTCAGCATGAGTTCTGAGTTCAATTCGCTCTTTTGTACCTTTGTATAATTCCGTCGAATTAATTATTTCAATTTCAAAATTACCTAATCTATTCATTACTATTTTTCTTATCATATTCCCAGATTTTTTTTTGTCTTCAATATTCTGAAATCTTTTATAATCATTTTGTTAGATTTTCCATCACAATTTTGTTAAATTTTCCACCACAATTTTGTTAAATTTTCCACCACAATTTTGTTAGATTTTCCATCACAACTTTATTAGATTTTTTATTACATTTTTTTTAGATTTTTTTTGCATCATATTCTTAGATTAACCAATTATTTCCTCATATTGGAAAAAATCTTTATATCCAGATATTAATAACGAATTATTAAAATTTGATATTATACAAGAATCGAATGAGGGACAATAAAAAAATTTAACAATTCTACAAAATACACTTCTCGGAAGGCTTAGACTTGAAAGTTTATATTTAAACATCATTTCTTTGTATTCTATCAGGCGAAATTATAGATAATTGAAAATTGAAAACAGTGTTTAGTGAGCAGCGCCTTCTTTTAAAAAAAAAGAAAAAAAAAGAAACTGGTATCTCTTTGAAAAAAAAAATTGTGCATCGGTATCGTATACAATTAGAGATATGATTAAGTACTTCTTCGTCATAGCCAGATGATTCACAAATTTGCTTGCATAACTTAAAACAAACATTAGTTCAGGTTATTATGCAATCCACAGTAAATAATTTAATGGAAGGTTTACTAAAGATTTTCCCAGAAGTGTTGCAAAGAAAACAAGGAAAATTGTACTTTTAGGCACATTGGCGAATTTTCAATAAAGTCTAAATTTTTGAACCAACTTATTTACCACAATATTAGTCTTTTTAAAGAATATGGTACTAATAATGGTACCAATTAACTATGGAACCAATTTAATTATGGTACCAGTATATTTTGGTACCTTTCAAGTCTTTGTACAAATTAGGGTACCAAGTAATTACCAATTCATAAAGGTACCAGTTTAATTGTGGTACCAATTATTAAAGGTACCAATTTAATAGTTGTACCTTTCAAGTTTTCATAAAGACTATGGTACCATTTTATTTTTGTACCTTCGAAGCCTTTATAAAGATTAAAGTACCAATTAATTGTGGTACCAAGTTGTTACAGCTTTTATAAAAAATCATTGGCATTTATCATAATCTTTGGTAAAAATTGTGCTACCAATTTACTACAATCTTTCCAAAGATTATCGTACCAATTTACTACAACTTTTGTAAAGATTACGGTACCAGTTAAAAAAGACACGGTACCACGTAATAGTGGTACCAAGTTATATACTTATTTTCTTACGTGAAAGATTGCTGGCGTATTTATTAATTGAATTTCTACTTATTCAGATGTAGAGAGACGATAGGCGTATAATTTGTATTACACTGATAATGTTCGATCAAGGTGAATGAAAAACAAAGTAAAATAAAAGTCAAGATAAGACGAGTCAGTCACTACCTTGATTTCAAGGTTTCTCTTGCAAGAAAGTCGATCAAAATGGCAACGCTGCAGTTTCATTAAGTTATTATAAACGATCATCCTACAAGTTTTGGGTTTGTTTTATCTGTAGAACCTCTATTTGCAGATGAAGCTTTATCTGTAGATAAATCTTTTTTTGTAGATGAACCTCTTTCTGTAGATGAATCTTTATTTATAGATGAAGCTTTATCTGTAGATGAACCTCTTTCTGTAGATGAAGGTCTATTTATAGATGAAGCTTTATGTGTAAATTAATCTCTTTCTGTAGATGAAGCTCTATTTCAAGATGAAGCTTTATCTGTAGATGAACATCTTTCTGTAGATGAACCACTTTCTGTAGATGAACCTCTTTCTGCAGATGAAGCTCTTTTTGGAGAACAAACTCTACCTACAGATCAGCCTCTACTTATAGATCATCCTCTACCTACAGATTATCTCCTATCTAAAGAAAAACTTCTACCTATAGATCATCTCCTATCTACGGTCCAACCTTTTCTATAAGTCACCCTTCAGCTAGAAATCGACCTTTCTTTCATAAATTTATTATCCTTTATCTGAACATGTTTATAGATCATCTTTATCTAAACAGGAACCTCTCAATATAAATCATCCCATTGCTCTTCCTGCACGTAAATAAAAACCTCTCAAATATTAGTCTCCATTTCCATCAATCTTCATAATACCCTTGTTTATACGTTTTCCTCTACTCGAACAAAAATCTTCTTGATCAAAGTATATTTACTGTTTTATTTCGTACAAGTTACTGCCTGTGAACAATTCCTTATTATTAGTTACACTCCTTAGCATTAGTCCCTATTTTTCACCTTCTTTAAAATTCATCCCAACAAATGCTTCTTTTTCCAATACTTATACTAAACTATTCAATTAGATTAGGATCTAATAATTTGATTCTTTTAAATTAAATATTCCCGATTTATTAAATTCTAATTCATTTTAATTCATTTTCATTAATTTTCATTAAAATTAAAATTTAAAAATCAGCCTCTATACATAGCCCCCAAAAAAGAATAAGTTTAAGTGTTCTTGGTCCTAAAAGTTTTTATTTCCCAAAGTCCCGAACCGAACGATTAGAATAGAATGAGGGTTCCTTGATAAAAATCTCTGCACTCCATCTAGCCTCTAGCATTCATCCAAATATCACTCTATTTATAGACTGCCCTTCATCTAAATCTCGACCTTTCTATTATCAACTGTCATTAATAAATCATTCTTCCTCCGTTTATTAACCTTCATTACTAAATCATTCCTTATCAGACTATCAACCTTCACCTATGGATCATCATTTGAAAAGCACTTTTCTAAATGTTGCCCATCAATCTAGACCTCCACTTCTTCTAGTCCACTTTATTCAAAAGATTCTATAGAGTGTTCTATAGAGTGAAACTGTAATGCAAAACTGTAAAAAGTGCTATTAATTAGAGCTGATTTTAGGTACTTGACGACATTTTCTAGGGATATCAAATTGAGACAACTTTATCAAAATTGTTCGATGCAACAATTTTGATGTGTTTTTTGGCTCACTTTGATATTCTTAGAAAAACTGTGCTATGGTTACAACTAATGATAGTTACAATCAGTTTACAGTTTTCCTAGTTATCAAATTGAGACAAAAAAAACATCAAAACGTTGCGTCGCAAAAATTCTGATACGCTTTTTGCCTCAATTTGATATCCTTAGAGAAAAACTGCGACACCAAAGGCCATTTTGGTGATGCTCGATGCAAGAACCAGACATAAACCATTGGATTTCAATGAACCTCGTCTGATTCTTGCACCAAGAGGTTAAATTTTTTGACCACTTCCATTCTTTTCGCCACTCTTTCCCCAACGTTTGATTAAAAAGATTCACCTCCAAATTTGCAAAAATTGATTATTGTTGTTGGAAAGGAAAGATCCTTTTCAACAACAATTATCAATTTTTCATATCTACATTTGTTATTTGTTATTACAATTCGAGAAATTCGAGAGAAAGAGACGTGATCTGGGAAGTTTCTAGCAGGTCGAATCCGCGAAGAGATAAAAGTATTCGCGGATGTTTTTGCAGAGGAGGCCATGACGGCTCTTGGCCTCTCGCTTGGCTGGGCCGAATCGGTTGAAGCAGCATGAGAAATGGGGAAAGGAGGTGATGTATACGGATACGTAAGGGCCCTCCGCTTTAGAATGGAGCCCCACTCCAAAGATCTCATATCTCCCCACACACACACACTGAGAGAGAAAAAGTGGGAACACAAGAGGGAGAGAGAGAGAGGAGGGAATCGGTTAAATTTTGTACCACTTGATGGAGAAGGGAATGAAGGGTGGCGAGGGGAAAGGCGAAAACGACTAATACCACTTGAGGGGAAATCATCATCAGCCGATTGGCCAAGAGGAATGAATATGTAATACGCAGACGCGAACATCTGGGGATTTTGAGCCTCTCCCGGAGTCGATCATCTCAGTTCGCGCGAGTAATACGTCTCCTTGTTTCGCTCTTCAAAATTATCTATCACATTTCGGAGCATTTTTCTCTCAAATTCTACAATACTTTTTCGTATTCTTCAAAAAAGTTGTTGACCAAATTCTCGAGGGAATTTTCTTTCTGACAAATCGAGTCTGTTTTTCAGGGTTTCGTATCGAATTGGCGTGAAATACGGTGCTGTGGATGGAACCGTTATGGTGCTCTCCCAAACATTCTTTTTTCCTACTACTTCTTCTTCCAAATTTATTCGCATCAGAGTTTGTTAGGACAATTTTTTTCTCTCTTTGAAAATAAGGAAAAAAGTACGAAATAGTGTGGAGTGGTTGTTAGAATTCCTCGCGCCTGCTCCCTGAGGGTCGTAAAGAAGGATCAATTATGTATCCAAAAGGAGAGAGAGAGAGGGAAAAAAATCTGCCAAAAGTGTGGAATGGATTAGGCTGTAAAAAAGGAAAAAAAAATTCTGACAATTTTTATCAGGCTAGAGCAGACGTTGCCAGTGGACGAGTGTGCTGTAAACTGCGCAGCTCGGTTTGACCTCAACGGAGCCCCTATCTCCAACAATTTCCCCTCACTGCTTTTCTATATACAATAAAATGGGTGGGAGAGAGAGAGAGAACACGCACACTGTGAACGCCCTTTCCTATTAAATGTTCACGCACGCGTTTCAAACGAGTAGATTCTTGGTGGGGACGAATAGGTTCCACTTGGTGGGGGTTTTTAAGGGGGAAGAAAAGGAGCCAAGTGCCACGGTGGATGGCTGGCGAGCGAACCCAGTCCACGAACCGTATTTACCCCACCACTTTCCGTTCTCGTCGAGGAATTTTACTCGGGCAGACTCGCTCCCGGCCTCGACGACTCTCTTTGCTCTTTCCAACCTGCCTCGGTTTCGGTATGGTTTATGAGAAGGCATTAAAATGGGTCTCCATAAACCAAGGGAGTCTCCACGTCTCTAGGTCAGACCTGTATCTTCTCTAACCGACACGAGTGTCCAACTACTTTTACCAAGGTCCCAGGTTAGATCATTCAGAAAGCTTATCTAATTTCCCTTTATCTATTTTCTAATTTTCATCATTTTTCAAATTTTTCACAATTCTGATGATGCATGTTCGAAATGATGCAGGGAGTTTGAAACTGTTTTGTCTTTTTAGGTTCGAAATAGGCGGCGAATGGTAGATCAATACGTTGGCCCACGAGCAGAAGAGTTCACGGGGTGAGAGGAAAATGGCAGAGAAAGAGAGCCTCGCCTTTCGTAATCTCGTCTACGTGACGTGGACTAACATATCGATCTATTTTCACCCAGTCAGTAATGAGCCGTGCTCATAAAATCTATTCTCCATATATTGATGGCAGTTCGCAGATGCGAAAAATAGAACAACAGTGCCTAAAAACGGGAAAACTTACTACTTTTTGCAACAACAGGTTCATCTGAGAGTTTCGAATTCCCCACATCCACATGTTTTGTTCAAAAAATCTATCTATTTTTCAACTTCCTATCGTTAAAAGCGGTTATAAAAGCGCTGACTATTGAGAGATGAATGCCAGAGTTCCTGCATTGAGGAATAGGCCGGACACGCATTGTAATGGGACTACCGAGACTGAAAAGGGAAGAGGGACACAAAAAAGTGAAAAAAAACCACGACAAACAGGGGCAGGGCTCGAAAGGATTTTGACGTGGTCGAGCCCTCTTCTTCCAGCTTATGTAAATTTCCAAGCCATGCTCATAATTTGACGACACAATTTCTGCAGAAACGAAAAATTCCTTATAGTCCGATGGTTATTGTACAACGAGTCTATTGTTCCCTAGTGCCCTAAATGACCCGAATTATTCCTCATTTAGTACAAATATTACACTTTCCATCAGATAGAATTCCGAAAATTTCCAAACTCGTATCAAAACTAAAAAAAACAAAAATTAAAAATGTATGGAAAGAAAAATTTTGATTAGTCAACACTAGGTTCAGGGTTGACACTTGACTGGTACATCTAGAACACAAACACAACTTTTTCCTCTTCTTACGTAACTTAGTCAGTCGCAGATCAATGCTTCTACGATAAAAATTGTAAATACGATCCTAACTTAATAATTCAACTTCTATTGAATTCTAACCCAAACAACGAAAATATTCATCAGTATATATGCAATAAGGCGAGCAATAAGGTCGACGAGTTGTACAACCAGTGTGACGCATCATCAAAATTCCCCGCGTGGCAACAGCGCTAAAAGAAAATTTTTTATCAAAAGAACCCCAATTTTTATTTACTAAGCACACCCTTTCCGAATGTCTAAATATTTAACCCAGAGAAGAAAAATAAAACAACTCACACTGTACCAAATTGAAATAACACTGCAATGTTGTTACACCAAAAATGAAAAGAAATAGTTTGTTGAGTATATTTATATTTAATTCCTAGTTTTTGTTGAATCGTTGACTATCGTAGGGGAGAAAGACAAAATTTGAAATGAACTAGGGAACAAAATGTGGAATCCCATGTTCCGATATGTGAATAGAGATCAGAAATGTGGCAACATTGCTTATGACTCAGCTCCTCGACTCTTTTTCCTACCCCTCTACTATACTAAAGCAGTGGAGTGTCCCTTCTCCATGTAGCATGCAGCTGACGCCCTTCCCCTCCTGATGCTCTCCAGGTTCTCTGTCTTCGTCACTTGTCCAACTTCTCCCACTTCAATATAGATGAATATCCTTCCTCGTGTCCAAGAGTCTCGTCTCTCCCCCTCGTCACCCTAACCACTATCTACAGTACGAGTACTGACAACTCGTTTCTTTTCCCCTCTCCTTGAAACTCCTGGAACAATCCTTAGCGGCGGCGTCATGCTGGTGAGAGATGAGCGTGCAAAGTCCCAAGTAAGAAAAACACCTAGGCTTCTCTGCGTCATCATCTCGAGAACGGCTATCATCATCATTATTATAATGTCAATCTTGTGCTCACTTCCCTTTTTTGCCCTTCCACGAAATCGATATGTCCAAAGACAATGAAGGTTGATGAAAAAGAAAAAAAGAAAAATAGTGAGTACAAAAGAGAGCGTCTTGGTGCTGCACAATTTGTCGTGATTTGAATTTACTGAATCTTACTGTTGCCTCACAACAAAACAACTCCTTCTGTTCGGAGAAACAATTCTTCTGTTGTGGAAAAATCTTGATTGAACAGAAGAACTTCTCTGATCTGACTTTCGAAATTGTATCTCGGAAAAGGAATGATTGCTCTCAGTTGTTTCTGTAAAATAATACTTTTTTGCTTTACTTTTTGTGTACTATTTGCACACAAATAGCCAGTAGTGATGAATACAAATGGTATGGTGATGTGATGAACAAATGTCGAAACAAAAATTTAGGTAAATCGAAATCTCTTTGTCGCTAAGATGAATTTTCGAGAAGGTACCAATTGCAACGAATTGATACCAGAAATGTCAAATCACAAATTGGATCCAAAATGTGAACCCAAATTTTTGGTATCTTGATTCTTTTAAGAAAACTGTGCTCCCAATATTAAGAGCATCACTAAAAAATAGTAATTACAAACATTTTCCGCCTTAAAATACCGATTCTCTTCAGTGAACAAACTTCTTATCAACATTCATCCGACTAGTAAACTCCCAACCACATTTTTTCCCGTCTGGAAACAATTTCCAAAAGGATATCCTCTTTCAGAACAGAAATCATCGAAATAGAAATAATATCTTGCGGAAATGGGGGAAATTTCTCTCGGCATTTGATAGAAATCAATATGGTACCAGTACCGAGAATGTCAAAACGTATGATCAATAAAGAAAAGAAGAAATCAAGTTCTCAAGTTCCGATTTTTGATAACTTGTTCGAATTTCAGAAATTACTCTTCTATGTTCGGGAAAAGTAGTGCTTCTCTATCTGCTTGAAATCTGGACTATTACGAAATAAAACATGTGGAAATATACAAAAGAGGAAGTTTACAGAAAAGTATCCAGAATATTTACTCTAAACAATGTGTCTAGACAATGTTACAACACCTGGGTGGTAACATACCTGAGAACTTCTGCAAATGTCTTTCTCTCTCTCTCTCTTTACTTTTGATGACTTACTCAAAAAGGAAACTGTCGGATTAACTTCTAAAATCACCAGGTATTTGCTGTTTCAAGACTCATGTTCCTAAACTAATCGTACGTGCAAACGCACCTGGAATGGAAAATAAATTATCCCTGATTGGAATTACCATAATTGGTACAATACCTTATTTATGGATCTACCTGCAAATGGTCACAATTTATGAATCCCCCCCGGGAATTTAAAGGATAATTTAAAAATTCTATGGTCAATGCATGGAATAAAATTTACTATTTCCAGCTATTGCGATACTATTTTCGTTCAATTTCTTGATTGTCGATAATTTCTGTTGGTAATTTCTGCTGGTAATTCCTTAAAAAGATGTTTATCTCGGCAAGTTAGTGAAGTAACAATTTTATTAATAGCTGAGTGGATCAATTTGCAGAAGATGGATCTAATACTGTTGTGTGGCAAAAGGGGATCTCTCTCTCTCTCTCTCTCGCTTTATCGGCTTGATTGTACGAGTGTCACTTAAAAGAGAACAAATTTGACCGTCGAACGACCTCAGTTTGAACTAGTCCCATCTACTTATGTCACGCATATCCACAGAGCTGTTATTAAAGTCACATGACAGGCCTCTCCTACATATCTACATGCATTGGGAGCGTCATTAAAAAATTTTGCTTTCTTTGTATTTGTTTGGCCTTTATTCGTCACGTCTCCCGATCTAAATCACAATTACCTTCGAATCACAAAGAAAATTACATGCGCATTCACTATATATATTCAGCAAATGGCAAACGTGAAATGAAAGACAGAAATATACCTGACACATTCAGGAAAAGCTTTCGAGTTAAAAAAATGGAAATAATAACTAATTATTTTACAATTCTATCGATGAAGCAGTATAATAATTATTAGTCTTTGAAAAGCCTGCTGTTGTTTTTAGCATTCAACGCTTCTTTCCTCCATTGGACAAAAATACAGAATACCATATATAGAATTCAGTATTTTTGTCCAAATGAATTTATTTCGAAAATCCAATAAACTAATATCAAGTATTTAAAAACTCTTGCAGCTTAAATTTGCCATGAATTCCCTGTCCTGTGGCAACCCTGCTTTCTATTTTCGTTGTAAATTTAATGTTAAAAATATGCTTTAGATTCAATGTTGAAAATTAATATTAAAAATTCAATGTTAAAAATTGAACGACAATATAATGATGATAATTTAATGTTGAAAATATCCTTCAAGGATGTAATTTACAGTACATATGCGGTTTTTATTTTAGCCCTACATGCACGTTTATTACGCCAACCCAATTCTCGTTATGAATAATGCATCTGCAAACTTTTTTTTTTCTTTTTTTTTCTAGGACTAGAAGTCGATATCACTATTGTGTCAGTTATTCTAAGATTCCGACATCGACAAAACTTTGTAATAACAATCGAACATTGTGTAACACTTGATAATTCTATATCCTCTACAGACATATAAAAAAAAAATATTTTTCTATAAACATCAAACAAGTGCAGTGTGGCACTAATGGACAAGATAATTAAAAAAAAAGAAAAAAGCTTTTTAGTTTCTTCCTTTATTTCTTTTCTGGGTCAATCAATAATATCGAAATTGTTTCTAAGTTCGACGCGAAAAAAAAGTTTCTTTAGTTTCTTTCTATTTATTCTACGACTCTTATTATTAAACTTTTTAACAAGAACTATTAAATTAATAGTACAAACAATATAAACTAATGTTAAAGAATATAAATTAATATACTAACTAATGTTAAACTAATGTTAAAGAATATAAATTAATGTACATAAACAGGGTTGCCATGATTTTGCTCATTTTAAATTCCCTGACTTTTTTAAATAAATATTTAAACATTACTATATTTCCATAAGAATTAAGATTTTCAAAAGATTCAAAATTCAAAACCTTTTTGAATTTAAAAGACCGATTGATAAAATCATTATTTTATATTACAAGAATATTGTTACTCTAACTTATTCAAAATTACTTTCATCACTTCAATTCAATTATTTTATTATTTTACAAATAAAACTTTATTTTAATTTTTAAATTGCTTTTCGAAATAAAGAATTTCGTCATTTCCTAGTGATATCGTAACAAAAGAAACCGGTAATTATCCTAACGTGTACTAAGTGAATGCGTAAGACACGGTTTATATATAGTTAAACTTTTAGCTCACAGATATACCGTTTCTCGATTCATAGTTCCTTCTCTCTCTCTCTATTTTTCACCACATCGATTGAATACAGTTTTGCCATTTCTAAGGTCTCATTAGTTTGTCATTTGCGTTCCAGCTTTTCATTCTTAACCTTTCATTTTAATTCTCACTCGACTCTTTATTCCATCTCACAATAATAAAGATAATTCTAACGGCAAATTCATTGCATTGACAATTTGTAAATTTTGCAAATTGCAAATAATCCAACTATACTGAAACCCACGCGTCATTTTTTCCATTTCCTTATTTACTTTGTGCTTCAATATAATTTATTGTTAATTTATTCACATTATTTATTAATTTAATTCATTTTATTCATTTAATTCATTTTCTCTTTTATTCAATTGAAGCGAAATGGAAATTTATTTAAGACCTACTACTGTTTATTAATGATTTATGATTTCGTTTCGATGTGTCTAAAATGTGATCCTAATGTTTCGAACTTCGTCAAATGTTTCCTTCGTCAAATTAAAAGTATATTGTAGGGGAGAGTCTCCAGTTGTGAGACGGGTTTTATTTTTGACCCGTAAATTGTAAACGGGTAAACGAAATTGTAAATAAAATAAACCGTTCGTAAGGTAACAGAAATACGCAACTTTTATTAAAAGAAAGTATAGTGTTTCGATGAACTCAAAAAATTTTACGATACATTTTCCGAGCACATCGCTTTTTTCAAAAAAAAAAAATGTCTCCAGTTGTGAGACACTCATTAAAAATTGCTAAAATTGAATAAGTTTGACATAAAACGTTATGTGTAGTAGAAATAATTAAATATATTAATAATATATATTATTATATACTAAATAATAATATTTATTCGCCAAAATATGACTATCAAATAAACACAATTTAATAGCTTCAACAAGAGCATTCAAATTGATTTCTTCTGAATCAATTGCCTTTTTTCCACTTGACATGCCCAAAAATACTAGAAAAAAAAATCAAAACAACATTTAAATAGTATGCCTGCAAAGTCGTATTTTTTATGCTGCCCAGATGGGTGTTGACACCGTCTCACAACTGGTGATATGCTGTGTCTCACACCCAGAAATTGGCGCTATTTTGAAAAAGGAAAATTAAATTATTTTCAACCGTAGATTGGCACAATGCAATATTGCATCACAAAATATAAGGAAAACACTAAAAGAAAATGCATTACATTTACCTTTTCCAATTAATTAACTTGGAAAAAAAGTACTTTGCATTTTTTGAAAAAACGCTTTTTAGTCGATTATCTCACACAGTGTTGGTATTTAACAAAAACAGTTTGTATATCCGCTTCGGCGTAAACGAAAAAGTTGGCTCATATAAAAAGAAATGTTTTTATATAAACCAATCGGCTTTTTAATATTGCATGTTAAAAAAAATTGACTGTCTCACAACTGGAGGTGTCTCACAACTGGAGACTCTCCCCTACATTGTAACAAAACAAATGAAGAATCTAAATGTTTAAGCTTTATGAGGTTCTAGAGGCTAAAAATTTGGTTCATTTGAAGTTTGGAACTTGTTTCTATATTTTGGTTTTTAAATTCCTAGGAAAATCTGGACTAATCAGTTGAATGGTACAAAGAATTTTTCTTCTTTCTTCACTGAAAAATACTCTGTAAACTAGAATATTAAAAATACAAAGCAACAAATGAGATTCTAGCATCCGACAAACGATGATCTAACATTAAACATTACAGTTTTCCGCAATTCTAGTTTCTAGAAATAACCAGTTGCCTTTAGAGCGGTACATTTTAATCTCCAAGGTGTCTTATATAAAAGTGCGTAACGCATTAGAAAAACAACTTAATGGTGTTGTGTGGAAAAAAAGTACAGGAGGAAGGTAACAACACTCTCGAAGATAGCAAACAAAAAGTACAACACTCTAATTATTTATGCAGGTTTCACAGTCTGTCCCCTATTTCCCAAAAAGTCCCCTTTTTCTAATTTTGGCCCCTAAACGTACCCTATTTTTTCGTTTATCTTTTAATGATGAATTTCCTTCTAAAAACAAAAATTCCAGAAATAAAAATGAGAATTCGCAGAGACAAAAGATCAAAAAGAGATGGTTTTGTTTTGCTGTGAGAGGAATATGTTGAAATAGAGATTTAAGAATGCCCTTGATAATGTATTTCTGAATGTAACTAATTGGCGAAGGTTTGGAGAGGGAACTATGTTAATGTTACTGGAGGCTGGTCGTCGTTCCAAAGCCTTTATCGGTGCTTTGGAACGATCCGTTATGTGCGGTGTGCACTTTGATAGGAGTGTTTTACGAGGTGCCGACGCGAGCCAGGATATATAAAATGCATTCTCGACGTTGCTACCTAAAGCGAGCAAAACACTGGCAAAGAATAGCGGTCAATGTGTTGGTCGAAGGATGAGGCGATGCTGCTAAGAAAAATGCAGAGGAGGAGCAGAGAATATTCTCTTCGGTATACAGGTGCACAACGCACAGTTGCCAAATTCACCAAAATCATCATCATCATCGACATCAACAACATGCCTTTGTTCTCAACTATTTCGCCTCAACTATTTCGCCTGATACTCGAAGCATTTCAATCCCAACCCTTCAATTATGAATTACACTTGTGATGCCCTATGATCTCTATCATAACTCTGATCGACTTGTACTAAAACCAAAATGTTTCCAATATGTGTTCAAAAACGTTTGTGTTTCGCTATTGTGTCTACACTGTAAACAGAAAGGTATACGAATTTAGTACCAATTTTGGTACTAAGTTGTAATTTCCTTTAATTTTAATACCGAAATCAGCGTTAATTTAGAACCTTTTTTTACAGTGACATACCTAATTGCTGCTAGATTAAAAAAAATAATCAAAACAGTACCAAAAGAGTACTCAAAGAACTCTAAACAGTACCAAAAGAGTACTCAGGGCACGAAGCAGTGAAAGTATTTAAAAAATACGGACTTTACGGACCAAAAATTAAAAATTACGGACCAAATGACAAAAATAGAATGAGTCCGAATCAAATAAAAGAACATTTTAATTAAAACTAGAAATTCAATTTTTCATAGTTCTATAAAACATGAAGAAATCGATAACTCCGAGTCTTCGACTCGAAGTCATCGATTTCTTCATGTTTTATAATAATTAATAATTATTAATAAAAATAATTTATAATAATTGAAATCATTATCAATTCAATTATTATTTTTAAGAATTTTTTACATCTAAAATTCTTCTTTATATCGATTATTTTTAATAATTTTCGAAAAAGTTCTTTGACAATTTCCAAATTCATTTCTTTACAATATTCAATTTTACGAAATTTCAATTATTCGTCAATTCTTTAATTAAATAAATACTAGAAAATAGAAACTAAAAATAATATTAAAAAAACTCAATTAAACTTTTTCAACAAAATTAAATACAAACTTCAATTATTTTTTAAAATTCACGCTATAATGCTTTTAATATTCAATTATTATCTAACATTTAAACTGAAATTCATTTTTATGAAGTGAAAATCAATTTTTATTTGAAAATTCTACTAGAATTCAATTATTTAAAAACAAATTTAAATGCAAAAATGCAAATAAATAATTTATTGAATAATTGAACGTTTCTTAAAGTTCAATTCCCATAAAAAATCGTTATCAACAAATTTTCAAATAATTGAATTCTATCAACGAATTTTAATAAAATTTTTAATAATAATTACATTTTTCAAGAAATTCGATTAAAATTGTATTAAAAATAAATAAAATAATTGAAATTCTGCGATGAATTTTATTATTTATGAAAATAATTGAATTCTTGAGAAGAATTTTATTAAAATTTTCAAAAATAATTAAATTCTTGTAAAAAATGAACAGGAATTCAATTATTTTTAAAAATTTTAATAAAATTCTTGGGATAAATTAAAAAATAACAAAATTTTTAGCAGATCTTCAATTACTTTTCAGAAATTTTAATAAAATTTTTCGCAAGAATTTAAATACTTTCGTAAAATAATAAATATCTTTGCAGAGATTCAATTATTTTCAAAATTCTTAATAAAATTCTTCGCAAGAATTCAATTATTTTCAAAAATATCAGAATTTTAGCAGAAATTCAAACATTTTAAAAAGTTTTGATAAAACTTTTTTTTGGTAGAAATTCAATTAATTTTAAGACAATTTTAAAAAAATGTCTCGATAAAATTCAATTATTTTTAAAATTTTAATGAAATTCTTCGAAAGAATTCAATTATTATAATCTAAGATTTTAACTGAAATCTACTTTTAAATCAATGTTTATGAGAAAATTCTACCCGAATTCAATTATTTAAATACAAAAATAAATAATTTATTGAATAATTGAATGTTTCGTGGAATTCAATTCCTATTAAAAATTTTATCAACAAATTTTTAAATAATTAAATTCTTTGAATGAATTTTAATAAAATTTTTAAAAATTTTCTCGAGGAATTCGATTAAAATTCTTTTGAAAATAATTGAATATTATTACTTTAGAAAATAATTGAATTCGTGTGATAAATATTGTTAATTATGAAAATAATTGAAATTTTTTAATGAATTTTATTAAAATTTTTGAAAATAATTGAATATTGTCGAAGAATTTTGCTATTTATTTATAAAGATAATTGAAATGTTGACAATGTTTTTTAGATTTTTTGAAAATAATTGAATTTCTCAGAAGAATTTTAATATTTCTAAAGATAATAATTGAAATTTTGACGAGAATTTAAAAAAATTTTTGAACATAATTGAATTTTTGCGAAGAATTTTATTACTTTAATAAATATTTGAATTTCTGCAATGGAGTTTATTAAAATTTTTGAAAATAATTGAATTTTATTACTATTTAGAAAATAATTGAATTCGTGTAATAAATATTGTTAATTATGAAAATAATTGAAACTTTTTAATGAATTTTATTAAAACTTTTGAAAATAATTGAATTTTATCGAAGAATTTTGATATTCATTTATAAAGATAATTAAAATGTTGACAATGTTTTTTAGATTTTTTGAAAATAATTGAATTTCGGAGAAGAATTTTAATATTTCTAAAGATAATTGAAATTTTGACGAGAATTTAAAAAAATTTTTTGAACATAATTGAATTTTTGCGAAGAATTTTATTACTTTAATAAATATTTGAATTTCTGCAATGGAGTTTATTAAAATTTTTGAAAATAATTGAATTTTATTACTATTTATAAAATAATTGAATTCGTGTAATAAATATTGTTAATTATGAAAATAATTGAAACTTTTTAATGAATTTTATTAAAATTTTTGAAAATAATTGAATTTTGTCAAATAATTTTGCTATTTATCTATAAAGATAATTGAAATGTTGACAATGTTTTTTAGATTTTTTGAAAATAATTGAATTTCGGAGAAGAATTTTAATATTTCTAAAGATAATTGAAATTTTGACGAGAATTTAAAAAAACTTTTAAACATAATTGAATTTTTGCGAAGAATTTTATTACTTTTAAAAATAATTGAAAATTTGCAATGGATTTTATTAAAATTTTTGAAAATAATTGAATTTTATTACTTTAAAAAATAATTGAATTCGTGTGATAAATATTGTCAATTATAAAAATAATTGAAACTTTTTAATGAATTTTATTAAAATTTTTGAAAATAATTGAATTTTGTCGAAGAATTTTGCTATGTATTTATTTATAAACATAATTAAGATGTTGACCATTTTTCTTTTAGATTTTTTGAAAATAATTGAATTTCGGAGAAGAATTTTAATATTTCTAAAAATAATTAAATTTTTGCGAAGAACTTTATTACTTTTGAAAATAATTGACTTTCTGCAATAATTTGTAATTTCTCTAAAATTCTCAAAATTATATCGTACAATTTACGGACTTTTCATCCTTTTTGAATAAAATTACGGACTTTACGAACCTTTTTTAAAAAAAACTGACTTTTACTGACTTGAAGCAAAGTTACAGACTTTTTCAGGATTTACGGACCTACTTCGAGCCCTGACAGTGACATACCTAATTGCTGCTAAATTAAAAAAAAAATAATCAAAACAGTACCAAAAGAGTACTCAAAGAACTCTAAACAGTACCAAAAGAGTACTCGAAGAACTCTAAGCAGTCTGGAAATGAGAAAAAAGAAAATAAAATTTTTGTGTCATCCCTGGTGTACGGATGTTTTGCATTCAATGCGAAGGAGAAATTTTTGTTTTCCAAAAAGAAGAAGAAAAAGAAAAAGAAAAAGAAAAAGAAGAAGAAGAAGAATAAACGGAAAGCATATATAATTTATCATTTTATGAAATCTGTGAAAATTTATATTTGTAGCCAAGAAAATGTGTTTCTCGCCTTGAAATTTATATTCGGGATTCTTGTTTGACACTTGTGCTTTTTGATATAATATATTGAAACGATAGTTTTCGAGAGAGTATCCGGTCTACGACCTTGTGCCAGTATTGAGGTAACCATACCTACACATATCAAAACGTCAGGGCTTTGCCATTGTTCTATTTCTAAAGCCCTGTCAGACGCAGAGAGTGGATGATAATGATGATGATGATTTTACTTGCTTGTTATGACACGACCAGCGGTCAAATCCACATATATATACATAATCAAAACTCAAGAGTTTGTGGAGAGTGTAAAGGAAACGAAAATTTAGTCATTCGTTGAAATTTCTAGCCTATAAAGAATATGAACGGAATAATGAGCAACCTGTCGAGTAAAGTCCTGACAGGTGTCTGTCTGTCCCTTCTTGATTCTTCTTTCAATCATCCCAAGCAACTTGTGTTCAGGTAGTTGAAAATCTACCGAGTTTTTCTTTCTCTCTCTCTCTTGCTCTCGAGATTAGATTACTAGAATGAGCCACTGCTGATAGGATTATGGATCTTTTTTTTTTCACTAACCAGCAGAAAATTACCCACCGGTACCCCTCTCTCTTATATAACGGGTCTCGGGAATTACCAGATTAAACAGATGGAAAAATTATTATCTCTCTGGTGTTGAATAGATCAAAATTATTCATCATATTAGTGGATTAAATGTTATCCGCTTAGTGGATTAATAGCTTAATGTTTGTCAGGTATGGATCTTGGAATATTGAAAAAAAAAAATTATCATTTACTGTGTTAAGAGTGACTACTTAACCGGGAACATGCCAGGAATTTTATGCCGAACCGGGAATTTTTTCGTCAAATTAAAAAAGTTTTATTATTTTAATTTTTGTTTAAAAAATCGCTTTTTATTTCAATTTTTATAGATATTTATACTCTCTTAATTTGAATCAGTTAAAAATCGTGGTTTTAACTGACAATCAGTGACTGACTTTTTGCTTCTCAATCAGTTCAAAATAACTGATTATCAATAAAAAAAAATAACTAATTTTCAGTAAAAAATAACTGGAAAAAATAGTTAAACTTTTATTTTAGTTATTTTTAACTAATTGTCAGTAGAAATATTACTATTTGAATTAGTGACTGACTTTTTGCTTCTAAATCAGTTATTTTTAACTGATTCAAATTTAGAGAGTTACTGTTCTCTAAATTTGAATTAGTTAAAAATAGTTAATTTGATAGTAAAAAATCAGTCACTGATTCAAATACAGTATGTAAATAAATTTTTAAAAAATTATTGAATTAATACAAATTTTGTGAAATTCAACTAAAAATAATTCAATTTGTTAAAAAATTTCATTCAAAACTTTTTAAAATATCGAATTTTCAAAGTATTTTAATTTAATAATTGATAAGTAATTGAATATTATAAAGAGTCACATTCTAGTATTCATGTTTAGTAGTGCAAAAATTAATAATTAAAATTTTTATTAGTTAATTTAAAAAAAAATACACATTTAAAATTTTTTAATAAAATTGAATTTTCGCAAATTTTTTTTAAAAATTCTGAAAAAAAAAGATTTTTGAAATTTTTCAATTCTATTGTTTTAAGATTAATTGAATTTTTATAAATAGATAATTGAAAATTTTTGAAACAATTGAAATTTCTTTACATTCTGTCAAAAATAATTCAATTTTTTTAAAGAATTTTACTTAAATTTTTCGAAAATAATCAAGGGAAGTTAGTCACCGTAATAAAAATTTTATTTCTAAAAATTTCTTCGCAATATCAATTATTTTTGTAAATAATAAAACTCATTGCAGAATTTCAATTATTTTTAATACAATTTGAATCGAATTCCTCGAAAAATGTAATTATTCTTAAAAATTTTATTAAAATTCGTCGAAAGAATTCTATTACTTCTAGAAACTGTAAAAAAAATTCTTCTCAAGAATTAAATTATTTCTATAAATAGCAAAATTTTTCAGAGATTTATTAAATTCTTTTGAATATTATTTTAAAAAAAAATTCTTCACAAGAATTCAATTATTTTCATAAATTTCCATAAAATTCTAAAAAACAATTCAATTATTTTCAAAAGTAATAAAATTCTTATCACAAAATTCAATTATGTTCAAAAATTTTTTAAATTCTCGTCAAAATTTCAATTATCTTCAGAAACAATTAAATTCTTCTCCGGAATTCAATTATTTTCCAAAAATTTCAATAAAATTCTTGGCAAAATTTCAATTATTTTCAAAAATAATGACATTCTTTGTAAGGATTTAATTACTTTTATAAATAGAAAAATTCTTTGCAGAAATATAATTATGAACAGACAAGATTATTTTAAAAAATTGAAGAAATTCTTTATTTTAGAAAATAATTCAACTATTTTCCAAATTTTTAATTAAAATTAATAAAAAAAAAACATTATTTTCAAAAAATTTAAAGAAACTCGACAAAAGAATTTTATTATCAACTTTTGGAAATAATTAATTTTGTATTAAGGAATTTAATTAAAATTTTACTAAAATTTTACTAAAATTTTTACTAAAGTTTATTATATAACAACTTTTGAAAAAAATTGAAAATTGTTTCAAAAGAATTTTATTAAAATTTTTAGAAATAATTGAATTCCTATGAAAGAATTTTAATAATAAATTTTATGAAAATAATTGAATATTCATGAGAAGAATTTTATTAAATTTTATTTAAATAATTGAAATTTTTGCTAAGAATTTTATTAAAATTTTTGACAATAAGCAGAATTTTGTTATCTATTTATAAAGATTATTTAATTCTTGCTTAAAATTTTCAAAAAACTTAGAAAATAATTTAATTTTTGCAAAATATTTTATTACCTTTCAAAAGAATTGAATTCTTCTTGTGAATTTTGATATTTATTAAAATAATTGAATTTTGGAAAATATTTTTATTGAAATTCCTTAAAATAATTGATTTTATGGGAAGAATTTTGTTGTTTATCAAGATAATTGAATTCTTTTGCAGAAATACTTAAAATTATTTGAAAATAATTGATTTCCTGCGACGAATTGAAAGGTTTTTTTTTATGAAAATAATTGAATTATTGCAACGAAATTTTATTACTTTACTGAATAATTTAATGTTCCTTATTCTTTCGTCAAATAATTGAAAATAATTGAAATTTTGAAAAGAATTTAATTACAATTTTGAAAAATAATTGAATTTTTGGAGAAAAGTTTTACCATTTTTTTAAAGATAATTGAATTCGTTAACATTTTTAAAAATAATTGAATTTCTGCGAAGAATTTTATTACTTTTAAAAATAATTGAATTTTTCCGATAAATATTGATATTTATGAGAATAATTGAAATTTTGAAAAGAATTTAATTACAATTTTGGAAAATAATTGAATTTTTGGAGAAAAGTTTTACCATTTTTTTTTTTAAAGATAATTGAATTCGTTAACATTTTTAAAAATAATTGAATTTTTTAGAAGAATTTTATTATTTTGGAAAATAATTGAATTTTTGTGATAAATATTGTTATTTATGAAAATAATTGAAATTTTGAAAAGAATTTAATTACAATTTTGGAAAATAATTGAATTTTTGGAGAAAAGTTTTACCATTTTTTTTTTAAAGATAATTGAATTCGTTAACATTTTTAAAAATAATTAAATTTTTTAGAAGAATTTTATTATTTTGGAAAATAATTGAATTTTTGTGATAAATATTGATATTTATGAAAATAATTGAAATTTTGAAAAGAATTTGATTAAAAATTCCAAAAAATAATTGAAGAATTTGATTAATTTTGAAAATAATTGAATTTTTCCGAAAAATATTGTTATTTATGAAAATAATTGAAATTTTGCAAAGAATTTGATTAAAAATTGCAAAAAAATATTGAATTTCTGTGAAGAATTTTGTTATTTCTCAACATAATTGCGTTAAAACTTTTAAAATAATTATAATTCTGTATAATTAACATTTTGTATCAGGTGAATAAAAAATTCCCCCAAAATAGTTCAATTATTTAAAAAATTATAATTTTTAAAATTCTTTGCAAACATTCAATTAGTTTTATGAATAATAAAAATTTTTGTTGCCATTTTTGAAAAACAATTAAGAAAGGAATTAACGAAACACAAAATTCTGTGTCGCGATCCTAGATCATAATATCCGATTATGCAAACAACTTTCTCGGTTTATTTTTACCCGATTATGCAATATTCTGTTCGATTAATGATACATATCCTGTGCGTGGATTTTGATTATATGAAGCGCGTTTCGAAAGAAATGATTGGACGAATTTTTTTCTTTCTTGATTTGAAAAGTAGAATGAAGTCGAGTGAGAGTTGTTTAATTTTTGATGCGATATGAGAGAGAGAGAGAAAGAAAGAAAAAAATAAAATTAATAGAGAATAATATATGAGCTTGTGAAAGTTTTTTTTTCGGGTCCATATATTCCTTGTCATATTGCAGACGCAGGACGTTGACCTCGAGTTCGATAAAATATTATTTGATATATACTGTATAGAAAACCCCGCCTCCTTTCGCACATTTACAATTATTCAACTTCCAACTTTGCAATGTTATATGTGCGCAGACCAAAACACTAACGGGCCTGAAAATTATTGCATGTCGAAATAATGCACGACAAGCAAAATTGTGCAACGCCTTATATATACAGGGTCTAAAGTATGTGTATATTTTTCTCTTTACTTTGCCATTGAACGATGATAATAATTTCACGATTTCAATTGTTAATATCTTCTTTGGAAATTATTACCGAGAATCATTTATTCGTTAAGCGATAAATGTTATTTTTTTACAGTTCCATTTAACTCTACTCACAAAATTAAATTATACATAAATTGTTCTTTTATTTTTAAGAAATTGACTAATTCTAAAAATACTTCATCCTTTTGAATTAAATGCAGAAAACCTGGAAAGGTCAGGAAATTTTATAAAACTTAAAAAAACCTAGAAAAGTCAGGGAATTTTTATCGAAATCCTGGAAAATTGTTGTTTTCTAATTGTGTATATTCTTGAAATTTAATTTTTACTTTAATATTTCAAAATTAATTCAATTTTAAAAGAATTGCGTTTACAATTTTCATAAGTAGATGAACTTTAAATGATTTTGATTTGAAATTTTAATTTAATAAAATAAATATTTAATAAAATTTTGTAAAATTTCAATTTTAAATGAATTTAATTAGAAATATAAAAAAAACTTAGATTTAAAAAAAAAATTTAAAAACTAAAATTCTTCTGAAATTACATAGTTAAATTTTTAATAATATTTAATTGATTATTAAAAATAATGGATTTTTAGAAGAATTTTTAATTGAAAACACTAAAAACAAATTGAATTTTGAAGCAATTAGAAATGATTGGGAGAAATTCAATTATTTTCAAAAATTCCACCTGAAGTCAATTATTTTCAAAAGAAATTAAATTCTTATCACAAAATTCAATTATGTTCAAAAATTAAAAAAAACTCGTCCAAATTTCAATTATCTTTAGAAATAATTAAATTCTTTTCAAAAATTTTAATAAAATTCTTGTCAAAATTTCAATTATTTTCAAAAAATTTCCTCAATACAATGATTTTCTATAATAAAATAAATATCTACTATATTTTAATAAATTTTTTTAAAAGAATTCAAAGATTTAAAAAAAATTTAATAGAATTCTCTAAACAAACATTAAATTATTTTCATAAATAATAAAAATTTCACAGCAATTCAGCTATTTACAAATTATTTATAAATTTTTTCGCAATAATTCAATTATTTTCATAAATAATAAAATTTTTACTGAGATTCAATTATTTTCATGAATAAATAAAATTTGTTGCAGAATTTCAATTATTTAAAAATTTTAATACAATTTTAATGGAATTCCTCGATAATAGTTATTATTATTCTTAAAAACTTTATTTAATTTTATGAAAGAAATTTAATTATTTTAATAACCTTTGCTAAAAATTATTAATTAGAATTTAAGTATTATTTTCAATACATTTGTAATTAAATTTCTATAAAGAATAAAATTATTTCAAAAATTTTAATAAAATTCTTTGCATAACAATTCAATTTTTTTCAAAATAATTTTAATAAAATTCTTCGCAGAAATCAAATTATGTTTAAAAATTCACAAAAATTCTTGTAAAAATTTCAATTATCTTTATATATAATAAAATTTTTTTCCGAAATTCAATTATTCTCAAAACGTTTAATAAAATTCTTGGCAGAATTTCAATTATTTTTAATACAATTTTCATCAAATTTCTCTAAAATTGCAATTATTCTTAAAAATTTTATTAAAATTTGTCAAGAGAATTCAATTATTTAAAAATTTGTTGATAAAATTCTTTAAAAAAATTCAATTTTAAGAAACATTCAATTGTTTAATAAAATATTTATTTTTACAGTTAAATAATTGAATTCTCGTAGAATTTTCTAATAAATATTGATTTAAAAACGAATTTCAAATTAAAATCTTTGAAAATTTAAACTTTTTATACTTTTAATTAAAAATTCTATAGAATTAATTGAATTCGTGAAAAGAATTTTATCAAAATTTTTCAAAAATAATTGAAATTATGCGATGGGTTTTATTATTTATGAAAATAATTGAATTTCCGCAGAAGAATTTTTGTAATTTTTTCAAAATGATTCAATTCTTCCGGGGAATTTAATTTAAATTGAAAATAAATAAATAGTTTTAAAGAATTTTATTAACATTTTTTTAAAATAATTAATTTCCTCTAGAAAGAATTTTATTATTTATGAAAATAATTGACAATTATTGAGAGGAATTGTATTATTTACGAAAATAATTAAATTTTAGTGAAGAATTTTATAATTTATGAAAATAATTGAATTTCAGCGAATGAATTTTATTATTTATGAAAATAATTGAATTTTTGCGAAGAATTTAATTATTTAAAAAAAATAATTGAATTCCTGCGAAGAATTTTATAAAATTTTTTTTTAAATAATTGAAATTCTGCGATGAGTTTTATTATTTATGAAAATAATTTAATTTTAGCGAAGAATTTTTGTAAATTTTTCAAAATATAATTCAATTCTTCAATTATCTTTATAAATAATAAAATTTTTCTCCGAAATCCAATTATTTTTAAAACTTTTAATAAAATTCTTGTCAGAATTTCAATTATTTTTAATACGATTTTCATCAAATTTCTCGAAAAATGCAATTATTCTTAAAATTTTTATTAAAATTAGTCGAAAGAATTCAATTATTATTTAAAAATTTGTTGATAAAATTCTTTATGAAAATTCAATTTTAAGAAACATTCAATTGTTTAATAAAATATTTATTTTTACAGTTAAATAATTGAATTCTCGTAGAATTTTCTAATAAATATTGATTTAAAAATGAATTTCAAATTAAAATCTTTGAAAATTTGAACTTTTCATACTTTTAATTAAAAATTCTATAGAATTAATTATTCTAAAATAAGTTTAATGGAATTTTTTTTTAATTATTTGAAGTTTTAAATTTCTAATATATTTAATTGAAGAATGTCAGAATAATTGAAATTTCGTAAAATTAAATTGTTAACAAAAGAATTTGAAAATTCACAAAGAACTTTTCCAAAAATTATTTTAAAAAAATTGACTTAAAGAATAATTTCAGTTGAAAATTCTAGAAATGAATAATCGTGATGATGAAAATAATTTTTGAAGAACTTTACAGTAACATATCAAGTTTTATTTATTATAATATGTTATTGAATTTTAAATTTTTGAATACACTGTAAAAAAAAGGTTTTAAAAACCTGGAAATGTCAGAGAATTTGAAAAGAGTAAAAGCTTGTCAACCCTGTAAATGTAAAACTACAGTTCATACAACAAAATAGTTGAAAGAAACAAAAATAAAAATTTTTTCCTTGTGTTTATAATACAAACAATATAATTGTGTTCAATGCGAACGAATGAAGCATTCGCAATATGGTATTCAGAGGAAAAGGATTCATGAGTACGAAAAAGAAAATACCAAATACGATTTAATCAGACATGATTGAATCATGAAATATGAACATTTACAGTAGCGAGCACATCTGTGCAGTGTTGCGACCAGGCACATAATTGTCAATCGCTTCAGATTTTATGACTGGCTGTTGAAATACAGTATCGACTATAAAAGCCACAAAAAAAAGGGACAATGAAATATTTTTATGAGCTGTTTACCCTTCGTTCTTGCGTTCAATTTTTCCAAAACTAGTGTGTTAATTAATTGACCATTTTTTAAAAATTATTTCACAAGAGTCAATCATTATCCCCTTCTCCTACTATTCTGTCAAATCAGAAAATGTTTGGAATAAACCAAATTTTTACATTCGTAAGAACTTTCATATAGAAATATTTGATTTTCCTAAAGATTTTCAGATAATTATGCCTAAAATTGCAGACAAAAGAAAGAAAAAAAAGAAAAAAAAGAAAAAAAAGAAATAAAAAAGAAAGGAAAGAAAGAAAGAGAACTGATTGATTTAGAAGAATGGATTTTGTGATACAACAAAATATTAGAGAAGCAATTTTCTTTTCACTTTGACAATTTGCTGTTGCGTCGTTATTGGCCTGGCAATAGGAGCACGTTTCTTGACATCGACCTGCAGTTCCTTCTGTCACACAGGACAGAGGAGAGAGGGGTGGGTGCAAAGGAAGAAACAGCGTTGCATATAAAGTACAAACGCGAGAAATAGGCGCGGTTGCAATCGTATTACCCACAACCGTTATTCGCTCTTCTTTCCTTTTTTTATCCCCCTTCCTGTTGGTTATGTGTGGTATTATGATTGAAGATTCATTGGAAACCCTTAATCAACTTAGAGCCCGTTTATTTTCATCAACAATTCCCTTCAAACCTTCTTCTTTCAAATAATTATATACATCAGATAATGTATTTCTATTTTTCTGCCATTCTTTATTTTTAACACTTTTCTGGTTATTTTTTTCTTCTTTCTTTTAGCACTTTTCTGCTACTTTTCTATTACAGGCTTCGTACTCATCATTACAGTCACAGGGCTCCAAGCAGTGAAGTATTTAAAAATCCGGACTTTACGGACAAAAAATTAAAAATTACGGACCAACTGACAAAAATAGAATCAGTCCGAATCAAATAAAAGAACATTTTACTTAAAACTAGAAATTCAATTTTTCATAGTTCTATAAAACATGAAGAAATCGATAACTCTGAGTCTTTGACTCGAAGTCATCGATTTCTTCATGTTTTATAATAATTAATAATTATTAATAAAAATAATTTATAATAATTAAAATCATTATCAATTCAATTATTATTTTTAAGAATTTTTTACATCTAAAATTCTTCTTTATATCGATAATTTTTAATAATTTTCGAAAAAGTTCTTTGACAATTTCCAAATTCATTTCTTTACAATATTCAATTTTACGAAATTTCAATTATTCGTCAATTCTTTAATTAAATAAATACTAGAAAATAGAAACTAAAAATAATATTAAAAAAACTCAATTAAACTTTTTCAAAAAAATTAATTACAAAATTCAATTATTTTCTAAAATTCACCCTATATTGCTTTTAATATTCAATTATTATCTAAAATTTTAACTGAAATTCATTTTTATGAAATGAAAATCAATTTTTATTTGAAAATTCTACTAGAATTCAATTATTTAAATACAAATTTAAATGCAAAAATGCAAATAAATAATTTATTGAATAATTCAACGTTTCTTAAAATTCAATTCCCATAAAGAATCGTTATCAAAAAATTTTCAAATAATTGAATTCTATCAACGAATTTTAATAAAATTTTTAGGAATAATTACATTTTTCGAGAAATTCGATTAAAATTGTATTAAAAATAAATAAAATAATTGAAATTCTGTATTGAATTTTATTATTTATGAAAATAATTGAATTCTTGTGAAGAATTTTATTAAAATTTCCAAAAATAATTAAATTCTTGTAAAAAATTAACAGGAATTCAATTATTTTAAAAAATTATAATAAAATTCTTGGCATAAATTAAAAATAACAAAATTCTTAGCAGATCTTTAATTTACTTTCAGAAATTTTAATAAAATTTTAGCAAGAATTTAAATATTTTCGTAAAATAATAAAAATGTTTGCAAACATTTTAAAAAGTTTTGATAAAACTTTTTTTTTGGTAGAAATTCAATTATTTTTAAGACAATTTTAAAAAAATGTCTCGATGAAATTCAATTATTTTAAAAATTTTAATGAAATTCTTCGAAAGAATTCAATTATTATAATCTAAGATTTTAACTGAAAATAATTGAATTTTATTACTTTAGAAAATAATTGAAGTCGTGTGATAAATATTGTTAATTATGAAAATAATTCAAATTTTTTAATGAATTTTATTAAAATTTTTGAAAATAATTGAATTTTGTCGAAGAATTTTGCTATTTAATTATAAAGATAATTAAAATGTTGACAATGTTTTTTAGATTTTTTGAAAATAATTGAATTTCGGAGAAGAATTTTAATATTTCTATAAAGATAATTGAAATTTTGACGAGAATTTAAAAAAAAATTTGAACATAATTGAATGTCTGCGAATAATTTTATTACTTTTGAAAATAATTGAAATTTTGCAATGGATTTTATTAACATTTTTGAAAATAATTGAATTTTATTACTTTAGAAAATAATTGAAGTCGTGTGATAAATATTGTTAATTATAAAAATAATTGAAATTTTTTAATGAATTTTATTTAAATTTTTGAAAATAATTGAATTTTGTCGAAGAATTTTGCTATTTATTTATAAAGATAATTGAAATGTTGACAATGTTTTTTAGATTTTTTGAAAATAATTGAATTTTAATGTTGACAATGTTTTTTAGATTTTTTGAAAATAATTGAATTTCAATGTTGACAATGTTTTTTAGATTTTTTAAAAATAATTGAATTTTAGGGAAGAATTTTAATATTTCTAAAGATAATTGAAATTTTGATGAGAATTTAAAAAAGTTTTTGAACATAATTGAATTTTTGCGAAGAACTTTATTACTTTTGAAAATAATTGACTTCTGCAATAATTTGTAATTTCTCTAAAATTCTCAAAATTATATCGTCCAATTTACGAACTTTTCATCCTTTTTGAATGAAATTACGGACTTTACGGACCTTTTTTTTAAAAAAAAACGGACTTTACGGATCTTTTTTTTTAAAAAAACGGACTTTTACGGACTTGAAGCAAAGTTACGGACTTTTTCAGGATTTACGTACCTACTTCGAGCCCTGCAATCAGTTATTCTTAAAAATTTTATTTTGTAAAAATATTAAAGTGCGGATTAAAAAATCCGCGCTTCAGAAAAAAAGAGTTCATCCGGAATCTTTCCCCCAAAAATTATTATTCAAAAGCAGTAAATCTTTCTTCAAACATTAAACACTTTGTTGATGAAGATATTCCGCGTGTCTTAAAAAAGATTTTTACTCAAAGAAGATTGGCGCAAGAAGAAAGATAGAGAGAAGACATAAAATTCCTCTGTTTGGATTTTCTATGTTGATTGACAAAACAGACTGCCCCCTTTTTTTTTTTTTTTTTTTTTCAAAAAACAAAAATAGTTCTCCCTTTAAGAGTAAAAACCGGTGACAGAACATCCGGTCTGCCACCCAACATGCATTTATACTCGAAGAAATATTATCATTCCATGAATGTCAAAAAATCGACACATTTACTACTTTTGCGGTTTCTGTGGTGATCTCGTTTTTGAGAAATTGACGTCATACCTTCGTGTTTAAATTAATATTTTAATGCTTCGCTCTAAACCAAAAACTGCTTTCACAGTTTACGGATGTAAATAATAATTAATCGCATTCCAAAAGTCTTTTTTTAATCTCAAAAGAATTTTTTTTGTTTTGTTAAGTTTGTTGTACTTTTAGAGATTTTTCTATTCTTCCGTTCCAGTGAATTAAAAATTACGGCGCAAAAATATTTTTTTGGTAAATTAGTGGAAAAAGTAGGAAAAAGTATATTAGTGGAAAAGCAAAAAAAATTTAGACGAAAAGCATAAATAAATCTGTAGTGGTACTTATCAATCCTCTGGTAAAGAATAGTTTCCAGCTCACCTGAAACAAAAGAAACAAAAATTATTATTTCCAATAACAATAAATTAATTCCTATCTTAGAATTATTCGAAGAAAACAATTATTGAATTTTGTTATTTTACAGGCTAACTATAACTAACTAACCTTACAAATTTTATAAATTTCATCAATCATAAATTTCAAGATTTGAAACTTTCAAAAACGAAAATTCCAATTTAGTGTGAATTCATCATTAAAAGATAAAGGAAAAAATAGAGAAAATTTACAAAATAGGGTACGTTTAGGGGCCAAAATTAAAAAAAAGGGGACTTTTTGGGAAATAGGGGACAGACTGTGAAGCATGTTATTTGAATGAAATAAATTTTATTTTCCAGTGCAAAAATTCGCAAAGTTTGCAACATTAATAATCAATGACTTAGATGATTCAACGGACATACATATATTTTGTTTTTTATATGTAAAAGAAAAAAAATGAAAATGAGGACAAAAGTGGAGAAGAAGATAAAAAAGAGAGATTATAAAGTGCGCTTTGAATAAAGCGAAGGTGTACAATGTTCATGCAGTTGCAGATATATAATATAACGGTGCCAGTCATTCGCCCACGCTCGAAGGTTGAAAAACCTTCCACATATAAGTCTCGAAATGTCCTCGAACCTCGATCTGCGGGGACTTAAGATCACGTCGTTCTATATACGAAACATTAAAGAGAATAATTATATATATATCTACAAAATGCACTTCTTGCAATAAATGTTAAGAAGCATAAAACTCGCAAGCTACGTACGATTACTCGCTTGGTCAATTACAAAGACACCAATTAGTTTTAATTCTTCTTTTCAAAGTGTCACTATTCTTTATCTTCAACTTTGTTGCCACTTTTTACACGCAACGAATACAGAGCGACATTTCCTCAATTCTAAAAAAAAAACCTACTTCACTTTCTAAAAATTCACTTTCCGTTTGAAGTTTCTTTTTTAATTCAAATAAATTCAGTATAAGTATACGTAATCATTATTTTAATATTCCTTCTCAGACTGAAAAAGAAATGCTATTTGATTCAAATTGATCAGTTGTCAAATAAATATTTACTTGTATCAAATAATTTTTACTTGAGACAATAAATTCGATAATTTCAACCGAACTTACAACTTATATTTATAGGGACGTAAAAAAAAATTGTTTTCCCTTTTTATTCTTTTTTTGTGAAAAAAAAAAATTATAATTAGGTACGGAAAGTCTTATTATAATAAAAAAAAAAATTTTAAATCTAAAAAAGCTGCGGGTGAATTGTTTCAAACAGCAACAGCTGTATATGCGTAAAATTGTTACATCTGCGCAAAATTGTCTTTAGAATTTATAACACAAAATGTGTAGATCTCATGAAATAAAAATATATTCTTCTTAATTATTTGATCCATCGGGTCGATAAGGGAAAAAAATTAGTTTGGCTTCTTAAGAATCAAGGGAAGCAGCTGATTGAATGATTACTTTCGTTGTCCGATTTTTTATCATTATTACTAATATTACCAGTATATACAGTCGTCGACCCACGATAAATTCAATTTCAAATTCTCTTTAAGTTTAGAACGAAATTTTTTTCTGCGCTCTCAATTAATAACTAACAAAAATTCCATTCTATATATTTTATTTTCCTCACTTTTTCCTAATTTTCATCAAAAATATTTACTTCATTCTTATCCTCTGCTAATAAATTGAATTCCTGCAACGAATTTTATTATTCATAAAAGAATTTAAATATTTAGAAAAATAATTTAATTTTTGCGAAGAAATTTATAAAAAAAAATTTAAATAATTGAATTCTTACGAAGCTTTTACAAAAATTTGTTACAATAATTGAATTCTGTTTGGAAATTGAATTCTTGTGATGAATATTGTTATTTATGAAAATAATTGAATTTTGCAAAGAATGTTATGAAAATGCCTCAAAATAATTGAATTTTTAGGGAATAATTTTGTTATTTATCGACATCATTAAATTTTTTCGAAGAATTATTTTTTTTAAATAATTAAATTCTTCCAAAGAATTGAAAAAAAATTTTTTTTTCTAAATAATTGATTTTTTCAAGAAATTGAAATTAAATTTTTAAGTATAATTACATTTTTTGAGCAATTCCTGTAAAATTGTATTAAAAATAATAGAAATCCTGCGATGAATTTTATTATTTATGTAAATAATTGAATAGTTGCTAAGAATTTTTATTATTTATGCGAAAATAATTTAATTATTGCGAAGCATTTTTTTAAATACTTAAAAAGAATTGAATTTTTGTGAAAAATATTGTTATTTTTGAAAATAATTGAATACTTCATAAGAATTTAAAAAAAAACATTTTTTTTAAATAATTGATTTTTTCAAAATATAATAAATATGATGAATTTTTTTATTTTAAATAATTGAATGTTCGGGAATAATATTGTTATTTATCGACATAATTGAATTATTTCGAAGAATTATTTATGAAAATAATTGAATTATTGCGAAAATTTTTTTTTTAAATGTTTAAAAAGAATTGAATTTCTATGTTAAAAAATTTGTTATTTTTGAAAATAATTGAATTCTACAAAAGAATTTTTATAAACATTATTTTAAATAATTACTTTTTTTCGAAAAATAATAAATATTAAAAAAATTTTATTTTAAATATTAATTAAATTCTTGTAGAAAACTTTATTTGTGAAAATAATTGAATTTTTCGATTAATTTAAAATAAAATTAAAAATAATTAAAATTCTCCAATGAGTTTTTTTTTAATTTTATTTTAATTCATGCTTAGAGTCTTATCAACATTTTTTTTAATAAATTGAAATTTCCAGGAAAAATGTTATTATTAGTGAAAGTATTTGAATTATTGTGTAAAATTTTGTTAAATATTTGATTTTTTTCGAAAAATGGAAAATTCTGTTTTAAATAATTGAATTTCTGTGGAAATTTATTTGTTTTGAAAATAATTGAATTTTGGATCAATTTTATCAATCCTTTTTTTTAAATAATTGAATTCGTTTGCGAAATTTTATGAAAATACTAAAATATTGAAAATAATTGAATTTGGAATATTTTTTGAAAATAATTGAATCGTTTTAAAGAATTTGATTATAATTTTTGAGAATAGTTTTTTGATTTCTATTAGCAATCAATTTATTTTGTTAAATAATTGATGTTTTCCAATATTTTTTTGTAAATGCTTTTCTAAATTAATTGAATTCCTGTGAAAATTTTATTATTTATGAAAATAATTGAATTTTGGATGAATTTTATCAATTTTTTTTAAATAATTGAATTCTTTTGCCAAATTTTATGGAAATTCTAGATATTGAAAATAATTGAATCGTTTTATAGAATTTGATTATAATTTTTGAGAATAGTTTTTTGACTAATTCAAAAGCCAAAAATCAGCCACTAATTATACAGTAGTGTTTAGTAATTTGAATTAGTGACTTTTTGCTTTTGAATTAGTAAATTTCATTAATAAATTATCAGAAATCAGTATTTATTAATAAAAATTAATTGCTCACATAATTTAAAAAATGAAATTGCCGTCAAGGAGATTTTTTCAAAACAGAACAAAATAAAAAAAAAAAAAATAACGAGTAAAATAAAAAAGCAGAACTTCCGTCAAGAAACTACAATGAATGGTAACAACCATTCATCATCATTATACTACACATGATAAAAATCGTTAGTTATTGTCATATTTCAGTAAAATGACACAAGCACCTAGACACATTTTGCAGAAAATGATGATTTTTCCATTTTTTTTTTTTTTTTTTTTTTTTTTTTTTTTTGCTGAAAAATGAATGTTTTTCTTTAGAATCAAGGTGAGAATAATATAGAACGTTGACAGTTATGCAATATAGAATATATATTTATAACAATGGCAACAATGTCAACTGGAGAATTATTGTAGTTCAGAGATGATGAGATAGCGAGAACGGAAATGACGCGCGAGTAGGAGTAACGGAGACAATATAAAGGAGGAGAAAAATAAAAAGACAAAGAGAGAGACTTTAACAATTCTACCGATTCTGTGTTGGCACCTTCGCCTCGGCTGGTAGCAACTATTCAAGTCTTCGACTTTTCTTCCTTGCCTATTGGCCAGAGTCTTCAAAGTTACGTAACCAGATATTCTACCCGAGAGAGACGAGAGAGAGAGAGAGAGAGAGAGAGCCTTTCCTCCTGCCCGTCGGCACTTCTTCTTCTTCTTCCCCACCCAGGTGCCAGTGTGGTGCTCTACTCAGAGGTCGACGATATAACGATTCGTCTTCGTCGAGAGGTCAACGAACTATTTCGCTCGAAAATATTATCGCAAGGGACGAAATCATTTGCGCTCATTTTCCCTCCTCTCTTCACCTGCGCGCATTTCCACCTCGTATCCACCAAAACACCTGTTCTTCAGTTGTTGAAGATTTTTTTGATTTTTTTTTAAACTTGAGCTCCGAATTTCGATTTCAAACACTGAAACACTCTTAATACTGAACCTCTTCAATCTTTTAAATTAATAAGCAATATTTCCAAGACACTATAGCCCTAAATATCCAGTGCAAGGTTCTCTCAATATTTTTCAATTTACACGGTTTTGGGACAAAAATTAAATTTTATGATCCCAAAGTTCTGAACGTTCAAATGAACGAAATTTATTTATTTCCTCTTTAATTTAAATATTTATTACAACAATTTTTTGTTGATATAAAAAAAATGAACTATAAAGTTTCTAAGTGTAAAATTTAAGTTTTTAATTTTCATTGCGAACAGTTATTTATAAAAATATTTGTAATAAAAAGTGTTTCGTTCATTTGAACGTTCAAAACTTGTGGATCATTAAATTTTGCCTTTCCCTGACTTTTTCCCTGACCCGAAAGAATATTCTGATTCACTCTAAAAAATTATTAGATACTCAAAAAATGTTCCATTCCATTCATTTACGATCTTCCTCAATTGTAAACTTATTCAAAAACACCAAAAACCATATTTTTAAATAAATATTTAGTCATTTCTATTTTTCCATAAGAATTATGATCTTCAAAAAATATTTATTAAATAATAAATCTTAATATGATTAAATTTTTAAATAAATATTTAATCATCATATTTAATCATGGAAAAATAATTTTTTCCATAGGAATTATGATCTTCAAAAATTTCAAATTCAAACCTTTTGAAATTCAAAAACTGGAATTTTGTTACTGCAACTTCTTCAAAATTATTTTTAATCATTTCAACTCAATTATTATTTCTACAATTTTCAAATAAAATTCTTCTTTAAATCAATTATTGGTAATAATTTTCGAAAAAGTTCTTTGACAATTTTCAAATCCACATTTGTTTACAATTCAATTTTACGAAATTTTAATTCTTCGTAAATTCTTCAAAATTAAATATTTATATTAGAAAATAACAATTTTTAAAAAAATTTCAATTTAAACCTTATGAAAAGAATTAATTTCACAGAATTGTTAGTTAAAAGTAAAAAAAAAATTTAATTTTTAAAGATTTTAATTTGAAACCATTTCAGAATTCAATTATTTCTAAAAATTCATGCTATATTTTAATATTCAATTATAATTTAAAATTTTAATTGAAATTCATTTTTGAAACAATTTTATTAGAAAATTCTACGAGAGTTCAATTATTTAAATACAAACATAGATAATTAATTGAATAATTAAATGTTTCTTTAAATTGAATACTCGTAAACAATTTTGTCAATAAATTTTTTAATAATTGAATTTTTTTGACGAATTTTAATAAAATTTGTAAAAATAATTACATTTTTCGAAATTGTATTAAAAATAATTAAAATTCTGCAATAAATTTTATTATTTATGGAAATACTTGAATCTTTGTAGAAAAATTTTATTATTTATGAAAATATTGAAATTATTGTGAAGAAATTTATAAAAAATTTGTAAATAATTAAATTTCTGGGAAATTTTTGTTATTTTATGAAAATAATTAAAGATTTGCGTAGAATTTTATTAAATTTTTTTTTAAATAATTGAAATCTTTTGGAAAATTTTATTAAAATAGTATAGATATTGAAGATCATTGAATTTGGGAAAACTTTTTTGAAAATAATTAAAATTTGGCCGAGAATTTTATCAAAAATTTTTTTTAAATAATTGAATTGATACGAACAATTTTATTAAAATTTTTAAAAATAATTAAATTCTTGCGACGAATTTTATAAAAACATTTTTAAATAATTGATTTTTTTTGAAAAATTTTATGAAAATTGTCTTTTTAAAATTATTGAATTCCTGTGAAAATTTTATTATTTATGAAAATAATTGAATATTTGCAAAGAATTTTTTTAAATTTTTATTTTAAAATAAAAAAAATTTTATTTAAATAATAAATACCTATACAAATTATTAACCGAAAAAAAAATTTTTGAAAATATAGTTGAATTTTATTACTTTTGAAAACATAATTGAAATTTTGAGATGAATATTGTTATTTGTGAAAATAATTGACTTCCTCTGAACGATTTTAATATTTATGAAAATAATTGAATTCCTGAGAAAAATTTAAAAATTTATTAAAATAATGTAATTACTGCGAAGACTTTAATGCCAAATTTTAAAACATTTGATTTTTTCGAAAAAATGTATGCAAATTCTATTTTAAATAATTGAATTCCTGTGAAATTTTTTTTTTTTTTTTTTAAATAATTAAATCTTTGTGTAGAATTTGATAAAAATTTTAATTTAATAATTAAATTGTTTTGGAAAATTTTATTAAAATAGTAGAATATTGAAAATCATTGAATTAAGAAAAATTTTTGGAAATAATTGAAATTTTGCTATGAATTTCATTAAAATTTTTAAAATAATTGAATATTTGTTATGAATACTACTATTTATGAAAATAATTGAATTTTGCAATGAATTTTATTATTAAAAAGTTTGAAATAATTGAATTCTTGTGATTCTTGTGATTATTTATGAAAATAATTGAATTTTGCAATGAATTTTATTATTAAAAAGTTTGAAATAATTGAATTCTTGTGATTCTTGTGATTATTTATGAAAATAATTGAATATTACAATGAATTTTATAAAAATTCCTGAATGTAATTGAATTTCTGCGAAGAATTTTTTATTTATTATTTATTAAATTAGTTGAATTCTTTTAAAGAATTGCGTTATAATTTTTAAAATTGAAACTAATTTCAACAGAATTGAAATTAAAATTTTAAAAATTGAAACTAAATTTCAAAAGAATTGAAATTAAAATTTTTAAAATTGAAACTAAATTTCAAAAGAATTGAAATTAAAATTTTTAAAATTGAAACTAATTTCCACAGAATTGAAATTAAATGATTAATAAGTAATAATATTTGGCAGTTCTTCAATAGAATTAAGTTATTTAAAATAAATTATTGTCAAAAATAGAAAAAATTGAAGTTTTTTTTATAATTCGTGGTAATTTCCTAGTTTATGGGACAAACAAAAAAGACACAAAAATTCAGAATTTTTTTTATAAATTCTGATCATTTAATTTTTTCCAGTACTTTTAATAAAAATCTCTTATTTTTTCCCTGATTTCTCTGACCTGTGGCTACCCTGATTCTAAAACAAGATTAAATCAATTTTAAGAGTTAAATTCATAATCTCAAGTATAAAATTCAGTCAAAAATGAAATTCAGTCAGTGAACTGAATCTCTTTTTCTTAGAAGAAAACCAACAATTCCCTTCCAAGAAGATTACTATCATTATTATGTCAAATGCGAAATTAATTTATCGATAATAAAATAAAAATATAAGAAAAAAAAACTTTTTTTTAATAAAAAAAACACAATGTCCTCAACCTCGTCTCTCTATTCATTCATTTTAACAATCACGCGATGAAAAGAAGCATTGCCAAGAAAAGCAACGTGTGCAATGAAAAGAAAGTCTTTGTCGTAATAACGAAGACAGAATAGAATCAATAATTACGTGCTCACTGGCCAATATAGTACCATACATATATATATATAAAAATAAATCTCTGTGTGTGTACCATAAGTGTATTATGCAATACATCCACGAGCATAAAGGTACACAACAGTCATCTTTTCCACATTATCATTCAAGCGAATTACATAATCTCAGAAAAAAGAACTTGAGAATAATAAGGCCTCGAGTTATCTATTGAGCACAAAGCTCCGGATGAACGGGTACATATAAAGGAAAGTATTTCATTTTAACATTCACGAAACATTGCATTTAACCAACTAGAAAAGCTTTTTATTTTTCCAAAAATGCACTTTATTCTTTTGCGTAATTCGTTTATTTTTTTTTTTTTTTTACCATCTAGCAGACTGAAACAATTTCAACTAACAACACTTACAACCCCAATAATTTGGGTTTTGTATTTTTAGTTTGCTACTGTTACAAACGAAAATTATTATTATTATCAACTCAAGTTACCTTACTAATTTTTTTTTCTTTTCTTTTTTTTTAATGCTCTTTTAACATCTACAGATGCTTATTAGCTTTACTAATTATTAAACCGTTAAAAACCAATTTTCCCTTCTATTTATTCCAATACTTTTATTTGAACATTAATAAAAAAAAGAAATTCTTTTGAATTAGCAAAATTATTTCCGCCTATTATGATGGAAATAATATTCAATTTCCAAAGAAAATTGCGCCTATAATTGGAGAGAATGAGAAAAGTACTTTTTTTTCGTCAGAAGATAAAAATTCTTCTATCTCGAAGAGAATCAGTCAATTTTATTTTGTTAACCTATTTTTTACGTTCATTTTTCATTCCCTCTGTCTCTCTCTCTCTCTCTCTCTCTCTGGACAAAATCAATGGTAATGATGATAAAGTGGAAAAAAAAGTTCATCGAACTGGATTGAGTGCATCGATCAAACTGATCTGAATAAGAATCTACGCATCTGAATAAGAACTTGGAAAAGAAAAAGAGGTTTGTCCGATCTCATGATGATTAGACTGCATGTATAAAATAGACTTTGAGATTTATTTCTTTAAGGATAGCCTTTGTACTTACGTTCAAGTTCTTTTATCTGATTGCCTGCCTGCCTGCCTGCCTGCCTGCTTGCTACTAAACCAATATATGCAAACTTCCTTTAATGCAAAATCATATAAAATACAGACTTCCATCAATATTGCCATTCATTTCTTATTTATCCCCAACTCGATTAATATTGAATATTTTTTTCTATTACTTTCAGAGAATAAAAAGAGGGAGAGAAAAACGAAAAATAAAAAACTATTCTTCTGCAAATATCAAATTGAGACAAAAATGTTGCGATGCAACATTTTTGATTAGGAAAATTATGTTTACTTTTATTTTCAAAAAGAAGAGAATGTTTCAATTTGTGGATAAAAATTATATTAATGACAAGTCTTCCTTATATTTGAAGTTGAGAAATTTTTCACATTTCACAGGAGAACGTGATGTGAACATACCTTTAGTCAGCAACAGGTGGGTATTAGGCAGATAGCGATTGTTTCTGGTAGACGTGCTGAGAATTGCTCATGAATCATGATCCTAGGCTATGAATTTGTCTCAATCAATGAATTTCGTGAATTTTCAAAGACTCCCACAGTGCTCTATTAATTTTCCTTTCAAATTCTTCTTTGAATCGATAATTTTCAATAATTTTCGAAAAAGTTCTTTGACAATTTCCAAATTCATTTCTTTACAATATTCAATTTTACGAAATTTCAATTATTCGTCAATTCTTTAATAAAATAAATACTAGAAAATAGAAACTAAAAATAATATTCAAAAAACTCAATCAAACTTTTTCAAAAAAATTAATTACAAAATTCAATTATTTTCTAAAATTCACGCTATATTGCTTTTAATATTCAATTATTATCTAAAATTTTAACTGAAATTCATTTTTATGAAATGAAAATCAATTTTTATTAGAAAACTCTAATAGAATTCAATTCTTTAAATACAAAAATAAATAATTTATTGAATAATTGAATGTTTCTTAAAATTCAATTCCCATAAAGAGTTTTCTCAACAAATTTTTTAAAAATTGAATTTTTTCCAAGAATTTTAATAATATTTTTTTAAGAATAAATACCTTTTTCGAGAAATTCGATTAAAATTGTATTAAAAATAATTGAAATTCAGCGATGAATTTTATTATTTGTGAAAATATATGAATCCCTTAGAAGAATTTTATTATTTTTGAACAATATTTAATTTTTGCGAAAAATATTATTATTCTTGAAAATAATTGAATTTCTGCAATAATTTGTAACTTTAACAAAATTAAATTTTCAGAAAAAATTTTTTTTTGTATTTTTTGAAATAATTTTTTTATTTGTTAATATTTTCATTAATTATTCTCAAAATTACATTCCTGACAAGAAAACGAATCGATTGATGTATACAAAGTATATATTTTATCAAAATTTATCAAATTAATAAATATTTTTCTTTTTAAAAAAAAATTCAAATTTTGTATTTTTTTCATAATTTATTTAATATTAATATTTTGAAATGATTATTCTATCATAAAAAAGAAGCAATCGGCAAATAAAAGTGTAAATTTCACCAAATATTTATATAACAACTTATAAATTATAAGTGATTTATATAATTTTATTTTTAACAAATCTTCTGGACGAACCCTTTTTGTACATAGTTTTTCAAAAGTTTGCAAAACCGCAATTTTTATACATTGAGGAAGCTAAATGGTCATGAAATGAACAACTTGTTTGAAAAAGTTCTTTGAGAATTTCCAAAATTTGTTTACAATTAAATTTTACAAAATTTAAATTATTTGTAAATTCTTCAATTAAATATTATATTTATAAATAAAAACTTGAAATAATTGAAAAAAAACTGCAATTAAACTTTCTTAAAGAAATTAATTTCACAGAATTGTTAGTTAAAAATATGAAAAATTCAAATTTCCAAAGGTTTTGACCAGAAACCTTTTCAAAATTAAATTATTTCTAAAAAAAAAATTCACGCTCTAATGCATTATATATTTAATTATTATCTAAAATTGTAACTGAAATCCATTTTTGAAACAATTTTTATTATAAAATTCCACGAATATTCAATTATTTAAATATAAAAATAAATAGATAATTTATTGAATAATTGCATGTTTTTTAAAATAATTGAATCCTCACAAAAAATGTTATCAATAATTTTTTAAATAATTAAATTCTTTTGACAAATTAAAAAAAAAAATTTAAGAATATTGCATTTTTTGAGAAATTCGGTTAAAATTGTATTAAAAATCATTGAAATTCTGCAACGAGTTTTATTATTTATGAAAATAATTGAATTTCTAAAAAGAATTTTGTGATTTACGAAAATAATTGAATCCCTGGCAAAATTTTATAATTTATCAAAATAATTGAATGATTGCGAAGAAATTTATAAAAAAAATTTGTAAATAATTGACTTCTTGTGAAATTTTTATTATTTTATGAAAATAATTGAAGGTTTGCGTAGAATTTCACTAAATGTTTTTCAAATAATTGAATTCTTTTGCAAAAGTTTTATTAAATTAGTAGATATTGAAAAATCATTGAATTGTGGAAAATTTTCGAAAGTAATTGAAATTTCGACAAGATTTTTATTAAAATTTTTGAAAATAATTGAATTTTTGGCAATATTTTTATTAAAATTTTTGAAAATAATTGAATTTCGGAGAAAAATTTTATTATTTCTAAAGATAATTGAAATTTTGACGAGAATTTTATTAAAATTTTTGAAAATAATTGAATTTCGGAGAAAAATTTTATTATTTGTAAAGATAATTGAAATTTTGACAAGAATTTTATTAAAATTTTTGAAAAATAAACTGACTTTGCTGTATCCGAAAGTTAAAAAAATTTCAAAAAAATTCAGTTTCCTATCTTTAATTAAACTTAATTAAAAAAGCAGCATATTGTATTGAATAGACAAAGTCAAAGCCCCTTCAAGTGTATAAAAAAAATATTGAATCTTAAGTGGATATCGGAATAAAAAAGAATTTTCGAGTAAGAAGACGAAAAAAGAATATAAAATTTAGGAGGGTATTTTTTTTTTGTTCTTTTCCTTCTCTCTCTCTCTCTCTCTCTCTCTCTCTCTCTCTTTTTTTGAAAGAAAAATAAGGAGTAGCCTAAAAATAGGGGGTGAATTTGAGGGGTCCCATCGAAGATTTTTCATATATATGCATGTGTATATGGAAGACAATCAAAAAAGAAGGGTGAATGAGAAAAGAGGGGAAAGAGAGGAAATATGAGGAAGGGAGGATGTGGATATGAAGGAAAGAGATGACACAATGACGAAGGTGGAGTTAGGTGGAAGGTTCAAGTAGGAGGGTTGGACCGGTCGATGGCTCGTGGCAAGGGTGGCGAGAGAAAATCGAGAAAACCCAGTTACGTAACGCGCACACTCCCTCGTCTATAATGTATAAAATACAAGAGCATCTCAAATATGTACGTCGGGTATTTTATATGGACTTTTGGAAAAATATATATTCTACATAGACTGAATAAATAAATATTATTTAGAAATATTTTTTTTTATATTACGTAAGACATTTTTTTGAAGGAAATTTTATCCTCCCCCCTTCAATGAAATTTTTTATCTAAATTATTCTCTAAATTTCAATTAGTAAAAATATTTTACTCTCTAAAAACGATGAAAAGTCGTAAAAACAAATGATTTGGTAATAATTTTACATAACAATAAGTGAAATTTTACTAATATTGTTAGTAGAAGTTTACTAATTTCAAACAATAATAATTATTAGTATCATTATTATTTTTACCATCATTATTGTAATTATAACATTGTCTGTTCATAACTATAATTGAAAATTTGATTAATTCAATTTCATTATAAAATGTATCGATACTAATTGAATTTCTGCAAAGGATTTTACTATTTATAAAAATATTCAAATAAAATTGTATTAAAAATAATTGACATTCTGCGATGAGTTTTATTATTTATGAAAATAATTGAATTCATGAAAAGAATTTTATTATTTACGAAAATAATTGAATTCCTGTAAAAATTATATTATTTATGAAAATAATTGAATGATTGCGATAAAATTTATAAAAAAAAATTGTAAATAACTGAATTCCTGTGAAATTTTTATTATTTTATAAAAATAACTAAAGGTTTGCGTAGAATTTTATTAAGATTTTCCAAAATAATTGAATTTATGAGAATAATTTTAGTATTGATGAAAATAATTGAATTATTGCAAAAATTTTTTATGTAATTGTTAAAAAAGAATTGAATTGCAGTGAAAAATTTTGATGTTTCTGAAAATAATTGAATTCTTTGAAAGAATTAAAAAAAAACCCATTTTTTTAATTTAAATGTTCAAAAAGAATTGAATTGCAATGAAAAATTTTGACGTTTCTGAAAATAATTGAATTCTTTCAAAGAATTCCCCAAAAAAAACATTTTTTTAAATATAATTGATTTTTTCAAGTAATTGAAATTAAATTTTTGAGAATAATTACATTTCTCGATCAATTCTTGTAAAAATGTATTAAAAATTTGTAAATAATTGAATTCTTGAGAAATTTTTATTATTTTATGAAAATAATTAAAGATTTGCGTAGAATTTTATTAACTTTTTCTTAAATAATTGAATTCTTTTGGGAAATTTTATTCAATTAGTATAGATATTGAAAAATCATTGAATAGTGGAAATTTTTTTGAAAATAATTGAAAATTCTACAAGAATTTTATTAAAATTTTTGAAAATAATTGAATTGTGGAGAACAATTTAATATTCAATTCAATGTAATTATTCAATATAATTATTTATAAAAGTAATTGAAATTTTGAGGAGAATTTTCAAAAAAATTTTAAATATAATTGAATTTTTGCGAAGAATTTTATTACTTTTGAAAAAAAATTGAATTGTTTTTTAGAATTTTATGGAAATTTATGAAAATAATTGAATTCTTGTGAAGAATTTTTTTTTTAAATAATATTCAAAAGAATTTAGTAAATGTGAAGAATTTTGCTATTTATGGAAATAATTGAATTCTTGAGAAGAATTTAAATAAAATTTTTAAGAATAATTACATTTTTCGGGGAATTCGATTAAAATTGTATTAAAAATAATTAAAATTCTGCAATGAGTTTTACTATTTATGAAAATAATTGAATATATTGCGAAGAAATTTTTAAAAATAAAGTTATATTTACGGTGACTAACTTCCCTTAATTATTTTCGAAAAATTTAAATAAAATTCTTTAAAAAAATTGAATTATTTTTGATAGAATGTAAAGAAATTTCAATTATTTCAAAAATTTTCAATTATCCATTTATAAAAATTCAATTATTTTGAAACAATAGAATTGAAAAATTTCAAAAGACATATTTTTCAGAATTTTAAAAAAAACTTTGCGAAAATTCAATTTTATTAAAAAAATTTCAGTATCTTTTTTTAAATTAACTAATAAAAATTTTAATTATTAATCTTTGCACATAGAAACATGAATACATTTGAATGTGACTCTTTATAAAATTCAATTATTTATGAATTATTAAATTAAAATACTTTGAAAATTCGATTTTTTAAAACGTTTTTAATAAAGTTCTTTAATAAATTTAATTATTTTTAGTTGAATTTTACTAAATTTCTATTAATTCGATAATTTTTTTTAAAATTAATTTTCATGCTATATTTGAATGAGTGACTGATTTTTTACTATCAAATTAATTATTTTTAACTAATTGGAATTTAGAGAACAGTATAAATATCTAGAAAAATTGAAATAAAAAGCGATTTTCTAAAAACAAATTAAAATAAAACTTTTTTTAATTTGGTGAAAAAATTTCCGGTTTGGCATAAAATTCCTGGCTAATTCCCGGTTTTTCCCGGTCAAATTAAATTCCCGGTTATTTTTCGGTGATGATAATGATTAATAATAATTAATAATGATTCATTATTATCATCACCATCGTTATTATTATTATCATTAACATTATTATTATTATTTAAGTTATTATTACTATTATTTCTATTAATATCATTATTATCATTTTTATTATTATTATTATTTTTTTTTTTATTTTTATTATTATTATTTTTATTATTATTATTATTATTATTATTATTATTATTATTATTATTATTATTATTATTATTATTATTATTATTATTATTATTATTATTATTATTATTATTATTATTATTATTATTATTATTATTATTATTATTATTATTATTATTATTATTATTATTATTATTATTATTATTATTATTATTATTATTATTATTATTATTATTATTATTATTATTATTATTATTATTATTATTATTATTATTATTATTATTATTATTATTATTATTATTATTATTATTATTATTATTATTATTATTATTATTATTATTATTATTATTATTATTATTATTATTATTATTATTATTATTATTATTGATGAAATAATAAATTTAAATTCTCGATAAAAAACACGCTGAAAAGTACTTCATCATCGTAAAATTCGAAAGGGAGTAAAATTCTGAAGAGATCCTCTTTCTGGAAAAGAACCATCAGAAATGTAAAAAAAAGAAGAGAAAAAAAAATTGAAAGAGAGAGAGAGAAAGAGATAAATATAGAGGGCATGGGGGAAGTAATAAAAAAAAGTGAAGGAAAAGAAGAAGGGATCCACGATGTTTCGATACGCAAATAAATGCAAGGTCGCTCGGCAAACGTTTCTGAACTATATATATATATTCTAAAGGGCTTGAAATTTACCGAACGTATAATTGAAGTTGTAAAAGAATTGTCCATTGAAATGTTACAATTTACATGGACTCAATTGCTGTAACAAGGGACATAAATTTTACTCCTTTTCTCTCTCTCTCTGTCTCACTCTTGAATCAAAAAAGGAAACTGGGTTTTAATATGCTTGAAAAGAGAGCGAAGCATTCAACCTTTATAATCATAATGTTCAAGAATTCGGGGAACAATTTTATACACGCAATTTTTTTTTTAGGCAAAATGTTGAAAAATAAAAATTTAATAATAAAAACAAGTTTTTTTTTGTTATTTTTTAACTCTGTACAATTTAAAAACAACGAACTTTTTCTATACGTTTACTTTTACCATACACGATAATTTACTGATTTTACTAATTTACTGATTTTACTAATTTACTAATTTACTAATTAACTAATTAACTAATTTACTTATATTTGAATGAAAAGTTCTTTAAAAACTAAAAATTGTTTTTCTAAATAGAACTTGATTGTAATATATAAATTATGGTTAAAATATTTTTTGACGTATTTTTGGCGCGCAGTTATATATATGCGCGTTTAGCCTCTATAATTTCATCAATAACTTAGCGCAGTTTCCGAAGCTGCGATAAATTACCGCTTTGCAATTATGTTATGCATAAATTGCTAAGTTTCTGTTTGATATAATTCGACAGCAAGTATTGGACGGATTTAAATTAAATTACATGCAGTCACTTTCCTGCTTTAATAAAAGGCATTTTATTATTATCGCAGGACTTTAATTATTATTACGCAACGGCTGCAAAAAATGCAACTCTCATTATATTCTACAAATCGATATATACCAAATGGAGGAAGAAAAAATAATTAATTATTTCACAGATTTATTTTAATTTCTTCTATGTCAAATTCAGGGACCTGAAGAAGGGAAGGCAGCGCTGCACTCATCTGTACCAAGTATCGACTGAAGAAAACCACTAAAAGCTACTATTTTTATTTTTTATTTTTTTGAGAATTTCTACTACTTTAAATTCGCTAATACTAGAAATCAAAAAACTATTCTCAAAAATTATAATCAAATTCTTTAAAATGATTCAATTATTTTTAAAAAAAATTCGAAATTCAATTATTGTCAAAAAAAATTCGAAATTCAATTATTTTCAAAAAATATTCGAAATTCAATTATTGTCAAAAAATACTCGAAATTCAATTATTTTCAATATCTAGTATTTTCCTAAAAGTTCGCAAAACAATTTAATTATTTAAAAAAAATTGATAAAATGCATCCAAACTTCAATTATTTTAATAAACAATAAAATTTTCACAGGAATTCAATTAATTTAGAATATCATTTAAGGTCATGTTATTCAGTGGTCACGTGCCCCATATACTTTACTATGGAAAAAATTCACACTGAATAACATGACCTTAAAAAAAAAAATTCAAAAAAATAAATTATTTAACAAAATTTTTATACAATTCTTGACAATTAATTCAATTACTTTCACTAAGAAAACATTTTTCAAGGAAATTCAATTTTTAAAAAAAAATTTTTATAAAATTTTTCACAATAATTCAATTATTTTCATAAATAATAAAATTCTTCTCAGGAATTCAAATATTTTTGAAAATCTTAATAAAATTCTACGCAACTATTTAATTATTTTCATAAATAATAAAATTTATAGCAGAATTTCAATTATTTTTAATACAAATTTACAAAAATTACTCGAAAAATGTAATTATTCTAAAAATTTAAATTCAATTCCTCGAAAAAATTAATTATTTAAAAAAATAATTTTTTTCAATTCTTTGGAAGAATTCAATTATTTACAAAAATATTAGAATTTTTCACAGGAATTCAATTATTTTCAAATATTTTAATAAAATGGTTCGAAAGAATTTAATTATGTGGATAAATAACAAAATTATTCCCGAAAATTCAATTATTTTTGAGGCATTTTGATAAAATTCTTTGCAAAATTCAATTATTTTGAGGCATTTTAATAAAATTCGTGCCAAAATTCAATTATTTTCATAGATAATAAAATACTTTTTAGGAATTCAATTATTTTCATAAATAATAAAACTCATTGCAGAATTTCAATTATTTTTAATAGGTACAATTTTAATCGTATTCCTTAACAAATTGTAATTATTCTTAAAAATTTTATTAAAATTCGTTAAAAGAATTCAATTATTTAAAAAAAAATTTTTTTTTTTAATTCTTTGGAAGAATTCAATTATTTTCAAAAGTATTATAATTTTTTACAGAAATCCAATTATTTTTAAACATTTCAATAAAATCGTTCGAAAGAAAACAATATTTTTAAATTTAATTTTAATTAATTTCTTTTGAAATAATTCAATTATTCTTTTAGATTTGAATAAAATTCTTCTTAAGAATTCAATTATTTACATAAATAATTCCTTGAAAGAATTCAATTCTGTCGATAAATAAAAATATTATTTCCGAAAATTCAATTATTTTGAGGCATTTTAAAAAAAATACTTTGCAAAATTCAATTATTTTCATAAATAACAATATTCATCACAATAATTCAATTATTTTTAAAACTAATAAATTTCTTCTTGGAAATTCAATTATTTAAAAAAATTCTAATAAAATCGCTCGCAAAAATTCAATTATTTTTATAAATAATAAAATGCTTTTTAAGAATTCAAATATTTTCAAAAAAAAATTTAACAAAATACCACACAGACATTCAATAATTGTCCAAAATTTTAATTGAATTCTTTGTAAATGTTAATTATTTTCAAAAACTTTTCTCAATTCAATGATTTTCAATATTTACTATTTTTATAAAATTTCCAACCAGAATTCAATTATTTCAAAATTTGCTTGTAAAAATCTTCGTAAGAATTCAATTCTTTTCATGAATAATAAAAGTTTTTCAGGAATTCATTTATTTAAATATTAAATTAGAATTTGCATAAAATTAGTCGAAGGAATTGAATTATTAAAAAAATTTTCTAAAATTCTTCGCAAGAATTTAATTATTTTCCTAAATATTAAAATTCTTTCATGATAAATAGAATTCGTTGCAGGAATTCAATTTATTAGCAGGATAAGAAAGAAGTAAATATTCTTTGATGAAAATTAGGAGAAAATCAGGAAAATAAAATATAGAATGGAATTAGTTGAATAGTAAATTAGTAGAATAAGAAAGAAGTAAATATTTTTTGATGAAAATTAGGAGAAAATCAGGAAAATAAAATGTAGAATGGAATTTTCGTCAACTTTCGTAAAGTGTCCAAAACGAGTTTTTTTCGTCGTCAAGTTTAATTTTTTGATAGCTGCATTTCTACTACTTTGTTTTTTTAGTTTGAAAAGCTACTTTTTGCTGCTATTTTAAAATTAATTATCAACTGCGAAGTCTGTAATTTTTAAAATTAGTAGAAATTAGAATTTAGTAAAATTTATAAATTAAATTTATTTATATATTCATTATAGTAAAATTTATTAAATGAAAAGCGAAATTCAGTCGCAAATTGAATTCAGTTGCTACAGGCGAGTGCAGCGATGCCATTTTGTTTAGCCACCAAACTCAGTCTCGATTATTATTCAAATTTCAAACTGAAGAAAACTGAGAACTGGAAGCTAAAGGCTCAACAAAAAGCCATCGCTGCACTCGCCTGTACAAAATGTAGCGAGAATCGAGACCGAATTCAGAGCCTGAGTAACAATCTACGTTCCACGATGGCGATCAGTTTAAAAATTGTAATTTTAGGAGAAGAGAGGGACAAGAGAAGAAGTGCTCGTCCTGAAAAGAAGAGTGTTTACAAACACGGGAATGTTTTGTAAATTATATAGTGGAAGCAGGCAGGAATGGTGAGTGTGTGCCTGGCGGCGATGGCATTGCCGGGATGAAAATGCAGAGTGAAGGTTGGTGTATATACAGCATCAGAGCATCAGCAGCAGCAGCAACCCTTGCCAGGCGACCAGTGAGTGTGTTTGTGCTGTGTGTGTGTTCGACCCAACCCTCCATCCTGGCACGGTCGTCAGGCAGTGACGAGCCGCCCGTCTGGGCGCAGGGCGCGTTCACGGAATTCCCATCTCCGTCTCTCTCTAGTTTTCCCTCTTTCCTTCTCTCCACCCCATCGTCTCTGGACCACCACCACACCATCCACCTTTTTCCTCTGCCTCCATCACCTCCAACACTCACCCTCGCCACCCTCGCCACCCTCGAGTGCCACCAACTCGAAACGAGTCCGTAGACTGCTGGGCTTCTCTCTCTCTCTCTCTCTCTCTCCCTCTATTTTCCTTTCTCTTTTATTCGCCCATCTCTCAACGACCTCACTTCCTTCTCCCTTTTCTACCCTCCTATCCATCTCTCTCCCGTACTATCTTTTCTCCTTCTCTATTACTATATCTTTTCTCTACTTTTTTTTTTCCTTTTTTACCCACCCTCACCAACTTTTCCTTCTCTCCCTCCTTCTCTCTCTCTCTCTCTTTTTCTCTTTTTCTCTTTTTTCCTTTTACGTTTACCATTTTTCCTCTTTCTCTCTTGATAGGTTTCCTTTTTCTCGCTTCGTATTTTTTTTCCTTTTCTCTCAATGGCTTTTCTCTTTCTCCCTTGATATCACTCCTCTCTCTATTTCCTTCTCCATCATGGCTTCTCTCTCTTCTCTCTCTCTCTCTCTTTTCTCCCACACAAATTTTCTCTTCCACATATAGGTACATACAACTTTTCTCTTTTCACTCCAGAATATCTCTCTCTCTCTTTCTCTCGTATTTTTCTATTCCCGCACAGAAAAAATATCTCTTGTCTTCATTTTCCATTGTACTCCCTCTAATTCCCTTTAATTTTTATTTCATTTTCTTCTATTTTCAGTTTATCAAAAAAGAAAAGCATTGATTCGAATATACATTCAGAAAAGTTTAATTCCATGTTTATTTTCTTCTCTTTTCTTTATGAACCTGGATTATCTAACTTTTTCCTATTTATTTATTTTCTTCTTTCCTATTTTTTTTTACCCTTCTTTTTCTTTATTTTCAGGGCTCGAACCAAAACTATTTAAAAATGCGGACTTTACGGACCAAAAATAAAAAATTACGGACCAATTACTGACAAAAATTAAAGCGAGTCAAATAAGAGAAGATTTTACTTAAAACTATAAATTAAATGTTCATGATCTTTTTTTTATAATAATTAAAAATGACCGAGTAATAAAATCATTATCAATTCAATTATTCTTTTCAAAAATTTTTAAGTTCCTGAAGTTTCACATCGATGCTCAGCATCAAAAAACTATTTTTTTTCTTATTTTTAGTGATAAAATTTTAACTAAATTTCACTTCTTTCATTCACTTAGAAAGTAAAAAACTATTTAAAAATAAAATATACTTTTCTAATCTTAAACCTTGAAAAAAATTGAGTGATTTTTTTCGATTTCGTGCAAAAAATATTTTTTGATGCTGAGCATATCGATGGCAACTTCAGGGACATGAATTTTTAACTAAAATTCTTCTTTAAATCGATTATTTTTCATCATTTTTTGAAAAAGTTCAATTTTACAAAATTTCAATTATTCGTAAATTCTTCAATTAAATATTATATATATATTAAAAAATAAAAAAAAATCATTTAAAAAAAATCAGCAATTAAACTTTTACAAAAAAAATTAAATCCACAGAATTATAAGTTAAAAATATGAAAAATTCAGATTTTCAAAGATTTTAATTTGCAACCTTTTCAAAATTCAATTATTCTTACAAATTCACCCCCTAAATGCTTTTAATATTCAATTATCTAAAATTTTAACTGAAATCCATTTTTTAATCAATTTTTATTATAAAATTCCACGAATATTCAATTATTTAAATATAAAAATAAATACAAAATTTATTAAATAATTGAATGTTTCTCAAAATTGAAGTCTCATAAAGAATTTTATCAATAAATTTTTAAATAATTGAATTGCTTTGACGAACTTTAATAACATTTTTAAGCTTAATTGCATTTTTAGTGTAATTCAAATAAAATTGTATTAAAAATAATTAAAATTTTGCAATCAGTTTTATTATTTACGAAAATAATTGAATTCCTAAAAAGAATTTTATTATTTACGAAAATAATTGAATGATTGCGAAGAAATTTATAAAAAATTTGTAAATATCTGAATATCTGAGAAAATTTTATTATTTTATGAAAATAATTCAAGGTTTGCGTAGAATTTTATTGAAATTTTCAAAAATAATAAATTGAATTCATGAGAATAATTTTATTATTGATGAAAATAATTGAATTCTTTGTAAAGAATTTTAAGAAAACCTTTTTTTTATATAATTGTTTTTTTCAGGAATTGAAATTAAATTTTTAAGAATAATTCCTTTTTTCCAGAAATTTGATTAAAATTTTATTAAAAATAATTGAAATTCTGCGAATAATAATTTTATTATTTGTGAAAATAATTGAATCTCTAAGACGAATTTTATTATTTTTGAACAATATTTATTTTTTGCGAAGAATATTATTACTCTTAAAAATTTTTAAAATGAAATTCTCATAAACAATTTTTATCAATAAATTTTTAAATAATTGAATTCCTTTGACGAATTTTAATAAAATTTCTCAGAATAATTCCTTTTTTCAAAAAATTTAATTAAAATTGTATTAAAAATAATTTAAATTCTGCAATGAGTTTTACTATTTATAGAAATAATTGAATCTTTGTAAAAAAAATTTATTATTTATGAAAACATTGAAATTATTGTAAAGAAATTTATAAAAAAAATCGTAAATAATTGAATTCCTGTGAAAATTTTATTATTTTAGGAAAAAAATTTAAGGTTTGCGTAGAATTTTATTAAATATTTTTAAATCATTAAATCTTTTTTGAAAATTTTATTAAAATAAATATAGAAAATCATTAAATTTGGGAAAATTTTTGAATACAATTGAAATTTTGCCGAGAATTTTATCAAAAATTTTTTTTAAATAATTAAATTGATACGAACAATTTATTTTATTAAAATTTTTAAAAATAATTGAATTCTTGCAACGAATTTTATTTAAATTTTCAAAATCAATTGAATTCTTGCGTAGAACTTTACTAATTTTTTTTAAATAATAGAATTCTAGCCAAGAATTTTATAAAAATCATTCTAAGTAATTGATTTTTTTCGAAAAATTCTACGAATATTCTTTAATTTATTTTATTTGGAAATTTTCAAAGTAATTGAATTTTATATGAACAATTTCTTTCAAGAAATTGTTTTCTTTTACAATAATCCTGTTTCTTAATAATTGGAATTAAATATTATTTAATTCTTGAATTTTATTAAAAATTTTAGGAAATAATTGAATTCTTTTGAAAAATTTCTTTAATTTATTGAATACAATTTGTTAATAATTGTATTGAAAATAATTGAATTCCTAAGAAGAATTTTATTTTTTATAAAAAAATAATTCGATTCTTACGATGAATTTTATTTTTTATGAAAAATAATTTGATTCTTACGATGAATTTTATTATTATTTATAAAAATAATTGAATTTTTACGAAGAATTTATTAAAATTTTAGAAAATAATTGAATTCTTTCGAAAAATGTTATTAAAAATTTTTTGTTTTAAAATTGAATTATTGCAAAGAATTTTACTATTTACAAAAAAAATTGAATAATTTTGTTATTTCTCTAAATAATTGAATTTTTTCAAGAATTTTATTAAAATTTTTGAAAAAATTAAATTTTAGAGAAGAATAAAAAAAAATAAAAAATTTATTTTACCTTTCCTTCATTTTTCATTAATAAAAAGTTAATAAAAAATAAAAAAAAAGATGTAACTTTTTATTTTTTTTTCTTTTTTCTATTTCTTACAATTTTTCCTCCTTCTCATCACTCCGCTATCTCTCTCTGTCTCGTTTTTACCCTTTCCACCCTCTCTTGACACGTTTTTTTCTCTTTACATTTAGAGCACACATATACATGTAAGGAAGGGGTTACAGTGCTATTTAAAAATGTATAATATACGGTCTCCTCGGTTACGAGTAATGTCACCCACCCACACTTTAAAACTACCCTTTTTCCACCTTCCTCCTCCCTCCCTCCTTCCTTCCTTCCTTCCTTCCTTCCTTCACCCGAAAAATATTAGCCATGTAAATTTGACGAATTTCCATGAAAAGTTGACTTCATGGTAATTTTTCCAAGGGAAATTTTTTTGAGAGACTACAATTTTTGTCTCGAAATTTAATAATTTTTTTTCCATCCCAACCCTCGTTCAACTATAAAAATAAAAAAAACTCAAACATAAGAGGAAAATATATTACTTTTGCATTATATTACAAAACTGTTTTGAAAATGAAATAAAATAAAAATGAGAAATAGAAATGAAGGAGAAAAATGTAAAATAAAAAAATAGAAATGAAGAATAAAAATGAAAAATAGAAATGAAGAATAAAAAATGAAAAATAAAAATGAAAAATAAGAATAAAAAATAAAAATGAAAAATAAGAATAAAAAATATAAATGAACAATAAAAATGAAAAAGAAAAATAAGAATGGAAAAAGTTTATTTTAATAGAAAAAGTAACGCTCGAAATTTTTATTTTTTTTTACATATATGCAGAAGGAAAGAGAGGAAGTTAAAACTATACAGACTTGGCACGTTTTCCTTCAAAAGAATAAAAAAAAAGCAGGGGAAAAAACTCCCCTTTTTTATTCTTCTACTTTTCTCACGTAAAGGTCCTTAAACCATTGGAGAAGAATGTGTCGTACCTTCGCGAGAAGCCATAAACTTCACGATTGTCTGACTAGACGAAGATAAGCGAATTTACGTCTTTCGTTCACTGAATTCCTTTATTACAAATTATTTTCGAGATATCGCTAATTCAATTTATAGGTCCATTTACAATTCCCCTCTCCACGATCCCATAAAAAGTGTCTGAATCGACAATTTCAAATTTTTTCTAAATACCTGACTTATTTTTTTCAAAATTTCTATATTAAATTACAATTAAAAAAAAGAATAATTTTTTTAAAATAAATATATAATTACCAATTTATTTTCCCACAGGAACTAAAGTAGTTTTTAAATGATTTCAATGAAACGAATTTTTAAAATTTAACAATTCTAAAAATTGCAACTGTGATTCTTCCAAAATTCAATTATTTTTTCAAGTTTAAAATAATATTATTCAAAAATTTAATCATTTTATTTCAAAATAAAAACTAAAATATTATTAAAGTTTTACAACAATCAAAATTTTCAAAGATTTGCAATATAAAAAATCATTTGAAAAATTATTTCTTAAAATTCACACTATAAAAGCATCAAATATATTTATTGACTAAAATTTTAACTGAAATTCAATTTTAATTCAATTATTCTTATCACAAAGTTCTATACAAGAATTCAATTATTTAAATAAAAAAATAAATAATTTGTTGAACAATTGAATATTATAAAACTGAATTCTCATGAAAAATTTTATCAACAAATTTTTTAAATAATTGAATTCTTTCCAAGAATTTCATTAAAATTTTTAAAAATAATTTTTTTTTTATTAATTTAATTATAAAAAGGTATTGGAAATAATGATTAAATTCTAATAAACAAATTATATCAAAATTTTTATAAATTCTTGCGAAGAAGTTTATTACTTTTTTTTTAAATATTTAAATTCTTGGAAAGAATTTACTACTAGAATTCAATTATTTAAATACAAAAATAAATAACTTATTGAGTAATTGAATTCAAATTCATTTCCCATAAAGAATTTTATCAACATTTTTTTGAAATAATTGAATTTTCACGAAGAATAATTGCAATAAAATTTTTGATAATAATTAAATTCATTTAAGAAATGTAATTAAAAATTAATTGAAAATAATTATTACACTCTAAGAAACAAATTATATCAAATTTTTTTTAATAATTAAATTTTTTCGAAGAATTTTATTCAAATTTTTAAGAATAATTGCGTTTACAGCGAAATTAATTTAAAATTATTTTAAAAATAATTGAAATTCAGAGATAAATTTTATTATTTATCAAAATAATTGAATTTTTGTCACCGAATATAAATAAAGTTTTTAAAATAATTTTAATCTTGAGAAGAATTTTAAAAAAATTATATTGAAAACAATTCAATTATTTTAAAAAATTTCATTAAATTTTTTTTAATTAATTGAATTCTTCCAAAGAATTTTATTAACATTTTTAAAAATAGTTGCATTTTTCGCCGAATTCATTTAAAAATTTATTAAAAATAATTAAAATCTTGCGATGAGTTTTAATATTTATAAAAATAATTGAATTCTTGCAACGATAATTTTAAATATTTTAAAATATAATTGAATTCCTCAGAAGAATTTTAAATTTTTATATAAAAATAATTGATTTTTTTCGAAAAATATGAGTAGTTTTATTATTTATGAAAATAATTTAATTTGTCACCGAACTTTAATAAAGTTTTTAAAATAATTGAATTCCTGAGAAGAATTCAAAAAAAAATCTTTTTAAAGAAATTATTTTTTTCAAAAAATTGTATAAAAAATGAATTCATTCAAAAAATTTGTATTAAAATTATATTGAAAACAATTCAATTATTATAAAGAATTTCATTAAAATTTTACAAAATAATAGAATTCTTTCAAAGAATTTTATTAAAATTTTTTAGTATAGTTGCATTTTTCGCTGCATTCATTAAAAAAATTTATTAAAAATAATTGAAATCCTGCGATGAGTCTTAATATTTATAAAAATAATTGAAATTCTTCGATAAGTGTTATTATTTATATGAAAATAATTGAATTCTTGCTTAGAATTAAAAAAAAAAATTTACAAAATTGAATTTCCATGAAAAATGTTTTTATTAGTGAAAGTAATTGAATTATTGTGATGAATAAAAAATTTTGTTAAATAATTGATTTTTTCGAAATTTTTTGTAATTGCTATTCCTAAATTAATTGAATTCTTGTGATACTTTTCTATATATGAAAATAATTGAATGTTTATGATGAATTTTATAAAACATTCTTTTTAAATTATTCAATTCTTTTGGAAAATTTTTTATTAAAATCGTAGATATTAAAAATCATTGAATTACGAAAAATTTGTGAAAATACTATAAATCCTAAAATGCAAAAATAAAATAGATACTAAAATATAAATGTAAAATACTATAAATATTTTAAAAGTTACTTAATATTTCTTTGTCACTGTAAAATTTCATAAAGACAAAAAAAAGCAACTTTTCTAAGAAAGAAAAAAAAATTTCCTGCTTCTATCGTCGAAACTCAAATCAATAATTCACAATTGTTCAGTGAAAAAAAAGACACAGACAGTAAACGCAAAGAATTATTGCATCATGTCAACGGTTAGTTAATTGAATCTACCACTAATATACATATTTATAAATTCGGCTTGGCACACGTGTATCTCGAGTATATTTATATCCTATACTGCCAATCACGAACAAGTATATACAACAATAATAATTTACAAAAGCAAACGAGGAAATGATTTTTTGTCTTCAAAAAAGCTTTCAAAAAAAAAAAAAAATTAAAATTCATCATGAACTTGTACATCACGTATACGTACAAATATTCCAAAATTCATATCACGTTCGACAAATCCATTCTAAACGTGCTTATGAATATTTTTCAAAAAATCAATAAGTTCATTTACAGTATAGAAATAAACTCTTAATTTCATATTTTCAAAAACCTTTAGTTGACATATGTGGAAAAATTCCGATTTTTTACTATGCAGCCGTTAGAATTTTTCCTTTTCACCCTATATCGATTGTTTGATTTGTCCTTGTCGAAGGACAGTAATTTTTTTTTCAAATTGCATACCTACGAGACCTAGAGGAAGTAAATCGTGCATGAAAAATATTTAAAAATAAAAAAAACTACACAACCGTAACGGAAAACAGTTTAAAAAAATTTCCATATTCTTTTAAATCTATTTTTAAATTTATAATTTTTCTCTCTAAACAAATTATTTCTATGTAGAAAATAATTCTCCATAACGACAATTTTTATGTCCGTAATTATAGAATTACTTATTTATTTTTTATTAATTCTATAATTATACAATTATTTACTTATTTATTTTTTATTAATTCTATAATTATATTTTTTATATAATAGTTTATTTATTCATACCTTACTTGTCAGTGAATTTAAAGTCCATCATAAAGTTGTAAAATTTCATTTTAATAATCATCGATTCATACCTGTAACAAACAGAAAAAGATACAATTAATTAATGTCAATAAAAATTATTCCGAATAAAAATAATGATATTCACAAAAATATACTAATTATTGTAAAATATATTCAGTGAAAAATATTTATAGTAAAAATATACACAGTATAAAAATATACACGAAAATATAATTACAAAAAAAAATACAAGAATAAAATAAAAAATTTGAAAAAAAACCTATAACATTAACAATCTATTTAAAGTCCAAAACATTATTCTCGAAATTTATAATTTGAACAACTAATAATAATATTTTTCCACAAAAAAATGAAACTTCATTTTTCACATTATATATTCAAGAGAAGAAAACTTGTTGGAAAATTAAACTCTGCAGAATAGGTAAATTAATTAACAAACAAACTTTTTCATATAATTGAAAACTCGTGGAGCTTGTTTGAAAAATACATGACTGCTCATTATAATTTTTCATAAATATGTAATATATTTTTTTTTAAAAACTGATATTGAACCACGTTAAAAAAAAAAAAAAGTGAGAGGTAAAAAAAAGAAAGAAATTGAGGAAGATAAATGTCAATCATTAAAAATTATTTTATAAAAAAAGGAAAGAGAGAGAGAGAAAAAGAGAGAAAAAAATCTAGAAAATACTTTGTAGAATATAAAGAAACAATTTTCGCCCGCACATTAGAACACTAAGAACGTTATATTCTTCATATTTATTGCATCAAAGAGTCGTGGTTTTTTCAATCACACATCATATACGGGAAGAAAATTTATTACATTGGTTTCTAGAAAGCGCAAAAGTGCAATAAAGTTATAGAGAATTTCTAATAGTGAGGACTGGTTGTAAGTATACTACAAGAATACTGTAATCATAAATCAAACTTTTTTTTTATAATTTGTTATAATATCTATGTAAAAACTAAAAGAATTTTACTTTGAGAAAAGAAAAAATATTTGAATTTTACTCTCTAAATCTAAATTAGTAGAATTCTACTAATAGTAAAAAATTTTACTAAGAAATAGTAAAACTTTACTAATTTTTAGTAGTTTTCATGGATAATTTTTTCCCTTTTCAATTACAGGCTTCGTACAAAATAATTAATTTTAAAAAAGTATCAAAAAGTAGCTTACAGACAGAAAAAAATAATAAAAAAGCAGCTATCGAAAAATTAAAATTCGAGACTCCATTTTTTATAATTTCTTAATTACATTCCATTATTTAAAATTTTAAATACAAAAAAAATAATTAATTGAATAATTGAATATTTTTTAAATTTGAATTCTTATAAAGAACTTTATCAACATTTTTTAAAAATAATTGAATTTTTACGAAGAATTGCATTACAATTTTTGATAATAACTCAATTCATTCAAGAAACGTAATTAAAAATAAATTGAAAATAATTATTACACTTTAAGACACAAATTATATCAAATTTTTTTTTAATAATTAAATTTTTTCGAAGAATTCTATTCAAATTTTTAAGAATAATTGTGATTTTAGCGAAATTAATTTAAAATTATATTAAAAACAGTTGAAATCCTGTGATGAGTGTTATTATTTATGAAAATAATTGAATTTTTGTCACCGAATTTCAATAAAGTTTTTAAAAATAATTTTAATCTTGAGAAAAATTTTAAAAAAATGATTTTTTTCAAAAAATTTTATAAAAATCATGTTTTAAATAATTGAATTTCTTTGAAAATTGTATATTAATTATGAAAATAATCGAATTCTTTCAAAAAATTATATTCAAAATAATTCAATTATTCTAAAGAATTTCATTAAGAATTTTTTAAATAATTGAATTCTTTCAAAGAATTTTATTTAAATTTTTAAGAATAGTTGCAGTTTTTGCGGAATTCATTTAAAATTGTATTAAAAATAATTGAAATCCTGCGATGAGTTTTAATATATTTATAAAAAAAAATTGAATTCTTGCAACGATTATTCATAAAATTTTAAAAAATAATTGAATTCCTGAGAAGAATTTTATTTTTTATGAAAATAATTGAATTCCTGAGAAGAATTTTATTATTTATAAAAATAATTGAATTCTTTTAAAAAATGTTATTATTTATATAAAATAATTGATTTTTTTCAAAAAATATTAAGAGTTTTATTATTTATGAAAATAATTGAATTATTGTGAAGAAATTTATAAAAAATTTGTAAATATAATTGAATTCCTGTAAAATTTTTTTATTTTATGAATATAATTAAAGGTTATTGCGTAGAATTTTATTTAATAATTGAATTTTTTTAGAAAATTTTATGAAAATAGTAGATATAGAAAATCATTAAATTTCGGAAAATTTTTGAATACAATTGAAATGTTGCCGAGAATTTTATCAAAAATTTTTTTATTGAAAAAATTAAATTGATACGAACAATTTTATTAAAAATTTTAAAAATAATTGAATTCTTGCAACGAATTCTATTTAAATTTTCAAAAATAATTGAATTCTTACAAAGAACTTTAATAATTTTTTTAAAAATAACAGAATTCTAGCAAAGAATTTTATAAAAAAAATTTAAAATAATTGATTTTTTTCGAAAAATTTTATGGAAATTGTGTTTGAAAATAATTAAGTTCCTGTGGAAATTTTATTATTTATGAAAATAATTGAATTTCTAAAAAGACTTTTATTATTTACGAAAATAATTGAATCCCTGTGAAAATTGTATATTATTTATGAAAATAATTGAATTATTGCCAAAAAATTTATAAAAATTTTTGTAAATCATTGAATTCTTTGCAAAGAATTTTATAAAAAAAATTCGATAATAATTGAATTTCGTCGAAGAATTTAATTATTTATGAAAATAGTTGAATTTTTAGGAAGAACTTTATTAAAATTTCTGATAATCCTAATTTGATTCTTTTGAAGAATTAAAAAAAAATTTTTTTTGAAATTATTGGAGTTTCTTTAATAATTTCAATTAAATATTTTCAAAGTAATTAAATTTTATCTGAACAATTTTTTTCAAGCTTTTACAATAATCTTGTTTCTTAATAATTGAAATTAAACATTATCTAATTCTTGAATTTTATTAAAATTTTAGGAAATAATAAGATTCTTTCAAAGAATTTTATTAAAATTTTTAAGAATAGTTGCATTTTTCGCTGAGTTCATTTAAAAATTTATTAAAAATAATTGAAATCCTGCGATGAGTTTTAATATTTATAAAAATAATTGAATTCTTGATACGATTATTATTAAAATTTTCAAAAATAATTTAATTCCTGAGAAGAATTTTATTATTTATAAAAATAATTGAATTCCTTAAAAGAATTTTATTATTTATAAAAAATAATTGAATTCCTGAGAAGAATTTTATTATTTAAAAAAATAATTCAATTCTTGCGAAGAATTTTATAAAAATCTATTTAAACAATTGATTTTTTTCCGAAAAATATTAGGAAAATAATTCTGTTTTAAATAATTGAATTCCAGTGAGAAATTTTTTATTTATGAAAATAATTGAATGTTTACGAAGAATTTTATAAACATTTTTTAAAATTATTCAATTCTTTTGGGAATTTTTTTAAACTAATTTAGATTTAGAGATAAAGGAGTTCACTATTTTAAATTTAAAGTGAACAATAACAAATAAACATTTATGAAAAATAATTTTTTTTTTGTATTCCCTCAGCGTACTCTATATAAAAAATTAATCACATCCCCGTATATAAAATACAAATGAAAATAAAACAATCGATCGAGTCTTGTACCTATATATATATATATATTTTATAAAAGAAACAATTTAAATTCCTACCCATGCATATATACATAATGAAATAAAATTCGAAAAGTGTATCGTTGTCATTTTGCTCATTAAATTGCAATAATTAATTTAAAACAAATCTACGAGCGTTGTGCCTGAAACGAGTTGGAACATCCGGCGAAACAAATATTGAACACAATGGGATGTAAATCACAAAATAAAAGTTTTGCCAGTGTGTACATATAAAGACAATTGTAAACATTCAACCTGTGCGTAAGAGGAAGTGGAAGTCTGTCTCTCTCTCTCACTCGCTCTCTCACTATTCGTAAAAAGAATACAAAAATCAACGTAATAGAAACCAGTGCAAACTATACATATATGTATTTATACGTGTATATGGGAGAAATATGAATACAATGGAAATAAGTTGTATGAGTAAAGAGTCTCTTGGGCTGCGAACACTCGAATATAAATTTCCTGTCGCAAAATTGTCTCGATTAAATCGAGGAAAGCATAACAAGAAAGCACGTAAATCGCACACCTGTGCGCAGAAAACGTTAGATTACTCATTTTTTAGAAAATATATAATAGTAATTCTACAATTATTTACAAAAATAAATTTAGAAAGTTTGCCAATCAATGTAAATGTACCTTAACGGATCAACTTTAAGACCCAAAAAAAGTCGCATAAATTGAAATTCACAACAAAAGTCGCGAAAAGTCGCATGAAATTTCCGAAAAAGTCGTATAAAATTTAAAAAAAAAACGATAAAAAAAAGGCAAGAAATTTTAAAAAAATGTAAAAAATAAAAAAATGGCAAAATGTTAATGGGGTTTTATTAGAATTGAGTGTAGAATGTATAACTAAATATTTATATGAAAATTATTTTATTCGTATAAAATATCAAGAAAATTATCAATCCTCTAAGTCAAATATTAAAATAATAAAAACATCCATTTTAACGTTTCGACAAATATTCTATGTGTCGTTTTTTTATTTGCAATGAAACAAAAAATAATTTCTAATCGTAATAATTGTTTTTCAAAGCAAAAAAAAAATACTTAAATGAATCAAATAAACGGTTTGATTATTTATTTATTCAAAAAAATTATTTTTTCTATTATTTTTTTATTATATTTAAAAAAAAATTTAATAAAATTTGTTCGCAAACATTTAATTATTTTCATAAATAATAACAATTTCACAGGAATTCAATTATTTACAAATTTTTTAAATCAATTTCTTCGCAATAATTCCATTATTTTCATAAATAATAAAACTTTTTTTTTAAAAATTGAATTATTTTCATAAAAAATAATTGAAAACTATAGAAAATAATTATAAAACATGAAGAAATCGATGACTCCGAGTCGAAGACTCGGAGTGATGGATTTCTTCATGTTTTATAACAATTTTTTATAAGTTGTTTAATTTCAAAAAGGTTTGAATTTGAATCTTTTGAAGAATTTCAATTCCTATGGAAAAATTTTAATTCTAATTTCTAATTTAAATAATTGAATTCCTGCAAAATTTTTATTACCTATTCATGAAAAGAATTAAATTCTTACAATGATTTTTAAAAAAAAAATTTTTAAATAATTGAATTCTGTTTGGAAATTTTATGAAAATAGTAGATATTAAAAATCATTGAATTGCAGAAATTTTTTTAAAAATAATTAAATTTTTCAAAGAATTTTATTAAAATTTTTGAGAATAATTGAATGTCTGTGTGGCTTTTATGAAATTTTTATTGAAAATAATTGAATTCCTGAGAAGTATTTTATTATTTATGAAAACAATTGAATTCTTGCGAACGATTTTATTAGAATTTTTTTAAATAATTGAATTTCCAGGAATAAATTTATTACTTTTAAAAATAATTGTATTCTTATGATGAATATTATTTATTAAAATAATTGAATTCTTGAGAAGAATTTAATTAAAATCTAAAAGAATAATTGAATTATTTCAAAAAAATTTAATTAAAATTTAATTTAAAATAATTGATTTCTTTCCAACAATTTTATTAAAATATTTGAAAATTATTGAATTCCTGTGAAAAATTCTAATTTTTTTTTGTAAATAATGGAATTATTCCAAAGAATTTAAAAGAAAACAATTTTTTTAAATAATTGATTTTTAGAGGAATTGAAATTAAATTTTCAAGAATAATTACATTTTTTGAGCAATTCCTGTAAAATTGTATTAAAAATAATTGAAATCCTAACATAAATTTTATTATTTATGAAAATAATTGAATAGCTGCTAAGAATTTTATTAAAATTTTCAAAAAAAAAAAAAAATTCCTGAGAAGAATTTTATTATTTATTTTATTATATTATTTTATGAAAATAATTAAAGGTTTGTGTAGAAAATTTGATTAAAATTTTCAAAAATAATTCAATTCCTGAGAAGAATTTTATTATTATAATTGAATTTTTGTGAAAAATTTTATTAAAAAGTTTAAAAAGACTTGAATTCTTGTGAAAAACTTTATTTGTGAAAATAATTGAATTTTTCGATTAATTAATTCAAAATAGTATTAAAAATAATTGAAATTCTTCGATGACTTTTATTATTTATGAAAATAATTGAATTGTGGCTTAGAATTTTATCAAAATTTTTTTTAAATAATTGAATTTCTATGAAACATTTTGTTTTCGATTAACTAATTGAAAATAGTATTAAAAATAATTGAAATTCTTCGATGATTTATTATTTATGAAAATAATTGAATTCTTGCTTAGAATTTGAAAAAAAAAATTTTATTAAATTGAATTTTCACGAAAAATGTTATTATTAGTGAAAGTAATTGAATTATTGTGAAGAATTGTATAAAAATTTTGTTAAATAATTGATTTTTTTTGTAATTTTCTTGAAAATGCAATTTTAAAATAATTGAATTTCTGTGGAAATTTAATTATTTATTATAATAATTGAATTTTTGGTGAATTTTATCAATTTTTCTGTTAAATAATTGAATTCTTTTGCTAAATTTGATGAAAATACTAGATATTAAAAATCATTGAATTTCGAATATTTTTTGAAAATAATTGAATGGTTTTAAAGAATTTGATTATAATTTTTGAGAATAGTTTTTTGATTTCTTGTATTAATTAGCGAATTTAAAGTAGTGGAAATTCTCAAAAAAAAAAAAAAAAAACAGAAATAGCTTTTATTTATTTTATTTATTTATTTAATTAGATCAAGTTTTTTTTAGTGTCTAAAATCTAAAAAAGTACCCAAATAGTAGCATAACGTAAAAAAGGGAGTAAATAGTAGGTTTTACTAGATGAGTTCGAAGCCTGATACTTGTATATTAAGGTGAAAAAAAGTCCCATGAATCCAAAGCCTGTTATTCCTTAGAAAAAATCCAAACATTCTCATATTTGATTTTTCCTTATTCCTGAATGTCAAGAAATTATCATAAAATTGCTTGCAATATAATCAAAAAGGACTTGTCTTCAGAGAACTGGATTATTTCACTGAAAAATAGATCTCCAAGAAAAGTCAAATAACTACTGAGGGTATTTTTTTTTTTTACTTTATTTTTCACAGTACTTGTCCATTTTTCTTTTTCCTCCACAATTCTTGTACTTTGTGAAGGAAGAGAGAAAATATAGCCATGGATTGTAGACAATTATTGACCAGTTATTGTGGATTATTATAGGGTTGACTGCCGATTAGCGCGTTAAACACAGCAAGGAGCCAGATTCTATATTGTATATGCCAAGAGTAAGAGAGAGAGAGAGAGAGACCAGGAAATTTTCTTCCTTCAACTAGATTTCTACGCTTGAATTGCTCTTCTCGGTTTACTGGCCTCAGCTAAAGTCTTAAGGCAGCGCTTTGCCTTGCGATATATATTTTTTACCCCCTTTTTATTTTGTTTCTTTGGCTATTTTTTTTGCCCCTTCCTTTTATCCTAATGATTCGTCTCCTGCTGTATATAAAGACCGGTTTCCTAGCCACGCGCAACGAGAAATGACGTTTTTCTTCCCGCTCCAGGGACAAAGACTCGAGGAGATGAAATAGATGCACGTTTCATCTTCTTATGTAGTTTCTTTACTGATAGTAGGATTAGTGGAAAAGAGAGGAACAAAATTCACGGATTTTTGTCGTTTGGTATTTTTTGTGTCTTATAATTTGATTCCCTGAAGAAAGAGAGAGAGAGAGAGATACGCTTTTTTTTTATTGTAATTTGAAACCTGACGGGGAAAATAAATATACAGTTGTTGAGAGTAGATGAATGTTTACAAAGAACTGGATTTCAATATTGAAGAATATAAAATGTTGCTGAGTGAAGGGAAAATTTCCTCTAAATTGAAATAAAGTATAATATATGACGCGTTCCCAAGAAAGGTGCCTAGGAAGCAAATCTTAAGGTTATGTTTATCTTATTTTTACCTCAATTAAAACTTTCTTCTTTTTTTTAATCTGAATTTAAAATCAGTTTTTATAAATTATTTTTGGAGATAACAAAACTTGAACAATAATTAGCAATAGTAATTAATTTATTTTCTGTATTTTTACTCCAAAAAAGAAAAATTATAAACATAATCTAAAATCGTTCGTTTCCTTTCGGTTTTTGAGAAAAAAAATATGATTTCGACTTCAAGGACCTTAAAGTTCAAAAACAGAATTTAAGGTTTCGTTCTCGATAATTAATTTTAAAAAATTAGCAAAAAGTAGCTTAAAAACAGAAAAAAGTAGTAAAAAAAAGTAGCTATCAAAAAATTAAACTTGAAGACTCAATTTTTTTATAATTTCTTAATTACATTCAAAAAAAGAATAAATTTTTAAAAATAAATACTTAAATACCTATTTATTTTGTCTACAGGAATAAAAATATTTCAAATAATTGCGATTTTAGCGAAATTAATTGAAAATTATATTAAAAATAATTGAAATCCTGCGATGAGTTTTATTTTTTATGAAAATAATTGAATTTTTATCACCGAACTTTAATAAAGTTTTTAAAGTTTTTAAAATAATAATTATTATAAACAATAATTATAATAAATTCTTCTCAAGAATGCAATTATTACATTCTTGAGAAGAATTAAAAACAAATCTTTTTAACGAAATGAATTTTTTTCAAAAAATTTTATGAAAAGTGTGTTTTAACTTTTAAATAATTGAAATTCTTTAAAAATTGTATATTATTTATGAAAATAATTGAATTCATTCGAAAAACTTTATTAAACTTATAGTGAAAACAATTCAATTATTATAAAGAATTTCATTAAAATTTTTTGAAAATAATTTTATTGGATTAGAAATAATTATTAAATTCTAATAAGCAAATTATATCAAAATTTTTTTTAAATTCTTGCGAATAAGTTTATTACTTTTTTTTCAAAATAATTGAATTTTAAAAAAAAAATTTCTACGAGAATTCAATTATTCCAATAAAAAAATAAATAATTTATTGAATAATTAAATATTTCTTCAAGTTGAATTCTGATAACGAACTTTATCAACATTTTTTAAAAATAATTGAACTTTTACGAAGAATTGCATTAAAATTTTTGATAATAATTAAATTCATTCAAGAAATGTAATTAAAATTAAATTGAAAATAATTATTACACTCTAAGAAACAAATTATATCAAATTTTTTTAAACAATTGAATTTTTTCGAAGTATTTTATTTAAATTTTTGAGAATAATCGCATTTTTAGCAGAATTAATTTAAAATTATATTAAAAATAATTGAAATTCTGCGATGAATTTTATTATTTATGAAAATAATTGAATTTTTGGCACCGAACTTTAATGAAGTTTTTAAAATAATTGCAGTCTTGAAAAGAATTTTAAAAAAATCTTTTTAAAGAAAATATTTTATTAAAAAAATTTTTATGAAAATTGTGTTTTAAAGAATTAAATTTCATAGAGAATTGTATATTATTTATAAAAATAATTGAATTCTTGTGAAAAATTTTATTAAAATGTTTAAAAAAAAATTTTATTTCTGTGAAAAATTTTGTTATTTTTGAAAATAATTGAATTCTTTATAAGAATTAAAAAAACATTTATTTAAATATTTAATTTTTTCGAGAAATTGAAATTAAATTTTTAAGAATAATTGCATTTTTTGAGCAATTCCTGTAAAATTGTATTAATAATAATTGAAATCCTGGGATGAATTTTATTATTTATGCAAAAATAATTGAATTATTGCGAAAAATTTTATTTAAATTTTCAAAAATAATTGAATTCCTGAGATGAATCTTATTATTTATATAAAAATAATTGAATACTTGCGAAAAATGTTTAAAAAGAATTGAATTTCTGTGAAAAATTTTGTTACTTTTGAAAATAATTGAATTCTTTATAAGAATTTTTATAAACATTGTTTTAAATAATTATTTTTTTCGTAATATAATAAATATTATAAAAATGTTATTTTAAATAATTGAATTCTTGTGGAAAACTTTATTTGTGAAAATAATTGAATTTTTCGATTAACTAATTGAAAATAGTATTAAAAATAATTGAAATTCTTCGATAAATTTTATTATTTATGAAAATAATTCAATTCTTATTGCTTAGAATTTAAAAAAAATTTTACAAAATGGAATTTCCATGAAAAATGTTTTTATTAGTGAAAGTAATTGAATTATTGTGAACAAGTGTATAAAAATTTTTGATAAATAAATAATTGATTTTTTCGAAATTTTTTTGTAATTACTATTCTAAATTAATTGAATTCTTGTGAAAATTTTTTATATATGAAAATTATTGAATGTTTGCGAAGAATTTTATAAAACCTTTTTTTTTTTTTAAATTATTCAATTCATTTTTTTTTAATTATTCAATTCTTTTGGTAAATTTTTTATTGAAATAGTAGATATTAAAAATCATTGAATTACGAAAAATTTGTGAAAATAATTGAATTTTTTTCAAAGAATTTTGTATTAAAATTTTTTGAGTAAAACAAATTTCTTTTCTCTCGATTTTTTTCTTTTATCAAATATTTCACATTAGGCAACATAATTTGATTACTTCAGATATAGTTATACATACACAGAAAGTGAATCGGATAATCCGATTCACTTTTTTCGCGTGTGCAATGATTAAAAAGGAAAAAGAGAGTAGGGACGATATTAATTAAGAAAATTGTGAGAAGGGTTATAAAAATGAAAAATCTTTTTATATAAGTGGGAGAGAGGGTTTGGAAGCTTTTTCCGGGAATTGTAGTAGTAACTGTGGAGAAGCCGAGCTTCCAGGTCAGAGTATAATTTTAACTGCACTTTAAATGCAAACGACAACCTAATGCGCTTCGTTAGAGTTCGTAATTATATGCGTAATTGTCACTAATTGCAAGAGACCCAAAGGAATGAGATTTTCTTTGAAAAAAAAATATATATAGCATTTGAGAATTTTTTTTTCTAAAATACATATATTTTTAGATACATAGATTCCACACATTCTAATTTTAAAATCTACAGAAAAAAATTTATTCTACAAATTCCATAATTTTTCTAATTTTTCACTTTTCTTTTTATAAATCAGTATTTAATTATTTTTTCACTTATTCTTCTAATAATAGATAATAAAAATAAATATAATAATAATAATAATAATAATAATAATAATAATAATAATAATAATAATAATAATACAAAAAATTTGTTTTAATTTTTTCTTCAATTTCTATTCCATTTTGTTTCATAATAGACCGTTTTTAAATTTTTTATGAAAAAAAAAATAAATTGCCCTTGAGATGGAAATTAAAAAAATGTAAAATTATTTCCTCCTTATAAGTGACTTTTAAATATATGTCTAAAAACGAAATTCGTTATTTTGAAAACAGTAATTAGTTTTATGGCTTTTATATAATTTCTCGAGGTTGAATGAATTTTAAGTAGAAACATTGAGTTTCTAATGATGTTTATTATAATGTTTTTTTTAGAGAAATAAAAATTTAAATTTTCTAAACTACAAGTCTTTTTAATTAACGTATTTAAATGCAGACTTTTTTTCATCACTTTTACACTCCTCTCAAGAATAATAATTATTCAAAATAAAGAAAAAAATATTTACATACTCTAAATTAAAGAATACTGGCCACTGATTTATTCTTCAATTTTGTATAATTGAAATTGAATGAAAAAAATTTTGTTTTTGAATCGAACGAAAATTGAAATGTTTTGTCCATGAATGCGACTAATAAAACGGGAAATTCATTGAAATTATAAAATCTAAATCTAAAAAAGATATATGGATTTATAATCTATTTACATATAAGGCATGATACCACCTCTCAGGTTAAGGTTGGAAGTGTGCAAACTTATGTAACGAGACTTGAAAATCGTAAAGAGAGAAGTGAATGAAACCAGTTGATTGGAATATTTCTTTATCAATATAAAGATTATTGATTGATTCAGCAAGACTTGTATACAATTTTTTCGTTCATTTCTCTCTTTTTTGTTTCTTTATTTTTTTTTATTTTCTGTCTAAGTATCTGAAGTATAATGTTTACTAATTTCAATTAGCGACTGAATTTCGCTTTTAAATTAATAAATTTTACTAATGAATAATTGTAGTAATAAATTCTAATTTCTACTAATTTTAAAAATAATAGACTTCGCACTTGATAATTAATTTTAAAAAAGTAGCAAAAAGTAGCTTTCAAACTAAAAAAAAAAAAAATAGTAAAAAAGTAGCTATCGAAAAATTAAACTTGACGACCAAAAAAACTCGTATTAAACACTTCACAAAGTTGACAAAAATCCCATTCTATATTTTATTTTTCTTGCTTTTTCCTAATTTTCACCAAGTTGAACTCCACAACGTTGATCAACGAAAAAAATTGTTCACTTAATAAATTAGTTCAAAATGACGCAGCAATATTGATACAAAAATATTTAGAAATAAAAAATTGATATTTATATTTTGATAATAATTATTTTACAATTCAATATTAAATTAAAAATAATACTTGAATGCATTAAATAAATTTATTTCGTTGATAAACGTTGTGGACTTCAACTTCGTTAATTTTCATCAGAAATATTTACTTCTTTCTTATCCTGCTAATAAAATTAATTCCTGCAACGAATTTTATTACTCATGAAAGAATTTAAATGTTTATAAAAATAATTTAATTCATGCAAAGAATTTGTTAAAAATTTTTAAATGATTTCTTTTGAATAATTTTATGCAAATTTTAATTTAAATAATTAAATTCCTGAGAAATTTTTATTATTCATGAAAATAATTGAATTCTTACGAAAATTTTTACAAATAATTTTTTCAATAATTGAATTTTGTTTGGAAATTTTATGAAAATAGTTAATATTGAAAATCATTGAATTGCGAAAAAATTTTCAAAATAATTAAATTTTATAAAGAATTCAATTAAAATTATTGACAATAATTGAATTCTTACGAAAGATTTTATTAGAATTTTTTAAAAATAATTGAATTTCCAAGAAGAAATTTATTACTTTTTAAAAAAAATTGAATTCTTACGATGAATATTGTTATTTATAAAAATAATTGAATTTTGCAAAGAATTTTATTAAAATGCCTCAAAATAATTGAATTTTCAGTAATAATTTTGTTATTTATCGAAATAATAATTGAATTTTTTTGAAGAATTATTTATGTAAGTAATTGAATTTTTCGAAAGAATTTTATTAAAATCGAAAAGAATAATTAAATTATTTAAAAAAAATGTAATTAAAATTATATTTTTTGAGAAGAATTTTAATAAAATCTAAAAGAATAATTCAATTTAATTTTATTAAAATATAATAAAATAATTGAATTTCTGTGAAAAATTCTAATATTTTTTGTAAATAACTAAATTCTTCCAAAGAATTTAAAAAAAAACATTTTTTTAAATAATTCATTTTTTCGAGGAATTGAAATTAAATTTTTAAGAATAATCACATTTTTTTAGCAATTCCTGTAAAATTGTAAAAAAAATATAAGAAATCCTGCTATGACTTTTACGATTTATGGAAATAATTGAATAGTTGGTAACATGAAGAAATCGATCACTCCGAGTCTTCGACTCGGAGTGATCGATATCTTCATGTTTTATTAAAAAATTTTTAACCAGAATTCTTCTTTAAATTAATTATTTTTAATAATTTTTAAAAAATTTGTTTGAAAAAGTAGGAAAAATTCAAAAACATTCAAACATTATAATTTGAAACCTTTTCAAAATTCAATTATTTCTGAAAATAATTGATTTCCTGACAATAATTTTATTATATTGATGAAAATAATTGAATTGTTAGCAAGAAATTTATTGAAATTTCTAAAAATAATTGAATTCCTGACAAGAATTTTATTATTTCTGAAAATAATTGAATTCCTGACAAGAATTTTTTTACTTATCTGAAAATAATGGAATTCTTGGGAAGAAATTTATTGAAATTTCTAAAAATAATTGAATTTTTGGGAAGAAATTTATTAAAATAATTGAATTCCTGAGAAGAATTTTAATATTTTTGAAAAAAATTGAATTCTTAGGAACTCGAAATTTATTGAAATTTCTAAAAAGTAATTGAATTCCAGACAAGAATTTTATTATTTATGCAAATAATTGAATTATTGAGAAAAGTTTTATTAAAATTTTCAAAAATAAATTGAATTGCTGAAAATAATTTTATTATTTATGCAAATAATTGAGTTGTTGAGAAAAGTTTTATTAAAATGTTTAAAAAAAATTGAATGTCTGTGAAAAATTTTATTATTTTTGAAAATGATTGAATTATTGAGAAAAGTTTTATTAAAATGTTTAAAAAGAATTGAATTTCTGTGAAAAATTTTGTTATTTTTGAAAATATAATTGAATTCTTCATAAGAATTTTTTATAAACATTGTTTTCAATAATTATTCTTTCGAAATATAATAAATATAAAAAAAAAATTATTTTAAATAATTAAATTTTTCTGGAAAACTTTTTTTGTTAAAAAGAATTGAATTTGTCGATTAATTAATTTAAAGTAGTATCAAAAATAATTCAAATTCTTTGATGAGTTTTATTATTTATGAAAATAATTGAATTTTTGCTAAGAATTTTACCAAAATTTTTTTCAAAAAATTGAATTTCTATGAAAAATGTTATTATTAGTGAAAGGTATTAAATAATTGTGAAGAATTGTATAAAAATTTTGTTCAATAATTGATTTTTTCGAAATTTTTTTGAAAATGCTGTTCTAAATTAATTGATTATTAAACAATTATTATTATTATTATTTTTTTTTATTATCAATTCAAAAGCGATAAGTCAGTCACTAATTTAAATAATTAGACATTTTTACTTATTTAAATTTAGAGAGACAAAATCGATATTTTCATGTTTTATAATAATATTCTCATATGTTACTGAATTTCAATTTTTTGAATATCTTTTTTTCTATTAAAAAAAAAATAATGATTAAATATTTATTTAAAAATGAAGTTATATTGATGTTTTCGAATAATTTATTTTTGTGTATCTAATCATTTTGCGAGTGAATCAGAATATTCTTTAGAGTCAAAGTTTTTGTTTGGAAATCAGAGAGTTAATTAATTTGGTAAAATATAAATGTAGTTTTAAAAATCTGGAAAAATTCTCTTTTTTAACCTGGAAAACCTGGAAAATTCAGGGAATTTGAAAAGAGCAAAAGCGTAGCAACCCTGAATTTCTAGAAAAAATAGAAAAAAGGAGAAATTTTCATATATTGAACTCGATGTAGATATTTTGCACCTAATAAAGATAATGCATGAATGAGAGACGTACACAGCTGCTGCTGCTGCTTGTAAGTAAAGGCAGAAACAGAAGTCATGAGAGGCTCTCGTGGCTCGACAGTGAGTAGCACCCGAGTGTACATAGAAAAACTTCCGGCTGTGCAAATACAAACGTAAGTCAAAGTCTGAGCAGTGAGCAGTGAGCATTGAAGAGAACGCGAATTGCCATACTGCCGGTCGGGTTTATATATCGAAGTCGACGATTTAACACGGATACGAATATGTGATAACGAGTACGGCCTTGTAAGTACTTACAAGCGACGATTAAGTCCGAGGACTCGTTAAACGAATACGATAACTTGAGCGGCCTTGTTGCTGTTCTATTCTATCTATCTATCTATATATATAATAGAAAATCTCCGGAATCTTTGCACTCGATTAATAGAAATCTAAAACAATTACCCATTTTCTCTTCTCGATATACCTAACGAAGAGACTCTCAAAAAATGATGAACAAAACAAAAAATTCAGCTTATCAACCATTTTCTTTTTGAGATTAATTTCAAGAATATTATAAAAGTTGATATTCTCACGAGAATTTTTAAGACAAGTTGAGGGGATTAAAACACAATACCTGATCACGCGAGTGATCAAGATACAGAGTAACACGATATGAAACCTTTCTGCTTCTGGTAAGACGAAATTCTACGAGCGTGCGAAGAATTCCGACTGACGAGGTCAACTTGTATCCAACTTGTTCGAACATCTCTTTCTCTTTTTTTTTTTTGTTTTTTTGTTATTAATCACAACAATAACAAAAAATCAGGAAATTGACAAACTTTTGGCAAATTGCAGTGGAATTCGGTCAAAAGAAAAGAACACAACGTTAATTATATTGCAATTTTTTAATTATAGACGTGACTCTAATTTTATAGACGTGCACGGAGAAAAATATAAAGTAACTTTTACTACTTTTATAGTAAAAAATTTCCGGTAGAGCATTTCTGGTAATTTTTACTACTTTTGGAGTAAATTTTGCTATGTTCGAAGTATATATTTCCTAAAATTAGTAAAATTTACTTCGAACGTATAACATCCTCCAAAAGTAGTAAAAATTATCAGAAATTTTAACTTTATTAAAATTTTTGAAAATAATTGAATTTTGTCGAAGAATTTTTTCTATTAATTTATAAAGATAATTGAAATGTTGACAATTTCTTTTTGGATTTTTTGAAAATAATTGAATTTTTGCAAAGAATTTAATTTAATTTCTTTTTTTAACAATTGAATTTTCGTGAAAAATTGCATTATTTAGAAAAATAATTGAATAATTGTGAAGAATTAAAAAAAGAATTTATAAATTTTTAAAAAAATAATTGAATTTTTGAGAAAAATTTTATTATTTATAAAAATAATTGAATTGTTGCGAAGTATTTTATTTAATTTTTTTCTAACTTTAAATTCTCGAAAAAAATTGTATTATTTCAAGAAAAAATTGAATAATTGTAAAGATTTAAAGAAAGAATTTATAAAATTTAAAAAAAATAATCGAATTTCTGAGAAAAATTGTATTATTTATGAAAATAATTGAATTTTTGCGAAGAATTTAATTTAATTTTTTTTTAATAATAACATAAATAATTGTGAAGAATTAAAGAAAGAATTTATCAAATTTTAAAAAAATAATTGAATTTCTGAGAAAGGATGTATTATTTATAAAAATAATTGAATTTTTGCCAAGTATTTTAATTAATTTTTTTTTAAATTTAAATTCTCGTGAAAAATTTTATTATTTAGGAAAATAATTGAATATTGTAAAGAATTAAAGAAAGAATTTATCAATTTTTAAAAAAATAATTGAATTTCTGAGAAAAATCTTTTTATTTATGAAAATATTTGAATTTTTGCGAAGTATTTTATTTATTTATTTTTTAAATTTAAATTCTCGTGAAAAATTATATTATTTTGGACAATAATTGAATAATTGTAAAGATTTATAGAAAGAATTTATCAATTTTTAAAAAAATAATTGAATTTCTGAGAAAAATCTTTTTATTTATGAAAATATTTGAATTTTTGCGAAGTATTTTATTTATTTATTTTTTAAATTTAAATTCTCGTGAAAAATTATATTATTTTGGACAATAATTGAATAATTGTAAAGATTTATAGAAAGAATTTATCAATTTTTAAAAAAATAATTGAATTTCCTAGAAAAATTTTATTTATTATAAAAATAATTGGATTTTCTAAGTATTTTATTTAATTTTTTTTTAAATTTAAATTCTCATGAAAAATTTTATTATTTAGGAAAATAATTGAATATTGTAAAGAATTAAAGAAAGAATTTATCAATTTTTAAAAAAATAATTGAAATTCTGAGAAAAATTTTTTTATTTATGAAAATTTTTTAATTTTTTGCGAAGTATTTTATTTAATTTTTTTTTAATAATTTAATTCTGGTGAAAAATTGTATAATTTGGGAAAATAATTAAATAATTGTGAAGAATAAAAGAAAGAATTTATCAATTTTTTAAAAAATAATTGAATCATTGTAGAATTCACGTCACATTAATAAATGATAAATTTAACTAGCCATAATTAGCGCTAATTAACTCTATTAAAGAAACAAAAATTCTTAATCTCTTTCAGGAATAAGAGAAAGTTGGGCAATAATGTCAATGACCAACTGTAATAAAAATTTAGACGATCATCAAAATGTTGATGATATTATTATAAAAAATATTTTTTCCGTTACTAAAAAATAATTTGGTTAGTAATTTTTGACGTTAGTAAAAAATAATCAGTAACTTTTTACGTTACTAAAAAATAATTAGTTAGTAACTTTTTACGTTATTAAAAAATAATTAGTTAGTAACTTTTTACGTTAGAAAAAAATAATTTTAAAAATAGTAATAATAATGATTATGATAATGCTGATAATAATAATAACAATCACAGTTTTTCTAAGAATATCAAATCATTATTTGTAATTTAAAAAATCGACATAAATTTTAAAAAATTGTTTCGAAAGTTTAAGACTGAAAAGAGACTCTGATGATTTTTTAATTCCCAAATTGAAAAAAGGGGAATTAGAAACATTTTCATGTCTAAAACCCCCAAATTGTTTTCGATGCTCAGGCGACCAAAAAATTTTCACGAAACATTCAATAAAAAAATTATCACTATTTATAAAATAAAGAATTTGTCACCTAAAAGTATAATTTATAACTGTGTTTCTTGGGATGCTACAATGCTCCAGAATGTAAATTCGCGATCCATAAATGAAAAAATATATTTAGTCAATTATGAAAATTGACAATTGTCCGTACATAGTATTAGTATATACATGAAGATTAGGTAATTTTCTCGCTGCGATTAACTGAAATGCTTCCAGTAGTTTCATATTATAAACGGGGACACTTTATATAAAGATAAATAAGAGGCCGCGTATTGATGATAAAAGTAAAATCTTTCCACTTGCCGCTTATCCTAAGTTTTTGTCAGTTATCAGAAATGTTTTCAGAAACAAATTAATTACGTCACATGTAGCATAAATTGCACAATTTTTAGCATCGTTCAAGAGCACATTCATCAAAATAAATGTTCTTTTGAAACAGATATTATGCAACGAAAATTATTATTTTACAATTACAAAATCATATCCTACATTTATATTTTCTTGAAAAAAGAATAACGGAAAAAAAGAATTAAATTCTTTAAATATTTGCAAAAATATGCTCTCTAAATCTGAATTATAGTTAAAAATAACTAATTGTTACGTAAAATCGTGACTGAACATTTTTGCTATCAAAATTAGTTATTTTTAACTAAGGGGCCGTTCAAAAAATACGTAACGCTATTTTTCGGAAATTTGGACCCCGCCCCCCCCCCATGTAACGCAATGTTGTATACATTAGCGCCATTTTTTCTGCTGACCGTAACAAATAGCTTGACACCCCCCCCTCCCCCCTAAAGCGTTACGTATTTTTTGAACGGCCCCTAATTGAAGAGAGTACCTAAATATAAAATATTTTAAAAATGTAAATACTGAAAAATATTTATAAATATAAATATAAATATAAATATAAATATAAATATAAATACAAATACAATTACAAATAAAAAAATTAACTTCTTTTTGCAAACTAATATTATAACAATTTTCAACATACAAAATGTTTCATTAATTGAAAACTTGCAAAAAAATATAAATAAACATTAATAAACTTTACGTTTTCGATAGTCATTTCTTAAAATTCCGTATATTCTCTATGTATCAAAGTGGAGAAAGTGTGATTTCTAATTGATAAAAAGATAAAAGAGAATATAAAGGATTCACATAAAAGAAATCCAAGTCATCAGAACAGATATTTTTTTCCAAATAATAAAAGGTCTTAGTTTCAGAAATAAAAAATATGTACGTTAAAAGAGAAAGTTACATATATATACATCAAGAAGAATCTTTTTTTTTTTTTTTATTTTAAATGCTGTAAGTGAAATCTGCTCTCATCTTAATAACACATTTTGTACGCTTAATAATGAGATCAATACAAACAATTTTTTTTTTTTTTGTAATTAAAATCATATTTTTACAGACTGTGAAATCGATTTTTATACTCGAAATTGTAAATATAATTATTTTTACTACTTATTTACATACTTTTTTGTAAAATTAATTAATTAAAAAAACATAATTGATTTTTTAATTGATTTTTTAAATTAATTTTTCGAATTAAATATTTTAATATTTTGTACGATTTAATATAATTTTATTTGATTCATTTTGGAATACGCGGTATTTTTCAATAGTAATTTAATTAAACTGGAGAAAAAAATAATAATCATACCTGAGATATTTTTTAGCAGGTTCAATGAATTTGGCATATTTTTAAGTAATAGACAAATAACAAGAATGGAAAAATTGGGATATTTCGCTCAGCTTACCTGTAACAAAAAAAACAAAGAACGTCATTAATATATTAAATTCTCAATACGTAAAATTATTCAAATATTATTTATTTTTTTAAACGAAAAAAAAATTTACCTGGAACAGTGATAAGTTTTTCTAGAATAGAGAAAGTTTTAACTGAAATAACTAAAAATTTGTCCAATCCAGCAAAATTTGTAACTGTTCCAGGTAAATATTTTTTTTTCGTGTAGCGTCAAAGAATTCTCCTTTTCGTGAAATAAGAAAAAAATTAAACAAATTGTTTATTAAATAATTGAACTTTCGAGTAGCACTGGAACACTCCTGGTAATAAGTTTATCCTAAATTTTTTTTTAAATTCAATTATTTTCCAAATTTGCAATTAGAATTCTTCAAAAATACGATTATATTTCAAAATAATATTTAAAAGTAAACAAATAAAATTCATTAAAATATAAAATTTATTTCAATAAAATTGGACACAATTTTCAATTTTTTAAAATTATTTTCGGAAATGCAATTATTTTCAGAAAAATTTAATTACATTTTTTCAAGAAACAATTTTTCGATATTTCAGAATTAAATTATTCAAAACTTCAATACTTTTTGTTAAACAAAAATTTAAAAATTTATTCTTATTTATTTTATGATGACAGGAATTCAAATTTCATATAATTTCAATGAAAAAACCTTCTGAAATTTAATTATTTGTAAAAATTGCAATTGTAATTCTTACAAAATTCAATTATTTTTTTAAAATTGTTGAATTAATTTTTTGAAAACTTAAAGAATTTTTAAAGAAAAATAACGTTAATTTTTACAGTTTTCAAATAAACTTCATCTTTAAATTAATTATTTTAAATAATTTTCCGAAATTTCTTCTAGAATTCAATTATTTAAATACAAAAACTCATTTTTTTTATGATAATTGTAATTGTCCATATTTTTTTCCTAAGTTTTTAAGGTATAATATTTCCAAAAAGTTGTAATAAAAAAATTCTTACAATTAATTTTTTAAAAATATTTTCAAATAATTTTTGAAAAAAAAATAGTTTTCTAATCATACACGATTGAAAAATTTCCAAACAATTGAAATTTGGTAAAATCTTTTAAAAATAATTGAATTTTTGAAAAATATAAATAAAAATCCACAAATTTTCGAAGAATTTTAATTATAAATATGACCATGATTTCTCCTAAATTTTAATAAGTCTGAAAAAGTAAATTTTTATTCACTTTGTTCTAAGATAATTGAATCACAAAAAATTATGATAAAACAATTCTAAGAATTAGATTTTAAAAATATCTAATGTTTCGAAAATAATTGATTTTCTTAAAAGAATTTTTTTATAATTTAAATAAACTAATTAATTTTTTGATGAATTTTAATTAAAACTATTTTGAATATGATTTTTTTTTCCAAAATGTTAAAAATAATTATAAAATCTTATTATTTTTTGTATGTATTTGAATTTTCGGAAATATGTAATTGAAAATACAGAAAGTATTGAATTTTAAAAATTTAGAAGCAAATTTTCATAATTTTTATTGATTTTCATTTTTAAATTTACATCTAAAGATTGTTTTTATTAACATTATAAAAATCGACAGAAAACAAAATAAGTTACATTTTTTTTTTTACTAAAAATTGTGGTATTTTGTTTCAATGTTTGGAAGCAAAATTTAAAAAGTCGGAATTTATGAAAATAAGTAGAAAAAAGTCTGAATTTTCTTAATTTCCCTGACATTTCCCTGACTTTACTGACATGTGGCCACCTCGTTAATCATAATTAAATTGCACCAATTATTACATTTTTAAAAATAATTTAGTCTTTTAAAAATAATGTATGTCAGAACAAGTTTGTGCGCGCAGATTATAAGAATTTAAAATACACACAAACACAACCAACTTCTAAACATAATTGAGACTTGACTTCACCAAAATACTAAGCTTACAAATTTTATAAATTTCATCGATCATAAATTTCAAGATTTCAAACTTTCAAAAACGAAAAATTCCAATTTAGTGTGAATTCATCATTAGAAGATAAAAGAAAAAATAGTAGAAATTTACAAAATAGTACGTTTAGGGGCCAAAATTAAAAAAGGGGGACTTTTAGGGAAATAGGGGACAGATTGTAAAGCCTTCGAAAAAATATTTTAATTTCTGCCACAGTTGATGATCCTAACGTTCTGAACGTTCAAATGAACGAAATTTATTTATTTCTTTTTCAAATTAAATTTGTTTTGCAATAATTTTGAGTTGCAGTAAAAAAAATACTTAACTAAAATTTCGGAATGTAAAATTTAAATTTTTAATTTTTACTGCAATTTTTATTGCAAAACTTATAAAAATATTCTTAATAAAAAATATTTCGTTTATTTGAACGTTCAAAACTTGCGAATCATCACAGTTAAAAGAGCTAAATATTAAATGAATAAAGGAAGAAAATATTTTTAAAAAAAATTACAAAAGTTGCACGCAAAGACGCGGATGCGAAAATCTCGATTCGCTCAATGAACTTTGTTCCCGTCGACGGGGCGGAAAAGTCATTATAATAATCTCCTCTCGCGCTAATCTCAATATGACAGTGGACTTTTGGAACAGTGCATAGTAGACTTTCTTCATAACTCGCACACTAATAATTTACAGAATATATTTTCTAATTATAATAACATTATTTACACTGGACGTGCAATAATAATTTATAATACGCAAGATAGTAGACACTAAACACAGAGGCATAGACATGTACTTTGGAGGGAATCTACGTGTGTCTTTAATGAAACGAGTGTCAATATCGCTCAGCCAGCGTTTTCCTATTAAATGTGTGGGTGTACATACGTGATAATGCGCAGTAGCGCCGATGCTGTTGACCTTGCATTAAAAGCGCCGTTCAATCTCAACGTACGTTAACTCGAGATGAGTCTGTATTCAGCAGTTTCACGATAACATGAATTCTATCCAACCCCCCGAACATGTACATTCAAAATATTTCATCAAATTCCCAATTGCAATGGCGTACAAATACAATTGCATTTAATAATCAATTTTTACTATCTCCCAACGCTAATTAGAAAACTCAATCACAACAAGAATCGAAAAATTTCTTCTTTCCTAAAAATAGTCGAAACCCAATTCCTTCCGAAGGGAATTAGCCAACATTTTCTTTCTAATTCAGAAATCATTTCAATAAACCCAGAAAACACTATCAAGAACCAACAACAACAACAACAAAAAAAGTGTAGACGCACGATAATTCCGAATATAATGGTCTCATTGTGTCAATAGGAAACGCTAGTTACGCAGCGTCAGAACAAAAAAAAACCCCCCCATCCTGATCAACGAATCGTTTTCAAAAGAATGAAAGGTGTCACACCCTGATGAACAATATTATTGTTGCCAAACTATATACAACGTTTTTCGGGGTGGAAAAAAAAGAGATGCACAATAGACATCAACACACGACAATAACGATATCAAATCAAGGAACTAAGTGTCAAATTTTTACAATTCAGATTCTATTCACCGCACATGTGGAATGTCGCAATAAACTTCAATATCATTCCGAAACACTTTTTCACACACCAGAAAAATAACATATTCATTATACGTATTTTGTACTCGAAAATTGCAAATCTTGTACAGAGATCAAACGGTCAGGACCTTAAGACATTCAAGTTATTTATCAGTTTTTTTACGGATGTTTAAAAGTACAGATGATTTAAAACATGAATAATTAAAACTACATACATTTTTTTTTTATCATCTACAGATGCTTATTAGCTAAAACTACATAAATTAGAAAATTAAAAAAAGGAATAATTCATAAACCAAATAATTAACACTAACACTGGTTGAAGTTACCAAAAAATTGAAATTGAAAATTGAAAAAATTCAGAAGAAAAAATTGATGAATAGAAAAATTAAAACCATTATTTCTTCAAGTTACTAAAAATTCACCTTCAAGTTGTTAAAAATTCAAAGCTACAAAATGTAAAGGAAAAATTGAAAGGTGCAAAAATTAAAGCTAGAAATTTCAGCCATGGCTGAAAGATGGCTTCAAGATTAAAGATACTTTAAGAATCGAAAGCTACAAAAATTAAAGCCACCTTTTGTTAAAGTACAAAACTCGAAGCAGTGAAAGTATTTAAAAATACGGAGTTTACGGACCAAAAATTAAAAATTACGGACCAATTGACAAAAATAGAATCAGGCCGAATCAAATAAGAATAAATTTTACTTAAAACTAGAAATTTAATTTTTCATAGTTCTATAAAACATGAAGAAATCGATAACTCCGAGTCTTCGACTCGAAATCATAGATTTCTTCATGTTTTATAATAATTAATAATAATTATTAATAAAAATAATTTATAATAATTAAAATCATTATCAATTCAATTATTATTTTTAAGATTTTTTATATCTAAAATTCTTCTTTATATCGATTATTTTTAATAATTTTCGAAAAAGTTCTTTGACAATTTTCAAATTCATTTCTTTACAATATTCAATTTTACGAAATTTCAATTATTCGTAAATTCTTTAATTAAATAAATACTAGAAAATAGAAACTAAAAATAATATTAAAAAAACTTAATTAAACTTTTTCAAAAAAATTAAATACAAAATTCAATTATTTTCTAAAATTCACGCTACATTGCTTTTAATATTCAATTATTATCTAAAATTTTAACTGAAATTCAATTTTATGAAATGAAAATCAATTTTTATTAGAAAATTCTACTAGAATTCAAATATTTAAATACAAATTTAAATGTAAAAATACAAATAAATAATTTATTGAATAATTCAACGTTTCTTAAAATTCAATTCCCATAAAGAAACGTTATCAACAAATTTTCGAATAATTGAATTCTATCAACGAATTTTAATAAAATTTTTAGGAATAATTACATTTTTCGAGAAATTCGATTAAAATTGTATTAAAAATAAATAAAATAATTGAAATTTATTCTGCATTGAATTTTATTATTCATGAAAATAATTGAATTCTTGCGAAGAATTTCATTAAAATTTTCAAAAATAATTAAATTCTTGTAAAAAATTAACAGGAATTCAATTATTTTTAAAAATTTTAATAAAATTCTTGGCATAAATTAAAAATAACAAAATTCTTAGCAGATCTTCAATTACTTTTCAGAAATTTTAATAAAATTTTTCGCAAAAATTTAAATATTTTCGTAAAATAATAAAAATCTTTGCAGAGAATCAATTATTTTCAAAAGTCTTAATAAAATTCTTCGCAAGAATTCAATTATTTTCAAAAATATTAGGATTTTAGCAGAAATTCAAACGTTTTAAAAAGTTTTGACAAAACTTTTTTTTCGTAGAAATTCAATTATTTTTAAGACAATTTTAAAAAAATGTCTCGATAAAATTCAATTATTTTTAAAATTTTAATTAAATTCTTCGAAAAAATTCAATTATTATAATCTAAGATTTTAACTGAAATCTACTTTTAAATCAATGTTTATGAGAAAATTCTACAAGAATTCAATTATTTAAATACAAAAATAAATAATTTATTGAATAATTGAATGTTTCTTGAAATTCAATTCGTATAAAATTTTTAAAAATTTTTGCGAGGAATTCGATTAAAAATCTTTTGAAAATAATTGAATATTATTACTTTAGAAAATAATTGAATTCGTGTGATAAATATTGTTAATTATGAAAATAATTGAAATTTTTTAATGAATTTTATTAAAATTTTTGAAAATAATTGAATATTGTCGAAGAATTTTGCTATTTATTTATAAAGATAATTAAAATGTTGACAATGTTTTTTTAGATTTTTTGAAAATAATTGAATTTCTGAGAAGAATTTTAATATTTCTAAAGATAATAATTGAAATTTTGACGAGAATTTAAAAAAATTTTTGAACATAATTGAATTTCTGCGAAGAATTTTATTACCTTTGAAAATAATTGAAATTTTACAATGGATTTTATTAAAATTTTTGAAAATAATTGAATTTTATTACTTTAGAAAATAATTGAATTTATGTGAATAATTTTTTTACTTTTGAAAATAATTGAAATTTTGCAATGGATTTTATTAAAATTTTTTGAAAATAATTGAATTTTGTCGAAGAATTTTGTTATTTATTTATAAAGATAATTGAGATGTTGACTATTTTTTTTAGATTTTTTGAAAATATGTAATTGAATTTCGGAGATGAATTTAATTATTTCTAAACATAATTGAAATTTTGATGAGAATTTAAAAAAATTTTTGAACATAATTGAATTTCTGCGAAGAATTTGATTATTTTTGAAAATAATTGAAATTTTTTAATGAATTTTATTAAAATTTTTGAAAATAATTGAATTTTGTCGAAGAATTTTGTTATTTATTTATTTATAAAGATAATTGAAATGTTGACAATGTTTTTTAGATTTTTTGAAAATAATTGAATTTTGGAGAAGAATTTTAATATTTCTAAAGATAATTGAAATTTTGATGAGAATTTAAAAAAAATTTTTGAACATAATTGAATTATTGCGAAGAATTTTATTAATTTTTTAGGATTTACGGACCTATTTCGAGCCCGGTAAGTAACTTAAAATTGAAACTAAAAAAATGAACACTAAAAATAGAAAAAAAATACTATTAAATTGAAAAGCCAAATAATTAAAACAGCCGCAGCTTTAACGATTACCCAATTTCCCAAATGACAAACACGATGATTCAATAACACTATTATCAAAATTCCAATCTACGACTATAATAAAAACCACTTATTTTCTAACCTAATATATAAATTTAAATAATTCAAATTCTAAATTATACTTTCACCTACAACCTTATTCATAAATCATTGTCTGGACTTCTATTGACAGAAACTCAACAATGCACGAACAAGTATATTGTTAAGTTGAAAGTTTGCAATGGAGACACTCCAGTTTGCCTAGTCCAGGAGTATGTATTTAAAAAAATAACATTCATGTCGAGATTCTAAGATTATAACAAAGGATGCATATACTTTTTATAATAATACTTTGTCATTCACTTGCATTCATGTTTCTACAATGTATAATGCAGAGCGCGATACTATTTGAGAACATCTCCTTTCAGACTATACACAATACTTTCCTACATTTCGAACAATATAATAAGCATATTCTGAAATTTAATTTTAGTAGTGAAAATCTATAATCAAAATTTTTAGTATGGCAAATTACCTGTACGACTTTATATCACACTCCAAGGATATCAAATTAAAAACAACGTATCAAAACCAACGCAACAATTTTGATACTATTCGTCTTAATTTGATATCGATATGGAAAGATCTCTTTTTTTCATATTCTCGATTTGTAAATCGATATCAAATCGATTTTTTTATTTTCGATTTGTAAATCGATATCAAATCGAAAATAAGAAAAAAAAGGGATTTTACCATATTGTGGAATAACTTCTTAAAATACATTAATGACATACGATATTTAGTCGGTGGCGGTTTACTTAATGATAAGATATTTCTGTGGCTAAACAAAAATATGTTAAATTATTCCCAAAATAAAAAACCTGTTCTAAGAATGAAAATTTCCAAAAATCAATTACGTCAATAATACGACTACCTTGAAAATAACGCCTTTTGAAGAAAAAAACAATTTTCAAGAATAGGTTTCTTTAATTTAACTGCATTTCAAATTTAGAGAGTAGCCAATAAATAACAAACCTCAAGTTAAAATATTAAATTAAAAAATTTTTTTTTAAAGTAGAAGTTAATTTTCATTTTTAAATTTACATTTAAAGATTTTTCATCAACTTTCTTGATAACCCAATTATTTTCAAAATTTGCAATTAAAATTCTTCAAAAGTTGCTTTTCAAAAATTGTATAATAAAATACTTGAAAAAAATTCAGTATTTTCAATTAAATCGTACAAAATTTCAATTATTCAAAAAGATTTTTTATTATAGATATATTTAAAAAATTTAATTATCTAAAATAATGATTCAAAAACAATTTTTGAATTTTTTTTTCAAATATTATCTACATAATAAAAATAGTTTCAAATAATTGAAATTTTGTAAAAATAAATTGAAAATAATTAATTTTTTTCAAGTATTTTCTTACAATTTTTGAAAAATCAAATTTTGAAGAATTTTAATTGCAAATGTTAAATTAAATAACTGGGGTTATCAAGAAAGTTGATGAAAAATCTTTAAATGTAAATTTAAAAATGAAAATTAGCTTCTAATTTTTTTAAATTCAATATTTTTTCAGTATTTTCAATTATATATTTCTGAAAATTGAAATGTACATATACAAAAAATAATTACATTTTACCATTATTTTCAAAATTTTAGAGAAAAAAAATCATGTTCAAAATTTTTAATTAAAATTCATCCAAAAATTAAATAGTTTTCTTAAATTATACAAAAATTATTTTAAGAAATTCAATTATTTTCGAAAAATTATATTAAAATATTTTTAAAAACTAATTCTTAGAATTCTTTTATATCATAATTTTTTAATATTCAATTATCTTGGAACAAAGTAAATGAAAATTTACTTTACATATTAAAATTTTGGAGAAATCATGGTCCAGTTTATAATTAAAATTCTTCAAAAATTTGTTGTTTTTTATTTATATTTTTAAAAATTTCAATTATTTTTAATTTTTTTTACCAAATTTCAATTATTGTATGGGACTTTTTAAATTGTATGTAATTAACAAACTATTACCTTTCAAAAGTTATTTTAAAAAATGAATCGCAAGAATTTATTATAATTTTTTGAAAATAATAATATTTTCCAAAAATTATAATAAAGAAATTCTTACCTTAATAACTTGAGAAAAAAAACATGGACAGTTACAATAATTATTATAAAAAATTGAGTTTTTTTTATTTAAATAATTGAATTCTAAAATAACTTTCGGAAAATTATTTAAAATAATTAATTTAGTGATGAAATGTAGTTGAAAATTTTAGAAAATAATTAAATTCAGGTTGAGTTATAATTGGAATTTTTATAAATTCTTAAAATTCATAAATTTTACTCATTTTTAGTAAATTTTCATAATTTTTTCTAAAAAGAATTTTGTCAGGGAAAATAATTTTAATCAGGGAATTTTTTTTGACCGGGAAAAACCGGGAAATGACATTTTATTTTGACAGGGAATTTTATCAAAAGTACTGGAAAAATATTCAATTTCTAATATTTTTAAACAAATTAGAAATTTTGTTGTCCAACATAACAAACTTAAGAAAAGAAAATATTACATTCAATTTTAAATTCTTTCTATTTCTAACAATAATTAAACAAAATATAATTTTAATAAAATTCGTCGAAAAAATTTGAAGGAGAAAAAATTTCACATCCTATAAAATAGTGAAAAATGAATCAATTAAAAATTTTTTTTTTTTGCAATAATAAATAACAAAACAAATTTGAATTATTTAAAATTTAAACTAATTAGAAAAAAAAGTGATACGAAATTTATAAAAATTAATTTTTAAATAATCAATAAAGTAAATAAAAAAAAGAGAAGAAATAAAATTTCTTTTTGTAGAAAATAAATTTTTAAAAAACCGTATTTTGCATTAATATTAATTCGTTTTTTTACAATTATTCATAAGCAACTTTTTCTATATTTTAGAATATGTTAAATTAATATTACTAACATTAATATAGATTGAATTTTTGAATTTTAAAAACTTTCAAATTAAAGTTTCAAAAAAGTTGAATTGTAAAAGATTTTAATTAAAAATTCTGAATAAGTTAGTTTTTTGAACCATTTTTTATTCACATTTTTTTCAAATTAGTTATATTTTTAAATATATAATATTTAATTGAAAAACTTTCAAATTATTCAAAATCTCATGAAATTAGCTTGTAAACAAGTGGATTTTAGAAATATTTTAGTTAAAATTTCCAGAATTTAATTGAAATTTTGAAAATAATTTTTAATAACTTACGGTAGCAATTCTTAAAAATTATTCTTTTTTAAAGGATTTGAATTTGAATTTTTTTTTTAATATTCCTAAGGAAAAATAGTGGATAATAATTAAATATTTATTTCAAAAAATCTATTTAAGTTCCAAATGATTATACAGTTAACGATATTAAAAAAAATGTATTATAAACATATTTTGCAGTTTCAATTATTATTAGAGTAAACTAAAATAATATAAGGATTTGTAAAAAAAGTCAAAGTTTTGTCTAAAAATGAGGGAATTTGAAAAAATTAGAATGCAAAAATTCTAGGAATTATTTTTTTCAAAAATAATTTAATATAATTTTTTTGTAGCTAATTTCCATTAATTACCATTTTTAAATTTACACTTGAAGATTTTTCATTAGAATTTTTGAGAAATCAATTATTTTCAAAATTTACATTTAAAATTCTTTTAAAGTTTATTTTCAAAAATTTTTATCAATCACTTTGAAAAGAATCAATTATTTTCAAATTTAATTTTACAAAATTTCAATTATTGAAACTCTGTTTTATTGTAAATTTTGAAAAATTTATTTTAGTATTTAATATTTATGAAAATAGTTGAATTGTTTCGAAGAAATTATTAAAATTTTAGGAAATAATTGAATTTTATGGAAATATTTGTAAATATTTGAATTCTTACGAGAAACAATAGAAATAAGTTGCATTTTACACTAAAAATTATTGCAATATTTGGAAGAAAAGTCGAAAAAGTCGTAATTTTTTAATATAAGTCGAAAAAAGTGGCATTTTTTGAAAATAGTCGAAAAATGTTATAATATCCGAGGCCTGAATCTTTCATGGAATAATTTATTATCAGAATTTATTCTTTATGTTCGGGAAAAATAATTTATGACCGTGATTTTTTTTTATGAAAAAAGTGTCCACTCTGAAAAAGAATTTTGTCACCAGGGAAAATAATAATTTTGTCAGCAAATTATCGCATCAGGGAAATTGATAAACTGAAACTTGTGACCACCCTGAAGAGAGACAGATCATTAAGAGAATTGTTTCTTTGATAAATTTTTGAATACGATGATTATTTTTTTGTATGATATTATATTAAGTGTTTTTGTATTATGCGTTGTTGTTTTGCAGTTTTTATAAGTTTCTTTTTTTTAACCTTATCGTTATCGATTTGTGCCTGTTTCTATTTTCCTTGGAGGCAACGCGTCGCTCTTATATTCCTTTATTACTTCTGTTGCTGGAATATTAGTTTCTTTTCGACTCTTTGCGCCAGTTCACCTCCTCGGGGGCTTTCAACCCGCTGGATAATCAACTATATTTTCCTTCTCTTTGCCCTTCCTCTGCTCCCCTTTTGCGTCGATTCCCGGCCTCTCTCTCTCTCTCTCTCTCTTTTTCTCTCTTTAACCGAGAAAAAGAAAAGGAAAAAAAAAGTAGAAAGAGATGAGGTAAAGGTTAAACGCGCTCAGCAGTTGGCGAGAGAGAGAGAGAGAGAGAGAAGGAGAGAGGCAGAGATAGCGGCAAAAAGAGAGACAGAATAGTAATAACCTCCTGCACCTGCACACCCAGCTATACGTATAGCTGATTGTGCTATATACATTTTAGTTTGAGGAATACATTTTCCCTTGTATATTTATCTCTCTCTCTTTTTCCTCTTTCTCTCTCTTTTTTCTCTTTCTCTCTCCTTTTCTCTCTTTCTCTCTCTTTTTTTCCCTTTCTCCCTCTTTTTCTCTCCTTTTCTCGCTCCTTTCTCTCTTTTTCTCTCTTTGAGTGAAAAAAAGAGAGAGAGACAAACAGAGAAAAGAGAGACTTCTCAGTAAAAAGAGAAGGAGCGATATTGCAAGTGAATAACATCGAGCGTCTCTTTTCAAGAATGGTTTTCTATATAGTTGCTTATCTATATGTTGAAGCAGAAGCAAGCACAAGTTTTCCTGGCTCCGACTAAACGCAAGTCGTTCCCACTGCCGGTTGGCCGTGACACACATATACTCCCTCTCCGAGAGGAGAGAAAAGAGAAGCGAGCAGGATGCTCTCCGAGAATCAGATGGCGAAAATCAACTCAACCGCTGACCAAATTCTTCGCTCTCTCAGGGCAAAGACCCTTTATGCTTTTCAATTCCACACCTGCCTTTCTATAAGACCTCTTGTGAGTTGTGACAACATAAATTGCCTTATTTAGCCTCTAAACGTGTATTGATGATGTGGCACAGACTTTGATGAATAATCTCAGTTGTCATTTATCCTCTCACTCACATTTGCTGAAGCAAATGATTTTTTTTCTTTTCTAGATGACTCGTTTTTTTCCTAATATATATATATATGTATCTACGTAAAATGTGACCACAATTTTCGTTCGGTTCTCTTTAACCGAACGAAAGAGGAAGAAAAAGAAAAAAAAATTATTCGAATACAACTTTTTTTTTATTCCATATATCCTAATAACTGTTATTTGGAAAGTATTTTTCGAATATTATGCAGAAACGTGATAAGACACACTGACACTTATAATGGTACGATTCTATTCTTATGGAAATCGGATAAAGTATCATTGAGATACAAATCCATATTAATGAAAAAAAAAAAAAAAAAAAACAAGGCAATATTTTCATATAAGTGTACAAAGACTTATAAAGGAATAAACGTGATACAATTCTTTAGTCATGGTAAAATGACACCGGGGATCACGTTTATTGTGCGGCATAAAATTGACGATCGAATGGAAAAGAAATCCAAATTATAATGGAACAAAACTTCAGATTTTTGTATTTTTTAAAAATACATCAGTAACATTAAAAATTGATGCAAATTTTTGGCATCGATTTTATACTTTCAAGAAAACTGTGTACGAACATCAAATTAAGACAAAAATCAAATCAAAAGTGTTGCGAATTTTTATGTTCTAAAAGTTGACAAAGCCTAAGCTTTGCCAACTTTTAGAACAACATAAAAAAAAATTCGCAACACAAGTCTTTAAGGCTCAACTATAAATTCCAAATATTTATTTTTACAAAAATTTATTTTCTTAATTTTAATTTTCATAAAATTTTGTTTTTAACTTAATTTTTAAACTAAGATTCTTTTTAAACACATGAATTTAAGTAAACAAAAAACAAGTTTTTAATCCATTTACATCTAAAAGAACATCTACATAATCACGGTGGTCACAAGTTTCAGTTTATCAATTTCCCTGACAATTTACTGACATTAAAATCACTTGCCCTGACAAAATTCTTTTTTAAGAATAATATGAATCTTTACAGAAAATGAGTAAATGTTATGAATTTTAATAATTTCTGAAAATTACAATTATAACACTTCCTGAATACAATTATTTTCTACAATTTTCAAATAAACTTCATCTTTAAATATATTATTTTAAATGATTTTCCGCAATTTCTTCTATAATTCAATTATTTAAATACAGAAACTATTTTTTATGATAATTATTTTAACTGTCCATGTTTTTTCCTAAGTTTTTAAGGTATAACATTTTCAAAAAATTATAAGAAATAAAATAAAAATTAATATTTTTACGATTTAATATAATTTTATTTGATTCATTTTGGAATACGCGGTGTATTTTTCAATAGTAATTTAATTAAACTGGAGAAAAAAATAATAATCATACCTGAGATATTTTTTAGCAGATTCAATGAATTTGGCATATTTTTGAGTGATAAACAAATAACAAGAATGGAAAAATTGGGATATTTCGCTCAGCTTACCTGTAACAAAAAAATAAAGAACGTCATTATTATATTAAATTCTCAAATACATAAAATTATTCAAATATTATTTATTATTTTACACGGAAAAAAAATTTTACCTGGAACAGTGATAAGTTTTTCTAGAATAGAGAAAGGTTTAACTGAAATTAATAAAAATTTGGCCAATCTAGCAAAATTTTGTAACTGTTCCAGGTGAATATCTTTTTTTTCGTGTATAGCGTCAAAGAATTCTCCTTTTCGTTAAATAAGAAAAAAATAGAACAAATTTTTAATAAAATAATTAAACTTTCGAGTATAGCACTGGTACAATCCTGGTAATAAGTTTATCCTAAATTTTTTTTTAAATTCAATTATTTTCCAAATTTGCAATTAGAATTCTTCAAAAATACGATTATATTTCAAAATAATTTTTAAAAGTAAACAAATAAAATTCATTAAAATATAAAATTTATTTCAATAAAATTAGACAAAATTTTCAATTTTTTAAAATTATTTTCGGAAATACAATTATTTTCAGAAAAATTTAATTACATTTTTTCAAGAAACAATTTTTCGGTATTTCAGAATTAAATTATTAAAAACTTCAATACTTTTTGTTAAACAAAAATTTAAAAACTTTTTATTTATTTTTTGACAGAAATTAAAATTTCATATAATTTCAATGAAAAACCTTCTGTATTTTAATTATTTGTAAAAATTGCAATTGTAATTCTTACAAAATTCAATTATTTTTTTAGAATTGTTGAATTGATTTTTTGAAAATTTAAAGAATTTTTAAAGAAAAATAACGTTAATTTTTACAATTTTCAAATAAACTTCATCTTTAAATTAATTATTTTAAATAATTTTCCGAAATTTCTTCTAGAATTCAATTATTTAAATACAAAAACTCATTTTTTTTATGATAATTGTAATTGTCCATATTTTTTTCCTAAGTTTTTAAGGTATAATATTTCCAAAAAGTTATAATAAAAAAATTCTTACAATTAATTTTTTAAAAATATTTTCAAATAATTTTTGAAAGAAAATAGTTTTCTAATCATACACAATTGAAAAATTTCCAAACAATTGAAATTTGGTAAAATCTTTTAAAAATAATTGAATTTTTGAAAAATATAAATCAATTATTTTAAATAATTTTCCGAAATTTATTCTAGAATTCAATTATTTAAATACAGAAAAATTATAATAAAACAATTCTAAGAATTATATTTTAAAAATATATAATGTTTCGAAAATAATTGAATTTCTTAAAAGAATTTGTTTATAATTTAAATAAACTAATTAATTTGTTTGATGAATTTTAATTAAAACTATTTTTTGAATATGATTTTTTTTCTCCAAAATGTTAAAAATAATTATAAAATCTTATTATTTTTTGTATGTATTTGAATTTTCGGAAATATGTAATTGAAAATACACAAAGTATTGAATTTTAAAAATTTAGAAGCAAATTTTCATAATTTTTATTGATTTTCATTTTTCAATTTACATCTAAAGATTTTTCATTAACATTATAAAAATCGACAGAAATCAAAATAAGTTGCAGTTTTTTTTTTACTAAAAATTGTGGTATTTTGTTTGAATGTTTGGAGTAAAAATTTAAAAAGTCGCAATTTATGAAAATAAGTCGAAAAAAGTCTGAATTTTCTTAATTTCCCTGACATTTCCCTGACTTTACTGACATGTGGCCACCTTATTGTTAATCATAATTAAATTGCACCAATTATTACATTTTTAAAAATAATGTAGTCTGTCAAAAATAATGTATGTCACAACAAGTTTGTGCAGATTATAAGAATTTAAAATACACACAAATACAACCAACTCCTAAACATAATTGAGACTTGACTTCACCAAAATACTAACTTTCCAAATTTTATGAATTTCATCGATCATAAATTTCAAGATTTGATACTTTCAAAAACGAAAAATTCCAATTTTGTGTGAATTCATCATTAGAAGATAAAAGAATAATTAGGGGAAATTTACAAAATAGTACGTTTAGGGGCCAAAATTGAAAAAAAGGGGGACTTTTAGGGAAATAGGGGACAAACTGAAGCCTGACGATTGAAAAAACGGTATAAAACCCCGAGGTGAAATTAGTTTAAGTTTCCCGCTAGTGAATGCAAAATAAAAATTGAGTACAATCTGATATTTGAAAAGAAAACGGCAATTACAGAACACAGTGGATGATGTTGGGGGAAGGAGCATCAAACAACCAAATGGGTGTGTAGTAAGATACGGTTGTCTGCCTTGGAGAGAGAGGTCCTTATGAATATTTATTTGCCGGTAGCCTGTTTATGCCAGCGTGTTGGCGTCAGCTTCCGTATCTGGCCAGCCATTTTGTTTCATACTTTGGCGGACGTGAATGCGAAGGAACACTTCTTGGGTCCAACAACAGAACAACAAAAAACTGTGCCACTACTCTTTCTAATGCTTCTACTATTGCTAATTCCGCTACTATTTCTGCTGCTACCACTATTGCTAATGTCACTACTCTCTCTAATGCTGTTACTATTGCCAATACTGATACTATTGCTAATACCACTACTATTTCTGATGCTACTACTATTGCTAATACTGCTAATGTCACTACTATTTCTAATGCAACTACTATTTCTAATACTATTTCCACTACTAATATTGCTTCTATAACTACAGTAACAACAACAGCATTATATATACATATATAATAAAGTTTCACCATGCTCGAGCAGCATGGAGGCCTCTATATGTACGTTCTGTGAAGGAGAGTAGAAGGTGGAGGAGCACTGTGTCGTTGAACTACAAAACAAGAACCCAGACCAGGCTAAAAACATCGCAAAGGAGTGCTCTTAACCTGGCCCAATGGCACAACATTTCCTCCTTTAGAAAGCAAAGAATTTCACTTGAAAGTTATGCGAAAAATTTTTTGACAAAACAAACCTTTCAAATTTTACAAACTGTAACCAACATTTTTAAATTACTTCATGTCACGTAATTGGGACAAATTTTTTTTCAAACTTCATCATCTCCTGCCATTAATGATAATGCTCCCATTTTTTTTTTAATGAAGAATTTACACAATTGGAAATTCTATTTAAATTATCGGAAAGCACAATTCATGTACGTTTAATGAATGTTCACAACATCCGAAACACAACATACCACAAAATGTTATGCTACGTTATAAAAATTCAGATATTTTTTCCTTAGTATTCAGGGTTGCCACGCTTTTGCACTTTTCAAATTCCCTGACTTTTCCAGGTTTTCAGGAATTTTTCCTGGTTTATAAAACGAAAAAAAACTGTGTCTATTTAGCATGATTTTAGTAGATTTTATTAAGTAATAGTTCCTCTACTATCAAGAAGTTTCTACTAGGAAGTTCCACTAGCAAATTCAGTTGATTTTAGGTCAAAAGTTCTAGAAACTTTTGATATTTTGAGATAACTAGAAATTTATCAATACAGTTTTTTTGAAAGTATCAAATTGATACTAAAGTGGATTAAATAGATGCCAAAAATTTGGATCAATTTTTGTTTTGATCCAATCAATTCGTTGCAATTTGAAACTATTAAGTTAACAGTGAATCGAAAAATTGGAACATCATCATTATGACGACATTATCATCATTTAAACTGAACCTTTCTACAAAAACGCCACAATATTTTCCAACTCGATCGATGAATACCATATATAACACAGTTTTCTTTATTCGGCGAGGTTCCATTTTAAAAAGCGTGTATACAACACAATAATACTTTTCAAAAGTGTATGCGACAACGGACGGGAATATATAAAGAAAGTCTGTAGCAAATGTATATATCAAAAAATCATCTCTGTAAGTGACAACTGAAAAGCGTGAAACGAGTTCGGATTTTTCAAAAAAAAAAAAAAGAAAAAAGAAAGAAAAAGAAAAAAAAGGAAGGAAAAAAGAAATTGCCGACTTTAACCCCGAAGGTGCGGTTCTCTGTAAGGAAATAATAGCATGGGGTTGCAATAGCTCTCGTGACGCAGAGAGGGTGGAGATCTCGAATTCACCCCTCTTGCCCTCATCGCTAACCGTTCCCCCTACCTATGGCGACGCTGCCGGGTGTTACATAATAGGCGCGCGCCGTTGCCACGTCTCATCGTATGCCACCACTGTTGCCAGATATTCAATTTTCTTCAATGTACGTCGTATCCAAATTTCAACTAAAAAACCAAGTTTTTCGTTGGGGAATATTTTTTGCCCTTCTCTCCACCATTACTCACGTTTATTAAAAAACGTTTTTACCCCTTTTTTAACCAAACCAGACAATTTTCTCGAATTTTACAATTCTATAGAATTCCAGATCTAGAATAACTTGAACATATTTTACAGTTTTCTAAATATAAATACAAAAATTGTTTTGGAAATAAAAATCAATCAAATTAATCAAGAAGTAAAACCAACAAAGAAAATCCAATCTATTGATATTCAATTAAAATTACTTATTCGATAGAAGATGAAAATTCGTCTGCAGAGGAAATATTGTTTTAAGGGAGAAATAGTCAATTTATAGTATGGAGTCTGCGACAACGAATTCTATATATAACTTTAATTCATTATACGTATGCGTGGAAATCAATAAAAGCGAATTGAAGCTTCGCGCAAAAGCGAGAGACCAATTCTCGTGTGGACTAATTAATTAATTACGACTAAATTCAAAACATTTTTTTTCTCAATTTTAATTCCTTTTTAATTTTTTGTCAGAAAAATAATTTAAAAGAAAAAAAAAAAATAAAAACAGACAAGAGAAGAAAACTCTTGTGTGAATCTTGTGTGAGCGTTTATGATGATGGGAGCACTTGATCCTTTATATAATCCATAATAATGTTGAAGGGCTTAATTGTTAGAATATGAAGAAGAATGAGAATTGAAATTGCAGTGGAGGAGAAAGAAGTGGAAAATCGTACTTGTAGGAAGAGAGAAAAAAGAGAGAAAAGAGAATATACATAATATACGCACATAACTCTCGAGAGGGTTTAAAAACGCACTCGCTATTTTGCCCAACAACAAAGAAGACGAAAAAAAGGTGCAACGTGACACAATTAGGTCGAGGTGGGCCCCAGTATATTCCAATTGTTCGCTGTCTGAAGGGTGAGGCAAGACCTTGAAGGGTATACAAAAAAACGCTGGGCCCTGACTACATACTTGGCGCAACGTTGCCACGTCTTTCGTTTCACAACATACTGCCCCAAGTGTAATAACAAAAAATAAAAGAAAGAAACAAAGAAAGAAAACTTTCAATCACACTCTTCTGCATAACCGAAAAAAACACAAATAAACATAATAATCATAATAACTAAAATTATTATTTATTTTTCCTATGTGACGAGAATTCTTGATAAATATCCTATTTATTCACTCACTCTTGAAGATTATTATTTGTATTCAACAATTAATTTTGAAAAAAGGAGAAAAGAGTAGTTTCAAGACTGAAAAAAGTACTAAAATCCTTACTAATTCTAAGAAATTAGTAGCAATTTAACTTAAGTTTTTATAAATCTATGTAAACATTCCACTAATTCTAGTTAATTCACTAATTTCTTAAAAGTTTTACTCATTTTTTAGAATTTTCACTACTTTCTTACACAAAGAAAAATATAAAGTAACTTTTACTACATTTACAGTAAAACATTTTTGTGAACTTTTACTATTTTCAAAGTAAATTTTACTACGTTCAAAGAACATATTTGTAAAAATTAGTAAAATTTACTTCCAAGGTATAGCAAAAATTTATTCCGAAAGTAGTAAAAGTTACCAAAAATGTTTTACTATAAAAGTAGCAAAAGTTACATTATATTTTTCTCCGTTTAGAATTTTCCTTAATTTCTTAGAATTCTTACTAATTTCTTACAATTCTCATTAATTTTTTAGAATTCTTACTAATTTCTTACAATTTTTACTAATTTCTTAGAATTCTCATTAATTTCTTAGAATTCTCATTAATTTCTTAGAATTCTTACTAAATTCTTATGATTCTTAATAATTTCGTAGAATTTTCACTAATTTCTTAAAATTCTTACTAACTTCTTAGAATTTTCACTAATTTCTTAGAATTCTTACTAAAATTTTAGCATTTTCACTCATTTCTTAGAATTTCCACTAATTTTTTAGGATTCTTAATAATTTCTTAGAATTCTTACTAACTTTTTAGAATTTTCACTATAATTTTTTTAAATTCTTACTAATTCTAAGAAATTAGTGAAAATTTAACTTCACCTATAGCACAAGTTTTTATAAATCTATATAAAAAGTTGCATTAATTCTAGTTAATTCACTAATTTCTTAGGATTCATACTAATTTCTTAGAATTTTCATTAATTTCTTAGAATATTCATTAATTTCTTAGAATTCTTACTAAATTCTTAGAATTTTAACTAATTTCTTAGGATTCTTAATAATTTCGTAGAATTTTCACTAATTTCTTAAAATTCTCACTAATTTCTTAGAATTGTCACTAATTTCTTAGAATATTAATTAATTTCTTAGAATTCTTACTAAATTCTTAGAATTTCCACTAATTTCTTAGGATTCTTAATAATTTCTTAGAATTTTTACTAATTTCTTGGAATTCTGACTAATCCTGAGTAAAAATTTCTACTAATAGCATTAATGGAACATTTTTGATAATTAGTAGTTTTTACAAATTTTAATTAGTATATTGTAAATAAATGGCTTTGAAAATCGTCAAAGAATTTTTTCGAAAATTATTAAAAATAATCGATTTAAAGAAGAACTTTAGTTAGAAATTCTTGAAAATAATAATTGAATTAATGATTTTATCACTGGGTCATCTTTAATTATTATAAAACATGAAGAAAACAATCACTCCGAGTCGAAGACTCGGAGTTATCGATATCTTCATGTTTTATAGTTTTAAAAAATTTAATTTATAGTTTTAATTTAAGTAAAATGTTCTTTTATTTGTCTTGAACTGGTTATGTATTTTTGTCAGTAATTGATCCGTAAATGGTCCGCAATTTTTATTTTTGGTCCGTAAAGTTAGTATTTTTATTTTTAAATACTTTCACTGTTTTGCGCCCTGAAATTTTCAAAAAGAAAAGAAACGCGGAAGAGTTGTAGTTTATAACAATTTTATAGAATATATCAGCGAACCACCATATGATGTTATCAAGTAAAATAATAATTTTCCAAAGGTTGTACATTATCTGTAAAAATTGAGACTTTTGTACGTTTATGAGGGTACAAAAATACAGTATGTGTATATAACGTGAGGGTAGGTATACCACTACATGTTGCTATATTCAGATTTGTACATGACGGTCGACTGACTTTCACCAACTAACTAAAGCCTGAAGACGACGTTTGTATAGTGACTGTACATGTATACACACTTTTACTGCTAGGGCATATATAGTCTATTGAAGCATTTCTAGAACTGTTGTAGACTAACCTATTCGTATAATATCTACATATAAAAGCTCTCCTAAAAATATTGACCCTCGAGAAATCGTTCGTTGTATCTATCTATCTGTCTGTCTGCCTTTCTGTCTTTCCTTTCTTTCTATCTTCCAATTCTGGTTTTAGTGATATCATTGTTTGGCTTGTTTTCAACTGATATAAATCAAAACTATATCTCGCTCCTTGGATCGAACAGGTTCCTCCTTCTCCCATGGGCGTGGACAGGCACCTGTAAAAGTCGGTCGAAACTTACAAAAGATGACGCAATCCTTACGGACGATTGCAACATGTTTGTTTTTCTTGAACCACTGATTTTGTCTATTTGGAAAAACCTTTCTAATAATCGCAACTCAAATCGAAAAACTCAAGTCGAAAGTCGATTTGCAATTCGGAAAAACATCTTTATTCAAGTTGAACTTGATTTTCCCCAGATGAGGTCAAAAGCAAAATCGTAAAATAATTTTATTTATAGTTATATACACTCGGTTTAATGGCGTGGTAGCTTTCTTCCTGGACTAATCTTGTTGAACGTTTTAATTCTATTTGCATTGGTACGTAATGGAACGGTCGTCGCAGTGGGTGAAAATAAACTATTAGACGTCAAATGTTTAATCCGCCATTGGGGAATGCGGAAGGTCACTCTTTTAACCGAGAGAGAGAGAGAGACTGTTCGATAACAAGTCTGCTGAATATTTAAATAACAGCAGTCTCTGTTTTATAAAGAAAATGTTGAGGGAAGAGAGAGAAAGGGATCGTATGGATTGCGTGACGAGTCACGTTCTCCGCTCCTCTTTGTCCCTTAGTTTGCAAGTTGCCTTGTTACAACCCCTGGTCACATCCTCCTTCGAAACCCCACAATTGTCGACTGAGGTGATCCCTCCACAAATAGACAGTTAATCTTTGCCATTCTCAAAGTTAAAAATTCACGAGACTATCCAAGTATGATGAAAGGTTTTCGGTTCTTGATTTTTCTTTTATTGCTGCAAAAAATGTGTCAATTTTTCATTTCTGGACATTTGTTGCAAATGCAGTTGAAATTTTAGTGCAATTTTTGGGTTATACACAATTTTTCTAAGGATATCAAATTGAGACGGTAAGCGTTGACACTAACTTGATGGTTTAATTACGAGAACTTATTTTAAACAATATTCTAAAAATAATAAACACTCATAATTACATCACTTGTTACGCTTATACAATTAAAACTTTCGTCAAGCTGATAATAAATATTAACCGAAACTTTTCCACCACACATGAAAAAGAAACACTGCAGACAAAATAGACGTACTAACATATAAATTTGAACTCTTTTTATTTTGAGTCAAATGACAAAGGTCAAATGTTTATTTCAAAATTTCTGTTATGTCGCGTAGGATTTCGTCGCTGTGAATATTATTATTGTGAAAATCGCATTGAATAGTAGTGAAGCACAAAAAAGACGAGAAATAGCATTGAATAATTATTTTACGTAACAAAAAGGATTACGCAATATGAAATTTTGACGCAAACACAAAAAAAAGAGAAGAAGGAAGAAAAAAAACAATTTTCCTTCTCCTCCGTGATATTCTTCATCATCGCACTTCTTGTATTTTATTACATTTTTAATAACTCCTTTATAGCGAATAAATAAGATGGGAAATTATTTCTCTCAGAACCCAACAATGGCGAATGAAAGAAAGACAAATTTTTCGCAATATACGCAAATGCAGAAAATGAATATAACACAAGTACAACATAATGTACTTTTCATTAAAAAAATTTCTTTTAACGAGGTTCTTAATTGGCAGAAAAGTTGTGAAATATCCTCGAAATTCAATTTTTACCAAACTATAATGAAATCTTAGATTCAAATTATTTTCTCATGAAAAATAACTCGTAAATTTTGTTTTTTTTCAACCTTTTTTTGTAAAATCAAATAGTTAACCTTGAAAAAATCCAACCATAAACTTAAAAAAAGACTATGAAAAAAAATTTCCCCCTGTTGTTAGAATTTCTTTTTTTTTATCACTAAAACAGATGCGTGTGTGGCTTTTCGTATATATCGACTAGCCATAAAAATTAGAAAGGAAACACGCCACAGAAATATATTTTAAAACATTCTAGAAAAAGAAACCTATTTTTGTCCGACAAAACAAAACATATATTGATTTATGAAAAAGGCAGGAACTATTTTTTCAAGGTTCTTTCAAAATCGTATTTGAGAATAAATCCTGGGTATAAGAATAGAGAGAAAGAAATCCAAATAGAGAAAAAAAGACAAATCAAACATTATAGAAAATGGAAGAAAATTAGAAAGCACCGCCATAATTTTTTTTTCCAAAAATCGGGACAAAATTTTGAAAAAAGAAATTTTAGGAAGACTTCAAAGCCAAAAAACTTTATGAAAACGACGTTAATTTTAAAACAATGTTGTAATGAATTAAATGAATGTTTAGTAATACAATTTTGAAAAATTAAATTTATAAATAAAACTTGCAATCTAATAAAGTATTTCTGAAAAATGAGGCCAAAGGCAAATGCGAATTTTTTTTTTTTTTAACGTGGCAATTTGCTCTTTTCTCAGGATGCACATTGCAGAGATTTTCTTGGATAATCAAACGTTATACTGTGTCGTGGCACAAGGTACTATGCGATTCAAGGTACTCGTCGTCATCATATTTAATTGCTCAATGAAGGCAATCGCGTATCCTCTCGTTTTCAAACGCACATAGCTTATGGAATAAGCAAACGGCAGCAATTCTTTTTATAATATCATTGAAAAAAAACATATATAAATATATACATAAATAAAAGAATAAGCAATAAAAAAAGAAACTCATTGGCAAAAAATGAGGCTATCGCAACAACCGATCCAACAAATTCCTTCATCCAATCTCGAGACAAAATTTATAATAAAAATTTTTACTTCAATTTCATCTCAAATATTAGATAAGGATGATCCGATAAGAATATTATTGTATTTTCAAAGTGAATATGACACTGAATCGAGGAGAGTTCAATTTCAGAATTTAATATCAATTTTCTAAATAGTAATTAGTATAGTTTTCTACTAATTATAATTAGTGTGGATTCGTTTAGTAACTGAATAGTAGATTTTTTTCAAAGATTTTGAATTCAAACAGTGTAAGTAAAGATAAAAAAATCCAAGTTAATGGAAATAGTGACGATAATGACATATCACTAAAAAAAACCCTGAAACAATAGTATTTAGACGCTAAGACTCGACACTAACTTCAAGTACCTAAAAACTATTAAAAATTACTAAAATATTTTTGTTGAATACAATAATTCAAATATTAAGCATTAAATGTTTCTTTTTTAAGCATTAAATTTATAAATTATAGTATATAACCCAACAAGAGTTTTTCGCATAAAATTTTATAAAAACATCTACAAAATATGTAAAATTCAAATGTAAATTCTTTTTCCCCTCAACATGCGTCAAAGTGAGATTATATTTTATCGGATTCGATCGCGAGACGGACTTTTGAACTATCGCAAGACAAGCGCGTTGGCGAATATAAAAATAAAAATTCATTCCAAGACAAATTGCGTAGGTATATATATGACACACAGGTTAACCTACTCGGGTATTTGATTCTTCATGTGGGATACTATACACATTAGTTCATAGCAAAATAGCATATAAAGAAAAAAAGAAGAACAAGAAAAAAATTCCAAATGGACTTTAGGAGAACAAAACTCGTCTGTTTTCTTTTGTAAATCAAGAAAAGAGAAAAGCAGAAACAACTATAGAGCAAGAGTGAGTGAGTGAGAGGGAGAAAAAGGCGAGGTTGCCATTGCGTAGGTGTATGTTTGCGGGCCAGGAAATGTGGCAACTTCGCGGAACGAGGGACACACTACGAAATGTTTTTCAAAGAAGGCAAGACTTGACACGTTTTGGTTTCGGGTTTTGAGACGCAGAGCCGTTTGCCAGACACCGTAACAGGGTCGACGGATTAAGAAATTTTGGCAGTGGTACATCCTGCAGGTGCTCGACGTGACTTTCAAATTATATTTTCAAAAGAGTTGGGGTCGTTCCCTTTGTACAAAAACTTGGTTTCTCTCGAAAAAAACCAAAAAAATCTTTTACTTCTTTTTTTCCAACAATAAATTCAAATTCTTTGTAGGGATGTCAGAAAACCAGAACGAAATGAAGATTTCTCTCTGAAATAGTTTAAAATCCTTCAAATAATCACGAAGATGAAGTCCACAACGTTTATCAACGAAATAAATTTATTTAATGCATTCAAGTATTATTTTTAATTTAATATTGAATTGTAAAATAATTATTATCAAAATATAAATATCAATCTTTTATTTCTAAATATTTTTGTATCAATATTGCTGCGTCATTTTGAACTAATTTACTAAGTGAACAAGTTTTTTCGTTGATCAACGTTGTGGACTTCAACTTGGTATTTAATTCACATTTCTTATAGTTTCTGCAAATTTCTAGTTAAAACTTCTGCTATAGTAGAAAATCTATGTAAAAAGTTCCACTAGATTCTAGTTAATTCACTAATTTCTTAGAATTTTGACTCTAATTTCTTAGAATTTCCACTAAATTCTTAGAATTTTCACTAATTTGTAAGAATTCTCACGAATTTCTTAGAATTCTTACTAATTTCATAGAAATCTCACTAATTTCTTAGAATTATCAAACTAATTTCTTAGAATTTCCAATAATTTCTTAGAATTTTCACTAATTTCTTAGAATTTTTACTAATTTTTTAGAATTCTTACTAAGTTCTTAGAATTTTTACTAATTTCTTAGAATTCTTACTAAATTTTTAGCATTTTCACTCATTTCTTAGAATTTCCACTAATTTTTTAGGATTCTTAATAATTTCTTAGAATTTTCATTAATCTATTAGAATTTTTTTATTAGTTTTTTAGAATTCTTACTAATTTCTTAGAATTTTCACTAATTTCTTCGAATTCTTACTAAATTCTTAAAATTTTCACTAATTTCATAGAAATCTCACTAATTTCTTAGAATTTTCAAACTAATTTCTTAGAATTTCCAATAATTTCTAAGGATTTTCACTAATTTCTTAGAATTCTTACAAACTTCTTAGAATTTTCACTATAATTTTTTTTAATTCTTACTAATTCTAAGAAATTGGTGAAAATTTAACTTCACCTATAGCAGAAGTTTTTCTAAATCTATGTAAAAAGTTGCACTAGTTCTAGTTAATGCACTAATTTCTTAGAATTCTTACTAATTATATAGAATTTTCACTAATTTCTTAGAATTCTTACTAATTTCTTAAAAGTTTTTACTAATTTCATAGAATTCTCACTAATTTCTTAAAATTCTCACTAATTTCTTAGAATTCTCACTAATTTCTTAGAATTTCTTACTAATTTCTTAGAATTCTTATTAATTTTAAGAAATTAGTGGAAATTTAACTTCTGCTATAGCAGTAGCTTTTATAATTCTATGTAAAAGTTGCACTAATTCTAGTTAATTCACTAATTTCTTAAGATTCATACTAATTTCTTTGAATTTTCATTAATTTCTTAGAATATTCATTAATTTCTTAGAATTCTTACTAAATTCTTAGAATTTTAACTAATTTCTTAGGATTCTTAATAATTTCGTAGAATTTTCACTAATTTCTTAGAATTCTCACTAATTTTTTAGAATTCTTATTAATTTTAAGAAATTAGTGGAAATTTAACTTCTGCTATAGCAGTAGCTTTTATAAATCTATGTAAAAGTTGCACTAATTCTAGTTAATTCACTAATTTCTTAGAATTTTCATAATTTCTTATAATTTTTACTAATTTCTTAGAATCCACCCGAATTTTCACCAATTTCTTAGAATTTTGACTCTAATTTCTTACAATTTCCACTAATTTCTTAGAATTCTTACTAATTTCTTTAAATTTTCACTAACTTCTTAGAATTCTGACAAAATCCAAGTAAAAATTTCTACGAATCTCAAAATTCTACAAATTTAGTTAACTTTTACTACTTCATACAGTAGTTTAAAATAATTAATTCAAGTTTTAGTCTAAATTTACTAATAATTAATTGAACATTCCTGATAATTAGTAGAAATTCTTACAAATTTTAATTAGTAGCCGACTTTTCACTAATTTACATTTAGAAAGTTCATTCTTGTAAGTAAAACTACGCAAATATTTCACGAAAAAAACGTATAAGACAATTCTAACAATATTTCTAGTAGTAGAACCAAAAATATGTCAGATCCAAGAAATTAGCGACGACGCCTAGCGTCGAAAACAATATTTTTTCACGAAATCGAAAATTATCAATCAACTATTTCAAAGATTTTATGTGAAAATACTATTTTAAACATTTTTAACCCCCTGAATAAACATTAGGAACATAATTTTCTTCCCAGTTTTTCTAGGGATATAAAATCGAGAAAAAAAACGTATCAAAATTGTCTCGAAGCAACGTTTTAACACGTTTTTTTTTTGTCTCAATTTGATATCCTTAAGAAAAAAATGTGTGGGTATTATTAGACTTTTAACTTTAATATTAAAATTGAATAATTTTTCAAAAAAAGTTAATGACTTGAAATTTAAAACTTAAACCTAATTGATAAAAGTTTTCGCAGAATGAGCAGACAGCAAATGCTTGTGTTACAACTAAGACTATAATTTCAGTGTCAGTTCCCCTTTAATTCGCGCACAACTTTACATGATCATTAGGCCAATTCACATATGTACAATTTCAAATAGTCCGACCTAATCATTACTAGCATTGCTATAATTTTATTCAATTTTCCACTAAACGCGAAAAAGTATCTTGCCTAACACGAATAATAATGAAAAAAAAATACAAACTTAAAATTCAACTTTTACGCAATAAAACCACAAATTGCATTAATCAACAATATCAATAATTTATCCATTTTTTTCAAATTTTCTTGAGTAATTTTTTCCCAAAGAGTGCCTACAACACAAAATAGTGACAGTAGTGAATTGAAATGAATTAGAAATTAATTCTTTGGCAGTTTCACGCCTCTGCGAAACATATATATGAAGAAAGAAAAAAAAAAGAAAACATTGTCATTTATTTTCTCAGCACGTGTACCTTTTCCTCTCTTCTGCCAAGGGCAGCGTTTCCAATGCAATTAACCTCATCCCGCAGACATATCGCGCCAAGGGAACCTACTCTACGATTAACGAGCGCCCTTTGACCCTTCATATCGTTTTTGCTTTACTATATCGTTCATGTTTCACGGCGCACTTGAATTTCACGATGTGAAGGTAGAATGCGGCAATTTATCTTTCCCAAGAGTCACAATATATCTCGTGAGAGATTTTTTTTTCTTCAACGATAATACCACTTTGCGAAAGAGGGACGTGTAATCGGCGCTTTCACATTGGCGTTCCCCTATAGATATTTTACATTCTCATTTTTTCTGGCATTGATAAGAAAAAATTCAAAACAAAATTTGCAGTTAGTATTGTATTTAAGGTGCTTAATCTTTCAAAAAATTTTATTAAAATTTTTAAGAATAGTTGAATTTTTCACGGAATTCATTTAAAATTCTATTAAAAATAATTGAAATCCTGCGTTGAGTTTTAATATTTATAAAAATAATTGAATTCTTGCATCGATTATTAATGAATTTTTTAAAAATAATTGAATTTCTCAGAAGAATTTTATAAAAATCTATTTAAATAATTGTCTTGTTTTTTTAAATTTTTATGAAAATTGTGTTTTAAATAATTGAATTTCTTTGAAAGTTGCATATTATTTATGAAAATAATAAAATTCTTTCAAAGAATTTAATTAAAATAATACTGAAAACCATTCAATTATTATAATTCTTACAAACTTCTTAGAATTTTCGCTAATTTTTTAGAATTCTTACTAACATCTTAGAATTTTCGCTAATTTCTTAGAATTTTTACTAATTTCTTAGAGTTTTCACTAATTTCTTAGAATTCTTACTAATTTCTTAGAATTCTTACTAACTTCTTAGAATTTTCGCTAATTTCTTAGAATTTTTACTAATTTCTTAGAATTTTCACTAATTTCTTAGAATTTTCGCTAATTTCTTAGAATTTTTACTAATTTCTTAGAATTTTTACTAATTTCTTAGAATTCTTACTAACTTCTTAGAATTCTTACTAATTTCTTAGAATTCTTACTAACTTCTTAGAAATTTCGCTAATTTCTTAGAATTTTTACTAATTTCTTACAATTCTTACTAATTTCTTAGAATTCTCACTAACTTCTTAGAATTTTCGCTAATTTCTTAAAATTTTTACTAATTTCTTAGAATTTTCACTATAATTTTTAGAATTCTTACTAATTCTAAGAAATTAGTGAAAATTTAACTTTAGCTAAAGCAGAAGTTTTTATAAATCTATATATAAAAAGTTGCACTAATTCCAGTTAATTCACTAATTTCTTAGAATTCTCACTAATTTCTTAGAATTCTCACTAACTTCTTAGAATTTTCGCTAATTTCTTAGAATTTTTACTAATTTCTTAGAATTCTTAATAACTTCTTAGAATTCTTACTAATTTCTTAGAATTTTCGCTAATGCGCATATTATTTATGAAAATAATTGAATTCTTTCAAAAAATTTTTAAGATTAGTTGCATTTTTCACGGAATTCATTTAAAATTGTATTAAATATAATTGAAATCCTGCGATGAGTTTTAATATATATATAAATATAAAAATAATTGAATTCTTTCTACGATTATTATTTAATTTTTTAAAAATAATTGAATTTCTCAGAAGAATTTTATTATGTTTTCAAAGAATTTTATAAACATTTTTTTCTAAATAATTTAATTCTTGTGGAAAATTTTTTATTAAAATAGATATTAAAAATCATTAAAATACGAAAAGTTTGTGAAAATATTAAAATTTTTAAAATAATTTTTTATTTTAACTGTTAAAAAATAACAATTGATTTAACATTTAATTGTTAATTTATTATAGTGTAAATTTTCAAACATGGTAAAAAGTAGCTTTTAGTGTAACAAATAAAAAAAAGTATCAATCCAAATAGTAGCAAATCGTAAAAAAAGTAGTGAGTAGTAGGTTTTAGTATGAGTGCGAGGCCTAGAATTGAGATTAGAGTGGGGGGCGCTATGAGCGTGAGAGAGACAAATCCGTTCTTCTCTCTCAGTTTCATAGTCCCACTCCGGCGCATGCGCTGCATTTCTCGGAATTTACCATCTCTACGCAGCTCTCTGCCAATCATACGCCGTTGATATCGTAACGCTCACTATACAGCGAACTTATGTTCGTAAAATTTACATTCGATTTCGGCGATTGTTTACCAACTCTCTTAAATCTGAATCGCCGAAATTTCACCAATTTCCAGCGACTAATTTTAAAAAGCGTATAACTAAAAAGTCGTCGGTTCTGAAGGATCGAACCTTGTTTCTACAAATCTAGAACGGAAGCCACATGTTTATATGCCTCCTTCCTGTCGTTTCACTGTGCCTAATTTACTTTTTACCATATCACATGGTAGAAAAACTTGTAAATTTGTATTCTTGTTTTATGGAAATTGGATTTATCAGTCGCCTTAAAATTCACATTCTATTCTGACTTTGGGACGTTTCTCGTGTGTACATGTACGAATTCTCGCTGTCTAGAACAAGGGGTGGGGGTCGAAACACATGTGTATGGCTTCTACATGCACATTTGTGTAAAAACGCACATAAGAAGCCATAGACACACGAATAGTAACACCCTTATCTACACATAAACCAACACACATACATATATAGGAGAAAAAGAATATACGAATACAGGAGAAAATCACCATTTCAGTCATAGACCATGAGGGCGCTGTACAATCAAGTGTGTGTGTGTGTTTGCCTGCAGATAGACACATTTATGGATGAAAATGCGTGTGACTGGAGTTTGCTCGAGTCGAAGGTTTCGGGAAGGGTGATGTCGAGAGGGACGCGATATCGCGGCGCAGAGGGCGTGGGGTGATATGGGGGTTGGCGGAGGTGAGGGAGGGTTGAAGAAGAAGGTGGGGGTGGGAGAGTGGAGGCAGGGAGAGAAATGGGGCTGTGAAAGAGGCTGAGAGGAAGGAGAGAGGGAGATGGCCGACCGCGCGCGATCAATATACCAAAATACGCCGGCAACCCGCCACACATACACAGAAATGCCCCTCATTCCCTCCCCTTAAAACTCAACCCATCATCCCCACTCTTTTCTCTCTCTCTCTCTCTCTCTCTCTCTCTCTCTCTCTCTCTCTCTCTCTCTCTCTCTCTGTTCGCCATCAATCACACATATGTATATATGTATGCATATACAAAAACTCATCGAACCATCGCCAAACTGCACGCGTAAACATAAGACTTTCGAGGAACAAATTTATTTTTCATATAACTTCTTATATTGTTCAATTCATATAGAAATATGATTGACTCGCAGGAACTTTATAAAAGAAAAATTCCATTTATTCCAACACGGAAGAAACGAATAAGCTAACTTTTATAATACTTTTTTTTTGGAAAGACTAAAATTTTTTTTAAATATAGATTTTAGGAACAATTTCTTCGATTGTAGAAAAACAATTTACTCTCAAAAAGTCAAAATTTCTCAGACGATGCAGAAATTACAAACAGTTGAAATTTTACCATGCCCGAAAACTGGAACAAAATGAAAATTTCTCTCTGAATTAGTTTGAAATCCTTCAAATAATTAAAAACGATTTTAATTTCTGTAAATTCCTAGTACAAACTTCTGATAATTCTATGTAAAAATGTATACATTCCAATTAATTGACTTATTTCTTAGAATTCTCACTAATTTCTTAGAATTTCCAGACTAATTTCTTAGAATTTTCACTAATTTCTTAGAATTCATACTAATCTCATAGAATTTTCACTAATTCCTTAGAATTTTCAAACTAATTTCTTAGAATTTTCACTAATTTCTTAGAATTTCCAGACTAATTTCTTAAAATTTCCACTAATTTCTTAGAATTCTTACTAATCTCATAGAATTTTCACTAATTCCTTAGAATTTTCAAACTAATTTCTTAGAATTCTTACTAAATTCTTAGAATTTTCACTAATTTCTTAGAATTTCCAGACTAATTTCTTAGAATTTTCAATAATCTCATAGAATTTTCACTAATTCCTTAGAATTTTCACTAATTTCTTAGAATTCTTACTAATCTCATAGAATTTTCACTAAATCCTTAGAATTTTCACTAATTTCTTAGAATTCTTACTAATCTCATAGAATTTTCACTAATTCCTTAGAATTTTCAAACTAATTTCTTAGAATTCTTACTAAATTCTTAGAATTTTCACTAATTTCTTAGAATTTCCAGACTAATTTCTTAGAATTTTCAATAATCTCATAGAATTTTCACTAATACCTTAGAATTTTCACTAGTTTCTTAGAATTCTTACTAAGTTCTTAGAATTTTCACTAATTTCTTAGAATTTTGACTAAATTCCTAAAATTTTCACTAATTTCTTAGAATTTTCAATAATTTCTTAGAATACTTATCCTATTAATTTTAAAAAAATTATTGGAAATTTAACGTCTGCAATTTTTAAAAATAAGTCTAATAAAATCTCAATTTTCTAAATATCCCTGATAAAAATTTTGTTTTATTGACTTTACTGACATGTGGTTTACCCTGTTTATATTTTTTTTCGTGTAGTATTTTTATTAATTTCTTAGAATTCTTACTAATTTATTAGAATTTCAAGTAATTTCTTAGAATTCTTAATAATTTCTTATAATTTTCACTAATTTCTTAGAATTCTTACTAATTTATTAGAATTTCCACTAATTTCTTAAGACTTCTTACTAATTTCTTAGAATTTCCATTAATTTCTTAGAACTTCCACTAATTTCTTAGAGTTTTCACTAATTTCTTAGAATTCTGACTAATTCTGAGTAAAAATGTCTACTAATAGTATAAAATTTTGGATTTTCTACAGTTTAATAGACTTTTACTACTCCATTTATTTTAGTAGTTTAAAATAATTCATTCAAGTTTTAGTGTTAAGTTACTAATAATTAATAGTACATTCCTGATTATTTACCATGAAAGTATAGTAAAAGTTCATTTCTCCTTTTTTTCTTTTTTTTTACTAATAAAATATACAGAAATAAAAATCAAAATACACATTTTTCCTGAGGATTATCAAATTGAGACAAAAAACGTATCAAAATTATTAATTTTGATACATTTTTAGTCTCAATTTGATAGCCTTTTAGAAAAAATCTGTACAGAAACTCTGTTAACGAAAAGCGTTAAAACAAGAACTTAAGATATGAAAACTTAAGAACAATATACGAAAAATTAGTTACTACTCCGAATAGAGAAAAATAGTCACATTTAAAGAAAAGAATTCATCGAGATAAAAACAAATCCACCATAAAATTACCTCATATATATTAAAAAGCGACAAATATATTCTGTTTCATTAAAAAATTAATTCTTTTTCCGAATCGTTTAACTAGAGCTAAAGGCAAATAATCTCTGTAAAATATTAAATAACTTTGATTGACCCAGAATCCCAGATTTACATTTGGTCTCATTTCATCTTCGATTATTATGTCAAAGCGCAAAATAAATCAACTTAAAACATTGTTCGACATAAGTTTCCTCATTTTCGCAGCAATTTATTTTTGTCAGGAAGAAAAACAGAACATATATTCAAAAAGAATAAAAAAATCTCAATTCAGATATAGAAATAATTCCAATAAACTGCTGCTATAGTTTCAAAATATTTCGCATAGCAACAATTTTTTTTTTAAATTCAATAATATTCACGACCTAAATATATTAATGTTCCAATAATATTAATATTTCCTTTAAATAATTTAATTTCGAGAATTATTAAATAAGATTCGAATTTAATACATGCATGAAAACGTCATTCTAAATATAGGCGCAAGTTGAACTTTAAAACATATCAAGATATATTTTAGCCTCTGAGATAACCCAGGCCTTTTATATATATATATATATATATATATATATATATATATATATATATATATATATATATATATATATATATATATATATATATATATATATATGAGATTTTAGATCCATTAATTCGCTTAAACTGCCCTTAAATTTTACATGCAAATCCTCACAAGATGAACTTTAAAAGGAATGTCTATAAAGTCTCCTAAAATAGTACTACACGAAGGATAGTAAAATAGTGTGTCCTCTACAAAATTATAGATTTGTTTGCAACACTTTTTTTTTGCTATAGTGAAAAATATTTAGAATATAGAGTCTTTTAAGGCAAATCAATTTAACTTTTTACTGCAATATTTCCAATACGTTTCTTTTGACACAATTTTTTAAAAATTACTCTAGCGAACAAAAAAATAAACTGATTTTTCTTACTTTCGAGTAAATTTTATTGTTTTGGATGTAAATTTCAGTAAAAATTATTCAAAGTTACTATCTGAAAATAGTAAATTGCAAAAAAATATTATTTACTCCGGAAATGGTAAAAATTACAAACATTAGATTTTACCAAACAAAATAGTAAAAATAACTTCAAATTTTCACTTCTTCCAGCTCATTATTACAATAAAAAACTGGATATTATAAAAAAAAAACTTTTTAAACATAAAAACGTATTTGAAGACAAAGCAGAGAAAAGTTTCCTTGATACGTATCATATATATTCCCCTAATTTGAAATTGCCAGCTGGCCTGGAAACACTCACACACCACCATAAAAATATACAATATATTAAACAAAGCTCCAAGAAATACCAACAAAAAAAAAAGTTACTCATACACAATTCAAAAATCAAAGAGGCTAATTAAATATTCATTAATCATTCAAAATAATAATATATCTCAAGGACATTAATGAAAACATAAATTAAATTTCAATTATACATACATATTATAATCGACTTCCAGGAAAATTAAATTCCAACTAAAATATAAGAAAGAAATTACCGAAAACTGTTTTCGAGTTCCTTTTAAAGCAAAAAGGTGTATAAAGAAATTAGAATATGTTTAAAATTTTCCAAGCTTATTTCTACCAAAAGTAATAGAATTAAAATTCAAGGCTCGATGGGTGGCTAATGAGTCACACAATTCCAGGAAAATTATATTTTAAAACCAACTCGGAATTCCCCAAAAACTTTAAATTTATTTTTCCATCATTTAAATTATATTTTATTTCTGCAAAATTAGATTCGAAATTTATTTTTGAAAAGCAATTTTTTTGTGGAATCGAAATTACGTCAAAAATCTCATTTTACGACTTTTAAAGTACTGATATTTTTAAAAAAAATTAGAAATTAGATAATACGAGAATAAATTCATTACGAGATTATCGCTCTTTTGAAATATTTTTAATTTTTCGAGGACAAAATTAAATGAAAAGAAATACTACAAAAGAATTGTCGAAAATCAGTAGCCGCGAGTTGAGCGACACTGAACTACGTCACAAGCCTGTCTCTCACTCTTTCCCCTTCTTCAGTATCATATCAAGCCAGTCTTTTAGCCTCTCTTTCTCTCATTTTTCTCTCTCGTTCAAGTCTTTCATAAAGCTTAAGATCGGATTTTCGTTTTTTCTTCTCATGGATCCTCAAGAACCGAGATTGAAAATTTCAATGATAAGAATAATAATCCCCAGTCCCCCTTTCTTCCTTATTAATGAATATTTCCTAAAAGATTTCATTTTTTCCTCCGCATAAAGAAAAAGAAAATCAAGACTTTCAATAATCTTTTTATATCCTCTTATAGCGATTTTAAGAAGAGAAAAAAAGTAAAAGTAGGGAAAAATTGAAATATTTTTCTAAATTCACTTTATAAAGTATGCGAGGGAACAAGTTGATTGTCACTGTCGAGCAATAACTCCGCAACGCCTTGATCTCAAAATGGCTCCCTTGATCTTCAATATATATAAAATATTTTCTCTTTTTTCTCTTTTAGTAAAAAAAAAGAATTTATAATTTAATAAATAAAAAATAAAACTCGATATTATTCCCAAGAGAAGAGACTAATAATCAGAAATTCATTTGAAAATAAGACTCGCGAGTCACTAAACACACAATGCTACACACTCTTGTTAATTAAACTCTGAGCAGAATACTTGAGAATTTCATTTGATATTTTCAACGGGGCTTTTATAAGACTATTGCGACATTATAACCTTCACTCGTTCAACACTATTTGTCTAACAAAAAAGAGACAAAAAAATCATAGATATCGAACATTTATTGTAAACAGAAATACACATTATTCGAAATAAACAATTTGGAAAAATTCCCCAATTATAATTTTCAATTTAATTAAACTGAAAATATTCAAAATATTAAAATTGCAAAAATTCAATTCTCTTATTTCTATTTAAAATTTAATAAAAAAAAAAATGAAAATATCAAAGTATAAAAATTCAAAAAGGTATTTTAAGTAAATTACTTCCTTTTCCCCTAATTTTCAGAGTGGGGAAGAAAAAATACTGGAAATTGGAACAAACCTTGAACATTGCTTTCATAAAGGAAAAAATAAGTTTTCAACTTTTGCGTCAAGCTTTCAATTCCAAATTCTAACGGAAACTAAAATCCTACTGGGGAGTCTGATCCTTGAAAAAGGTGTCTTACCTGGATTTCTCTCACTCTCTCAACGTCTTATTTCTATAAAGTCTTGACTTGAAAATATTTCTCAACTAAAATTTACTTAAAAATCACGACCGAAAATAACAAAAAAATAATAGTTTAAAAATCGGATTTTTTTCGGAAAAAGAAAAGAAGACAAAGGAGCGTCAAAGTTAAAATAAAAAGATATTCCAAAAATACAGAAGAATTTACAATAAACAAAAATATAAAAATCGAATTTTTAGAAACGAAATAACAACCCAAACATTCAATAAACAAAAAAACCAAATAAACAAATTGTAGCAAAATTTAGAAATTTTCCAGCACAACAAAATTTCGAAAAATAAATTCCAATTCGAAACAAAACTTTTATTTGTATTTAAAGTAAATTTTCGTCAAGAATGAGTTCAAGGTAAAATGTGATACAAATGGAGAGAAACACAAATATCGTTCGTATCGAGAAATTAACAAAATATTAAACTAGAATAATATTAGAAAAAGAGAAAAAAAAATTCTGGATCCTCGAAATGAGTGTCACTGTCGAACAATAACTTCGTGCCGCCGCGAGCTCTCAAAATGGCTGTCCTCAGCTATTATTACTTCGGGAAAAAACGAATGTCGGCTTGCTCACGCTACGAGGAGAGACAGCCAAGGCCCTGAACGTGTAGAATCCTCCTTGTTGAGTCTACTCCTCCTATTGAAAACATTGTGGCTCTTTGAGCTTCAACGAAAAAAAAATAATAATAATAACAATAATAATAAAGAAAACACTATTTTCTTTATTCCACCCAACTTTGTCATGTGAAATAAATATACAAAGAGCCAAGAAGAAAAATCGAGAGGGGGAAACTGTTTTTTTCACCCCTACATTCTACACTTTTATAAAAAAAAATATTACAATAATAATTTATATTCCCTGGACGAATGTTCACCAGAGCTTCAAATATTTGGACTTAATGGTTTAGCCTAATGGCTAAAAATAATAAAAATAATAAAAATAAAAATAATAATAATAATAATAGTAATAAATAATAATAATAATAATAATAATAATAATAATAATAATAATAATAATAACAATAAAAATAATAATAATAATAATAATAATAATAATAATAATATAATAATATTCATAGTAACAATGACAAAAATATTAATAATGATACATAACATTGATAACAAATTGAGAATTAAATAGCAGAATAAGCAATTTTTTTTAAACTACAATTGAACAAACAATTTTCAAATGGAAATTTAGAATTTAAATTGAACCGACGTTTTCAATTCCATATTTACCTAAGAAATTCCAACGAATTCGGTTATAAACGTTTATAAAGTTGTTACGTAATTTTATTGAAACATTTATGTAACTAATATTCAATTTTAGTTTAGAGACATTTTTTTAAATTATTTAGCATTCTAAATAGAATTTTTAAAAAAATTATCTAAGAAAATACCAAATAAATAATCAATCAAGGCAAACGAATTTTAGAAATCGAGTTACATTATGACAGCTTCTACTGTGAAAATATTTCATTTCCGTTTTAATATTTTATCTTCATGAAAATATATTCAGAAAAAGAATCCCAATGACAATTGTTATATCTGCGTTCTTTTAACAACATATTCTTTTATATTTATTATTATTATTATTATTATTATTATTATTATTATTATTATTATTATTGTATATTTTTATTTACTCAATATTGCCTTTTATTATTTATTACTATTTATTATATTATTTATTTTAGCAGATTTTAGTATTAGCTAAAAAAATGTCGAGTTGAAAGTAAAAATTAACTCAAGAATAACAACCGAAATCATTCAAATTTGATTCAGTTATGTTTTGAAAAAAAAGAAAATATTCTTGAAATAAAAAACAATACGAATTAAGAGTTTTTTTTTCCTCATGAAACATACTGAAGAATTTGATAAAATAAATTCTCTGCTTCGTGAGATAAATGAAAACGTTTCACGAGCGCATAAAACGTTTTGTAAAACATCAAGAGAAGACATTCAATTTTTCTTTGCGAATTCCATGAAAATGACAGTCGACACTTGATGAAACATAAATAACAAGAAAGTTTCAACAAATTTCTAACTAACTAACGAGGAAGTCAAAAACAAAAAAAAAGTTTAAATTTGAATATTTTTTTCAATGACATGAACTTTCGAAAAAAAAGCAAAAGTTTTTTCGAAGCAAAAACGAAATAATAAAAAGAAATAAACAAAATAAAAATGAACGAAATAAACAAAAAGAAAAAATTGTTTAAAATTTCTTGAAGCAAAAATCAAGACGAAATTTTTCAATTATTAGAAACTGAAGAAGAAAAATATTTTTTCATTTTCTGAAAATTTACAATCAAGAACCAAGAGGTAGAATCTCAGCCCATAACTAAAATTACCTGATATTTCCAGGGTCAAATTGCCCTTTTATACCGAAATTTAACTGCAATTCACCAAAATTCATAAATTCAAGGGAAAAAATTGAACAATAGAATTAAAAAAAAATACCCACCCAGAAAAACTTTACACAATCGTGATTTTTCAAAAACCCTATGCAATAAATTTAACAAAAGTCATTTTGAAAATGTTTCCCTACGAAAATTAGTAAAAGAAGAAAATCTACGAGAAGAGAAAAAAAATTCAGTCGAGAAAATAAAGAAAAATCCTTCAAGCAATACGAATATTGTCTAACAATTAAAATCAAAACTCCTGAAATTCATCTGCAAAATTTTATTCTTTTAATCTTTGCTCTGTTCAAAACTTTAGAAAAACTATAATAAAATGAAGAAGTTCTTATTAAATATAGAAATAGAATATAGAAATATTCTTAATTTACAAATAAATATTCTAAAATTAAGAATATGTGACGCTCCACGAGAAAAGGGACCTTATTTACTCTTGTCATAAGGTCCCTTTTCTCGTGGAGCGTCACATATAATTTTTTTTGTGTATTAATTTGAATTTATGAAAATAATAATGACGTTTATTATTTCGATTATTGTAAAATAACTTTTACTGCAGTAATTTGCGCAAGAAACTTTGAAAAATAAAATACAATACAAAATACAATACAATACAAAAATAATAAAAATGATATAATTTATAGATTAAGTGATTCGGGGGTAAGAAATATTTTCGAACGTTCAAATGAACGAAATTTATTGATTTCTTCTTCAAATTAAATTTTTATTACAATAATTTTGTGTCACTATTCAAAAAAATTATTGATAAAGTGTCTAAATATAAAAAAAAGGTTATTAATTTTCACTGTAACTAGTAATTTACGAAAATATTTCGCTAATTTGAACGTTCAAAACTTCTGAATCATAAATATTTTATCCATTTAAATGAAATATCAACTGAAAAAATTTTTGGCTAAGTTTTAAACACTAACTAAAATCCCGGTTGAATTAACCAGAATTTATTAGAATTCCGATTAATAAAGAAGAATTATTAAAGCTAAATATTCCCTAACCGGAATTCTAGTTGGAGTACCTAGAATTTTCCTAATTCTAAACAGAATTTATTACCAGTTTCTCGTAATTTTTCTAAAAATATTTAACGCTAACACGAACAGTTTAACAAGTAGTGAATTCAATTCGTTCAAGTCTAAAAGCATTTTCTATTCAAAAGACTCGAATCTCGAGTGCGGAATGTCGCAGTAACTGGTACGATGCCAGTTAACCGACTACTCACTGACGAACTGTCTTTTCAGTAACCCAAAGACAAAAAAAAAAAAAAAGAAAGAACGATGTAGAACAAAATTAGAAAAGAGAAATAATGCAAAAACTCACCTTTTGAAGTGCTCTCTTATTCGATCCTCACGGACGTTTTCCGGCAGATTTCCAACCCACAGGTGACGTGTCTCTCTAACCATTTTGCTCCGAACTCTTCATTTGGGATCGGATGTTGTGGTATCGTTTGGCGGCACTGTACAACGACACACAACTTCGACCGATATTAATAAACGACTTCCACAAAAAACACTCACTTCACAAATCTCCTCTCCCTTTATCCAAATTTCCTTATTTTTTTTTTCAAAAACAAAAAAAACTTTTCCTCTGCTTTGAAACACACCCTTTCAGTGAGTCTCCGAGCGCCGGTTCAATATTGCCATGAGGCAAGAGAAGAACCAAAGGCGCTCGCTTTCGCGAGCAAACGATGACCGTTATACTCCTCAATTCTCTCTTTTTTTCACCCAAAAAGCAGAAAAAAAAGAAAGAACAAAACTTTAAATTCCCTTTTAAATTCAAATTTTTTTCTCTTCCAAAAAAAAACAAACACACTAATAACTTATAAATCGTTGACCCCTGATTGGGGGCTGATTGCAGCAAGGACAAGGGTCAACGACAAAAAGTGGCTCGTTATCACACTCCACCGCGTTCGAAAAACTGCAGGACTCACCACTATCAGCTTCAACGAGGAGGAGGCGGAGATATTTCGCCCTACACCACATCGTACACACTTCGAATATCACTTTACTCGTCACACACGAGATATTCACCTGGGAGTGACCCATCCCGTTCAGATTGCGACATTTTTTTTCCACTCACGATCCTACCTGCCTCCTCGTTTCAATAAAAAAAAAATATATACTAATCACGTTTCTTTCACCTACACTTAATTTTCATCCCCCCCTCCAAACACCAAAAATTAATGTAAAAAAAGGCAGAACTTGAAAAAATAATCTCAAGCTTTCCAATATAAACCAGTGACGTTTCGATGTGCCTTCTCCACTTGCACCGAGTTCACATCCACTGGAATTTTTTTTACCGAAGACACACTATTTTCTTTTTTTTTAAAGGAAAAAAAGGTTATCCTGTTATTTTTGGGGGGTAGTTATTAAACTGATAACTTGTTTGGGAACATGTCCCTAACATTTAATCAATTTTTGGGAAGGGGAATAAATGCACGCGGGAAATTTTCTTTTTTCCTACTATATACTAGAGACACTTGTGTTGCAAGAATTGGGTTTCACTGTATTTTTGTTTCGTTTCACTTGGGTATGTACACGGACGGAGTGTACATCCTTCTCACTGCACTACACTACTCAGAGTGACGTCACCGTGGCGGGAGCATAGCATGGCTCGCCGGCCAGACATTGTGAGAGTCGTGGAGAGGGGAACGTTGGAGGAGAGCGAAGCGAGTCTACTCGACAGAGAAGCGGTCCGCCTATCGCTTTTCGCGCTGTGGTGGGGAATTTGGGTTCATGATGGAGTGAAGAGAGTCTAAAGAGAGGGGGTGGCTGCTCAAGATGGCTGAAGGGTAGAGGGGGAAATGTGGAATCGACACAGTAGCGTAGTCATATTCACTGGGGCCCTTTAATTAATTTTCATTAATTTAAAGTTTTTTTCTATTTTTCTTGTTAATATTTGTATTTTTTTTTGTATAATTCAATGGTAAAACAAAATTCTTATATTTATATTGCAAGGGGTTTTTTAATTTTGTTCAAAATTTAACGATTTTCAGGGCTGGAGGGAGAATATTTTCGAAAAATATTTGTCTTTTCTAATTTTAATTTTCAAGTGAAATTTAATGTAATTGAACTTTTATTTAATTGAATTAGTTATAAAGGAAGAATATTGAGGATAGTCAAATTAAAAGTTAATCCAGGGCCGTAATTTGAATTTTAAGATTAAAAAAAAAGTTTAATTTTGTTGAAAAAGTAAGGAATGTAATTTTGAATCATTTTAAACAAACGTATAAAAACAAATTTTAAATTTATTTTGTTGATAAGGTGAAGAATTTTATGAACATTTTGCAAAAATAAAAAGATAAATAAATTTTAATAAAAATTAAAAAAAGAGATAAAAATAGTTCAATTGAATTAAAAGCAGATAGAAATTTAATAAATATTATACTGAACATATGTTTTGAATTAAAATATACAAAGCACGTACCTTTTTCATAAAATTGAATATTTGTGTTGAAAATAAACAATGTTGGGTTCGATGAGACGGGAATAAAAGTCATCCTTGCTGAATTATTTGAAGATGAGTTTTTTCGTTTCAGAGAATTGAGACTTGAATCGTACGATTTTAATAAAATATATATACGTGTCTGGTCTTTCCTTGATTCTTATTCCATTTTCAAGTGCCACCTTCCTTCATATAATGAAAAACGATCTTCATTATAACTCTGACTTGTATAAATGCTGAAAATAATGCAAAATGTCAAGTCAGTGTTTTCTGAGATATAGAAGCTCTATTAAAGCAGATGTATCAATACGAGAGGGAATTACACTTATATATGTATACACATATACAACACAAGGAAATAAACAACTTTTTCAACTTAATAATACAGCAAACATAACATTTCTTGATATTTCACCTTTTTTATTAACATTATAATAATTTTTACTATATTGTTATTACTACTACTCACAATTTTCTTAAAAATATCAAATTGACACTATAAAGTACCGATCAAATTGATGCTAAAAATTTCCTAATTTTTCCCGGCTTTTTTTTCTCATCAAATTTAAATTTATTTGATTTTGAATAAAAATAAATCTACGAATGCCTTTCAAAATTTTTATTAGAGTTTTTATGAATAATTAAATTCTTTTGACCAGTTTCTTTAAATTATCAAATTAATTATTTTTAACTAATTCAAATTTAAAGAACAGTATAAATATCTATAAAAATTGAAATAAAAAGCGATTTTTTTTTAAAACAAATTAAAATAATAAGACTTTTTTTAATTTGGTGAAAAAATTCCCGGTTTGGCATAAAATTGCAAACGAATTGATACCAAAAAGGTAATCAAAAATTGTCAAATTGATCTAAATTTTTGGTATCAATTTGGATACTTTCAAGAAAATGGTGTTTCTGCGCGACAATTTTTTTAACGTGCGATAAAAAGTTTAATATTTTGATGGATTTTGAGAAATGAGGAAAATTTTTGTTTAAATCAGTCCATACGCGGAAAAAATAACGTCTCTGTTGACATTTAGATATAAATATAAATTAAAAAGTCGTCAAGAAAGACTGAATAATGTGTAATGAAGACAATTTCTTTCCACATGTTATGAAATAAAATATTTTGATGGTAGAACAAAAACACGGAAAATTTACTAAAGTGTTCGGTATATATAGCAATTTTTACTATATTTCTAGAGTAAATTTTACCCATTTTCGAAATAAATTTTAGTCAAATTTACAAAGTTCTTATTTTCTTTTTTGGCAAATTCGTAAAATTAACTTATAGAAATGTAATAAAATATAAAATTTATAATCATCTGTGGAAATATAATAAATATTTTTAGAAATGCTCAGAAATTTTAGATTTTGCTTTATAAAAATATACAGGCTTCATCACAGTGCCTGTAAAAAGAATTTTAGGGAAAATAGAGGACTGAAAATTAAAAAATAGGGGACTTTTAGGGGACTATAAAAATTGTTTAAATAAAGATAAAAATATTATTTATTTATAAGAACACAAACAACGGTAAATATTAATTTACATTTAACAAGTCTTTAAACACACTAAAAAAAAAGTTTTACTTTCAGCCTCTTTTTGAGGCTGAATTTATGATGTAAACGGAGTCAGCCCCGTTAAACAAGGACAGACTTATGTGAAATACATGGGCTGAATTTAAGGTGTAAACGGAGTCAGACTTTTTTTTTCCTGTGAAGTTCAAACATAAATTCCAAATATTTATTTTTACAAAAATTTCTTTTCTTAATTTAAATTTTCATAAAATTTTATTTTCAACTTAATTTTTAAACTAAGATTCTTTTTAAACACATGAAATAAATAAACAAAAAACAAGTTTTTAATCCATTTACATCTAAAAGAACATCTACATAATCAGGGTGGTCACAAGTTTCAGTTTATCAATTTCCCTGACAATTTACTGACATTAAAATCACTTTCCCTGACAAAATTCTTTTTTAAGAATAATATGAATCTTTACAAAAAATAAGTAAATGTTATGAATTTCAATAATTTCTAAAAATTACAATTATAACTTCCTATATACAATTATTTTCTACAACTTTTAAATAAGCTTCATCTTTAAATCAATTATTTTAAATAATTTTTTGAAATTTCTTCTAGAATTCAATTATTTTAATATACAGGAATTCAATTTTTTATGATAATTGTAACTGTCCATGTATTTTTCCTAAATTTTTAAGATATAATATTTTCAAAAAATTATAAAAAAAATTCTTACAATTAATTTTTTAAAAATATTTTCAAATAATTTTTGAAAGGAAATAGTTTTCTAATTATACACAATTGAAAAATTTCCAAACAATTGAAATTTGGTAAAATCTTTTAAAAATAATTGAATTTTTGAAAAACAAATAAAAATTAACAAATCGAAGAATTTTAATTATAAATATGACCATGACTTCTCCGAAATTTTAATAAGTTTGAAAATGTAAGTTTTTATAAATTTTTAATCACTTTCTTCTAAGATAACTGAATCTTAAAAAATTATGATAGAACAATTCTAAGAATTAGATTTTAAAAACATGTAATGTTTCGAAAATAATTGAATTTCTTAAAAGAATTTTTTTATAATTTAAATAAACTAATTAATTTTTTGATAAATTTTAATTGAAATTATTTTGAATATGATTTTTTTCTCCAAAATGTTAAAAATAATTATAAAATCTTATTATTTTTTGTATGTATTTGAATTTTCGGAAATATGTAATAATTGAAAACACAGAAAGTATTGAATTTTAAAAATTTAGAAGCAAATTTTCATAATTTTTTATTGATTTTCATTTTTAAATTTACATCTAAAGATTTTTCATTAACATTATAAAAATCGACAGAAATAAAAATAAGTTGCAGTTTTTTTTTTACTAAAAATTGTGGTATTTTGTTTGAATGTTTGGAGTAAAAATTTAAAGAGTCGCAATTTATGAAAATAAGTGGAAAAAAGTCTCAATTTTTTTAATTTCCCTGACATTTTCCTGACTTTACTGACATGTGGCCACCTTGTTAATCACAATTAAATTGCATCAATTATTACATTTTAAAAAATACTTTAGTATTTTAAAAATAATGTATGTCAGAACAAGTTTGTGAGCGCAGATTATAAGAATTTAAAATACACACAAATACAACCAACTTCTAAACATAATTGAGACTTGACTTCACCAAAATACTAAGCTTACAAATTTTATAAATTTCATCGATCATAAATTTCAAGATTTGAAACTTTCAAAAACGAAAAATTCTAATTTAGTGTGAATTCATCATTAGAAAATAAAAGAAAAAATAGGGGAAATTTACAAAATAGGGTACGTTTAGGGGCCAAAATTAAAAAAAGGGGACTTTTAGGGAAATAGGGGACAGAATGTGAAGCCTGCATATAACTAAAAAGTGTCCACCAAAACATCTTAGAAATGATTACCAAAACATCTTAAATTAAGATATATTTCTTTTTACAGTGATTGTTTTTACACACAGGAAAAAAGAAGTGTTATTTTAACACTAAAAGTAGTGTTAAAACTACACACAACATTTTTAACCGACATTGTATGATTTTAACACTAAATTGGTGTTAAATTAATATACATTTTTAATGGGGTTAAACTAACACCAAAATTGTGTTAAAACAACACCATCTGAAAACTACACGCAACAAATTTAACACATATTTTTTTCTGTGCGCAGTGAAGAAAGAAGTTGAAACTAGTGAACTTTTCAGAATAATTAAAATTGAAAGAGAAATGAAATAAAAAATTTGAATTTTGAAAGAAAATGTCGTTGAAAGAGATGTCGAGGTGAAGTATATAATATATTAAAAACAAGTCGGATCACTAATAAAATGGAAATAAAGTCCAAAGTGATTTATGGATTATTTTGAAAAGTGGGCAAGGCGTTGATTTTTGTGAAAAGCCCTGAAAAAAGTATATAATAATGTATTAAAAAGGGAGAGGCGACTGCGAGTGTTGGAAAACATCTCCTTTAGGTTGTTATTATTATAGAGAGAAAAAGGAAGGCGCCCGTTTGTCCGGCACTGGAACTGGAGTGGGGGAGTTGGGATTGGATGGTAGGAGGGATAACGGGTCGAACGAGCTAACCCGAACCCCAAGCTCGTCTCACCGACTCTTTCTCCTTTCCTCCTCTTTCTCTTCTCTCACTCTGTTAATCTCATCCCCTCTCGCTCCTCTCTCTCCTTCTCCACACTCCTCCAACTAAGCCCATGTAGGAACGACGACGACGACTACGACGACGACGACGAGGAACGAACGTTGCTTGTAGAATTGTAGATCCATGGCACCGAGACGCTTGGCAATCGTGCCGTGCCCGAGCCTTCCTTCATTTGACCGTTTCTCCCTCTCTCTTTCTCTTTTTCCTTCTCTCTTTTCTTCTCATTCTCTCTCTCTCGCTCCTCGATCGTTCATTTTATTCTATCGAGTTCTATCGTTCTTTCCGTTTGCCGCACGAACCGAGAGAGAACACATTTCCAGCATGGTCTAGGCTTCTAGCAACCTGTGAATCCCCTTAGCGACAGAGACTCAACTCTTTCCAGTTCCTCACATCATCTATTTTTTACGGAAAAAAAGTCATTCTGGTTGCTCAAGTCAATCCTGTTCTCTTCAAGATTTACCTTTCTCGCGTGAAGCAAAATCTGGCTCCTTTTACTATTCTAGTTTCCTAAAATTCCACGACTGGTTTTATAATTCCACACATTATCTTGTTTTGAAGGGAGCAAAAAAAACAAGAGAGGAGAGAGAGAAGAAAAAAATTTCCAATCACATTTAAAAATATACAAAAATACACTGCGGTAGAGAAGAAGTCTTAAAATACGCAATTTAAATGTTTTCTCTTATATTCAACAATTTTTTCAACTAAAAATTCCTTATTCCTTATTACAATTTTAGTTCCCAGAATCAGTTTCGTACTCCATATGGAGTACGAAACTGATTCTGGGAACTAAAATTGTAATAACCCAATGGGAAGTAAACGATTGGTTCAATAATGGGCCATGCTTGGCGAACTCCGTTCCATTATTGGAACATTAATGGCAACCATCATTGGACCACCAATGGTTAAAACTTGGGATGATCACGCTACTGCCAATGATCGGTAGCCAAGCATCGGGCCAATATTAGTTGCCAAGGAATTGCCAAGAAAACAAAATCAATTTTCAAAAGCTTGATTTTTTATTGGCAGCCAACAAAAAACCAAGGTTTTGAAAATTTATTTTTTTTAATTATTAATTAAAATTTATTTTTAAAAAATATATTTTTTAAAAATATATATTTTTTTAAATTAATAGAACATATTAATTTAATTTGTCACCTCTGGTAAAACAAAGGTGGAAGACTGATAAATTCCCTCACTTTATATCTTACAGTGGAGGGATAACTGTGAATGTCTTTGCGGGAGAGGAGCAGGTACTTATAGAGCCAGTGTAACAGGTCACAAGCGAGAAGAAATCACTAGCATGCACTCTGGCGGCGCTTGTCGGAACTGTTTTCTGGCGCGCATGCATATCCTGACATTATCGACACAGCGCTTGGCAACCAACGTTGCGCCACTTGACTTCAGACAAGCGCCGCCAGAGTGCATGCTAGTGATTTCTTCTCGCTTGTGACCTGTTTCACTGGCTCTATATAAGTACCTGCTCCTCTCTCGCAGACATTCACAGTTATCCCTCCACTGTGAGATACGGTGAGGGAATTTTTATCAGTCTTTCACCTTTGTTTTACCAGAGGTGAAAAATTAAATTAATATGTTCTATTAATTTAAAAAAATATATATTTTTAAAAAATATATTTTTTTAAAATAAATTTTTGAAAAATATATTTTTTAAAAATAAATTTAAATTTTAATTAATAATTAAAAAAAATAAATTTTCAAAACCTTGGTTTTTTGTTGGCTGCCAATAAAAAATCAAGCTTTTGAAAATCGATTTTGTTTCCTTGGCAATTCCTTGGCAACTAATATTGGCCCGATGCTTGGCTACCGATCATTGGCAGTAGCGTGATCATCCCAAGTTTAAACCATTGGTGGTCCAATGATGGTTGCCAATTGTTTTGCCAAGAAAAAACCATTGGGTACCAAGCATGGCCCATTATTGAACCAATCGTTAACATTGGCAACTTCCCGTTGGGATGTATTTGAATTAGTAAAAATTGCCTAATTATCAAGTGGCATTCGCTGGCAAATGTACTTTCTTCAGTTACTTTATAGGTTATGTTGTCTTTTTCTTCGGTTATCGGTATATTCACTGACGTCCCTGAAGTTAGCGTCAAAATCTATTATTTGGACCTTATGAATTGAAAATGTACCTAATTTTCATTACTTCATTCAAGTGCGAAGTTGAAAAAAAAATATCCAAGCATCAGGGTTGCCACGACGCTTTTGCTCTTTTCCCTGACTTTAAAAAAACGGAATTTTTCCAGATTTTTAAAACTATATTTATATTTTACCAAAATTAAATAACTCCCTGATTTTTAGACGAAACTTTGACTTTTTCTCTGACTCGAAAGAATAATCTGATTCATTCGCAAAATGATTAGATGCACAAAAAAATGTTCAATTATCTACGAATTTCTTTAATTGAAAAATTATTAAAAAGCATATAACTTCATTTTTAAATAAATATTTAATCATTATTTTGCCACAGGAATTAAGATTTTCAAAAATTTGAAATTCAATAAAATATAAGAATATTATTATAAAACATGAAGATAATGATCACTTCGAGTCGAAGACTCGAAGTGATCGCTTTCTTCATATTTCATAATAATTAAAACTTGCTACTTTGTTACTGTAAAGTTCTTCAAAAATTATTTTCATCATTTCGATTATTCTTTTCTAGAATTTTCAACTAAAATAATTCTTCTTTAAGTCAATTTTTTAAAAAAATTTTTCCAAAAAGTTCTTTGAGAATTTTCAAATCCTTTTGTTTATAATTCAATTTTACAAAATTTCATCGATTATTCGGAAATTCGTCAATTAAATATTTATTAGAAATTAAAAACTTCAAATAATTAAAAAAAAAAAATCCATTAAACTTTTTGAGAAAAAAGAATTCTACAGAATTCTTAATTAAAAGTATAAAAAGTTCAAATTTTTTAAGATTTTAATTTGAAACCTTTTGAAAATTCAATTATTTCTAAAAAAAAAATTCACGCTTGATGCTTTTAATATTCAATTATAATATAAAATTTTAACTGAAATTCATTTTTAAATCAATGTTTATTAGAAAATTTTACGAGAATTCAATTATTTTAATACAAAAATAAATATTTTATAAAATAATTGAATGTTCCTTAAAATTGAATTTTCATAAAGAATTTTATCAACAAATTTTTGAATAATTGAATTCTATTGACAAATTTTAATGAAATTTTTAAGAATAATTTCCTTTTTCGAGAAATTTTATGAAAATTCTACTTAAAAAAAATTGAAATTCTGCCAAGAATTTTATTAAAATTTTTGAAAATAATTGAATTTCGGAGAAAATTTTTATTATTTATAAAGATAATTGAAATTTTGACTAGAATTTTTGTAAATTTTTTAACATAATTGTATTTTTTGCGAAGAATTATATTATTTTTGAAAATAATTGAATTTTTGAGACGAATTTTATTAAAATTTCTTTTTAAATATTTGAATTCTTTTATGAAATTTTATTGTAATAGTAGACATTGAAAATAATCGAATTTTGACAAATTTTTGAAATTAATTAAATTTTTACAAAGAATTTTATAAAAATTATTTTGTAAAAATTTTATTGTTACAAAGAATTTCACTATTTATGAAAATAATTTAATTTTTTGAAGAAATTTAATTAAAAATGTATTGAAAATAATACTTATATTTTAAAAACTTAAGTTTTAAAATAATTGAATTTCTTTCCTGAATTTTAATAAAATTTTTAAGAATAATTTCATTTTTCGAGAAATTTGATGAAAATTCTATTTTAAAAAAATTGAAATTCTGCCAAGAATTTTATTAAAATTTTTGAAAATAATTGAATTTTGGAGAAAAATTTTATTATTTATAAAGATAATTGAAATTTTGACGAGAATTTTAGTAAATTTTTAAACTTAATTGAATTTCTCCGAAGAATTACATTATTTTTGAAAATAATTGAATTCTTGAGACGAATTTTATTAAAATTTCTTTTTAAATAATTGAATTCATTTGGAAATTTTTGTTAGAGTATAGTAGATATTAAAAATCATTAAATTGAGAAAAGTTTTTGTAAATAATTAAAATTTTACCAAGAATTTTATTAAAATTTTTGTATATCTAATCGTTTCATAGTAAAGAAAACAATAAAATAATATATGTTTAAATAATATCCTAGAAATTTAATATTTATTTACGATTCAGCCTCTTCAAAATTTACGTCTTTCTTCAGTTTTACCAGCATTCCTATACAAAATCTCCTGTAGTTTCCTTAAAAAAATAACCTTTCTTTCCAATTCATTTTGCACAGAATTTAAATTGTTATTAAATTTCAGTTTTTTAAAGTTAAAATTATTTAAAGTTTAAAATAACTGCCAATTTTTCGAGAAAAATGACAAAAAAACAGAAAAATAAAAATTCTTAAAAATTAGAATTTAAAAATTCTAAGAATTTCTGAAATTAAAAAAAGAATCGGACAAGCAATACAAGTCTTCAAATATAGAATAAGTTATCCGATCAATTTATAAAAAATTTTTAAATATTATTCACAATATATAACGCGCGCCGAAGAAAGAAAGAAACAAAAAATTTTAGGTTATGTTCATAATTTTTGGGAGTAAAAATACAGAAATAGAATCAATTACTATTAGAAATCATTGATGTTCTTAAACATCAATGATTTCTAATAGCAATTGATTCTATTTCTGTATTTTAATTTAAATTAAATTTAATTACTTTAATTAATTTTAATTTAATTTTAATCAATTACTATTAGAAATCATTGATGTTTAATTATTGAACATCAATTATTACTAATAGTAATTGATTCCATTTCTGTATTCAATAAAAACTATACTTTCAAATTTAAATAATTAAAAATTAACTTTTATAATCAAATCGATCAAATCTAACACAAACATAACCTATAAATTCGTTTGTTTCTTTTTCATTCACAAAAATTTGTTTTAAATTTAAAAGTAAAAAATACTTTCGTCAGGTGTTCCAATTCCCTGTCCGATTCTGCCGCAAGAAAAAAAAAATGTAATTTGAAATGAATATTACCGAGTAAAATGAAATCGAAAGACGATAGTTTTTAATTACACAAACAAATATTTTGTAAACGTCATTTTTTTTTTATCAAAGTATCGACTTGCATCGTATGAACTTAAGTCCGTGTGGGCGAAATCTAAATACGAAATTAAATAATAATTCCAAAAGAAATTCTACGATATTTAGAATTTGAAAAAAGGGGAAAATGCAATAAAATTTAAATTTAATGATCGGAATGTCATTTTGTTTGTTTAAAGTTCGACGAACTCCGCATGAACGAGTGTCAATTTCAACAACATAAACTTTCTAAACAGTCAAAAATGTCGACACTTTATATATACTGAATTACGCACAAATTATTTCAGGTTAAGTCGATACAGCGACGTTTCATTCCCCCCCCCCCCCAAACAATATATATTTGATTACAAGTTAAATAACAAGAAACGAAAAAAAATCTAGTCTCATCTAAAAAGGCGAGAGAATTTCCTCTCGCAAATATTTTGTAAAACGAAACGAACGAAACTATTTTAAAAGTTGACATATAACCTCACCTTTTCCTATTTTTTTTCTTTTGTATCAAGTTCCATCGTTTATTTTGCGAATAATACCGTGGTTTCTTTTTTGTTGTTTAGTTCGCAAATATATAGAGAAAGCGAATTCGAAGTCATCTTGTGAAACTTTTGACGGCCCAAGGCTCCGGAAACAAGCAGTTTCTATATTTCCCTGTTATAGCCTCCTCTCAGCCTCTGGGTATTTACTCTCATGTTTACTCTTCGCACCCGGGTGACACTTGTACTGCTGCTGGTGGTTACCTCCCCCCCCCCTTCCCCTCTTAAATCCAACAAATGCCTTTCGAAATCGATGCGAAATATAATTGCAAATGAGACTTTCGTGCAGAAGATTTCGTTTGGACTTCCTCTCTGAGTTAAACAAATTCTTTGCTTTTAAAGACTCGTGAAAGTAGTACGCATCCTCGTTTCGTCATTTGCTTGCTCATTGCTATACTGTAAACATGTACGGTTCGTTCATTATATAGTGTTTTATAGACAAACAACGTATTTTACTTTGTACATGAGGATGAGGGCAAAGAAATTTCCGCTAGAGAAATATTAGACGCGAAAAAATGATCTTTAGAAACGAGAAATTTTTTTTAGCAAAATTAATTTGACTCTTTGTCATTGCAAGAGTTAAGTTCTTAAAAGATAAACGTAATTTGTGACTCGTTAATTCATAAAGAGAAGATTAAAATTTAAAATAGGCCGTGGGGTCTTGTACTCACCGAAAATAATTCTTGTTAACGATAAACTTATTCCTCGGAGACACTCGGAGATGAATAACAGCTGCCATCTTGTGCCACTTGCAACGCGTTCGCTCCTCACTTATCAATACAATGTCGCCACCTGCCGGTAAAAGTAGAAACCTCACGCTGTCTACTTTATCGACATCCACAATAAGTGAAGTGATCTTCTTTATCTACATTTTTCAAATTGTTACCCGTTGTCATAGTTACGTTTTTTAATTATTATCCGATCTGTAAACTAAAAAAATAACCTCGAAATAATTACAGTAATTAGAAAACTTTGAAAATAAAGATTTACTTCGATTTTATAGAACTTTCTTCAAAGAATAAAAGGGAAAAAAACAATTATATAGTGAATTAAATATTTTTGTTTTAAAGGTTTATAGTTTGGTTAATAAAATGGATGGGAATTCAAAAGAAAATTTTAATGAATCAGAAGAACCTTCTGTGACGTCCGATGATCCGAATGAAAGAAAATTAGCCCGGAGGATAAGAATTCAAAAGCGTCAGGAGGCATTAAAGGAGTAATTTTCTTTTTCTTTTGTTCGAAAAAAATAATTTTCTATTTTTAGGACAATAAACACGTAATTATTTCAGAGAAGTTTCAGTGTCGGAAATTGAGGAGGAGGAAGTGACTAATACTGAAAAACAAATTCTTACAAGCGCCGAACAATTGGATAAGTTTATTACCGATGGAAACCGAATGGCAAGAAATAAACAAATAATTTTCTGAATAATAATTAGTTATTATAATAATATTAATGTAATATTATTATTATAATCCTAGTTATGGAATTACTGAATTCGAAATTTAATTTCAATTCAAATGAAAAATTGACCAATCAATTTCAATCTAAATTAAATCCAAATTAAATTGAAACTGTATTATTGAAAATAAATAGAAATTATGGTAAAATTGAATTGAAATAAAAAATTTTAAATAAATTGAAATTCAACTGAAATTATATTAAAATTACATTTACACTAAATTTGCAATTGAATTGAAAATGTAATGCAATTTAATAAAAATTAAATTTGTAAATGAATTGAAATTATCTTGAAATTGAATTAAAAATAAATTTGTAACTGAATTGAAATTAAATTTGAAATTGAATTGAAAATAAAATTAAATTGCAGTAAAATTAAATTCATATTATATGGAAATAGAATTGAAATAAAATTTATAAAATGAATGGAAATTAAATTGAAATTGTATTGAAATTTAATTTTAAACTGAATTTCAATTAAATTTGTAATTGAATTGCAATTGAATTTGTAATTGAATTGAAATTAAATTTGTAATCGAATTTCTAATTGAACGATAATTAATACAATTTTATTCTAGGTGACGAATGTAAAAGTAGCCAATGACGCCCGAGAATTGCAACGTCGAGCAAAGGAAAATGAAATTCGACAGAATTTACTAGAAATGTTGGAGAAAAATGCCGGCGAATGTATGGAACGTTATCAAGAAATTAATAGCAAATGGACATCGATACTCGAGTCTAAGGATCCATTGGATATTCATTCGGAAATGATAACACAAAATGAAAAATGCCTCGCCGTACTTGCACTCAAGGATTCGGCAATTGATAATTTAAAAAAAGAACTAAAAATAGCTGACGAGAAATTTCACCTCGATCTCAAGAAACAAACCGAAGACATTGATATTCTAATAGACAGAATCGATCACCACGTAAATAATTATTCAATAATTTAATAAATATATTATTAAGGCAACTCTCCAAACCCTTAGAAAACCTTTTGAGAAAACAATTTAAACTAAAAATAAATTTAATCTAATTTTAGATTTTTTATTATTCTTGTGCCAACATCGAAATTAATTTCGACAAAAGAATTAACTAAACTTCATTGTTTTGTCTTTAATTTAATTTTAAAGACAAAATTCATTCTTTCGTCGAATTTAATTTCAAAGATATAAAATTCATTTTTTTGTCTTTAATTTAATTTCAAAGACAAAATTAATTCTTTCGTCGAATTTAATTTTAATTTTAATTAATCGAATTTGATATCATTTCAAAGATACAAAATTCATTCTTTTCGTTGAATTTAGTAATTCAATTTCAAAGGCAAAATTGATGAATGAAAAAATAAATTGCAATTAGGTGAACACAATGGCAAAATCCTTTCGCAAAGAATTGGCTGCCATTGAAAATACTTTGCAATTGGAGAGGGAATCACTCTTGGAAGTATCGGCGAAAAAATGGGAGACTTTATACAATCAACGCGCTGAAAATGAAATTCAAGGAATTGAAAAGAGAAAAGAAATCATGAAGGAATTTCAACTTAAAATGAATCAAGTGAGAATTGAACATCACGAGGAATATAGAGCGCAAAAAATCAAATTAGAAATTGAACAACAAAAACTCCAACAACAAATTCAACAAATGAAAGCAATTTGCATGTTAAATGTGGAGAAGCTTGATTATAATTACAATATTTTAAAGAGGCGCGAGGATGAAAATGCGATTATTAAAAATCACCAAAAACGAAAATTAAACAAGTTGAGTGATTTTTATTTTTTCTTTCAATTTAGAGACTTCGCACTCGATAATTAATTTTCAAAAAATAGGAAAAAGTAGCTTTCAAACTAAAAAAAAGTGGTAAAAAAGTAGCTATCGGAAAATTAAACTTGACGACCAAAAATTATTATTAAAAAATTATTATTTTCATTCAATAGAATTTTTTTGATGAAATTATTTCATGAAATCTTTTTTCAGGTTACATGACACAATTAGTGATTTAAAAAAGACTTATTCGAATTTAGAGGAAAATACGAAACTAGAAATGCAAAAATTGTCCGATCAAGTTCTTCGGGCTCATAAAAATATTTTAGACCTAGAAGAAAAATCCGATCTATTTACAGCGATTAACGAGAAAAATTATATGGAAATTTGGGAAATGAATAGCAAAATTGCCAATGATTTATTTCAAAAGGTAAATTATGTAAAATACACAAGAAGTTATGAACAAATCTTTTAGTAATAAATCGGAAAAAGGAAACAAAAACCAAAAAGACTAAAGAAAAAATAAAAAGAGGAAAGAATTAAAAATAATTCAAACAATTCAAACTGTTTTCGAATAATTGCTATTTTTTCTAGATATTAACAGCCGATAAATTAATATTCGATCAAGTATTGGGTTTAGAATGGGAAGCACCAAAGAAGAAACTTCTGAAAAAAGAGGATTTAGTTTCCTATATGAAAGCGATGAATGTGATTGAACAGAGTAAAAATCAGACGAATTGAAAATTATTTTCGAAAAATTGAAAAATATTTATAATTGACAAAAGAAACTTTTTCTTTAACATTGGCATATTTTTCCAGAAAAGAAAATTGACGCGGAGAAAATGAAAATGTGCGAACCATACAAGCCAGCAACAACACTGGAGGAAATCAATTTGGAACGGAAATTACTTGTGCATATTATGAAATTAATTTCCGATCGTGCGGGATTTTTAATTGAAGACAAACTGAAAGAATTACTATTAAATCACAGCAGTGAAAATCAAATTATCGTCAGACTTGACAGCGTCTTTCAGGTGATTTATTGCACTAGAAAATCGAAAATTTCAAATTAAATATTGAAAATAATTATTTTCTAATATTTTTAAATACTTTTTTGAATTTAAAAAATTATTTTCAATATTAAAATATTTTCTAATATTTTCAATGGTTTTTTGAATTTAAAAAAATTATTTTCAATATTAAAATATTTTCTAATATTTTCAATGGTTATTTGAATTTAAAAAAATTATTTTCAATATTAAAATATTTTCTAATATTTTCAATACTTTTTTGAATTTAAAAAGTTATTTTCAATATGAATTTTTCAAATATGAATTTTTGAATAATTTCAGCAAAAATTCAATTATTTTGAAAACTTTTAATGAATCCTTCGAAAAAATTCAGTATTTATATAAACAGTAAAATTCTTTGCAAAAATTCAATTATTTTCGAAAAAATTTCCAAAACAATTCAATTATTTTTTTAAATAGTAAAATATTTCTAAAGAATTCAATTATTATCTTCAATTTTAATGAATCCTTCGAAACAATTCAATTATATTTATAAATAGTAAAATTCTTTGCAAAAATTCAATTATTATCAAAAACATTTCCAAAACAATTAAATTATTTTTTTTAAATGGTAAATTTTTTCTAAAGAATTCAATTATTATCTAAAATTTTAATGAATCCTTCGAAACAATTCAATTATATTTATAAATAATAATATTCTTTGCAAAAAATTCAATTATTTTTAATATAAATTTAATAAAAGAATTCAATTTTTTTCGTAATTCGTTATAAAAAATTTCAATAGAATTCAATTATTTTCTAAAATCTTAATAAACTCCATTATTTAAAAAAAATCCAATGAAATTCTTCAAAAAGAATTTAATCAGAATTTTAAAAAATTTTGACATAATTCTTCACGAGAATTCAATTATTTTCCTAAATAATAAAATTCTTGGATGAAATTCTATTGTCAAGAAAATTTTTTGATAAAATTCTTTGCAACATTTCGATGATTTTCAATAAATTAATTTTAAAATTGAAAATATTTAAAAAGAAAAATTATTAAAAAAGTTGAGAAAAAATATTTTCAATATTAAAAACGATTATTTGTTCAATAAACAAAAAAAAAATCTAATTTTTGTTCAAGGCTTTGTGTATTGATTCTCCGGAAAATATCGACATGCTCATGAATTTTTTCCTACCTTACACTTACTGTCCAATTTGTATTGACAACGAAAAGGACGAATCTCAGAAAACAGAAACAAATTCTACACCAATCGAGTAAAATAAAAAAGAACTTTTTTTTAATTTTCTTCAAAAAGAAAAAAAAAAAAAACTATAGAGTTGAAAAAAAAATTTTCCAGAGAGGACAATGAGGAACCAGAAGACGAGCCAACCAGAAAATTAATTGAGACTGTAAAAGAAGAAGTTGCAGCGATTTTTACCCCCTGCAGAATAAGCAGAAGCAGTGAAAGTACATTTGCCGAAAAACTCGACTGCACAAGTTCCAAAACTGACAAAGACACCATCGAAGGTAGATTTTAAAGAAAATTAGTTACAATTTTAATTTCTATTCTAAACGATACAAAATTAAAAAATAATTTATAAATTTTTTTTTACATTTTTGTACACAATAGGTTCAAGATCAATTGAAGAATTATCGTGCGACTGTCCTGACGATTTGAAAAAGCGAAAAGTCACTTGTGACGCGGGACACATTCTTCAAATTCAAGTAACACACGTAATACGTGCCTTGACGGAATTTTTGGAAAAATATCACTCCATTCAGAAGGGCGAATCGACCCCTGATTTTAAAGAAAAATTAATAAATCAAAAATTTACAATTTCGAGAAATATTCAAACTGAAGACATCACAAAATTCTGGGGAAGGTACCGTGAAATTTTCAACGAAGAAAAAGAAACACTCTGGGACGCATTACTAATTGGATTAAATAAATATCACGATATTTTGAAAGAACGACATAAACTCAATGAAGAAACAGAATCACTACGTCAACAAAATTCCGAACTACATCGATTATTAAAGACCTACAAACAGGTAAAATACTATCAAAAGAAAATTTACACTACAAAACCAGTACCTATACAATTTTTAACAATTTTTCAACTAAAATTCTTCTTTACAATAATGATTATTTTTAAAAATTTTCGAAAAAGTTCTTTGACAATTTTCAAAGCCATTTGTTTGCAATATTCAATTTTACGTAATTTCAATTATTCGCAATTTCTTCAATTCAATATAATATTTGAAAATAAAAACTTCAAATAAAATAAAAAAAATTCAATTCAACTTTTTCAAAAAATTAATTTCAAAATTCAATTATTTCTAAAAAAAAATTCTCGCTATATTGCTTTTAATATCCAATTATTAACTAAAATTTTAACTGAAATTCATTTTTAAATCAATTTTTATTAGAAAATTTTACTAGAATTCAATTATTTAAATACGAAAAAAAAATTTATTGAATAATTTCATTTTTCTTAAAATTAAATTCCCATAAAGAATTTTATGAATAAATTTTTAAATAATTGAATTCTTTTGACGAATTTTAATAACATTTTTAAGAATAATTACATTTTTCGAGAAATTCAATTAAAATTGTATTAAAAGTTTTTTAATTTCTGCAACGAGTTTTATTATTTATGAAAATAATTGAATTCCTAAAAAGAATTTTATTATTTACGAAAATAATTGAACCCCAATTATTTATAAAAATAATTGAATGCTTGCGAAGAAATTTATAAAAAATATGTAAATGATTGAATTCCTGTGAAATTTTTGTTGTTTTATGAAAATAATTAAATTTTTGCGTAGAATTTTATTATTTTTGAAAATAATTGAATTTCTGCAATCATTAGTAATTTCTCTAAAATTCTCCAAATTATATCGTACAATTTACGAACTTTTCGTCTTTTCTCAATCTTTACGGACTTTACGGACCTTTTTTAAAAAAAAAACTGACTTTTTCGGACTTGAAGCAAATTTACGAGCCCTAGTTCGAGCCCTGAATAAATAATAAAAAATAATTGACAAATAAAAAATTATATAAAATTTCAACAAAGAATTTCAACATTTGAAGTTTGAATTTAATTTTTTCTTTCAAATTGTTAAAATTTATATATATTTCAGCCGGAAAATATTTTGCGAACATAGAAATTGTTTGAGAAGAAAGAAAACAACGGCTATAAATTTCACAGCTTGCTTTTAATTGTCATCCAGGCATCAATACCGAGACTTGAATTTCACTCATGCATCATTTTTCAATGTTTCATTGAAATATCATTTAAATAAACTTTTTTTGTCATACAATCGAAATTCGTATTATTTCAATCTATGAAGATACTTTTGCGAAATGTAAAAGAAAAAAAAACAAAAAATTCAACAATACTTACATTCGTCTTCTTCACTTCACTTTCTTGTCTTTGTTTCTAATTAACATGCGTCATTGTTCATTTTACACGAGACGCCATTATGAATAAAGCCACTTGACACAAAATAATTTTGTAAATTCGCTTTGGCGTTAAAGTTTGTTTTCGAAGCTTTACGATTTGCCTTTGCCTCCTTCTTTTGCAGATCAATAAATATTCTTCGTTTCTTCTCCTTCTTCTTGAATCGCACCAAGTCCAAGTGTTTCTTTTTATTACAGTGCTGCAAATTAGAAATCATTTATTTATTTTTTTGATTAGAATATTATTCGTAAATATTTTACGAATTTCTATATTTTTTCTACAATTTTTACTTTTTAGAGAAAGAAAGAAATTGCGAAGTTTTTTTTATAGATAAAGAAAGAAAAGAAATATTTTGAATTAAATTTTAAATTAAACTAAAATGTAGGATAAAAATTACTTTTTTGTATGATTTTAAGCTGTCAAACGTTTCTTTGCAAGGACGGCAGGTGGTTTTTTGTAATAACTGTCCGGTTATAACACTTTGTGAAGACGATGGAAGTCCTAATTGAATGTCACTTTCCGATTCTGGCATTCGCCATCCACCTTAAATAAAATCGTAATTTTTAACTAAAATTTTAACTAAAATCGCTAATTATTAACTAAAATAAAAAAACAAATTAATAAATACAAAATATATCAACAAAAATTATCGAAATATTTACGAATAAACTAAATATCTACTTACATCAAATCCTAATTTAAAAAAATATAAAGAAAACACAAATTTTATACAAACACAAAATAAAAAATACATAAAAAAAATATAAATGAAATCATAATTTATTCATACAATGAAAAATATTTATACCCCGCTTTTAATGTATTCAGAATCAACGGGAAAACGTTAAACTAATTTCTCCAGTCTGATACCAAAAAATAAATAATAAATAAATATACAATACAACGAATGAATAATAAAATATATACACAAACATATTCGAACAGAACAAAAAGCACGAAAAAAAATTTAAAGAAGCAATTTTTGCTCTTTATAAAAAAAACAAAAAAAAAATTTTAAGTATAAAGCAAATCGAAGTAGTTTTTACTCTTAATAAAAAACAAATTTAAAGAAGCAATATTTTGCTCTTAATAAAAGAAACAAAAAAAATATATAAATATTACAACAAAACGAAAATCGAAGCGAAAAAAAAAATAAATTAAATCGAAGCGAAGCGAATTTTCCTAACGCTTACATAATATAAACGTGAAAAACAAATGTAAGCAATAAAGTGAGACATGCAAATGTGAAAACAATCAAGCAATAAACCAAAACTACGGTCTCTTTACGAATCATTTGATCAAAAAGTGACGTTCGTCTAGTCTTAAAACTATGGTTTGATGCAGTTTTCACTCCAGTTGATTTATTACCTCTTATCGCTTTCTTTTTATGTCGATTTCCTGAAAATAATTAAAATAGTAAGTAAAAATTGTTGTACATTATACAATGAATAAGTAATCTTAAAATATCAATGCTGAACTATAACAATAATAGGATTGCCACAAAAATTTAATTTTAATTCTAATTTTCTAGAAATTTCAAATAAAATTCTTCTTTACATCAATTAATTTCAAAATTTGTTGAAAAAGTTCTTTGAGAATTTTCAAATTCATTTGTTTACAATTCAATTTTACAAAATTTTAATTAAATATATTAGAAAATAAAAATTTGAAATAATTTTTAAAAAAATTCTCAATTAAACTTTTTTCAAAAAAAATTAATTCTACAGAATTGTCAGAAAATTCAAATTTTTAAAGATTTTAATAAACCTTTTCAAAATCCAATTATTTGTACAAACTAACGCTATATTGCTTTTAATATTCAATTATTATGTAAAATTTTAATTAAAAGTAATTTTTAAATCAATTTTTATTAGAAAATTCTATGAGAATTCAATTATTTAAATACGAAAGTGAATAAGTTATTGAATAATTGAATATTTCTTAAAATTGAATTCTTATACACAATTTTATCAACAAATTTTGAAATAGTTGAATTCTTTAGACGAATTTTAATAAAATTTTTATGAATATTGCATTTTTGTCAAGAATTTTATTATTTATGAAATTATTTGGATTTTTAGGAGAATTTAATTTAAATTTTTGGAAATAAATTCAATTTCTGCGATGAATTTTATTTTTACAAGGATAATTTTATTTTCGTCAATAATTTGTTTAAAGTTTTTGAAAATAATTGAATTCCTAATTGAAATTTTATTATTTGTGAAAATAATTTAATTCTTGTAAAGAATTTCATTAAAATTTTATAAATAAAATTCCAGTGAAGAATTTTACTATTTTTGAAAATCATTCCAATCTTACAAGTAATTTTATAAAAGTTTTTAAAATAATTTTATAAAAAATTGTTTTTATATATTTGAACTTTTTTGGTAAATTTATTTATGAAAATAATTGAATTTTGCAAAGAATTTTATTAAAATTCCTAAAAATTATTGAATTTTTTGGAAGAATTTTGTTATTTATCAAGATAATGAATTCCTGTAAAAAATTTATTATTTGTGAAAATAATTTAATTCCTGTGAAATTTTTATTATTTATGAAAATAATTAAATGTTTGCGTAGAATTTAATTAATTTTTGTTTAAATAATTGAATTATTTTGAAAAATTTTATTAAAATAAATTTTGAAAATTATTGAATTGAAAAAAATGTTTGAAAATAATTTAATTTCGTAAAAGAATTTTATTATTTATAAAGATATTTTAAATTTTCACGAGAATTTAAAAAATTTTTTGAACATATTAATTGGATTTTTGCGAAGAATTTTATTACTTTTGATAAGAATTGAATTTCTGCAATTATTTGAAACTTTTCCAAAATTCAATTTTATTTTAGTTTTTAACAAAAATGCTTCTTTGAATCAATTGTTCTTAATAATTAATTAAATATATAGTAAAAAAATTTAACTAATTTCAGAAGAATTTGAATTATTAAAATTTTTTGTATAAATCCAAGTTCTTTCTAATTAAATTCATTGAAAATTGAAATTTTCTAATTTCAAATTAAAACCTTTTGAAGTTTATCTATTTACGAAAATTGTAAACGCAACTCTTTTAAAATTTAATTAATTTTGAAATATTTGAGTAAAATTATTCATTAAATAATTTATTAGTAATTATTTTAATGATACTTCTACAAGAATTAAGTTATTTAATAAGAAATCATTGTCAGAAATAGACAAAATTGAAAGTTTTGAATTCTTATTAATTTCATAGTTTATGAAGCAAACAAAAAAGACAAAATTCAGAATTTTCTTATGAATTCTAAAAATTTCATTTTTCCAGTATTGTTAATAAAAATCCCTGACTTTTTCCTGAATTTTCTGACCTGTGGCAACTCTGTATAGTAATTAATAATAATGAACGTTTTGTTAAAACTGTTTTTTAATTATTTTGTAATAAAATTTATTATTATTATTATTCGTTAAATTAATTTACTATTAAATTATTATACCAATTTTATACAATGAATTATTTTACCATTTAAGTGTGTATGGAGTTGTTGTAACGAATTAAGGCGAACACTACACACATTACATTGAAGTCCATTTGTTTCTGCATCCTTCGCAAATGGAATTTTTGATTCATCCAGGGTGGCCATTATGTTTCTCGATCTAATCTATTATGAATAAATCAGGTAAAAAATTATATATTTTGTTTAGAGAGTGAGAGAGAAAAGAAACATTTTTGGAAACAATTTTGAGATAATTTAAAAAAGAGATTTTAAAAGTAAATAAAAACTCAAAAATAGTGACAATAAACATATTCATCGTTAAGAAATTATTAAACAATCGAATTTATCAATTCTAAATAATTACAATTAGCTAATTTACTTTCTTTTACCTGCTTGGCGTGTCGTGCACCTTGTAGATGAGCATCTAATACTGCATTACTTGTAAACGAGAGATCACAATCATCACAACGATAGAAGGGTTTTTTCGTGGGCAAATTTCCCATTATATTATCGACAACAGCCTTTGTTACTGGATCATTAAGTGCTTGATTGTTGCCCGATTGATCCATAGTTTGATTGTCACTTCCATTAATCATAGAATGATCGACAGCCTTTGTTTTCGAGGATTCGTCCATCCTCATTTGTGGATTAACTGACAGTTGTTCCGTCATTTCTCCTGAATCAATTTACTGAAACGAAAATATTAACTGTTTATTAATATTAATTAATTAACTGTTTATTAACTAATCTTTTGCAATTACTTTTCCTTTGAAAAAATAAACATAAAAAAATATTATTTTATACTGTAATTGTATTTTATTTCTATAAAAAGAAAATTAGAATTGAAAATACAAATCAAGACATTAATTATACATTTATATCATTTATTCTATACACATTTAATTTTAATCAAAAGACAATGTATTTTGAATCATCAAAATGTTTACAAAACAAATTTTGTCAATTGAAAAAAAAATCAATGTCAAAAAAAGTAAACAAAAACAATCGAAAATATTGTGAATAAAATAGAAAAGAGACAAAAATCATTGAAAATCGCATTTTACGAAATGTTACGAAAATTCTAACCTCAAAATATTAACACTCACCGATTCGACGGGGTTTTCTTTAAAAAATATCCATGAAAACGAAAATTTTCCGAGGTAGTGTAAACAAATTCAATTCTCTGTTTCTCTTGTTGAATATTGTTGATAATTACATACATACACGCATGGGAAATAGTTAATGGCCCAAGATAATAAAATATAAACAAACACAACCGAATTTGATTGTTTCGATAAAATTAGTACTGCATTATATCACTTCTACAAACAAAAATTCTTGGTAAAAAGATAATTCGAAAAATATTAATCAGAAATGTTCTTTAATTTTTAATCGTTCTTAATTGTCAATGATAAAGAAAATCGGAAAATGCGAATATCGTCAAACAAATATCAATTGAAATTTTGTGTTCTTGTGTGTTCTGTGTTCTCAAAAACATGTTAAATGAAACGAGCTTTAAGTTTAGTTAACCAATCAGCGTGCTTCTATTACTTTACCGCGGAAATTATGAAAATATTTTCAAACCATTAAAGAAACATTTCAACTGGTTAACACCACAGTCCGGACAAAGTAAATAAACAAAATATTTAAATTTCATTGGTAAAACTTAAAACAAGTTTGAAAAAAGTTGTTTCATTTTTATTTTGTCCGGACAGATGTTTGAATTTTCAAAAAAAAATTTATAAACATATTTTCTTAATTATAGTTAAGAACTAAATTCAAAGGTAGGTTTTAATTTTCAGTTTTATTACCTTGATTTTATTATTAAATTAAATTAAATTAAATTAAATTAAATTAAATTTAAAAAATTAAAATAATTTTACGATGAGTTTTCGAGATTCTTACTAAAACATTCAAATCGCGATTCCTGGTTAAATTTCCTTCCAGATTGTTCCAGTTTTCTCGTCTTTCCCATTAAGTCTATTTGAACTGGAATTTCTGGTGCATCTGTTTTCTCGGGTTCATTAATAAAGTTGTTAATTCTATCACGTGCACTTTCTAAAATTATTTTCAAATGTAAAAATTGACTGATATATTTAAATTCAATTAAAATAAAATAATAAATAAAAATAAAAGAAATGGAAAAATAAAATATGCAGGGCTCGAACTAGGTCCGTAAATCCAGCAAAAATTCAATTATATTATGTTCAAAAATTTTTTTAAATTCTCGTCAAAATTTCAATAACCTTTTGAGAAATAATTAAATTCTTCTCCGAAATTCAATTATTTCAAGGAATTTTAATAAAATTCTTGGAAAAATTTCAATTATTTTCCAAAATTTTCCGCAATTTAATGATTTTTCAAAATCTACTATTTGAATAAAATTTTCCAAAAAAATTCAGTTATTTAAAAAAAAAATGTAATAAAATTCTATGCAAAACCTTTAATTCAATTATTTTTAAAATATTTAAACAAATTATTGACGAAAATGAGATTATCTTTGTAAAAATAAAATTCATCACAGAAATTGGATTCTTTGGAAAAATTCTATTATTTTCAAAAAATTTAACAAAATTTTTCCCAAAAATTCAATTATCATTTGTAAAAAATAAATTTCTTGGCAGAAATTAAATTCTATGCAGAAATTCAATTATTTTCAAAAATTTTAACAAAATTTTTCCCATGAATTCAATTATTATTTATAAAAAACAAAATTGTTCCCAGGAAATCAATTTTTTCAATAAATAATAAAATTCTTGGCAGAAATTCAATTATTTTCAAAAACTTTATATTATTAACGAAAATGAAATGATCTTTGTAAAAATAAAATTCGTCAAAAGAATTCAATTATTTATAAATTTATTGATAACATTCAAATTAAAATCTTTGAAAATCTGAATTTTTTATATTTTTTATATTTTTATATTTTTAACTAATAATTCTGTGGAATTACTTTTTTTGAGAAAATTTAATTGCGGATTTTTTTTTTGAAATTATTTCAAGTTTTTATTATCTAATTTATATTTAATTTAACAATTTACAAATAATTGAAATTTTGTAAAATTGAATTGTAAAGAAATGAATTTGAAAATTCTAAAAGAACTTTTCCAAAAATTATTATTATTATTATTAATTTTGGAAAAGTTAGAAATTTTTGCAGAAATTCAATTATTTTCAAGAGTAATAATATTTTTCTCAAAAATTAAATATTATTCAAAAATAATAAAATTCTTTTTAGGGATTCAATTATTTTTACAAATAATAAAACTCATCGCGGAATTTTAATTATTTTTAATACAATTTTAATCGAATTTCTCGAAAAATGTAATTATTCTTAAAAATTTGATTAAAATTCGCCGAAAGAATTCAATTATTTAAAAATTTGTTGATAAAATTCGTTATGGGAATTGAATTTTAAGAAACATTCAATTATTCAAAAAATTATTTATTTTTGTATTTAAATAATTGAATTTTAGTAGAATTTTTTAATAAAAATTGATTTAAAAATGAATTTTAGTGAAAATTTTAGATAATAATTAAATTTTATCTCGAAAAATATTATTAAAATTTTAAAAAAATTGAATTCTTTCATGAAATGTTATTAAAATTGTATTAAAAATAATTGAATTGTATTGAAATATTTTATAACTAAAAAAATTGAATTCTTTCGTAAAATTGTTTTGAATATAATTAATTTTTTGCAAAGAATCTTACAATTTAAAAATATAATTGAATTATTTCGAAAGATTTATTAACATTTTAGAAAATAATTGAATTTTTGCTTAAAAAATATTATAATTATTTTTTTTTTAAATTGAATTCTTTCCTCAAATGTTATTTAAATTGTATTAAAAATAATTGAATTTTTACAAAGAATTTTACTATTTTTTATAAATAATAAAATTGAATTGTTTTGAAAGATTTATTACAATTTTAGAAAACAATTGAATTTTTTCTCGAAAAATATTATTAAAACTTTTTAAAAAGATTGAATTCTTTCATGAAATGTTTTTAAAATTCTATTAAAAATAATTGAATTTTTGCAAAGAATTTTACTATTTAAAAATGTAATTGCATTTTTTCAAAGAATGTTGTTAAAACTTTTGAAAATTCTAATTAAATTCTTTTTGAAGATTTTATTTTATTTTTTTTTTTTAAATAATGGAATTTTTGCAAAGAATTATACTATTTATAAATATAATTTAATTGTTTTGAAGAATTTATTAAAATTTTCTAAAATAATTGAATTTTTTCTCTAAAAATATTATTAAAATTTAAATTGTTTCGAAAGATTTATTCAAATTTTTAAAAATAATTGAATTTTTTGGAAAAATATTTATAAAATTTTTTTCAAAATTGAATTCTTTCATGAAATTTTTGTTTTGTAAGTAATTGAATTTTTGCAAAGATTTTATAAAGAATTACGAAAAAAATTGAATTCTTTCGTGAAATTTTTTTGAAAATAATTGAATTTTTGCAAAGATTTTACTAGTTAAAAAAAATAATTAAATTATTTGGAAGGATTTATGAAAATTTTATAAATTAATTTTATTCGTTCGTGAAATTTTCTTAAAATTGAATAATTGAATTATTGCAAAAAATTGTACTATTTACAAAAATAATTGAATTCTTATGAAGAATTTTATTAAAATTTTTGAAATTTATAAACAAGAATAATTAATTAGTAAATTAGTTAATAATTGAATTTTTTGAAGTTTAAATCTTAAAAATAATAACTGAATTTATAATGATTTTATCACTCGGTCTATTATAAAACATGAAAAAACCGATCATTCCGAGTCGAAGACTCGGAGTTATCGATTTCTTCATGTTTTATAGTTATGAAAAATTGAATTTCTAGTTTTAAATAAAATGTTCTCTTATTTGACTTGGACTGGTTATATTTTTGTCAGTAAATGGTCCGTAACTGGTTCATAAGTTTCAATTTTTGGTCCGCAAAGTTCGTATTTTTAAATACATTTACTGGTTCGAGCCCTGAATATATGTAAAATAGACAAAATATAAAAATAACTATTTAAAGTTACTTACCAAAATCTTCAACTTGCCGTATATCAAACATCTTTTCAACATGATTTACAAATTGGCATAAGGTATACGCCATTTCAGCTCTTTTAATAATATAAAAATATTCATTGTTCATTAGATGACAAAAAAATTCAATTCCCAATGCTGCCATTACTTCTTGTTTTTTCTTCAAATTATTCCAAAATTCTTTCTTTGACATTCTCGAAAAATCATTTGTTGCTCGTTGATTTCTAAAATTTGCTTCCAATTCGTCGACACTCACTTTCATACACTTATAAAGTGATTTAACGGCAAAATTAATTAACAACGAACAGCATTTGCAAGAATTTCGTTGACTAGCTTTCCATGGAAAGGCATTAGTGGGACGAACTTTTTCGATGAATGATACAATTGCATACGACATATTCATAACTACAATTGGATCATTTACTAATTTATTTATTTGCGATATGAAAATTTCAATTATGCACGTGTTTGGTTCTACCTTGAAGTACCAAATATCACTGCTCGAACTAACGACCGAATGATCTGAAATGTATCAAAAATTATTAATAAATAAACAAAAATCAATAAAATCAATAAAATAATAAACAATAAAAATATTATAAATATTGTAATTTTTTTAAATAAATATTTCAAGTTTTTTTCTAAGCAAAAAATTCTTACCACCGCTAAAGCAAAGTTTCTTCGTGAATTCTTTACAGTTGGCGAATGTCATCAACATTTCACTTACTGCTGGAATATTTTCAACAATCGGTCTGGAAAATACTATTTCTCGAAATATTTTGTAAACGTAATCTAACCTGAAAGAATTTTAATTAATAATTTAATTAAACTATAATAATTGAAGAACATTTTTTGAACTTCGTTTTTTATAAATTTAGTTTTTCAGCATTAGAATTTTTTTCCAGGTAGCAAAAAATTTATAAAACGTGTTATTCATAAATTGAAATAATTACCCAGTTGGACAAAAACCAACAGTTTTTTGCACATTAATTAAAATCATGATAATTGCATTGATAGCTCCGCAGAATTGATGAGCATTTCTCTGAAATTAAGAAAAATTAGATTAAATTTTGAGAAAATAGATAAATAGTAAATAGAAAAAGAATAGTAATGAAAAAAAAAATTGTTAATAAATAAATAGAAAAGAAAAAAGGAAGAACAGAAAAGAAAAAATCAACACATAAAAATAGCAAGCAACAAAATAAAAACAACTCACTGTTAAACCCATAATTTTCACGAATTGTAGAATCATTTCCAAAAATTCAAAATCACAATCTTTATTGCTCCACGAATTGTAAGTGTTAAATTGTTTAATGTAGCTTTGGTAGAAATAGTCATCATTGACTTTCAATAGTTTTTTTCCCGTTACATATTCACTCAAATAAGTTGAAGTCTCGACAATGTGTGAAATAACTGCAAGCGTTCTTCTCGCTTCGATTGCCCTCTCTTTATCGAACAATTTTTTCCCACTAAAAATGTTATCAATATCCGAAATTTTAATTGAACTGTATTTTGAAAGGTAGAAATCGTTCATATCCCTTATATCATCATTGATCATAACATCGAAAATTTTTTTAAGCGACGTTGAAGTATTTAGTAAAAGTTCCCTTCCTGTCGCGGTAATCTAAAGAAAATAATTATTATTAATCGAAAATTATTAATTAATTAATTAAATCAAAATTATTATAATTATAAAGTTATAAACTTTCAAATGGAAAATTTTCTATTTTCAATTTACATTTTGAAATGATTTCAATTAAGAATTTTATATTTTATTAACGATTAGAAAAAATTCACTTACCATGTTTATTATGGGTAAACTATCACTCGAATTTATTTCCTCTGTTGTTTTGTTCAAAAGTTTACTTAAATTGACTAAAAAAAATTGAACATTCAATTCTTTGTTATCCACATAAGTCACAACGGGTTTCACTGCTTCTGTATTTTCTACAAAAGAAAAGAAATTATTATATTAATACAAAAGAAATTTTCAATAAAAGACAACATTATTTTTAACAAGAAAGCAACTGATTATTTTCAAAAAAAGAAAAAAAAATCGAATAATGAAAATAGTATTTTTGAAAATTAATTTATTTACCAAATACTCTCAAATTATTTGTCTCTTGTAAAATCGGTAAATTTCTTCTCCCAATTTTTCCCACCACATGAATATCGATAATTGGAATCTCTGGTTCAGATCTTTCAAATATTGATTGTGGAATTTGCTGCAGTGGATAGACTGCAATGAAAATTACATTTTATTATCAAGAGACATTAAAAAGTAATTAATATTTATTCAGTTTATATTATTTAATTAAAATTTAGAGTTCATATTAATCGATATTTTATAATTAATATAAAATAATTAATAAATATTTCAATAAATAAATAAATAAATTTAAAATAAAAAATACATTACAAAATACAAACAAATACAAATTAAATATTACATTAATAGGTAAAAGATTAAAAAAGATAATAAATAAATAGGAAAGGGTAATTTTTTTTAATAATTAATATTACTTACAAGTTAAAGAATCTTTAGATTCATATTTCTGGGCATTGTTGACTTCCATTTGAGTTGCAGTCTCTTTGTATGTTATTTTGACAGATGAATTTTTCTTACAACTGGAAAACGATGATTTTTAAAGGTTTAAAATTATTTTTTTATAATTACTTTTTAATACTTATTTTATTTTTATAATTCTTTTTTAATTTTTTTTTTATAATTACTTCTTAATAATTATTTCATTTTTTAATAACTACAGGCCTCGGATTGACTTTAAGACACAAAAAAAGTCGCTTTAGTCGATTAAAAATACAAAAAAAGGCGAAAAAGTCGTTTATTTAATACAGTGTTGCAAGAAAAATTTTATCTTGTAACTGTAATTATTGTCCATGTTTTTTTAAAGTTATTATTATTATTATTATTATATTTTTGAAAAAATTAAATTATTTTCTAAAATTTTAATAAATCTTTTAAAACAATTAAATTTTATTATTTATAAATAGTAAAATTCTTTGCAAAAATTCATTTATTTTTAATACAATTTTAATAACATTTCAGGAAAGAACTAAATTCTTTTAAAAATTATTATAATATTTTTTGAGAAATAATTCAATTATTTTCTAAAATGTTAATAAATCCTTCGAAACAATTCAATTATATTTTTAAATAGTAAGATTCTTCGCAAAAAATTATTTATATTCAAAACAATTCTAAGAATTAGTTTTTTAAAAATATTCTAATGTAATTTTTCGAAAATAATTGAATTTCTTAAAAGAATTCTTGTATAATTTAAAAAAAACTAAGTAATTTTTTGAAGAATTTTAATTAAAAATTTTCACAATGATTGTTTTCTCCAAAATGTTAAAAATAATTCCGAAAAATGTAAATGTTTTTATTTTTTTTTGAATTTTCGGAATTAATATGTTTTTGAAAATATTTAAAATAATTGAATTTTAAAAATTTATAATAAAAAAAAAATTTTAAGAATTACTTTTTTAAAAAAAATTTCAATACAATTTTTTAGAAGCTAGTTTTCATTAATTTTCATTTTCATAAATTTACACTTGAAGATTTTTCATTAAATTTTTTGAGAATTTAATTATTATTTTCACAAAATTTGCAATCAAATATCTTCAAACGTTGATTTAAAAAATTGTTAATAGATATTGTATTGTAAAATTGTAATTTCTTGAAAAAATCATTTATTTTCAATTAAATTTTACAAAATTTCAATTATTCTAATTCTTTTTAATTGTATATTTCGAAAATTTAATTAAAAAAATTATTCAAAAATAATTTTTCAAAAGATTTGTATAGTTATTTTTCACACTAGAAAAATCGAAATAATTTGCAATTTATACTAAAAATGTGGTATTTTGATGCAATATTTGGAAATAAGTCAAAAAAGTCACTATTTTTGAAAATAAGTCGAAAAAAGTCGAAAAAGTCATAATATCCGAGTCCTGTAATTATTTCATTTTTTATAAATTTAAATTGTTTTTGTAAGAAACAAATTTCCAAAAACTCACCTCATTATTGTTTTATTCCTTCTTCCCGAATCGAAACTCGGAGATTGGGGTTCAATAAATTTTATAGCTCCCTTCTCGAGCATTTTTGTCTTATCCTTTAAGTTATTCATCTCTAAAATCTGTAGTCAAAAATAAAAAAAATTTTTGTATAAAGAAACACCAATTTTTCAACTTTATTATAAAAATATCGTAAATTATAAATTACCTTTAATTTCAGTTGTGTTGCAATATTATCATTCTCTTTCTTTAAAGCCTGCAATTCTGCCTTGAAATTAATTTCCTGTTCTTTTAATAATTTACTCGACTCAGATTTAAAGCTTATTGTTTTCTTTTTCTCCGTTGCTAGTTGTCCTCTTAAAAAAAATATCTCTCCATCCTTGGTCATTACATTGGACTCCAATTTCGTTTTTTCGTTTCGCAATTTTGCTATTTGATCAAGTTGCGAATCGTCTGGAAAAAAAATCGTCTTGAAAAGAAACGAACGAAGAAAAATAAAGAAAAGAATGGAAAAAAGTAAAGAAAAGAAAAAAATAAAAAAGGAAGAAAGAAATATAGAAAGAAAAGAGAGAAATAAAGAAAGTAAGAAAGAAAGAAAGAAAGAAAGAAATAATTACCAGGTACATGAACGTAGGAATTTTGCGATAAGAATGTTGAGTTCATGTTATTTTCGTTCAGTAATTTTGTTTTAAAATCTCCAAAAGCTAATTGAGTTGACTGACTGTAGGGCGTTGTTTCACATGATGGAATTGTTTTTTTATTATTACTGTTATTAATTTTCGAATCATGAATTATTTGTAAATGTTTTGATTCTGAAAAAGTTCCTCTAGATTCCCTTATTTTTGGTTTAAATGAACAAACTGTCTTTTGATGATTGAAATTTGTCGATGTACTGGGAACATTAGTTGGACTTGTTTTTGGACCTGGTGCATGAGTTTTTACATCAAAAGAAGGAACGGACCAGGAACTCGAAGTTTTCGTTACAGTAGAGGGTAGTGATTCAACTGCTTCTATACTTTCGTTAGAGACATTAACCATCTAAAAGAAATTGTCAATTAATTTGTCATGACAAATTTAAAGTGATACTTTTTCATTTATATACAAAAGTATACCAACAAAAGTATACCATAAATAAATAAATAATAATTTCTTTATTCTTTATATTAAAACTAGCAGATAATACGCGGAACTCCATTTCTTATTATATTGTAAATTAAAAAATGTTATATTTTAAAAAATTCAGATAAAATCCTTCAAAACAATTTAATTATTTTTATGAATTGTAAAATCATCCGCAAGAATTTAATTATCTTCAAAAATAAAAAAATTCTTCGCAAGAATTAAAATGTTTTTATAAATAATAAAATTCTCTAAAGGAATTCAATTATTTTCATAAATAATAAAATGTTTCGGAGGAAATCAATTATTTCCAATATAATTTTAATAAAATTTCTCAAAAGAATACAATTATTTTTAAAAATATTATTTAAATTTAATTATTTTTAAGAGTTTTAATAAAAATTCAATTACTTTCGACAATTCTGATTAAAAATTCTTCGTAACAATTCAATTTTATTTATAAATAGTAAAATTCTTTGCAAAAATTCAATTATTTTTAATGGAATTTTAAAAAAACATTTCAGGAAAGAATTCAATCTTTTTAAAAAGTTTTTATAATATTTTTTGAGAAAAAATTCAATTATTTTCTAAAATGTTAATAAATCCTTCGAAACAATTCAATTATATTTTTAAATTTTAGTAAAATTATTTGCAAAAATTCAATTATTTTTAATAAAATCTTAATAACATTTCAGGAGAGAATTCAATTTTTTTTTGAAATTTTAATAATATTTTTCGAGAAAAAATTTAATTATTTTCTAAAATATTAATAAATCCTTTGAAACATTTCAATTATATTAATAAATAGTAAAATTATTTGCAAAAATTTAATTATTTATAATAAATATAATTTCAAGAAAGAATTCATTTTTTTTAATTTTAATAATATTTTTCGAAAAAATTCAATTATTTTCTAAAATTTTAATAATTCCTTTGAATTCAGTTTTAAATAAATAGTAAGATTATATGCAAAAATTCAATTATTTTTAATAAATAAAATTTCATAAAAGAATTCAATTTTTTTTTTTTTAATATTTTTCGAAAAAATTCAATTATTTTCAAAAAAATTCCACGAAACAATTCAATTTTTTTCTTTATTCGTTATAAAATTTCTCAAAAAAATTCAATTACTTTCTAAAATTTTAATAAAATTCAATAATTAAATGTTTAATTTTAATTTTTAATAAACACGATTTTTTTAAAACTTGCAAGAAATTGTTCATAAAATTTAATTACTTTCTATATTTTTAATTAAAATTATTACAGAAGCTCCATTATTTAAAAAAAAAAAATTCAAAGAAATTTTTCAAAAAGAATTTAATTAGAATTTTCAAAAAATTTAACAAAATTCAATTCAATTTTTCTGTGAAAAATTAAATTATTTTTTTTTTAAATAATTTAATTTTCTCGGAAAATTTTTACTAGATTTTTAAAAATAATTAAAATTTTCGAAGAAATTAATTAAAATTGTATTGAAATTACGTGAAATCCTGATAAGAATTTTATTATTGGTTTATAAAAATAATAGACTTTTTTACGAAGATTTTTATTATTTATAAATTAACTACAGAATTTTATTACAATTATTGAAAATAATTGAATTCTTCATAATATTAAATTATTTTCAAATTTTTTTATAAATACTTTACAAGAATTCAATCATTTTCAGTATATCGACAATTTAATTATTTCTGAAAATAATTGAATTCTTGAATAAAATTTTATTAAAACTTTTTTAAGTATTTTAATCCCTGCGAAAAAATTTATTATTTCTACAAATAATTGAATTTTTGCAAAATTTTAAGAAATAAGTAAATTTTTGAGAAGAATTTTATTAAAATTGTATTTAAAATAATTGGACTCCTGTGAAAAATTTACTTATTTATGGATATTATTGAATTCTTTTGATGAATTTAAAAAACATGTTTAAAAATAATTAAATTTTACCTGGAATTCAATTAAAATTGTATTTAAAATAATTGAATTCCAGCGAAAATTCCATTATGTATTTTTAAAAATAATTGAATTCTTGATTTGAATTTAATTAAAAGCTTTTTAAATAATTGAACTCCTGTGAAAAAATTCAATTATTTTTAAAAATAATTAAATTTTCTCGGAAAATTTAAAAAAGATTTTTAAAAATAATTGAAATTTTCAAAGAAATTAATTAAAATTGTGTATTGAAAATATATGAAATCCTGATCAGAATTTTATTATTGGTTTATAAAACCAATTGAATTTTTTACGAAGATTTTTATTATTTATAAATTGACAACAGAATTTTGATTACAATTTTTGAAAATAATTGAATTCTTCATAAAATTCAATTATTTTCAAATTTTTTTTATAAATACTTTACAAGAATTCAATGATTTTCAGTACATTAATTTTCAAATTTTAAACAATTAAAAAGAAAAATTATTTAAAAAGTTATGAAACAAAAAAAAAACAAACAGCAACTAACTTTAAACTGCGAACAGATTACAATAATACAACGATTATTATTACTAACGAATATACAAAAAGAAAACTAACTTGACTGAAAGCTTGCGATGCAATAGTGTCAATATTCTCCAAAACATCTTCCGGGAAATCATCGCCCCATATATCATCTTGCTTTTTACTCGTGGATTGTCTATTGTTAGTTTTCGATCCACTTTCAATTGTTATACTCAGTCGTTGTTTTTTTGATGGTGAATAATAATTGTGTTTCGATTCTTTCGAATGTCTTTTAGACATTTTTCCTTTAAACAAAGAAACTTATTATAAACAAAGTCACTATTTCAATTTTTTGACATTTTGAACTAAATTTGTTTACTTTCAGACATTTTTTTACTTTTTTGACAATAAAGTAAAAATAATTTTTCTAGAAAATTTTCCTTTAACAGAAGAAAATTATTTCAAGCAAAGTTCAATTATTGAAGTTATTATTTTAATTTTTTAACATTTTGAACTAAATTTGTTTACTTTTAGACATTTTTTTGACAATAAAGATAAAAATAATTTTTAGACAAATTTTACACAAAAGATAGAACTAATAAATATAATTTCAATAAATCTTTTAGTATTTACTAATAATGTATAATAAAACCTTTAGTACCTGTGTTTTTTTAAACAATTTTTCAAAATTTTACGCCAAAAATAATAACAAGAGCGATCAAAAGAATCAGAGAGTATTAGGGAGAGTGGAAGGTCCCATAAGAGAGCAATGTAAATAATCGTACACGATTTTCAGCGCCCTCAACAGGTTCGTTCCGACACGAATTTCCCCCACCAAGAGCATTAGCGGGAAAATTCAAATTTCCGGATTATATTTAATTACATATTTTTATTAAATTAAATAAATTTTTGTTCAAACATTTTTTTATAAATAATAAGTGTGATGCAAAATTAATTTAAAAAATATTTTTATTTGTCGTAATTAAAAAAATACATGTGAATATAAAAAAACGTTTGAAATATAACGAAAAAATACTATTTTAATGTTGTTTTCATATAAATATAATTTATACGTATAAATATTTATTTTTGAAAACGTGAACACATACGCATTAAATATATAAATTTCATTTAATATATAAACGAGATCTCATACAAACTGCTGTTTGTTATCAAGGCTTATAATTAAAACATTTTTTACATAAATCTTTTCGTAGTTTTAACATGTTTTAAAATATAGTAATATTATAAAATTTCGTTATTTTAACCGATTACAGCACGTTTTTTATGACAGAGTATGATTTAATAAATTTTTCCTATAAATCGTGACATCTTTTTAAAATCTTTATCTATTAAATTACCTTCAGGACACGACTTTCTTTTTTTTATTAAACTTAAAGCGCGTCTTATAAACCGAGCTTCCCAATGGCATCTTACCCGAAGAAATATTTTTAAAAAAGTTTCAGAAGTTTCAGTTGTGCAAAGGTTTATAGAAGAACAACTGTGTTTTAGAATACATGACAGAATTAGAGAAATGTTTTTCAAATGATAATTAGCTTTAATTATACTCTTAAATTTTTCCTCCCACTCGAGAAAACATTGAAAAATGCTTTCCTTGACAAAAATTAAGCCTTGTGTATCACTGTACGACTTTAAATGTGTAAAAACTTGATAATCTTTATAAATATCATTATCTGATTGTTTTATAATGTTTATGCATAAATCACAAGAGTGTTGAGAAAAAAACAGTTTAGCAACATATCCCGAACAGTAATACGCTGCACTGGACTGTGTAAATTCCTGTGATTCAGTGAATATTTTTTCATAGTTTGAAATATTAACTTCTACTTGAGGAATTTTTGATGGCACTTGCATTTCAATGTTTTTAATGTTTCGCAACTGAAGAATCATTTTACTATCATCGTCTTCGCAATTAGATAGTTTTGACAATTTACCCAAATAAGTAATTAATTGTTGACGAAAAGCATTTTCAAATTGCTTTGGTGAAGGATCTGTTGAACAACCGTGTGCTTGTCTTATAGTTGAAAAGAAATTTTCTAATGGATCTTGATTCATCCTACGGGTTAAAAGAGAAGAAATATTGTATGATTTACGCAAATCATCCGACAATTGAAGAACAGAATGAATCGTAAGCACCAAACCTTTTAAACAAGCTGGTTGACGCCCTTCAAATCGAGCAGTTTGCAATTTTTGGGACATTTCTTTTAAAAAAGTGCCCTGCGGTGCACTTCTTTCCCTTGTGCAAAGTTGGAATTGCATCTGGCTTCAATAAGGGCCTGGGATGAAATGTTTTAAAACATTTTTTGTCGAAATGTTCCGCGCAGATTCGAAACTTTGTAGTTTCTTTAACCCCAGCGAATTTGAGCCATTTTCTTCGACTGCGAAATGTTATAATTTTTTATTTTTAATTCAAGGATAAAAAATTATATTTTCATGACAAAAATAATATAATAATAATATAAATAATATAATAATAAATATTTCCAACAACTTTTTAATATAAAAATTTAGAATTCTGTGTATACTTAAGTAATAATATGACAGTATTTCAAAAGTTTATATTTCATCGTGTAAAAAAGTGAGGTTACGTTTACTAAAAATCAAATATATACTTACGTTGAATTAGATTTTGGTAACCTAAACGATGAAAATCCTTGGCACATTTTCGTATATGTCCCATTTTTGCAATTTTCTACACTACAATATAACATTTTTGCATAAAATTTGTAAATCACGCTTCTCCAACTGTTTGCAAACAAGCACAACAAAGCACAAACAGTTGAGCACAAATACATACAGTACATTCAAAACATTATACATATATATTTTAAAAAGGGAACGACCCACCAGAGTGCGCTACTAGTAGCGTGTACGGTCACCTTCCACTCTCCCTAATACTCTCTGAAAAGAATAACAAATTTTTAGGTTATGTTTTGATTGAAAATACTTCCATCGAATATACATTTACATTCTTTTCAGTCACTTGTAAACTTGTATGAATGATGAATTATCTATAGAAAACTAAATGTAATAACCGAAACAATACATCATTAATGTTGTAATTTATTCAAACTGTTTAAAAATTTTCAACACAAACCACACAAACAAACACTTCATGTCTCCTATCAGCAGCCATTTTGCAATTATCAGGCATGACAACCTAAGAAAAATACATTTTCTTTACATGTCGTGCCAACATAACAATTATTAAATTTTCAAATTCTACTTGTTTTTTGACGTTTTTGTTTACTTTTGAGTTTTTCCTTTTTTTTTTATAAATAAAAAATTAAAATTCACTTAAAGTCAATGTTAAATATCGGACAATTAACAAAAAAAGTGTTAATAGAGATGAATAAACGAAATAAAGAATTCTAAAGCACTTTTTAATATTAAAAATAATAACATAATAAAAATTTTTTTAGTACAAAAATATATTATTCTTTGAATTATAATTACAAGTGTTTAAAATTGCGGGCAATTTGCCCTAAGGGTTTTTTTTAAGGGCGAGAAGGGGTAATATTATTATTATTCTGCAAAGTACCTATAGTTCCTGTATATTCTATATATATACAGTTTACTCCAAAAGTTTGCCGCCCGGTGTAATTATTTTTTTTAATTTACCGAGTGAATTATAAAAAGAGTTTGATAAGATAATAAACAAAGGTAGGAATGATTGTAATTTCTGATAAAAAAAATACTCAACCACATCTATTTTAATGTTTATAATGTAGACTTTGGTTTGGTTTATCTGGAATTATAACCTCAAAATTTGAAAATATGATTTGACCTTGCTTAGAAATTATCTTTTTTTTTTACTGTCCAGTATTCTGCATTTCGCAATATTCTTCTTTTATGACGTCTTTTTTTAAAGTCTGTAGCTTTGTTTTTCTTTAAGTTCACAATATGTTTTTCGATAATTTACAGATGACTGAATTCGCTTTAGTTTCGAACAACAAAATTTTTGGAGGATGGCAAAAAGTTTACTCTCACGAAAGGTATATTAAAAAAACATATTTTTCTCACTATTTTCATGGTTATAAATATTATACAATCTTGTATATTATTGAAATGGAATTTATTTTTAAAATATTTTTTTTGTTTCTATAGTTGTGTAGTTTTAGTTATAGTTTATTTTATTTTAAAAATATTATATCTTCTGAGCCGCAGGAATTAATATTTATTTTTCTTGCAGTACGGAATTAAAATGCAAAATGAATTTCGGTGTTTACTTACCGCCTCAAGCAGAAAGCGGTCCAGTGCCTGTAATTTATTGGCTTTCCGGATTAACATGCACGGAGACGAATTTCATTCAAAAAGCCGGAGCTCAAAAATATGCAGCTGAACAGGGAGTGATGATTGTTGCACCAGATACAAGTCCTCGTGGTCTCAATCTCCCCGGCGAAGAGACTTCCTGGGATTTTGGCACTGGGGCAGGATTTTATGTTGACGCTACCGAGGAACCTTGGAAGAATAATTATAAAATGTATAGTTATGTTACCAAAGAATTGCCGGCTTTGATTAACGAAAAATTCCCCGCCATACCTGAAAAACAATCTATAATGGGACACAGGTTTGTTGCTTTCTGTAAAATAAAATAAAAATAATATGAAATATTAAAAATATCGAATCGCAAGCTTTCAGTCAAGTCAGTTTTCTTTTTGTATATTCGTTTGTAATTTCTTTTTTTTTATTTTTTTTATTATCTACATTAAAAATGGTTGTATTCTGGTAATCTGTTCGCAGTTTAAAGTTAGTTGCTATTTGCTTTTTTGTTTCATAACTTTATAAATAATTTTTCTTTTTAATTGTTTAAAATTAAAAAATTAATGTACTGAAAATCATTGAATTCTTGTAAAGTATTTATAAAAAAATTTGAAAATAATTGAATTTTATGAAGAATTCAATAGTTGTAATAAAATTCTGTAGTTAATTTATAAATAATAAAAATCTTCGTAAAAAAATTCAATTATTTTTAAAAATCTTTTAAAAATTCTCCTAGAAAATTTAATTATTTTAAAAAATAATTTAATTTTTCACAGGAGTTCAATTTTTTAAAAGCTTTTAATAAAATCCAATTCAATAATTCAATTATTTTTAAACATGTTATTCAAATTTATCAAAAGAATTCAATAATATCGATAAATTTAAATAGTAAATTTTTCACAGGAATTCATTTATTTTAAATACAACCAACAATAAAATTCTTATCAGGATTTCACATATGTCCAATACAATGTTAATTAATTTCTTCGAAAATTGCAATTATTTTTAAAAATCTTGTAATAATTCTCCGAGAAAATTAAATTATTTAAAAAAAAATAATTTAATTTTTCACAGGAAAATTGAATTGAATTCTTGCGAAGAATTTTGTAAAAATTTAGAAAATAATTGAATTTTGTGAACAATTTCTTGCAAGTTTTAAAAATAATTGTTTTTATTAAAAATTGAAATTAAACATTCGAAAATATTATTAAAAATAAAAAAAATTGAATTCTTTCCTGAAATGTTATTAAAATTGTATTAAAAAATTGAATTCTCGCGCAGAATTTTGTTAAAATTTTTTGAAAATTCTAATTAAATTCTTTTTGAAAAATTTCTTTGAATTCTTTTTAAATAATGGAGTTTTTTTGAATAATTTTATTTAAAAATTTTGAAAATAATTTCTATCAAGTTTTTAAAATAATCGTGTTTGTTAAAATATGAAATTAAGCATTTAATAATTAAATTTTATTAAAATTTTAGAAAGTAATTGAATTTTTTTGAAAAATTTTATAACAAATAAAGAAAAAAATTGAATTGTTTCGTGAAATTATTTTGAAAATAATTAAATTTTTTCGAAAAATATTATTAAAAATAAAAAAAAATTGAATTCTTTCACAATATTTTATTTATTAAAAATAATTGAATGTTTGCAAATAATTTTATTTGCAAATTGAATTGTTTCGAAGGATTTATTGAAATTTTTTGAAAATAATTGAATTTCTTTTCGAAAAAAATTATTAAAATTTCAAAAATTTTATTCTTTTATGAAATGTTATTAAAATTGTATTAAAAATAAATTAATTTTTGCAAAGAATTTTACTATTTATAAATTTATTTGGATTTTTTTTAAAGAATTTATTAAAATTTTAGAAAATAATTGAATTGTATTGAAATTTTTTATAACGAAAAAAATTGAATTCTTTCGTGAAATTGTTTTGAATATAACTTATTTTTTGCAAAGAATCTTACTATTTAAAAATATAATTGAATTGTTTCGAAGGTTTTATTAACATTTTAGAAAATAATTAAATTTTTTCTCAAAAAATATTATAAAAATTAAAAAAAAAAATTGAATTCTTTCCTGAAATGTTATTAAAATTGTATTAAAAATAATTGAAATTTTGCAAAGAATTTTACTATTTATAAATATAATTGAATTATTTTGAAGAATTTATTAAAATTTTAGAAAAAAACTGTTTTTAAATAAAATTGAATTTTTATGAAGGATTTATTACAATTTTAGAAAATAATGGAATTCTTTTGAAATATTTTTTAACGAATTAAGAAAAAAAATTGAATTCTGTCGTGAAATTTTTTTTTGCAAGTAATTGAATTTTTGCAAAGATTTTATAAAGAATTATGAAAAAAATTGAATTCTTTCGTGAGATTTTTTTTGAAAATAATTGATTTTTTGCCAAGATTTTACTATTTAAAAGAATAATTAAATTGTTTGAAAACATTTATGAAAATTTTTAAAATTAATTTTATTCGTTCGTGAAATTTTATTAAAATTGAATAATTGACTTTTTGCAAAAAATTGTACTATTTATAAAAATAATTGAATTCTGATGAAGAATTTTATTAAAATTTTTGAAATTTAGAAACAAGATTAATTAATTAGTAAATTAATTAATAATTGAATTTTTTTAAAGTTTGAATCTAAAATTATTCAAAAATTCATATTTTGAAAATAAAAAATTTTTTAATTTGTATAATAATAATAAATTGATTATCACGTTCCGCGCGAGGAACATTTGCTAGTTATAAATATAATAAATAAATAATTACATTTTAGTATGGGAGGTCATGGAGCTTTGATCTGTTGCTTAAAAAATCCAGGCCAATATAAAACGGTCTCGGCATTCGCTCCAATTTGCAATCCAATAAACAGTCCATGGGGACAAAAAGCATTTTCCGGTTATTTAGGCGAAAATCAAGATTGCTGGAAAAAGTGGGACGCCACTGAACTTATGAAAATTTACAATGGACCACCTTTGGATATTTTGATTGATCAGGTAAGTTTCGAATTTTTCTCATTTTCCTCTTATTTCAAATTCTCGATAAAACAAAAAAAAATTTGTTCATAGGGTTCAGAAGATAATTTTCTCACTAAGGAATTAATGCCAGAGAGTATTGTACCTGCAGCTCAGAGTATAAGTATGCCTTTGACGTTAAGAATGCAAGATGGTTACGATCACACCTATTTTTTCATTTCGACATTTATCGAAGATCACATCAAACATCATGCGAAATATCTCAAGAATTAAAAATACATTTTTATTCTAATTCCAAATATTTGTCAATGACAAACATTCTGTTTAATTTTATCAAATAAAGAAGAAAATCTTAGTTCTTTGTACTCTTTTTTCCTCTCTCTCTTAATTCTACAGTTTCGCATTTAAAAATTGGAAAATGAAGAAAATTTAGGTACCTTAATTTATTTTCAAATATATATTATATTTATTTTCTATGCAGAATTTTGTTTTAATGTATTCTTTTGTTGCAATTTGGCAAACAAAAGGAAAAGAAAATTACTTCCATTTGGTAAAATTTTTTGACGATACTAAAAAAAAAATTGCTTTTATTTCCATTTAGTCTTAGATCGGTCGTGGTGGTTCTCGAAATTTATGCCACATTGTTAAAAGTGGTTTACGTTTCTGCCAGACGTTTTCGTTAATCCACTTTGCCCATAATCTAAAATAGAATATCGTTACCAAAATTTGTAAATAAATACAAAATTTTATAATCGAAAAATTCGAATTTTAAAAATAATTACATTCCGATGAAAGCACCACCGAGATGCGCTGCGTGATCAATAAACCTCCATCTCATAATTGCGCCTACCACATCCAGAGCAATTAAACCTTGCAATGCCTTTGAACAAATTTTTATAAATCCATTATTTTATAATTTAGAAAGAATTTAATTAAAATTCTGAAATATAATTACTATTTCGAATAAATTACAAAATACAAAAGTAAATTTCAATTTACCTGGGCTGAAGAAAAGGTGAACATGGGGAGAAAAATTAAACTGAACTGTAACGAAGGAAATTGACTGCAAGTGTAGGCAAGTACGCCCATAACGGCAGCAGACTAAAAAGAAGATATTTTTTTCAAAAATTTTTCAAAAAATTATCTTTTTCAAGATAGATTTAGAGAAAAAAAATACTCACCGATCCTAAAGATGCAGTCGTTCGGCACAATGTTGCTTTATACAAATGACTCATAAAACTTCCAAAAACTCCACTGATTAAATACATCGCCGTAAATTGCTCCATACCAAGTGATTGAACAGCAGGTTGACAGATGCTATGAAGAACGTACATATTTGCAGCTAAATGAAAAAAATAGTCGTGCGAAAATGTCGACAGTAATAAGGGAAGACCCACTTTACCTAAAAAAAAATAAATTTTTTTAATAAAACTGTTAATTATTACACGCAATTTTAAAATTAAAAAAAATTATTTCAGTACTCAACATTAAATAAAAACTATTATTTCAATATTCAACATTAAATAAAAACAATTATTTCAATACTCAACATTAACAGAATACCCACAAAAATATTATTTTATTTTTTCCTGATTTCTAGACAAAATTTTGACTTTTTCCTAAAGAATATTCTGATTTACTCTAAAAATGATTAGAGACTCAAAAAAAATGTGCTATTATATTTATTTACGAGTTTTCTTAATTGTAAAATGATTCAAAAACACATTTTCAAATAAATATGTAATTACTATTATTTTTCCTTGGGAACTAAGTTTTTCAAAATTTCTAATTCAGACCTTTTGAAATTCATTAACTTAAAAATTATTTTCATCATATTAATTTATTATTTTCTAGAATTTTTAATTAAAATTCTTCTTTAAATCAATTATTATTTTTAATAATTTTTGAAAAAGTTCTTCAATGAGAATTTTTAAATCCACTGGTTTAAAATTCAATTTTACGTGAAATTCCAATTATTCGGAAATTCTTCAATTAAATATAAATAAGAAAATAAAAAATTGAAATAATTTTTAAAAATTTCGATTACCTAAGCTTTTTGAAGAAAATTAGTTTCAAAGAATTTTTTATTAAAAGTATAAACAATTCAAATTTTCAAAGAATTCAATTTTAAACCTTTACAAAATTCATTTATTTCTAAAAATTGCAATTATTTGTAAATTCTCAAAAATTCAATTATTATCTAAAACTTTAACTGAAATTAATTTTAAAATCAATTTTTATTAGAAAATTCTACGAGAATTCAATTATTTAAATACAAAAAAATTAATTGAATAAATATTTCTTAAAATTGAATTATTAAGAATTAGAATAATTAGATTTTCCAAGGAATTCGATTAAAATTGTATTAACAATAATTGAAACTCTGCAGTGTGTTTTATTATTTATGAAAATAAATGAATTATTGTGAAGAATTTTATAAAAAAGTTGATTTTTTTCGAAAAAGTTTTTGCAAATTCTATTTTTAATAATTGAATTCCTGTGAAATTTTTATTTTTTTTTGAAAAATAATTGAATATTCGTGTAGAATTTTATCAAAATTTTTGTTTAATATTTCAATTCTTTTGGGAAATTTTATTAAAATAGTATAATATTGAAAATCATTGAATTAAGAAAAATAATTGAAAATAATTGAATTCTTGTGATGAATACTATTATTTATTAAAATAATTGAATATTTAATGAATTTTATTAAAATGCCTCAAAATAATTTAATTTTCGGGAATAATTTTGTTATTTATCCACATAATTGAATTCATTCGAAGAATTATTTATGTAAATAATTGAATTTTATTAAAATCGAAAATAATAATTGAATTATTTCAACAAAATATAATTAGAATTGTATTTAAAATAATTGATTCCTTTTAAAAAATTCTATTAAAATTTTTGAGAATAATTGAATGTCTGAGTGGCATTTTATTAAATTTTTTTGAAAAATAATTGAATTTCAGATTTTTAAAGATTTTAAATTGAAAATTTTAGAAAATTCAATTATTTCTATAAATTGTTATTATTAGTAACTTCTCCAAAATTCAATTATTATCTAAAACTTTGACAGAAATTAATTTTTAAATCAATTTTTATTAGAAAATTCTACGAGAATTCAATTATTTAAATAAAAAAAATAATTTATTGAATATTTTAATGTTTCTTAAAATTGAATTCTCATTAAGAATTTTATCAACAAATTTTTAAATAATTAAATTCTTTCGAGAAATTTTAATAAAATTTTTAAGAATTATTACATTTTTCGGGGAAGTCGATTAAAATTGTATAAAAAATAATTTTAATTCTGCAGTGAATTTTATTATTTATAAAAATAATTGAATTATTGCAAAGAATTTTATAAAAAAAGTTTCTAACAACTGATTTTTTTCGAAAAAATTTAGGCGAATTCTATTTTTAATAATTGAATTTGACTGTGAAACTTTCATTATTTTATAAAATAATTGAATATTCATGTAAAACTTTATCAAAATTGTTCATAAATAATTGAATTCTTTTGGGAAATTTTATTCAAATAACAGATATACAAATTAATAAATTAAGCAAAATTTTTGAAACTAATTGAACTTTTGCAATGAGTTTTATTGATTTTTTGAAAATAATTGAATTTTATTACTTTTGAAAATAATTGAATTTTTGGGATGAATATTGTTATTTATGAAAATAATTGAATTACTGCAAAATTTTTATTTTTTTGGAAAATAATTCAGTGATTGTGTTGAAAATTATCAAATTTTTTTTTAATAATTGAATTCTTTTGGGAAATTTTATTAAAATAGTAGAATATTGAAAATCATTGAATTAGGAAAAATGTTTAAAAATAATTGAAATTTTTGCCATCAATTTTGTTAAAATTTTTTAAGATAATTGAATTCTTCTGACGAATACTATTATTTATGGAAATTATTGAAGTTTACAATGAATACTATTATTTATGAAAATAATTGAATTTTGCAATGAATTTTATTAAAATCCCTGAAAATTATTTTCTCCAGTAATTTTAATAAAAATCCCTGACTTTTCCCTGATTTCCCTGACCTGTTGCAACTCTGATTAAATAAAAACAATTATTTTAATACTAAACTTTGCAGAGTTTATCGAAATTTGAATACTCACTGGAAGTTGGACTAGCAGTGAAATAAAGACCCATTGTTTTGCGAAAAGACGGCACCTTCCATGCGAGATAAACGAGAACATTTAAAAAGCAAATAGGTATAAAAATTTTCTCTCCAGGACTTAAACTTCTCCACCATAGTTCGGCTTGTGCTCGAAAACCTCTTTTCTAAAATAAAATTTTCCGTTCATTATAAATAGTTTTCATTTCAGACAACAAATTTCTTATTTTATCACGAAATTTTTTTATATTATTTTCAAACACTGACAGGAACTTGACGATGTTTCATAAAATGAATTAAATTGTAGGTCCTTCGACGAATGTTCTCATATTCCCAAATTGTTGCACCAACTAAACAACTTCCGCTAAACTGAAATAATTTTATACTTGTCACCAAAAATGTCAAACATTTTTCATAAATAGTAATAAAGAATAATAATAATAATAAAAAAATATAATAAAGGTGATAATAAAAGAATAATAATAATAAAGATAATAAAAATACAATAAAGGTGATAATAAAGAATTAATTAATTTACCATCACAGTGAAGCCGAAAGTTTTCAAAAATCGGTAAGATATGTTTCCAGATTTATTAAACACTACCGGCGTCTCCTTTTCCACTTCTCTGAATTTAAAATTTCTGACTGGTTTAAATGTCCTGTAAACCTGCAGATTTGGCCTACGATACTGTACATGATTAAAGAAACTGCAAACAATAAAAGATGAATAAACATTTGGGAAAATCGGGGAAAATAACAAATTTTAAAAACTAAAATTTACCATTTACTTGTTGCATCATTTAGACGCAACCAAATTCTTGTCGCCATAGAAAAATATATAGTATAAACTCCTTTTTACTTAAATTCACATTACTCTAATTTGTTTAAAGTATTTTTACAAAAATACTAAAAATTTCATCATGCCAACGTGTTAATCGTTAATCATTTAAATTATCTTCCTTTTTAGTTAAAGTAACAAATGACAGTGTCTATTTCTTCTCTTCCTTATTTTCGATAATTTAGTTAATTAATTGAAAACCATGTGTTAATTTTGTTTACAATCTTTGCAATTTATTTATTAAAAAGAAAAAATATAAAAGGGACGTAAGTCAAGGTCTTTTGTTAAATAGGTTATGTTTTCTTTTCATATGCGTATTTGTGCAAAAAATAATGGTGAAATTCAATTATTTTCTTAATTCACTTTGATTATTTATTGGTTAGAATTTAATTTGCAGTCGAATATTACTTAAAACTTTGTTTATTTCTTAAATATGTGAAATATATGAAATATGTTGACGTCTGTCAGTGAGCAAGCAGCCATATTGGAATGAGCAGGGAATCAGGGATGCCAACACAAGATAACGAAATTCACTAAATTTGTATTTTGTAAACACAAAAGTTGCACGCTTTGCACAAAAGACAAAAAAAAATAAGAATAATAATAATTATATAAATAAATAATAAAATAATTATTGTTTTGGATTGTCCACGAGTTGGAGATTCGGAATTAAAAGTGAGTTAGAATTTTTACTGTTACATAATTTAATTTCAATATTCACGTACAAAATTGAATTCATCATCATTCATCGAAACGATCGAAACTTTAGGTAAACTTATTACTTATTTTTGTTTATTTAGTAGGTATAATTATTACAAGATTGTTGGATTATAACGTTAAATTACTTTAATAATAATAATATTTTTAAGAGAATATAATCTAATTATTATTATATTGACATATGATTTTATATTCTTCTACTTTAACTAGCAAATGTTACGCACGGAACGTGATATTCAATTTATTATTGTTATGCAAATTACAAAAATTTTTAATTTCAAATATACATTTTTAAATAGTAAAATCTTTACAAAAATTCAATTATTTTCAAATATTTCTATTAAATTCTTGATAACAGTTTAATTATTTCTTAAAATTTTAATAAATTCTTCGAAACATTTCAATTAATTTTATAAATAGTAAAATTCTTGGCAATAATTCAATTATTTTTATAAATAGTAAAATCCTTTGCAGGAATTCAATTATTTTTAAAACAATTTTAATAGAATGCCTCGAAAAAATTTTAATTTTCAAATATTAACATAACATTTATTTATTTTCTAAAATTTTAATAAATTCTTCGCAAGAATTACATTATTTTCAATACAATTTTAAATATTAATAAATTCTTCTTTATAAAATTCAATTGCTTTCAAAATTTTCAATTAAAATTATTAAAGAAACACCATTAGTTTAAAAAAATTCAAAGAAATTCTTCAAAAGAATTTAATTAGGATTTTTAAAAATTTTAATAAAATTCTTCGCGAGAATTCAGTTATTTTTTTAAATAATAAAATTATTTGAAGGAATTCTATAACATTATAAAATTTTTTGATAAAATTCTTTGCAACAATTCGATGATTTTTAATACAATAATTTTAAAATTGAAAATATTTGATTTATTATTAATTATCCTCCTTTTTATTTATAAAAAATACTAGAAAATTGTTAATTGTTAAAAAATTATGATTAAGAAATAGGAAATATATCCATTTTATGCATAAATTTTTATTTCTCAATAACAATGTTGTTAACAAACTCATTTTTTTCTTTTGGAAAAAAAACATTATACATATTCCCGTTTCTTAATATTTTTGTAGAAAATTCTCAATTTTCATAAGGAAATAATTTGCATCAATTCTATTTCTTAATTTTAATTGTTTTAATAAAATTCAATGTTTTTTAAAAATAAAGGAAAAAAATATTATTAAATTATATTTGTCAATTAGAAAATTTAATTGAAAATGAAACTGAAACTTTTTGAATTTTTAGAAAGTAAAGGAAATAATTTTATTGAAAAAAATGTTCTGTTGAATTTATTTACGAATATCTTTAATTGTAAAATTATTCGAAAACAATAATTTCTTTTTTAAATATTTAATTATTATGTATTTTTCCATAGGAATTAAAATTCTTCAAAACTTTCAAATTCAAACCTTTTTGAAATTAATCAACTTTAAAAATAATTTTTACTTTCTATTATTTTTAAAATTGCTAATTTTATTTTAAAAAAGTGAGTGAGAAGTTAGCTAGTTATATTTAAATACATACGATTTTTATAAACAAAAAACTTATGACAATTTATAAAATTGGAAGTGTTTTTTTCCAAAAATTCATTGCGTCTGGATAAAATTGACGCTGAAGAGTCACAGATGGAATAGTATTATTATTAATATCTCCAATTCTCAAATGAGCTTGACACTGTTTATAAGGCTGCCAAAGATGAGGATTATTTATCTGATGCGACTTTGGTACGCTAAAGAAAAAGAAAAATTGATTAATTATTTAAATTCACTATTATTAATTATAAATTTATTAAAAAATTAAAAAATATTAACAAATTACTATGGAAAATAATTATTTTATGATTTAAAAATAATTGATGATTTTTATACAAATTTTTACCTATTTTTTGCAAACGACGTCCATAAATCAAGCATCAGATCAGTAATTTTTTCATCGTCTTTGGTCAGCCAAGAAAGTGGAATTCCAGAAAAAAGATAAAGAAGATCATCTGAATGCACAACACCCACATTTTCTTTTACTGTGTAAATTAATGATGTGTAACTATTATTTCCACGATAGCCAAACAAATAAGAATAGAATCGACTTTGTGCATATTGAGACATTTTTTCCAGTAATTTTACTTGCGGATAAAAGAATCCTGCGTCGGTCAAAAATCTCGTGTAATTTTTAATGAGCTGGAAAAGAAATATTATAAATTAATATCAAAATAATAAATATTGAATATTAATTATTAGCTAACTTAATTGTATAATTTATTTGTTTCACGCTCCGAAGAAAGATCCCAAGAGGCAAACAATTTTTGCACTTTTTGTAACTTTTTTTTTTTATACTTTTCTTAGGAGCGTGTCATAAATATTAAATTAATAGTTAAATACTAAAAAATTTATCAAAGATTACAAAATAAATTACCTCGTCCCTACTTAGAGACTCGATTGATCCATTAAAATAGTAATCAATTACTGCTTTTGTAAATTTTGGTATTTTGTCCTTAGTTAAATAGTATTCGGCATTAAAAGTAATTGCATTTTTTGTGGCGTTCGTAAGTGAAGCTGATGTTAGATTTGCGTAGTAGACTGCAACATAAGAAACATATAATATTTAAATTAATAATTTTATTAATAATTATAATAACAATTTAAATAATTTAAATAATAATATTTAATATATTTTAATATTAATTCCTTCATGTAATTCATTAAAATACAATTTTCATGAATTATTTTTCAAGTTCTGTACAATTTAATAACATTCTTTTTTTTATTTGTTCCAGGTTGGCTCGTATAATTGATTATAGCGATCGAATTTATAATAGATGGAATTTTTTAAACAAAAAAATAGTTTTCTCGTGAAGTGCATCGTTATCATGATCAAAAAGCAACGTCTCCGAAGAATAGAATTTACTGATTTAAATCGTCTTCAAGGTTTGGAATTTTCGTATTCTAATTTAATATTCAGGGTTGCCACAAAAAAAAAATTATTTCCAAAAATTTTAATAAAATCCTTCGCAAGAATTCAATTATATTTTTACAAGTCTAATAAAATTTTTCACATGAATTCTATTATTTAAGAAAATGTAATAAAATTCGTTGTAATAATTCAATTATTTTCATAAATAATAAAATTCTTTACAGGATTTCAATTTTTTTAAAAATGCAATAAAAATTCGTTGCAAGAATTCAATTATTCTCGTAAATAATAAAATTCTTCACATGATTTCAATTATTAATATTATTAATAATAATAAAGTACATGTTCCGGTAATCTTTTCGCAGTTTGAAGTTAGTTTGCTTTTTTGTTTCTTAACTTTTTTATAATTTTTCTTTTCAAATATTTTCAATTTTTAAATTAATGTATTGAAAATCATCGAATTGTTACAAAGAATTTTATCATAAAATTTGATAATAATAGAATTCTTTCAAAGAATTTTATTATTTAGGAAAAAAACTGAATTCTCGCAAAGAATTTTATTAAAATTTTTAAAAATCCTAATTAAATTCTTTTGAAGAATTTCTTTGAATTTTTTTTTTTTTGAACTAATGGAGTTTCTTTAATAATTTTAAATTTTAATTGAAAATTTAGAAAGCAATTGAATTTTATGAAGAAGAATTTTCTTAAAATTGAATTGAAAGTAATTGAATTCATGCGAAGAATTTTACTATTTATAAAAATAATTGAATTGTTCCGAAGAATTTATTAAAATTTTAGAAAATAAATGAAAATGAAATTTACGTTAATATTTGAAAATTTAAATTCTTTCGAGGAATTCAATTAAAAATGTTTTGAAAATCATTGAATTTTTGTAAAGATTTTACTATTTAAAAAATAATTGAATTCTTGCGAAGAATTTTACTATTTATAAAATTAATTAGAATGTTTCGAAGAATTTATTAAAATTTTAAGAAATAATTAAATTGTTATGAAGAATTTTATAAAAATATTTGTAAATAATGAAATTTTTTCGAGAAATTCAATTAAAGTTGTTTCGAAAATAATTTAATTTCTTTAAAGAATTTTATTAAAATTATGTATATTAAAAATAATGGAATTCATCACAAGAATTTTATTTTTTTTTTTTAAATAATTGAATTCTTTCAATTTTTTTGACGAATATATTTAAAAATTGCATTAAAAGTAATTGAATTTTTATATAGAATTTTTTTAAAATATTTTGATTATAATTGAATTTATTTTAGAGAATTTTCAATTCTTGTTGAAATTGAATTTTATGGAAATTTTTGAAAATAATTAAATTCTTTCGTGTAATTTTATTTAAATTTGATTTAAAATAATTTAATATTTGAATTTATCCGAGGAATTCAATTAAAATTGTTTTGAAAATAATTGAATTCCTGCAAAGAATATTACTATTTATAAAATTCATTGAATTCTTGCGAAGAATTTTACTATTTATATAAATAATTAAATTTTTTCAAAGGATTTATTAAAATTTTAGAAAGAAATTGAATTTTTCCAAAATGTGTTAAAATTTCAATTAAAATTGTTTTGAAAATAATTGAATTTTTGTAAAGATTTTACTATTTAAAAAAATAATTGAATTGTTTAGAAGGATTTATTAAAATTTTAGAAAATAATTGAATTCTTTCGTGACATTTTATTAAAATTTTTTTTCGTTGCAAGAATTTAATTACACTTGTAAATAATAAAATTCTTCTCAAGAATGTAAAATTTAATAAAATTTTTAAGAATAATTTAATTTTTCGAGAAATTCGAATTTAAAATTGCATTAAAAACAATTAATAAAGAATCCCTGAGTTTTCCATGGAAACTTTTTTCTTGTCCTGTGGCAACCCTGATATTATTAATTTTGCATTTTCAATTAACATTTGATAAGAATTTCTAAAAAAAAATTCAATTTTGATAAATCTAAAAGTAATGAATAATTACGTAAGGATAAAAATAGTCCTTCGTCAGTGGTTGATCCAACGATAAACGGCAGATCCCTCATTTTATTTTGCGCCATTAATTCCTCGGGTCTCTCGGTTATAAATGCATCTTTCGATTTTGCTTCATTTGTCGGTAGCCAATGTAAAAGTGGATATTCCTCATTCTTCACTTTAAAAATATTCAATAATTTTTCCACACTTTGATTTCTCAGGCAATTGACAAAAGTCTCCGAATTCGTATTCGGACAGTTGACAGTTTTCGAAATTGTATCCAAATAAGGTTGATAATTTTCTCTTCTTCGAAATGACCAAGCTCCCAGTACATTTCCACTTTGAATAATGTACCGATGAAACAAACCTGAAAAAAACGAAACCAGTGAATTAAAAAATATTGGAAATTTAATTAAAATTTAAAAAATTTTTCTTGAAATTCTAATTGAATTAAAAGATTTTTTTTAAATTAAAAGGAACATTTTTTTTATTAAATTGAAAAGAAAATTTTTGTAAATTAAATTGAATAGAAAAATGTACCGTGTGTTTGATCCGAAAGAGCTAAAAATTGAACAGAAGCCCCACCGGAACTCTCTCCGAATATTGTCACTCGATTCGGATCACCGCCGAATTTTTTTATATTCTCTTGAATCCATTTGAGTGCCATAACTTGATCCTTGAGGCCAAAATTTCCAGGCGACGCTGAATTTCCAGTCGTTAAAAATCCAAAAATTCCCAAACGATAATTCAATGAAACGAGAACAACATTTCGAGATGGTAGAAAATTGGGACCAAGGAAACTTGGATTTCCATTTCCCCAGAAAAATCCTCCTCCATGAAACCAGACCATCACTGGTAATAATTTGTTATTGTCCTAATTTTGAGAAAAAAAGACAAGTATTAAAAAAAAATTACCGGTAAAATTAAATTCCAATAATTTCCGGTAAAATTAAATTCAGATAATTTTAAATAATTGAAAAAAAATTCGATTTCTATTTTTTTAATAATTAATAATTAAATATTAATTTCGAGAGACTCTTACAATTGGAGAATTAAATTGTAAGAATGGAGTATGAACATTTATGAATAGACAATCCTCATTGCCCTTAACGTTTTCTTCCTCTAATTGAGGACAGATATTTGCTTCCTCGGTTGCTTGCCGAATTCCTCTCCATGGAAGTCCTGCTTCTGGATTTTTGAATCTAAAAAAAAATTCAATTTTATGTTCGGAAATTTTGTTTTTAAATTTCGTTCTATATTATCAAAGAGGATAAAAGTTTATTGCTTGACGAACGAAAATTTTTTTCCTTAAAGCAAATAAGTTTCCTTAAAGAGAAAAGAACGAACTTTCCTCATTGGAAATAAACATTTCCTTGTAAAGTAAATAAAATTCTTTTAAAGAAATTTTTTTCCCTTTAAGTAAATAATTTTTTTTTTCTAAGAGAAAGAAATTTTCCTTTTAAGAAAATAATTTTTCTCTAAGGGAAAATTGTTTTCTCTTTACGAAAATAATTTTTATCTGAGAAAAAATTTTTGCCCTGCGTGAATATAAATTTTCTCTTTAAGAAAATAATTTTTTCTCTTAGGGAAAATTGTTTTCCCTATGAAATAACAATTTTTCTCAAAGGGAAAATTGTTTGACCTTTGAGACAATAGTTTTTCTCTAAGGGAAAATTTTTTTCTCTTTGAGACAATAATTTTTTCAAAATTATTCAAAATTATTTTTAATTTTAATTCAATTATTATTTTCTAGAATTTAAAATTATTTTTTATAAAAAAAATATTGAATTATTGCAAAGAAATTTATAAAAAATTTGTAAATAATTGAATTCGTGTGAAATTTTTATTATTTATGAAAATAATTAAATGTTTGCGTACAATATTATTAAAATTTTTTTTTAAATAATTGAGTTATTTTTGGTAAATTTTATTAAAATAGTGAATATTGAAAATCATTGAATTGCAAACAATTTTTGAAAATAATTGAATTTTGACGAAGAATTTTGCTCTTTATAAAAATAATTGAATTCTTGACGAGAATTTTTTTTTTTAATTATAATTAATTCAATTTTTGCGCCAATTTTTATTGTTCATTAAAATAATTGAATTTTTTAGAACAATTTTTTTAATGAAAATAATTCAATTATTTCGAAGATTTTTTTTATTTATGAAAATAATTGAATTGTCTCGATGAATTTTATTAACATTTTTTTTAAATAATTGAAATATTTTGAAAAATTTTATTAAAATAGTAGATATTGAAAATTATTGCATTGAGAGAAAGGTTTGGAAAGTAATTGCAATTTTTCCAAGAATTTTGTAGATAATTGAAATTTTAACGAGAATTTTTTAAAAAACATTTTTGAAAGTAATTGAATTTTTGCGAAGAACTTTATTTCTTTTGAAAATAATTGAATTTTGGCATTCATTTGTAACTTCTTCAAAATCAAATTTTTTAAAAGTGTTTTTAACTAAAATTCTTCTGTATAAATCCATTATTTTTAATTTCAATTCAATTATTATTTTCTAGAATTTTTAATTACTTTTTATGAAAATAATTGAATTATTGCAAAGAAATTTATAAAATAAATAATTGAATTCCTGTGAAATTTTTGTTATTTATGAAAATAATTAAATGTTTCCATAAAATTTGATGAAAATTTTGTTAAAAATAATTGAATTATTTTTGGAAAATTTTATTAAAATAGTAAATATTTAAAATTATTGAAATGAGTAAAATTTTGAAAATAATTGAAATTAGGAGAAGAATTTTATTGACATTTTTTAAAATAATTGAATTTTGAAGAAGAATTTTTTTATTCATAAAGATAATTGGTATTTTGACGAGAATTTTTAAAAATTTTTTAACACAATTGAATTTTATGAGAAGAATTTTATTACTTTTAAAAATAATTGCATTTTTGCAATTATTTCTAATTTCTCCAAAATTCAATTGTTTTTAGTGTTTTCAACAAAAATTTAACAATAAAAATTTGTAAATTCTATTATTTTCAAAGTTGCTAATTTCATTTTAAAAAGTAAGTAAAAAGTTAGCTAGTTAATAAATAATTATTAATTATTTAATAAAATTCTGACTAAAAGAAAAATTGCATCTCACCTAAATTCTCCCACCGGAGGACGAGCATACGGAATCCCCAAAAAGGACGAGAAATTTCTTCCATTTTTGTCTTGACCAATTTTCCCTTTTAAAGTTCCTTGTCGAATTCTCACCACTGGATCTTGATTAGGAGTTGCCGATAGGAAAAGAAAATTTGACAGACAAAATATTAGTAAAAATAATTTGTCCATCATTTTGTGATGATAAATGGCGAATGAATTAATTAACTTTTTGGCAAATCGGTACTTATAGTTCTTATCAAAGCAATGAGGAAGCGTTGAATAGACGTGGCAAGATTAAACTGAAGGAAAATATTGTTCATCAACCGGTTAGATACGTATGCTAATTATAGAGATAATAAAAAAAGTATAAACTGTTTAGATAAAATACAGCAAAGTCGATCAAAATCTCGCCGTTTAAACAAGAGTGGCGCGTGCTAATTAATCTCCAACAATTATTTTTATCGTTAAGTTAACAGTTAATTAAAATTAAATTTAGACAATCCGTTATTGCAATTACAAATTTTTTTTCTCAATTTTTAATTCAAATTTCAAATATTTATTATTTATTGAATAAAAATAGAATTTAAATAGAATTTAATAAATTTTACCAATTTTTTAATTTAAATTTTGTATTAAAATTTAATTTTTTTTTATATAAATTATTTCACTTTTTAAAAAATTATTATTTTATTTGTCAATTCGACTTATCGTTCAATTTTAAACGAATTTAATTCTATATTTCTATAGTATTCTTTTAATAATGCTTCTTCGCTCTCAAGTAGTTTTTCTTTTAATTAAAAATAAAATGTAATTAATTTAATAATAATTATTATTATTAAGAATATAAATAATAATAAAACAACAATAATAGTATTAAAAAAATAAAATAAGAAGAAGAATAAAAATAGTAATAACAATAATAAAAATAATAAAATAAAAAATAGTAATGATGAAAAATCAGTCAAATTATAATTGTATCGGAAAATTTTCACGCCAAAAATTCAAGCGGGACGAAAAGTAATTGTTATCCATTTTGACGGTTGGATCAGTATTGTTTAAAATATTTCCAATTTGAAGGAAACCATTATTTTCCACATAAGGCTGCCAGAGATTTGAATCTTGTAACAAAGCTGAAGTGGGTTTTCTAAAAAAAGAAATATTGCAATTAAAATTATTTATCAACAAAATATTGCAATTGAAATGAAAAATTAAAATTAATTATTAACAAAATATTGCAATTAAAATTAATTATTAAAAAAATATTGCAATTAAAATGAACTATAGCAATTAAAATTATTTATTAACAAAATATATTGCAATTGAAATTAAATATTGCAATTAAAATTAATTATTAAAAAAATATTGCATTTGAAATTAAATATTACAATTAAAATTAATTGACAAAATAGAAAGCAATTGAAATTAAATATTGCAATTACAATTAATTATTAACAAAATTTTGCAATTGAAGTTAAATATTAAAATTAAAATGAAATATTGCAATTAATATTTAGTAATAAAAAAAATATAAATCCAAAAAAAAACATACCCATTAATGGCAAATGAAGTCCAAAGATCAACCATTAAATTAAGAACAAATTCATCGTTCTCATTTATTGCACTCGTAGTATTCGATGAAAATAGAAATCCAAGTTCTTCAGCGTGCGGTACACCGACATTTTTTTTAATATCAAAAATATCGAAAATTTTATTCATATTCAAACTATAATAGCCGAATGAATAAAAATAGAATGGACTTTTCATCACTTTAGCAATTTTATCCATCATTGCTGATTGTGGATAGAGAAAACCACTGTCACTTACAAAATCCGTGTAATTATTCAAAAGCTGAAAACAAAAATCAAATTTTATTTTAGCAAATTTATATTCAAAAATTTACTTTTTCCTTCGAAAAAAATTAATTCAATATTAATAAAATTTCGAGACGTATTAAAATAATCGTTTTAAAAAATATTAAAAATATTAAATTAATTACTAAACTATTAATTATTAAAAATCATTAAAAAAAATTCTGTACATTGCAGAAATTTTTATTCACTAACTTGATCTTTGGCAATAGAGTGAATTGATGTATTGAAGTAGTAATTTTCAATCGAGTCTCTAAATTGATTCACATCTTCCGAATTTGAATAGTATCTTGACGTTAAATTAATAGTTTTTTCCAAAAAAAGCAGAATTCGTTCAATTGGTGTTTTCTCCGCGAAGAAAGCTAACAATAAAGAGAAATTATAAAAATTTTACAATTTATAATTCCTTATAATTACAATTAAATAAATAATTCTGTTTGTTTTAAATTTACTAAAATAATAAAATTTAAACTTAATTCTTACTAAAATAGAAATTTTTATGTTAATATTTGAAAATTTTAAATTCTTTCGAGGAATTCTATTAAAATTATTTTGAAAAAAATTGAATTTCTGCAAAGGATTTTACTATTTATAAAAATAATTGAATTCTTGCGAAGAATTTTACTATTTATATAAATAATTAGAATGTTTCGAAGAATTTATTAAAATTTTAAGCAATAATTGAATTGTTATGAAGAATTTTATAGAAATATTTGAAAATAATGAAATTTTTTTGGAGAAATTCAATTAAAGTTGTTTCGAAAATAATTTAATTCATCACAAGAATTTTATTATTTTTTGAAAATAATTGGATTCTTTCAATTTTTTTGACGAATATATTTAAAAATTGCATTGAAAATAATTTAATTTTTATATAGAATTTTTTAAAAATATTTTGAGAATAATTGAATTATTTTTAGAGAATTTTAAATTCTTGTTGAAATTGAATTTTATGGAAATTTTTGAAAATAATTAAATTCTTTCGTGTTTATTTAAATTTGATTAAAAATTATTTAATTCCTGCAAAGAATTTTAGTATTTTTGAAAATAGTTAAATTGTTTCGAAGAATTTATTAAAATTTTAGGAAATAATTGAAATTTATGGAAATATTTAAAAATATTTTAACTCATCCGAGGAATTCAATTAAAATTGTTTTGAAAATAATTGAATTCCTGCAAAAAATTTTACTATTTATAAAATTAATTGAATTCTTGCGAAAAATTTTACTATTTATAAAAATAATTGAAATGTTTCGAAGGATTTATTAAAATTTTAGAAAAAAATTGAATTTTTTCGAAATGTGTTAAAAATTTTTTTAAAAGTTGAATTCTTCCGAGGAATCTAAATAAAATTGTTTTCAAAATCATTGAATTGAATATTTGTAAAGATTTTACTTTTTTAAAAAATAATTGAATTATTTAGAAGGATTTATTAAAATTTTAGAATTATTTTTATCATTATTATTATTTACGGCTTATCCTTATTTACTATTATTTTTATATTTATATAGTATTTTAGTTTTCTTTCAATTTTTTATCTTTGAATAAAACTTTTCTATTTTGCTAGTTAAAAATAGAAAATAAAAGTTGTTGTGTAATTTTCTTTGTAATATTTACGTAGAGTTTGAAGCAGGCCTTCGTTGACGACAGTTCCACTCATGAAAGGTTGATCCTTCATTTTATTTTTCACTATTAAATTCTTAGGACTATCGGTCAAAAATGCATCTTCAGAATTTAATTCGTCAGTCGGCACCCAGATCAGTGAGGGAAAATTATTAACTAGTGATTTCTTCGCCCTTAATAAAGTTTCCACACTCTTATTTCGTAAGCAATCGACAACATGTTCAGAATCATCACAAGAACAATCGATTTTTCCCACAATTGCATTTATCAAAGGTTTATATTCAATTTTATTGCGAAAAACCCAAGGACACAGGGCACTTCCGCTCTGAATTATGTACTGTTGAAAAAGTCCTGCAAGAGAAAATTAAATATTATTTTCTAGTACCTAAAAGATTACATTTTCGACTGAAAATAAAAATTTTTATATTACAATAAAAAGAAATGTAGTGGAAATTACCATTCGATGCGTCTGAGATTGCGTGTAAATTAACAGAAGCACCGCCTGCACTCTCTCCAAAGAGTGTCACTCGATTTGGATCACCGCCAAAATTTTTGATATTCTTTTGAACCCACTTTAAGGCAAGAGCTTGATCCTTGAGGCCAAAATTTCCCGGTGCCACTGAATCGCCAGTGGTGAAAAATCCAAAAATTCCCAAACGATAATTCATTGAAACAAGTAGAATATTTTTATCGAGAAGATAATTTGGTCCATAAACACTTGGACTGCTGTCACCAAAAAAATATCCTCCACCATGAATCCACACCATCACCGGCAACAATTCATTCTCCTCCTATTAACAAGAATATAAATTATTATATAATTATTATATTCATTTATTTGAACTATTTTCGATTTCAAATATTCTTTATTTCAAAAAAATTTTCTCGCCAAAAAAATTTTATACAAATGCAGGCTTTGCACTCATCTACTAAACCATACTATTTACTACTTTTTTTACATTATGCTACTATTTAGGTACTTTTTTTAGATTTCAGCCACTAAAAGCTACTATTTCTTTTTTTTTTTTTTTTTTTTTTGACAATTTCCACTACTTTAAATTCGCTAATACTAAATATCAAAAAACTATTCTCAAAAATTATTATAATCAAATTCTTTAAAACGATTCAATTATTTTCAAAAAATATTCGAAATTGAATTATTTTCAATATCTCGTATTTTCATAAAATTTCGCAAAAGAATTCAATTATTTAAAAAAAAATTGATAAAATTCATCCAAAATTCAATTATTTTCATAAATAATAAAATTTCCACAGGAATTCAATTAATTTAGAATAGCTTTTCAACAAAATTTCGAAGAAATCAATTATTCAACCAAATCTTTATACATTTCTTCACAATAATTCAATTACTTTCACTAATAATAACATTTTTCATGGAAATTCCAATTTTTAAATAAATTTTTGATAAAATTCTAATCAAGAATTCAATTATTTTCATAAATAATAAAACTCATCGAAGAATTTCAATTATTTTTAATACTATTTTAAACTAATTAATCAAAAATTCAATTATTTTCACAAATAAAGTTTTCCACAAGAATTCAATTATTTAAAATAAAATTTTCATAATATTTATTATATTTTAAAAACATTAATATTATTTAAAACAATGTTTATGAAATTCTTATGAAGAATTCAATTATTTTCATAAACAATAAAATTCTTTTTAGGAATTCCGTTATTTTTGAAAATTTTAATAAAATTCTTTGCGACTATTCAATTATTATCATAAATAATCAAATTCATCGCAGGATTTCAATTATTTTTAATAAAATTTTACAGGAATATTGCTCGAAAAATTTAATTATTCTTAAAAATTTAATTTCAATTCCTCGAGAAAATCAATTATTTAAAAAAATATTTTTTTTAAATTCTTTGGAAGAATTCAATTATTTACAAAAATATTAGAATTCTTAACAGGAATTCAATTATTTTCAAATATTTTAATAAAATTGTTCGAAAGAAATCAATTATTCTAAATACAATTTTAATTAATTTTTTTTTTATATAATTTAATTATTCTTTTAGATTTTAATAAAATTTTTCTCAAGAATTCAATTATTTACATAAATAATTCTTCGAAAGGATTCAATTATGATGATAGATAACAAAATTATTTCCGAAAATTCAATTATTTTTAGAAGTAATAAATTTCTTCTTAAAACTTCAATTATTTAAGAAAATTCTAATTAAATCTTTAGCAAGAAAATTCAATTGTTTTTAAAATAATTTAATAAAATACCACACAAACATTCAAATATTTTTAAAAATTTTAATAGAACTTTATGTTAATATTTGAAAATTTTAAATTTTTTGGATCTCTTAAAATTGTTTTGAAAAAAATTGAATTTCTGCAAAGGATTTTACTATTTATAAAAATAATTGAATTCTTGTGAAGAATTTTACTATTTATAAAAATAATTGAAATGTTTCAAAGAATTTATTAAATTTTAAGAAATAATTTAATTGTTGTGAAGAATTTTATAGAAATATTTGAAAATAATGAAATTTTTTCGAGAAATTCAATTAAAGTTGTTTCGAAAATAATTGAATTTCTTTAAAGAATTTGATTAAAATTAAGTATATATTCAAAATAATTGAATTCATCACAAGAATTTTATTATTTTTTGAAAATAATTGAATTCTTTCAATTTTTTTTTGACGAATATATTTAAAAATTGCATTGAAAGTAATTTAATTTTTATACAGAATTTTTTAAAAATATTTTGAGAATAATTAAATTATTTTCTGAGAATTTTAAATTCTTGTTGAAATTGAATTTTATGGAAATTTTTGAAAATGATTATATTCTTTCGTGTAATTTTATTTAAATTAGATTAAAAATAATTTAATTCCTGCAAAGAATTTTAGTATTTTTAAAAATAGTTTGATTGTTTCGAAGAATTTATTAAAATTTTAGGAAATAATTGAATTTTTATGGAAATATTTAAAAATATTTGAATTCATCCGAGGAATTTAATTAAAATTGTTTTGAAAATAATTAAATTCCTGGAAAGAATTTTACTATTTATAAAAAGAATTTAATTTTTTTCGAAGGATTTATTAAAATTTTAGAAAAAATTGAATTTTTTCGAAATGTGTTTAAATTTTTTCAAAAACTTAATTCTTCCGAGGAATTCAATTAAAATTGTTTAGAAAATCATTGAATTTTTGTAAAGATTTTACTATTTAAAAAAATAATTGAATTGTTTATTAAAACTTCAGAAAAGAATTGAATTCTTTCGTGAAATTTTATTAAAATTTTTGAAAAAATGAACAGTAATAATTAATTTTGTACTTAATAAGTGAATTTTTTAAATTTTGATTATAAAATTATTTAAAAAATTTATATTTGAAAATAAAAAATTTTTTAATTTGCATAACAGTAAAAAATTGAATATCACGTTTTGCGCGTAACATTTGCTAGTTATTTAATAATTTTTATAAAATTTTTCGCAAGAATTAAATTATTTTTATAAATATTTAAATTATTTTATGAATAATAAAATTAGTTGCAGGAATTCAATTTATTAGCATAGGATAAGAAAGAAGTAAATATTTTTGATGAAAATTAGAAAAAAGTCAGGAAAATAAAATATAGAATGGAATTTTTCTCAGTTTTGTAAAGAGTCTAAAACGAGTTTTTTTGGTCGTAAAGTTTAATTTTTCGATAGCTACTTTTTTACTCCCATTTTTAGTTTGAAAGCTACTTTTTGATACTTTTTTAAAATTAATTATCGAGTGCGAAGTCTGCAAACGAATTTGGAGAAATTTATCGAAAAAGTCATACCAAATTGTTGAAATCCAAATATGGGGTGTAAACATTTAAATACAAGCAATCCTCCTTGCCATTGATATTATTTTGGAAATCTACTTGAGCACAAGAATTTCCCTCCTGATGAGCCGAAAGAATTCCGTTCCATTTTCCCGCTGGTAGTGGATTTTTAAATCTGAAATTAAAAGTCTTTTTTTTTTAGTTTTGTTTATTTAAGAAAATTCTTTAAAAAATTCACATTTAAAAAAAAATAAAGAAGTTAGAAAATTACCTGAGATTTCCAATTGGAGGTTCAGCGTAAGGAATTCCGAGGAAGGCAGAAATTAGTCTATTGCCTTTTGTTTGAAAATTTGTTCCACTAAGAATTCCTTGATCAATTTTCACAACAGGTTCAGCTTGTAAGAATTCAAAGAAAAAGAATTGTAAAATAATAAATTTGAATATTAATTGCAGCATTTTTTTTCTGTTGATACTGCAAGAGAAATAAAAGAAATTTATTATTTATTTCAAGTAGTCGCGAATCGTATAGAATTTATAGTGGAATAGTTTAGCAGAATATTGTCTCGTGATAGTAACAACTGAAAGACCTTTAACCCAAGAAGTTTTATAACAATTTGTAATTACTCATCAATCTACAAATTGTTCTCTCAAATTGCTCTCTCATAATTTATAATATCAGTTTTTGAATTTATAGACTTTATATAATGAAAACGATTAATATTAAATTAACAGATTACTCATAATATAAATTAACGATTCCCTCTTTATTTTACTTAAAACTCTTAAAAGTAAATTTCAGTTTTATCTCATATTTAATTCAAAATTTTATTTTAATCTCATTTCTCCTTTTACATTTGGATCATGATTATAAACATTAAAAATCTGTTTCTTATGCTAATTATCAAAAATATCCTGTTATTATCGAAAAATCTTTTTTCTGATGCAAATTTAAACAGTGAAATAAAATTATCCCTTTTTAGTTTATGAATTTTTGCGCTGAATTTTAAATTAATGGAAAATTTTTTTTCCAAAAATTCATTCGCTCTGGGAAATAAACATTTTCGAGTGTAACACTTGGTTCGAAGTGATTATTAATATTTCCAATTTGTAGAAAACTGTTATTTTCCTGATAAGGTTTCCATATGTTGGGATTTTCTAAACTTCCAGAAGTTGGCTTTCTGAAAAATGTAAAATTTGCAAATGAATATTTATTTATTATTATAAATACTAGCGAAATAAAAATAAAATTCAATTAAAAATAAATTATATCAAATATTTTTTAACAATATATTAAAATAACGTTAACATTGAATTATAGAAACATACCTTTTAATTATTAAGTTAAAAATTAAATTAAATACAATTGGGGTCGTTCGCAAACTACGTCACACTCCGAGGTGTGGAAAGGAGTCAAGTTGTGTGTGACGAAATGAGGAAAAAATTTTATTTTGTATATAAAAAATGTGACGAAGGGAGGAGATGGGATAAAAATTAGTCCGAAAAAGCGTGACGTAGTTTGTGAATGACCCCAAATTGTATATAATTAAAATTTTGGAAAAGTCATGCGTATTGTTAATTTTGACAGAATCATTGAAAAGTTTGACGTTTAAAAAATTAAAAAATGACAGTAACGCACAAAAATTAATTTTCGAAACAAACATAAATGAATGCAGATAATTTGTTAATGGAATAAAAAACTTACGATTATTAAATTGAGGGGCCGATAGTAAAACTGGTTTAAAATATGTATAATAACAGGAGCAAAAGTGGAATAAGTGACTTGGGAAAAAAACGAGTTATTAATGTTTTTAATATTAATGCTTAAAAAATATTAAAAATAGTAAAAAACAAGACTTATTTTATAACAATTAAAATATTTTGCATTCCAGTACAATAAATTTATCGATAAATAAATAATTAATAATAATTTATCGATAATTTAACCCGATTTTGCTCCCAAAAATCACTTATTAAGACTTTGCACTCGATAATTAATTTTAAAAAAGTAACATTCAAACTAAAAAAAAGTAGTAAACAAGTAGCTATCGAAAAATTAAACTTGATGACCAAAAAAACTCGATTTAGACAATTCACAAAACTGATAAAAATTTCATTCTATATTTTATTTTTCTGACTTTTTCCTAATTTTCATTAAAAATAATTACTTCTTTCTTAAACTGCGATTAAATTGAATTTCTGCAACGAATTCTATTATTCATGAAAGCATTTAAATATTTAGAAAAATAATTTAATTCCTGCGAAGAATTTTATATAAAAATTTTTTAAATAATTAATTTCTTTCGACTAATTTTATTAAAATTCTAATTTAAATTATTGAATTCCTGAGAAATTTTTATTATTCATGAAAAAAATTGAATTTTTCCAAAGATTTTTACAAAAAATTTTTTAAACAATTGAATTCTGTTTGGAAATTTTAGGAAAATAGTAGATATTGAAAATCATTGAATTGCGAAAAGTTTTTCAAAATAATTCACTTTTATAAAAGAATTCAATTAAAATTTTTGAGAATAATTGAATGTCTGTGTGGTATGTTATTAAATTTTTATGAAAATAATTGAATTCTTGAGAACGATTTTATTAGATTTTTTTTAAATAATTGAATTTCCAAAAAAAATTTATTACTTTTAAAAATAATTGAATTCTTGTGAGGAATATTGCTATTTATGAAAATAATTGAATTTTTCAAAGAATTTTATTAAAATGCTTCAAAATAATTGAATTTTCGGGAATAATTTTGTTATTTATCGACATAATTGAATTCTTTCGAAGAATTATTTATGTAAATAATTGAATTCTTGGGAAGAATTTTATTAAAATCTAAAAAAATAATTGAATAATTTCAAAAAAATTTAATTAAAATTGTATTTAAAATAATTGATTTCTTTCGAACAATTTTATTAAAATATTTTAAATTAATTGAATTCCTGTAAAAAATTCTAATATTTTTGTAAATAATTGAATTCTTCTAAAGAATTTAAAAAACATTTTTTTAAATAATTGATTTTTTCGAGAAATCGAAATAAAATTTTTAAGAATAATTACATTTTTTGTGCGTTTCCTGTAAAATTGCATTAAAAATAATTGAAATCCTGCAAAGAATTTTATTATTTATGAAATAATTGAATTATTGCGATAAATTTGATTAAAATGTTTAAAAAGAATTATATTACTGTGAAAAATTTTGTTATTTTTGAAAATAATTGAATTTTTGCAAACGATTTTATAAGACTTTTGAAAATAATTGAATTTCCAAGAAGAAATTTACTACTTTTAAAAGTAATTGAATTCTTGTGATGAATATTGTTATTTATGAAAATAATTGAATTTTCCAAAGAATTTTATTAAAATGCCTCAAAATAATTGAATTTTCAGGAATAATTTATTATTTATGTAAATAATTGAATTTTTGGGTAGAATTTTATTAAAATCTAAAAGAATAATTGAATTATATCAAAAAAATTTAATTAAAATTGTATGTAAAATAATTGATTTATTTTGAACAATTTTATAAAAATATTAGAAAATAATTGAATTCCTATGAAAAATTCTAATATTGTTGTAAATAATTGAATTCTTCCAAAGAGTTTTAAAAATACTCTTTTTTAAAATTATTGATCTTTTTGTGGAATTGAAATTAAATTTTTAAGAATAATTACATTTTTTAATGATTTTGTTTAAAATTCCATTAAAAATAATTGAAATTCTGCGATAAGTTTTATTATTCATTAAAATAATTGAATTCCTAAAGAAAATTTTATTACTTATGATCTGTAAAATCTGTAAAATTTCTGTAAAAAATATTATTTATGAAAATAATTGAATTCCAGTAAAAAAAATTTATTATTTGTGAAAATAATTTAATTCTTTTGAAGAGTTTTATTAAAATTTTATAAATAATTTAATTCCAGTGAAACATTTTACTATTTGTAAAAATAATTGAAATCTTGGGAAGATTTTTTTAAAAATTGTTGAAATAATTAATTTTTTTCGAAAAATTTTAATCAAATCTTATTTTAAATAATTTAATTCCTGTGAAATTTTTATTAGTTATAAAAATATGTAATTAATTGTTTGCGTAGAATTTTATAAAAAAAAAACATTTTTTTAAATAATTTAACTCTGTTGTGTAAATTTTATGAAAATAGCAGATATTGAAAATCATTGAATTGATAAAATTTTTTGATTATAATTGAATTTACGCGAAGAATTTTAATACTTTTGACAATAATTGAATTCTTTTGATGAATTCTATTATTTTTGAAAATAATTGAATAGTTGCAAAGAATTTTATTAAAATTTTCAAAAAGAATTGAATTTTATTAAAATGTTTAAAAGGAATTGAATTTCTGTATAAAAGTTTGATATTTTTGAAAATAATTGAATTTTCTATAAAAATTTTATAAACATTGTTTTAAATAATTAATTTTTTCGAAATATAATGATTATTACGAAAATGATGAGTTTTATTATTTATCAAAATAATTGAATTCTTGACTTAGAATTTTATCAAAAAAATTTTTTTTTTAAATTGAGTTTTAAGGAAAAATGTTATTATTAGTGAAAGTAATTGAATTATTGTGAAGAATTGTATAAAAATTTTGTTAAATAATTGAGATTTTCGTAATTTTTTTGGAAAATGCTATTCTAAATTAATTTAATTCCTGTGGAAATTTTATTATTTATGAAAATAATTGAATTTTGGATGAATTTTATCAATTTTTTTTTAAATAAAGAATTCTTTTGCTATCAGCCCCTTTTTATATAATATTAGGCAGGAAAAAAGGAAAACTTACCCATTTATAGCAAAATTTGTCCAGAGATCAGTCATTAAATTAATCATTTTTTCATCTTTTTCTAAAACAAAATTTTTCGGTACAATGGCAAAAAGATAGAGAATATCATCGCCATGGGGAGCTCCAAAATTTTCCGTAACGTTTCTTTCGAAGAATATTAAATTCACAGTTCCTCGATATCCGAATGAATAAAAGTAAACTGGACTCTTGATATTTTTCGCAGTATTTTCGATTAGTAGAAGTTTCGGATAAAGAAAACCACTGTCGCCGACGAATTTCGTGTAATTCTCAAGAAGCTGTCGGAAAAAAAGAATAGCGATTTTCTTGAATAATTCTCGAACTTAAATATTTTCCAACTTGAAAATTTAATTAGATAAATATTTACTAATTTATTAAAATATTTTACTAATTAAATTAAAATTTGTCTAATTTTTAAGTCAGATTAAAAATTTACCTTGCTTTTATCAGCTGCGTAGAAATTCTGAATCATTTTTTCAAAATTGGATATTTCCTCAGGTTTCGCATAATGATTTGACGTTAAATTGATGGTTCGTTTAAAGGCTTTAATCATTGATATTGGCGCTTTATTAATATAAAAGGCTGGAAAAAATAAATTTTCACAATCAACTGTAATGATGAGTAAAATAATAGAATTAGTAACGTTTTGAAAAAGAAAACTAACGTAGTGTTATTATCATTCCCTCGTCGACATCACTACCGTAAATCGATGGTAAATCCTTCATTTTATTCTGTTTGATTAGATTTTGAGGACTGTCGGTTAAAAATGCCTCTTCTGATTCTGGTTCGTCGGTTGACGTCCAATGTAACATTGGAAAATCAAAATGCTCGTATTTCACTTGCTTTACTAATTTTTCGACATCCGTTTCTCGTAAACATTCAACTAAATCTTGCACATCATCTTTTCCGCATCCAACTGAATCAGCAAATGTTTTTGAAAACGATTTGTAAAAATTTCTGTCCTTATAAGCCCAGGGAGTTATTGCGCTTCCACTCTGAATGATGTATTGATGAAATAGTCCTGTTAAAATTAAACAATTATAAACATAATAATTTCTTGATTAGTAAACAAAATTGGTCTTACGACTGTTGAATTAAATTACAATAAATAAATAAAATAAAAATAAATAAATAAAATAAAAATAAAAAATTAAATAGAAAACTAGAAAAATTACCATGAGTTGCATTTGACAGTGCGTGTAAATTAACAGAAAGACCGCCGGCGCTTGAACCAAAAATAGTAACGCGCTGAGGATCTCCTCCAAAGGCTTGAATATTTTTTTGAATCCACTTGAGAGACATGACTTGATCCTTGAGTCCAAAATTTCCTGGGGCAAATTCATTGCCAGTGGAAAAAAAACCCAAAACACCCAGCCGATAGTTCATTGTGACGAGAATAATATCTTTTTGCAAAAGATAGTTTGGATTGAAAACTTTCGGATCACTGCTTCCGCTGAAAAATCCTCCTCCATGAAACCAGACCATAACGGGTAATAATGAACCATTATGAATGTTTTTCTCCTGAAAATATTTATAATTTTTTTTTATTTCGTATATTGGGTATGAAATTAGAAAATGGAAATTTTAACTTACCAGTGTCGAATTAAAATTGACGATTGGCGAATAAACATTCAAATAGAGACAATCTTCGTTTCCGATTACATTCTCGTTTAATAGTAATTGAGGACATTCGTTTGGAGTTTCCGTCGCTGAACGTACTCCATCCCAGGATTTTCCGGGCACAGGACTTCGAAATCTGCATTAACGGAAATTAATTAATTAATTAATTATTTAACAAAAATATATTATTTATATAATTTATACCTAAATATTTTATTTATTTATTCAATTAATTCAGGGTTGCCACAAGTCAGGGAAATCAGGGAAAATTTAGGGATTTTTATTAAAAGTACTGAAGAAAATTAAATGTTTAAAATTTATAAGAAAATTCTGAATTTTTGTTTCTTTTTGTTTGCCTCGAAAACTATGAAATTATCACAAATTCTTAAAAAAAACCTTCAATCTTTTCTATTTCTGCCAAACAATTTATTTGAAATAAATCAATTCTATTGAAGAACTGCCATAAAGTTATTACTTATAAATCATTTAATGAAGTATTTTTTCAAATTTTAATTTCAATTCTGTTGCAAATTGCAATTAGTTTCAATTTTTTAAATTTTGACGCAATTCTTTAAAAAATTCAATTATCTTAATGAATTTAAAAATTCTTTTCAGAAATTCAATTATTTTCAAACTTTTTTTAAAAATTCTCGTCAAAATTTCAATAATCTTTATAAATAGCAAAATTCTTCGCCGAAATTCAATTACATTCAGGAATTTTTATAAAATTCATTGTAAAATTCAATTATTTTCATAAATAACAATATTCATCACAAGAACTCAATTTTTATTTAAATTAATAAAATTCTTCGCAGTAATTCAATTATTTTCAAAAAATTCAAAAATAAATTGTCAACATTTCAATTATCTTTATAAATGAATAACAAAATTCAATTGTTTTCAGAAATTTTAATAAAATCCATTGCAAAATTCAATTATTTTCATAAATAATAGTTTTCATCCCAAGAATTCAATTATTTTCAATTATTTTTCTTATTAATTCAATGATTTCCAATATTTTACTATTTTAATAAAATTTCCCAAAAGAATTAAAATATTAAACAAAAATTTTGATAAAATTCTACACAAATATTCAATTATTTTTCAAAAAAATAAAAATTCCACAGGAATTCAATTATTAAAAATAGAATTTGCATAAAATATTCTCATCAACATTTCAATTATCTTTATAAATAGCAAAATTCATCGCCGAAATCCAATTATATTTAGAAAATTTTTATAAAATTCATTGTAAGATTCAATTATTTTCATAAATAATAGTATTCTTGCAAAGAATTCAATTATTTTTAAAATTAATAAAATTCTTAGCAAAAATTCAATTATTTTTAAAAAATCTAAAAAAAAATTGTCAACATTTTAATTATTCTTATAAATAACAAAATTCAATTATTTTCAGGAATATTAATAAAATTCACTGCAAAATTCAATTATTTTAATAAATAATAGTATTCATCACAAAAATTCAATTATTTTCAAAATAATTGATAAATAAAATAATAAAATTCAATTATTTTCAAAAATTTTAATAAAAATCATGGCAAAATTTCATTAACTTTCAAAAATTTTGTTTAATTCAGTGATTTTTAATATCATACTATTTTAATAAAATTTCCCAAAAGAATTAAAATATTAAACAAAACTTTTGATAAAATTCTATACGAATATTGAATTATTTTTCAAAAAAATAAAAATTTCACAGGAATTTAAATATTAAAAGTAGAATTTGCAAAAATTTTTTCAAAAAAAAAAAAATCAATTGTTTAAAATTTTTTTATAAAATTCTTCGCAATAATTATATTATATATTATATAATATTATATAATTTTAAAATTAATTTCAGTTAAAGTTTTAGATAAAAATTGAATTTTTGAGAATTTACTAATAATTGCAATTTTTAGAAATAAATGAATTTTGTAAAGGTTTAAAATTAAATTCTTTGAAAATTTGAATTGTTCATACTGTTAGCGAATGACTTTAGTCCGCTATTAATATTTTTAATAAAAAATTCTTTTAAACTAATTTTCTTCAAAAAGCTTTTTTCATTGCAAGATTTTAATTATTTTTGATACCATTTTCATCAAATTCCTTGAAAAATGTGATTATTCTTAGAAATTTTATTAAAATTCGTCAAAAGAATTCAATTATTTAAAAATTTGTTGATAAAATTCTTTATGAGAATTCAATTTTAACAAAAATTCAACTATTCAATAAATTATTTTTTTTTTAATTTAAATAATTGAATTTTCGTAGAATTTTTTAATAAAAATTGATTTAAAAATGAATTTTTGAATAATCGATTTATTATTTATAAAAATAATTGAATTATTACAACGAATTTTATTACATTTTTTTTAAATAATTGAATTCTTTTGAGAAATTTTACTAATTGTAAAAATAATTGAATTCTTTTATTAGGATTTTTGTAAATAATTAAATTTTTTTTGGAAAATTTTATAATAATGTAAATTATTATTAAACATGAAGAAATCAAGAAATTATCAATTTCTTCATGTTTTACAATAATATTTTGATCAGTTATTGAATATCAAAAGATTTGAATTTGAATGTTTTGAAGAATTTTAATTTCTACGGAAGGATAATAATGATTAAATATTTATTTAAAAATGAAGTCATTGGTGCTTTTGAATAATTTTCCAATTAAGGAAATTCAAATGTAATAGAACATTTTTTTTTTGAGTATCTAATAATTTTTAGAGTGAATCAGAATATTCTTTAGGGTCAGATAGAAAGTCTAAATTTTGTCTGGAAGTAAGGAAAAAACAAAATTAAATTTTTGTGGCAACCTTGTAATTATTCAATTGACTAATTATTTAATATAAAAATAATTTAATATAAAATTTAGAAACTAAAGTTTTTACTAAATTTTTTATTTACCTAAGATTTCCAATCGGAGGTGCAGCATACGGAATTCCAATAAATGCCGAATAATTTCTTCCATGTCCATGAAAAATTGTCCCATTGAGAAATCCCTGAGAAATTTTTACCAAAGTTTCCGCATTCAATGACGATACCAATAATAAATTCAATATTGTCACTAATGACCATCCATGAGTGTTGATATTCATCATTAAATTACTTTAAATTTGTTAAGCAAAGTAAATTTAAATTGGAAAAGCAAAATATTAATTTGCAGGAGAATTGAGGAAAAAAAATGTTTATTTCCAAAATTTTATATTTATACCTGCAAACATTGAAAGCTTGTATATTTAATTTGAAATATTATTACTTGAACAATAAGAAACACATTAAGATAAATATTATCTTACAACAATGAATGTTTAATTACGTATAGTTTGACTTAGTAAATCTATCTTATATTTAACAAAAGGTTATCACATTGTATTTCTTAATAATCAGTGATAAGAGACCTTAAATATTACACTTGTTTCAAAAATTTATTCTTCCGTGAATAATAATTATGATAAGAAGAAATAATGGATAATAATTTTTGCGATGTTTTAAGACAAATTTTTTAATTATTATTTTAATTATTTCTTTTGAAATTGAATTAATTTTCACAACTTTTTTTATCCTAGTCTCGATAAGTACTCGTTCACACTGACACGATTATTTTTCACTTATTTACTCGTTCGTAAAATATAATTCTAATGATAATTCTGATAATGATTCAAATAAAAATTCTAATAATAATTCAAATATTAATAGTTCAAATAATTATTTAAATAATAAATATTCAAATAGTAATTCAAATGAAAATTCTAATAATAATTTAAATAATAATAGTTTAAATAAATTATTCAAATAATAATAATAATAATTTAAATAGTCATTCAAATAATAATTCAAATAGTAATGTAAATAATAATTCAAATAGAAATTCAAATCATAATAATGAAAGAAATGTAGTAGAAAAGGTCAAAATAGAAGAAAAAAATTCTTTCGTAACTGAGAATAATAAATAAAATTAGAGCTTTATAAGAGGAAAATTATTTTTCCAAAAATTAATACGATCGGTGAGATAATCCTTTTGTACGGTAACACAAGGTTCCGTGTTGTTAAACACATTTCCAATTTGGAGAAAACTTTTAGTCGTTGAATAAGGTTTCCAAAGATCGGAATCGGCTAATTGTTTAGACGTTGGTTCCCTTGAAAATTATATTAAAATTTTAATTATATATCAAAATTAAAAATTAAAATTTGAATTTAAATTAAAAATTAAAAAATGAATTTAAATTAAAAATTAAAAATTGAATTAAAATTAAAAATTAAAAGTTGAATTTAAATTAAAAATTGAATTAAAATTAAAAATTAAAAGTTGAATTTAAATTAAAAATTGAATTAAAAATTAAAAATTGAATTAAAATTAAAAATTAAAAATCAAATTAATTATTTTATTAAACAGTAAATATTTAATTAAAAAATTGAAACTAGAGATAATAATTCAATTTTTCTTACCCATTTATTGCGAACGATGTCCACAGATCTATCATTAAATCAATGACAAATTCATCTGTTTGGGAAATAAATTTAGAGTGCTCTCCTGATAAAAGATACAATAAGTCATCGGCATGATTCACTCCCACATTTTCCCTGAGGTCATATTCCAAATTCAAGTAACTCACTTCACCGCGATAGCCAAACATGTACAAATAAATAGGCTTGTTTCCATATTTCGCTATTTTCTCCGATAAAATTGCCACGGGATAGACGAATTCACTATCGCCGGCAAATTTCGTAAAGTTGTTTAAAACCTATCAGAAAAAGAAAAATTAATAATTAATTTCGCGTTTTATTAAAATTTTATTAAAATTATTAATTATTAATTTACTTTTTTAATTTATTTTTTTAAATAATAAATTTTAAAAAAGTTAAAAATAAAAAAGTAAAAAAAAATATTTAGGTATAAATTATAAATAATAAATATTTTCTAATTAACCCGATTTTTACTGGAAGAAATGGTTCCATTAAAATAATAGTCCTTGATAATTGTCTCGAATTTCGATAAATCTTTGATTGATGAGAAACGATTAAAAGTTCCATTGATACATTTTTTGATGACATTTTCAATGAATCTCGAAGTTGCGTTCGCATGGAAAGCTAAAAGAACGGCGAATAAATAAAAATTTAAATTTCTTACTTCTGTTTTAAATAAATATTTCTCAAAAGAATTTAATTATTTAAAAAAAATGTTCATAATAAAATTCGTTGCAAGAATTAAATTATTTTCATAAAAATAATAAATCGATTATACGGAAATTCGTTTTTAAATCAATTTTATTAAAATTTTATTAAAAAATTCTACAAAAATTCAATTATTTAAATTCAAAAATAAATAATTGATTGAATAGTTGAATATTTGTTAAAATTGAATTCTCATAAAAGATTTTATCAACAAATTTTTAAAAATAATCACATTTTTCAAGAAATTTGATTAAAAAAAATTGTATCAAAAATAATTACAATCCTGCAATGAATTTTATTATTTAAGAAAATAATTAAATTACTGAGAACAGTTTTATTGTTTATAAAAATAATTAAATTATTGTGAAAAAATTAATAAAAAAATTGTAAATAATTGAAATCCCAGGAAATTTTTATTATTTATAAAAAAAATTTCTTTGCGTAGAATTTTATTAAAATCTTTTTAAGTAATTGATTTTTTTCGAAATATTTTTTGAAAATTTTCTTTTAAATAATTGAATACCAGTGAAAAATTAATTATTTATGAAAATAATTGAATGTTTGCAAAGAATTTTATAAATTTTTTTTTGTTCTTTTAGGAAGTTTTTTCTTAAATTAGTAAATATTAAAAATAATTGAATTTCGAAAAATTTTTGTAAATAATTGAATCATTTAAAATAATTTTAAAATTAATAAAATTATTCAAACAAAAATGTAATAAAATTCGTTGCAAGAATTCAATTATTTTCATAAATAATAAAATCGATTATTCGGAAATTCATTATTAAATCATTTTTTATTAAAAAATACAACGAAAATTCAATTATTGAAATTCAAAAATAAATAATTTATTGAATAATTGAATTTTTGTTAAAATTGAATCCTCATAAAGAATTTTATCAACAAATTTTTAAATAATTGAATTCTTTTGAAATCATGACGAGAATTTTTTTTTTTAATATCTAAAAATAATTGAATTTTTTGAAAAGAATTTTCTAACTCTTGAAAATAATTTTATTCTCGTGATTAATTTTGTTATTTATGAAAATAATTGAATTTTGCAAAGAATTTTATTAAAATTCTTGAAAACAATTGATTTTCTGAGAAGAATTTTGATATTTATCTAGATAATCGATTTCTTTTTTAAGAATTGCGTTAAAATTTTGGAAATAATATTTAATACAATATTAAAAAATGCAACTAATTTCATCAGAATTGAAATTAAAATTGTATTAAAAATAATTGAAATTCTGAAAAGAATTTTCTAACTCTTGAAAATAATTTTATTCTCGTGATTAATTTTGTTATTTATGAAAATAATTGAATTTTGCAAAAAATTTTATTAAAATTCTTGAAAATAATTGATTTTCTGGGAAGAATTTTGATATTTATCTAAATAATCGATTTCTTTTTTAAGAATTGCGTTAAAATTTTGGAAATAATATTTAATACAATATTAAAAAATGCAACTAATTTTATCAGAATTGAAATTAAAATTTGTTTTAAAAGTAATTGAAATTCTGCGATGAGTTTTATTATTTATGAAAATAATTGAATTTTTGCAATTATATTTGTAACTTGTTCAAAATTCAATTTTTTTTTAGTTATTTTAACTAAAATTCTTCTTTAAATCCATAATTTTTAATAATTAATTAAATATATATTAAAAAATGTAACTAATTTCAGAAGAATTTGAATTATTAAAATTTGTTTGAAAACTAAGTTCTTTAAGATTTCTAATTAAATTCATTCAAAATTGAGAGTTTTCTTATGAATTATAAAAATTCAATTTTCTCCAGTACTTTTACTAAAAATTCCTGACTAATATTTTGTTGAAAATAATAGTTTGAAAATTTTCTCACGTGCAGTAATGTATAGTCCCTCGTCGGCGACCGAACCACTTATAATTGGATAGTCTCTCAATTTATTCTGATTTATTAAATTCTCAGGCGTGTCTGTTAAAAATGCATCATTCGATTCAATTTCATTTGTCGGCAGCCATAATATTTCGGGAAAATCCAAAACATTGTAGCTCGTTAAATTCACTAGATCATAATAATTTACATCCCTCAGGCACTTTACAATCACTTTGGAATTATCTACTGGACAATTCAATTTTTTTGCAATTAAATTCACGTCAAGTTTGATGGCTTTCCTTTCACGAAATCCCCAAGGGACCAACGAGTTTCCACTTTGCGCAATATATTGATGAAAGAGACCTGAAAGAGAAATAAATTAAAAATAAATAAATAAAAACTTGATAAATAAAATTTTCGATAAGGAAAAAGTTAAAGAATATTTTTTGTAAATTTAATAAAAGAAATAAATACCATCGGATTTATCGGAGAGTGCGTGAAACGAGACAGAAGCTCCTCCAGCACTTTCTCCGAAAATTGTAACGCGATTTGGATTTCCTCCGAAGATGTGAATATTTTTTTGAACCCATTTTAAGGCGAGATTTTGATCCTTGAGACCGAAATTACCCGGTGCTGTATCGTCGGCAGTTGAGAGGAAACCGAGAATTCCTAATCGATAATTCATCGAGACAAATACAATATCTTTGTCCATGAAATAATTCGGACCGTACATATTTAATCCACTGCTTCCAATGTGAAATCCTCCGCCGTGTATCCATACCATCACTGGCAATAAATTTTTTTTATTCTAAAAAAAATAAATCCGTTGAGTTTTCTAATTTCTAATTCTAATTAAATTTTCTAATTAAATTTATATTAAATAAATAATTACCAGGCTTCGTACTCAAAAATTAATTTTAAAAAAATAGCAAAAAGTAGCTTAAAGACAGAAAAAAGGTAGTAAAAAAATAGCTATCGAAAAATTAAACTTGACGACTTAAATTTTTTTTATAATTTCTTATTAACATTCAAAAATAAAATAATTTTTTTATATAAATATTTAAATACCTATTTATTTTGTCTACAGGAATTAAAAGATTTTAAATGATTTCAGTCTAACGAATTTTGAAATTTAACTATTTCTAAAAATTAAAAAAGTAATTCTTTCAAAATTCAATCATTTTTTTTTTTTTTTGCTGAAATTAATAAATAAAATCATTCAAAACTTTAATCATTTTAATTGAAGGAAATGAATCATTTTATTTTATTCAATTTTAAATCAATTCTTATTAGAAAGTTCTACAAGAATTTAATTATTTAAATACAAACATAAATACTTTATTGAATAATTAAATATTTCTTAAATTTGAATTCTTGTAAAGAACTTTATCGACATTTTTAAAAATACTTGAAGAATTGTATAAAAATTTTTGTTAATTAAATTCATTTAAGAAATGTAATTAAAAATAAAGTGAAAATAATTATTACACTCTAAGAAACAAATTATGTCAATTTTTTTTAAATAATTGAATTTTTTCGAAGAATTTTATTCAAATTTTTAAGAATAATTGCGTTTTCAGCGGAATTAATTTAAAATTATATTAAAAATAATTAAAATCCTTCGATGAGTTTTATTATTTATGAAAATAATTGAATTTTTGTCACCGAACTTGAATAAGTTTTTCAAATTATTGCATTCTTGAGAATAATTTTAAAAAAAGATCTTTGTAAAGAAATGACTTTTTTCAAAAGATTTTATGAAAATTGTGTTTTAAATAATTGAATTTCTTTGAAAATTGTATATTATTTTTATGAAAATAATTGAATTCTTTAAAAAAAAGTTTATTATAATTACAATGACAACAATTGAATTATTATAAAGAATTTCATTAACATTTTTGTTAAAATAAAGAATTTTATTAAAATTTTTAAGAATAGCTTTGCATTTTCGCGCAATTTATTTAAAATTATATTAAAAATAATTGAAATCCAGCGATGAGTTTTAATATTTATAAAAATATTTGAATTCATGAGAAGAATTTTTATATTTATAAAAATAATTGAATCCTTGAGAAGAATTTTTATATTTATAAAAATAATTGAATTCTTGTGAAGAATTTTATAAAAATCAATTTAAATAATTTTTTTTTTTTGAAAAATATTAGGAAAATTCTGTTTTTAAATAATTGAATTCCTGTGAACAATTTTTTATTTATAAAAATAAGTGAATTCTTCCTAAAATTTTTGTTAAATTTTTTAAAAGTCATAAGTTCCGCATCAAAAAATTTGATTCAAATTGTATTGAAAATAATTTAATTCCTGTGACGAATTTTATTAAATTTTTTTTTTAAATAATTGAATTCTTTTGAAATTAATAAAAATTTTACGAAGAATTTTCTTAAAATTGAATTCTTATAAAGAACTTTATCAACATCTTTTAAAATAAATGAATAGTTACAAAGAATTTCATTAAAATTTTTTAAAAATAATTGAATTCTTGTGACGAATTTTATTAAATTTTTCTTAAAAATAATTTAATTTTCGAAGAATTTTATAAAAATCTTTTTAAATAATTGATTTTTTTCGAAATTTTTTTTGAAAATTTTCTTTTAAATAATTGAATTCCAGTGAAAAATTAATTATTAATGAAAATAAATGAATGTTTTGCAAAGAATTTTATAAAATTTTTATTTTGTTATTAATTATATATATTCTATTGGCAAATTTTTTCTTAAGTTAGTAGATATTGAAAATAATTTAATTTCGAAAAATTTTTGTAAATAATTGAATCATTTGAAATATTGTTAAAATTGTTAAATTCCTCCTAAAGAATTTTATCAATAAATTTTTAAACAATTGAATTCTTTCGACGAATTTTAATAAAATTTTTAAGAATAATTACATTTATCGAGGAATTCGATTAAAATGGTATTAAAAATAATTGAAATTCTGCAAAGAGTTTTATTATTTATGAAAATAATTGAATGATTGCAAAGAAATTTATAAAAAAAAACTTGTAAATAATTGAATTCCTGTGAAATTTTTATTATTTATGAAAATATATAATTTTTTTGGTAGAATTTTATTAAAATTTTTTTTAATTATTTAATTCTTTAGGGAAATTTTCTATTAGAATAGTAGATATTAAAAATCATTGAATTACGAAAAATTTGTGATAATAATTGAATCGTTTTAAAGAATTTTATTAAAATTTTTTTGAATTTTTTCTAATAACTTTATTAAAATTTTTTTAAATAATTTTTTTTATTTAAACTGTTAACAAATTTAAAGTAGTGTGACTTCTCAAACATGGAAAAAAGTAGCTTTTAGAGTAACAAATACAAAAAAGTATCTAAATAGCAAATCGTAAAAAAATTAGGCTTACCTGCAATTCATCGAATTCTAATATTGGCGTAAAGACATTTAAATATAAACAATCTTCGTTTCCATTCACTTTTTTTCCAACTGGTTGTGGACAAGCGTTTTCCTCTTTATTTGCAAAATACGTTTCCTTCCATTTTTTCACTGGTACCGGATTTCGAAATCTGAAAATAAAAAACAATTCAAAAAATTTTAATAATCAGGTTAATATTAAATTAATATTTTTAATGGAAAACTTTCTACATTTTTCAATTAATTTCACAGAGTAATTAAAAATTATCTCTTTCTTGAAAAAGAAGAATTAAATTAATTTAGAGTAATAATTTTAAATTAATTACATTTTTGGAATTATTTTTAATTTTGTATATTTTTCGAAATTTACCTCAAGTCCCCAATTGGCGGTTGTGCATAAGGCACACCAATAAAAGCCGAAATATTTCTTCCATTTCTCGATGAAATTATCGTCCCCTGAAGTAAGCCTTCGTCAATATTCACTAGAGTTTTCGCTTGAGATGCAATAACGAATGACAAAATGACAGTAGATAATAAAGCTCTTTTATCCATTGTGAAGTTTATCTAAACAGAAAATATAAATTTTTAATTTGATATTCTTTTACAAATTTCATAGAAATTATGAATTGACAATAAAATTAAAAATTGACACTAAATTCTAATGTACTAAAAAAGAGACAAAATTTCCAGTCAAGTGAAATGCATAATGAACAGAAACATCTGATAACTCTAACATTAAATGGAACATGTTATCAGAAATTAATATATATTTAATTTTCTTTGTTTCATAAATATTTACAGAACATAAAGTTTCAAAGTTCAAACATTTTTCAGTTCAACTTATTGTACTAGCAATATTTGTTTTTAAATTTATTTAATTTATTTTAATTTAAATTTAAAATTAGGGCAAAATTGACCAAAATTTTCTTTTATTCCTACTTTTATAAAAGTTTTTTGAAAAATAGTCATTTTCATATTATAAAGAAAATGGAGAAAATTATAAATTATATTTGTATGAAATTACCTTGAAAAACAATTTTTCTTCTTCTTTAGTTCAATGATAATTATTTCATAAATAATTTTTTTCCATTTACATGGAAAATTGAAGTTTTGAAATTTTATCTCAAAAAACGAGACTATTTATAAGAAAATTCTTCACGTCCTTCAAAAATTTCCAATAAAATTGATTTGGTTGCACATTAGAGATCATTCACATTTTATCTTTTTAAATCATATCAGGTCAAATATTTATTTATTAAACAAATAAATAAATTCTTTAACCCTTACGAAATAAGTGATGATAAATAAATTTTACTCTAAATAAAAAAAATGTAAAAGCAAAAGCAAAGAGGAAAAACTACTAATTGGTAGGAAATTTTCTCAGTAGTAAGTAGTAAAAAATTCATAAAATTATGTTAAACATGTATTAAAATCGAAAGAAAAAATTAAATCTTTGAAGTAAAATTGTTTATGTAACAAATTTATAAAATTTAAAAGTGAAATTAATTAATTAATTAATTAAATTTAAAATTCTGCGTAAAATATTTATTCACTATTTACATTTTAAGAAAAGAAAGTAAAAATAATACTTAAAAAAAATGGTCTAAGAATTATAATCAACAAATTTTATATTAAAATATTGTTAATTTTTCCCGATTTTTTCGATTTCTTTGCTCGGAAACAACATTCTTTTCGGATGTTCGTAAATTATTAATTTCATTTTGCATACTATTAAATCGTTGAACAATATTATTGTATGCCGGACTATTTTTACTATGCTTGGTCAAAGAATCTTTCAGTTTATTCGATTCTTTTTCCAATTTGGAAATATTTTCTGCAATTTGAAAACTTGTTATATTTAGCGTTTTATCGGATATAGTTTTTATTTTTGAAAGATCCTCTCGAATCTTGGTACTTTGCTTCGAACAACTTGGTCCATTTTCCATTTTAGCTAAAATATAAATCCAATTAATAATTACAATAGTAATAATATTAATAATAATAAAAATAATATTAATAATAAAAGTAATGAAAAATTACAATATCAGACTTCGCACTCGATAATTAATTTTTAAAAAATTGGCTTTCAAACTAAAAAAAGTAGTAAAAAAAAGTAGCTATCGAAAAATTAAACTTGAAGACCAAAAAATACTCGTTTTAGAAACTTTAACAAAATTGACAAAAATTATATTTTACTTTCCTGACTTTTTCTTAATTTTCATAAAAAATAATTACTTCTTTCTTATTCTGCTAATAAATGTAATTCCTGCAACGAATTTTATTATTCATAAAGAAATTTAAATATTTTATGTTCGTAAAATGAATTTAATTAAAATAATAGATACTGAAAATATTTGAATTCTTTTAAAGAGAGTTTATCACAATTTTTAAAAACAAGTGAATTCTTCCTACAATTTTTGTTAAATTTTTTAAAAGTCATAAGCTCCGCATCAAAAAATTTTATTCAAATTGTATTGAAAATAATTTAATTCTTGTGAGGAATTTTATTAAAATTTTTTTAAATAATTTAATTTTTTTGAAATATTTTTTGAAAATGTTTTTTTAATTAATTGAATTCCAGTGAAAAATTAATTATTTATGAAAATAATTGAATGTTTGCAAAGAATTTTATAAAATTTTTATTTTGTTATTAATTATATTCTTTTTGAATATAATTTTTTATTATTTATGAAAATAATTGAATTCTTGCGAACAATTTTATTAGAATCTTTTAAAATACCTAATTGAATTTTTAAGAAAAAATTTATTACTTTTAAAAATAATTAAATTCTTGTGATGAATATTGTTATTTATGAAAATAATTGAATTTTGCAATGAATTTTATTAAAATACCTCAAAATAATTTAATTTTCGTTAATAATTTTGTTATTTATCTTTAATAATTGAATTCTTGCAAATAATTATTTATTTAAACAATTGAATTCTTGTGAAGAAGTTTATTAAAATCTAAAAGAAGAATTAAATTATTTCAAAAAAATTTAATTAAACAATTGATTTCTTTCGATCAATTTTATTAAAATATTTGAAAATAAATGAATTCCTATGTGAAAAATTCTAATATTTTTGTAAATAATTGAATTCTTCCCAAGATTTTTAAAAAGATATTTTTTAAATAATTGATTTTTTGGAGGAATTGAAATTAATTTTGTAAAAATAATTACATTTTTCGAACAATTTGATTAAAATTGTATTAAAAATAATTGAAATCCTGCGATGAATTTTATTATTTATGAAAATAATTGAATTTTTGCAAAGAATTTTACAATTTATATAAACAATTGAATTCATTTGAAAAATTTTATTTTTATAAAAATAATTGAATTATTGCGCAAAATTTTATTAAAATGTTTAAAAAGAATTCAATTACTGTAAAAAATTTGGTTATTTTTGAAAATAATTGAATTCTTCCAAAGAATTTTATCAAAATTTTTTTTTTTTAAATTAAATTTCTATGAAAAATGTTATTATTAGTGAAAGTAATTGAATTATTGTGAAGAATTGTATAAAAATTTTGTTAAATAATTGATTTTTTCGAAATTTTTTTGAAAATGCTATTTTAAATTAATTGAATTTCTGTGGTAATTTTATTATTTATGAAAATAATTGAATTTTAGATGGATTTTATCAATTATTTTTTTTAAATAATTAAATTCTTTTGCGAAATTTTATGAAAATACTAATTTCGAATATTTTTTGAATTGAATTTTTGAATTGAATCGTTTCAAAGAAGTTGATTATAATTTTTGAAAATAGGTTTTTTGATTTCTAGTATTAGCAAATAAGTAGTGGAAATTGTCAAAAAAAACAGAAATAGTAGCTTTTAGTGGCTGAAATCTAAAAAAAGTATCCAAATAGTAGCATAACGTAAAAAAAGTAGTAAATTGTAGGTTTTAGTAGAGGAGTGCGAAGCCTGCAATATTAATATTAATAACAATAATAACTAATAATAATAATAATAATAATATTTTTGGAAATTATTTTTAAAAACTCACCACTAGAACTCAGAGTATCGTTAATAAAATTGAAAATGTCACTCTTCTCGATCCGCTGCTCCTTTTCGTACTGTATCCGACTCTGACGTTCCAATTTTAATTTTTGTTTCTGCATTCTACGCTCGGCAGAAAAAAGATTTTTGTCCCCATTCGCCATTTCCCGAAGATGCATACAGTGATCTGTATAAAGAGAAATTTTCAAAAATTTAATGAAACATGATTTACTTTTCCTAAATTGTAAATTAGAAAATTTTGCAAAAAAAAGAAAAACCTAAAGATTTTCCGGCTGGTAGTACGGTAGCTTCTACCGGTTGAACTCTTCCGTCGGCTTTTTTTCCAAGACCCGTGCCAGTTATGTAGCCCATTTGTGACATTATTCGACTTCCAATGCCCCTCGTGTGTTGTTCCCAATTTCCCAATGGTTGATTCGAATCGACCGACAAAAGTGCTGAATGAATTATTTTTTCTCGATCATATTCCATATTCGGTGTATCGTTATCGTCGTCATCGTCGCTTGACGAAGTGTCCGACATTTGAAGATCGGAATCATCTGAAAGAAAATAAAAAATTTTTATTTAAATTTTAATTAAAAGTTTTGTTCATTGAAATTATTTTTAAAAAGAAATATTTTTCCTGTTAAAAACGTCTTTGAACAGAAGAATTTTATAAAAATCTTTTTAAATAATTCATTTTTTTCGAAATATTTTTTGAAAATGTTCTTTTTAATAATTGAATTCCAGTGAAAAACTAATTATTTATGAAAATAATTGAATTTCTGCGAAGAATTTTATTATTTTTGAAAATAATTGAATTTCTGCAATCGTTTGTAATTTTGTTTAAATTTCTTCAAATTATATCGTACAATTTACGAACTTTTCATTCTTTTTGAATGAAATTACGGACTTTAAGGACCTTTTTTCAAAAAAACTGACTTTTACTGTCTTGAAGTAAATTTACGGACGTTTACGGGATTTGTGAACCTAATTCGAACCCTGAATATTTCTATAAAGATATTAAAATAGAAAATTACCAAGAGGAAGCAAATCTTGAATTAAAACTTCGAATATCTTTCCACTAGCTTCGAATTTCACTCGATAGAGATCTTGTGATTTATTTGGAACGTTGAGTACGACACACCTGTGCCACAATTGATTTTTTTGTTTTGCAAAAACTCGACTGCCCATTTTTATATTCGAAAAATCTGGTTCCCTAAAATTTAGATATTTGTATTAATATTTATTTGTTTGGATATTAATTCGTTTTTCGTTTTAATTAACGTAAAATAATTGAAATTTTGAATTAAAAACCACTTTTAGATTATTAAGATTACGTATCAAGATTATATTAAAATTCAATATTGGAATTAATCTTTAAATTAATGTGACAAAATAAAAAAATTAAAGGAATTTTTACCTGTACTCTTGTAAAGAAGACAATGGTATAATTTCTCCGTGGGAAAAATGACACTGTTCCTCCGAGAATTTACAATCGCCTTCGAGAAAATAGGGACATGGGAGCATTTCCTTGTGTGTTGGATTCATAAAAACGACTCTCACCTTTAGGGTCAATTTAAGTTGAATTAAATTAAAGATTAAATAATAATAGTAATTAAATATAATTAAATTACTTGCCTTGATGTCGTTTAAACTGGTAATACTCTCGTTTTCCTCTCTATGAACTGACCAAACCATTGCATTATGATATCCAATACCACCCCAACTGCTTCCATAAGGAGCACGACATTTCATTCCCTCAAGAGCCTCCAACTCTTCCTGTAATCAACTTGCACCGTATATCTAAATATTTTTTACTGAATATATTTTTAATACTGACTTCTATATCATTTGCTCCGTCTGTTTTCACCTCGTTTTCATCATCATTTTTTGATTTGCCCGAGAAACCCTCTACCTCTGCCTATAATATAAAGATTAAATAAAATATTTTTTACAAGCAAAATTATTATCTAAAATTATAACAGAAATTCAATTTTAAATCAATTCTTATTGAAAAGTCCCACGAGAATTGAAATAGGTATTCAAATACAAAAATAAATCATTTACTGAATAATTGAATATTTCATAAAATTAAATTCTTATAACAGGTTGTCTACTATTTTCGTTCAACAAAATTTCCGGTTATTTCTCGGCTTTGTCCTAATTTTTCCCGCTTTTTTTTCTCACCAAATTTAAATTTATTTGATTTCGAACATAAATAAATCTACAAACTTTTTGAAAATAATGTTTTTTTTTAATAATTTTAATTAAAAATTTGGAAAACAATTGAATTAAACAAAGAATTTTTTCAATTTTTTAAAATACTCTTGTCTTTTTATAATTATAATTGAAAATTTGATTTTTCAATTTTATTCAAATATTTATATATATTTATAAAGATAATTTCAATTTTGAGGAGAATTTAAAAACATTTTTGAACATAATTGAATTTCGGCGAAGAATTTTATTACTTACTTTTTTGAAAATAATTGAATTGTTTTTTAGAATTTTATGAAAATAATTGGATTCTTGTAAAGAATTTTTTTTTAAAATAATATTCAAAAGAATTTAGTAAATCTGAAAAATTTTGCTATTTATGGAAATAATTGAATTCTTCAGAAGAATTTTTTTACAGTTTCTAGAAATAATTGAATTCTTTCGACGAATGTTAATAAAATTTTTAAGAATAATTACATATTTCGAGGAATTCGATTAAAATTGTATTAAAAATAATTGAAATTCTGCAATGAGTAAATAATTGAATTCTTTTGAAGAATTTTAATAAAATTTTCGAGAATAATTGCATTTTTTTAGCATTGAGTTTTATTATTTATAAAAATAATTGAATTCCAGTGGAAATTTTATTATTTATGAAAATAAAAGATAAAAATAAAAACAATAATATTTGTAAAAATACAAATTCAAGTGTATTAAAAATAATTGAACTTCAGCGATGAATTTTATTAGTTAAAAAAAATAATTGATTTATAAAATTTAACAAAAATCTAGAGGAAATTTTAATATTTTAAATATAGTTAAAGGAATTATATTTTTAGAAAACTACCTTAAATAAGGCATACTCTCGATCTAAGGGATCATTTTCCTCGTTCGTTGAATCATCATTTTCTTCTTTCGCCAAACTTTCTAAATTTTCTTTTGTTAAATTAATAAGTTCCTGAATATCAGACTGAAGACTTAGTAAATTGTCCTTATCAGGACCCTTTGGATTTGCCGATAGTGCAATTTGCACTTGTAATAACTGTGAAAATAAGACAAATTAAACTAAGATTTGAAATTTGTTTTTTTAAATAAAAATTATAACAATACATTTCTATAAATCTTTTTATTTAGTATATTTTATATAATAAAGCTTTTAATTAGTATATGATATAAAATTTCTAGTTATTATTGATTTAATCCAATAATAGAGACTAAATAAAAGAATTCGTCAATATAAACAAAAAAAATACAATTAGTTTTTGAGGTTAAAAGAAAGGGACACTTGAAAAACAAATAAATACCTGAGCTTCATATTGTTTAATTGACTCCTTTAAACTATTGGCATCAGTCATAATTCCGAAGAGCTTAAAATATGAAGATTTCAGTTGTTTTTTTAACAAGATTTATTAATATTTTAAGAATTTTAAGGGGAAAGAATCGAAAGAATGAACGAAAAATCCTGTGAATATTGAACTGTCAAAGTCAGAAATGAATTTTCCATGTTGGCAGCACTGAAAGGGTTGAGTACCCTATGTCGGTAACGTTGTTCTCTACATAAGCGATAAACCATTTTTAAATGTATTTCTCATCTGACACATCGTTAGCAATTTTAGTCTTTTAGTTTCATTAAAATAACGAAAAAATTAGGATAAAATTATTTACGGTTTGGATAAGAGAGGTTTTTTTCTACAATTTGAATCAGTTTAAAGTAACCGTTTAACTCGAGGTTTAACTGACAATTAGTGACGACGATTTTTTGTTTTTGCAATTTGCACTCAGTGACAAAGTAACTGATTGTCAGTGACAAAATGACTGACTGTCCTGACTGTCACTAAAAAATAACTGAAAAATGCGAGTTAAGGAAGAATTTGACGTACAGTCAAAACAAAAGTTAATTAGTCAGATTCTTATCCTTAAACTTGACTAATAAAATCAGTTGAAAAAATTCGCATTAAGCAGCGCGCGTAAGTCTCATTGTTTTCTATTTCAAAGCTAATTTACCAATTTTAATTAATAAAAATTGTCAATTTACAAAATGTAAATAATATTTTTTCAAATTTCAAATATGCAATATTTTTACAACTATTTCACCGCCTCGGTAGCGCAGATGGCAGCGCGCCAGTCTCATAATCTGGAGGTCGTGAGTTCGATCCTCACTCGGGGCACTTTTTTTTTCTTTCATTTTCCCCCCTGAGACACGTTATTTTAAGTATTTTTTAACATTTTTTCAATTTAACATTTTTAAGTTTGATCTCTTTCCAATGTTTTTTTTTCAATTGTTTCCTCAAAATAGAATTGGTTCTAGACCTATTTATTTTATTTATTTTTATTTATTTATATATTTTTAACTTCTTTTTATTATTTTTTTTTTTGTTAGTTTTTGAAAAAAAATTATTGCCTTTTTAAAATTGGCGCCAAGAGTAGCCGCCATGTTGGTAAACGTGGGGCAAAACTTGAGTTTCAAAATTACCGCCATAGGTTGGTAGACCTGATGTATAATCTGATTGAAATTTAAATTTCCCCCCTTCTCTCTCTCTCACCAATTGGAAGAGAGCTTGTCATATTTGCCGCTATGAGGCGCTGTGGGTGAATTCCGGGCGGTTTTCAATAGTCAGTCGAGCGAGTGAGTTGAGTCCGGTTAGACAGTGGTTTATTTGGAAGACATGTTTTGAGTGTGTATTTTGTGAAGGTGTGCGGCAAATTGACGTGTGATTTACATGCTTTTTTGGTCCAGTGTAAGCGATCAAAGGTGCCCTAGGTGTAGAGCTACATGTGAAGTGTTGTGTACCCTGTTAACCCGGTCCCGCAACCATGAGCTGGGGATCCGAACTCTGGGTGAGTGTTTTTTTATATGTATAAAAAAATTAAAATTCAAAGTTTCATTTCACGTTTATTCTTTCTCTCCCTGTCTCTCTCTCTCTCTCTCTCTCTCTCTCTTTTTCTCATTCTCATTCTTTCTCTTTATGTTCTGTGCGCCGATCCTCGGAAAACACGCATGCATTTCGCCATACGACAAAACGACCATCTCCTCCTATATTGGGAATCCTTGTCAGGCAGCTTTTAGCTTATTCGAGGCCACCGAAAACCAGTTCGCTGGACTTTACCAGACAAGCCTTTTTGGTTAATAGCCCCGGGCCATCTCCCATCTTCCAGTCATCTTTCTACCCACCCACCCCTCTTCTTTATACCGTGCTCTTTGGAATTTACAATTTTCCTCGGCATTTTGAAATGGTTATCATTGAAAAAGCGAATCTTTTCATATAACAACATATATATCTATAGATGCAATTTAACGTCATTCGCCATCTGCCTGATTTGCTCATGTGTCACACACAATACCAAGTAAAGTTAATTGTCAAAGTCCGCGAAAATTGCTCTTGTATGATTAATTAAATGCGAATTTTCATATTTTCTCTAATCGCAATAACTGGATAACAAAATATGCACTAAAACATGGAGCGAAATTTTGACATTTTGCAGTATTGATTTTATCTTACAAGAATGTTTTTGATAGCAACAAAGATTAATTCGAATAATGAACAATTTTCTTTTGTTTTTTGTATTGATTTCGAAGTTTTATTTTTTTTTTTTAGTGTGGGGGAGGGGAATAATAACAATTGTTCGAGTTTTATTTCCGATAATCATTAGTGAATACACCTATTTGAGAAATAATTCACATTGGTATTGTGATTATTATTCTCTTTTTTTCTGTTGAAGAAATAATTGTATGTCGTTCTTCCTTGAAAATCATTATGACCGAGTCTTATAATGCGGTTCCTTTTTGTCGTCTCGTGCTCTGAATACCACTTCTAGATAATAGTCTGGTGTTCACTGGCCTACCTTACATTTTTCAAGTGACATCAGACGTACATAATAGTATTAAACGTACATCCGGAATTTTTCCTCCTTTTTTCAATGAAAACAGAAAAACTCGAATCATTTCGAAAATAAATATTTTAGTTATGACAAATGTTTGTCCTTTTGTATTTTTATTCCCTAAAGAAAGAAAAGAGGAATATTACATTTTTAATTATACCGAAACTATTAATTTAATTAAATTAATTAAACTTTTTTTTTCTAAACAATTTTAATCTACGAAAAAATATATTTATTTCAATTTAATTCCGCATATTAATTTTTTAAATTATGATATTTTTTTCGGGAAATAAATTGGTGGAATAGGAATATTAATTTTTTTGACAGCCCAATATGAAATATTAGGAGGTTCATCGTCCGTTTTTGAGAGCATGACCCAATGTGAATTTCGAGTTATCGAATAAATTAAAATTTCCCGCTATGTAGTTCGCGATGACAAAATTATATTCTTGTCGCATAAAATAAAATAATTTTTTTTTCCCGAGACCCTTGTGAGAGGCACGTCCCTTGTACGTGAATAAACGCGTCAGCCGTTAGCAGTTAAAACACACAAATTCCTTCTGTATATCATAATTCCTGAGAGCACACACACGAGTTCAAGTGAATGATAATGATCATGATTAAATGCAAGGACGGACATAATCCAGCCGAAATATCCTTTTAAGTAGGAAATTACTAATTTTATTTATGTACTTTTGTACCTTGAATTATTTTTTGTCCCATTATTGTATCGAATTTCAAATTACATATATAAATTTCGTTATTTCTATTTTTTTGTATTCTTTGTATTTTTATTTTTTTTGTATTTTTTTTTATTCTTTGTATTTTTATTGTATTTTTGTATATTTTATGTATATTTCTATTTATTTTTTTACTGTTTGTACTTTTATTGTATTTTTGTATATTTTTGAAGTATTTTTTTATTTTTAAGTATTTTATTTATTTTTTGTGTTTTTATTTATTATTTTTGCATTTTTATATTTATTTTGCTTTTTTGCTCATAAATGGTGACATTTAGATAATTTATTATTATTTACAATTTTTGTATTTCTTAGTAAATGACAACTGTCAGTCTTAATTGTTTAACGGGTTTTTCTATCAAAATTGTGATTCGTAATTAATTTCTTTTACTAAAAATATTTTTTTCCATGATTTTAAAGAAAAGAGTCTGACGAACTGTCAAAACAGAAATTAGTCCAGTTTTATAATTTCGTATTTTGAAAGAAAAAGACAAATTAAATTTCATGTTCGTGAATAATTTAATTTTGGACATTTTAAACAATTAAAAGTTGCATTTGAATAAAAATGGTAGTTTTTTTGTCAATAAGAAAAAATAATTGTTAAATTTTAGGTTATGTTACCTGAATTCTTAAGGGTGTGTCAAGGTCCTGGCAATTTTTCTGTTAAATATCACTTTAATTAATTATTAATTATAAAGATAACTATAATAATTAATTGACTAATAAAAAATATTTAAATAAATATTAAATTAATTCAAATACGTTAAATTAATTAATTTAATTAAAATATTTTTCAATTCACTAATATGTTTTTTATTCAAAAATTAAATTAATTATAATAATATTAATTGTAATTGTTAATTATATTAATATTTTTGAATTTAATAATGTTTTTAATTAAAAATTTTAATTAATTAAATTCAAATTATTTATATTACCTATGATATATTATTAATTATATTTATTAATTATAATTGTTAATTATATTAATATTTTTGAATTTACTAATGTTTTTAATTCAAAAATTAAATCAATTAAATTAATAATAATAAAATAACAATAATTCAATTTAATAGTTAAATTTAAATTAATTTACATTTAATTAAAATTAAAATTCAATTTAATGACAACTAATTAACAAAAGCTATTGACTTGGAGAAACTTTTGTTTCGATTTGTCAAATTCTTTCTTAAGGGCATGTCAAAGTAGTTTCTCAATCCAATCTTACATTGTAAAAAATGTTTTTTTTTTCATTTATTTTTTCCTATTAATTTGGAAATTGAATTTCGAAATTTTCCAGTAAACAGTGAGATATTTCTGACTAATTTTCTATTTTCGAACAAAATTAATGTATTTTCTTGCGAGAGAGATAGAGAGAGAGAGAGAGAGAAGGAGATTCAACACACGAGGCTCGAGTGAGCGATGAATGAAAGTGAACCTGCACTTGAAACAAACTAACGAACGGATTGTTTACGCCCGTTGTCTGGTGCCGAAATAAATGTTTATACGTGGGTGTGATTTTGAATCATGAGTCTAAATTTACTTGTTTTTTTTTCATTATTTATTCAATTTTGATTTATTTGTATTTTATATCATTTTATATATTTTTTGTATTCTTATTTTCTTTAATTTTTTTATTTTTTAGGCCCCTGAAGTTAGCGTCGACGCACAGTGTCAAAAACTATTTTTTTCGTTTTTAAGATCACTAATATCACTAATTTTACCTGTTTCATGTTAAAAATGTCCAGGATTCTTTAATTAACAAAAACTTTTGGAATAATTCTTTTATTCTCTTCGAAAATTCTTTTATTTCGCGGAAAAAAAGTTGTTTTCAACGTTCGGCTCCGACGCTAAATTCAGGGAAGATGTATTTTCTTTTTTTTTTTTTTAATTTTGTTGCAAGGAGCGATGACCGATTATTATTATTGAAAAATTGTAACTCATATAACGGATATTTTGATTCTTATTGAGTGTCACAATCCCCTCCATCTCTCTATGCATAATTCATTCGCACATACCGAACCGTCATTTTCTCTCCGCGCTCTTGGTTCGTTTCAGGGAATTTATCGAAATCCTGGGAACCAACCTACTCTCGTTGGCTACCTGAGATAATAATTCAGCCTCAGTGCAAGTCTCCCACGACGCTATACAATTCTCTCCCCGGCAAAAATTATGTCAGGCCACGAAAACTGCCAATTAGTATTCTTCCTTTTTTTTCCTTCTCTCTTTTTTTTTTTTGAGAAACTCGTAAAAATTAAATCGCCGTTTTATTGTTAATCTGAAGGTTGTTGAGTTTACTGTTAGTGGAAACTTTAATAAGTCTTGTTTGAAAATTACAGCGTGAATTTTGAATCTGAGTTTGATTTTTGTCATGAGGATTTCTTGAGTGTTTCGAATTTCGAAACTAAAAACTTGTTTCAAATTCGAGTAGTTATCGAGATTACCTGGAAAAGTCCGGGAATTTTATAAACCTTGAAAAAACCTGGAAAAGTCAGGGAATTTTGATCGGAATCCTGGAAAATTATTTTTTTCTAAAGTTATTGTGCAAAAATTAATTCAAAATTAAATTTTCAAAAATTTTCAAAATTAATTCAATTTTAAAAGAATATTGCGTTTACAATTTTCATAAATAGATGAACTTTAAAAGATTTTGATTTAAAATTTTGTAAAATTTCAATTTTAAATGAATTTAATTAGAAATATAAAAAATTTTGATTCAAAAAAATTTTCAAAACTAAAATTCTTCTGAAATTAGTTAAATTCTTTAATATATATTTAACTAGTTTTATTAAAAATAATGGATTTATAGAAGAATTTTAGTTAAAAACACTAAAAACAAATTGAATTTTGAAACAATTGCAAATTATTGCAGAAATTCAATTATTTTCAAAAGTAGTAAAATTTATTCTTCTCAGAAATTCAATTATTTTCAAAATTAAATTTCAAAAATTTTAATAAAATTCTTGGCAAAATTTTAATTACTTTCAAAAATTTTTCTCAATTCAATGATTTTTAATATCTACTACTTTATAAAAAATTCCTAAAAGAATTCAATTTAAAAAAAAATTTTAATAAAATTCTACGCAAACATTTAATTATTTTCATAAATAATAAAAATTTCCCAAAAATTCAATTATTTACAAATTATTTTCATATATTATTCAATTATTTTTATAAATAATAAAACTCAATGCTGAATTTCAATTATTTTTAATACAATTTTAATGGAATTCCTCGAAAAAAGAGTTATTATTCTTAAAAATTTTATTAAAATTTATCAAAGAAATTTAATTATTTTAATAACCTTTGCTACAATTTATTTATTAGAATTTATTTAAGTATTATTTTCTATAAATTTTTATTTAAATTTCTTTAAAGAATTAAATTATTTTCAAAAATTTTAATGAAAATCTTTGTAACAATTCAATTTTTTTCAAAATAATTTTAATAAAATTCTTCGCACTAATTCAATTATGGGCAAAAGTTTTAAAAAATTATTGTCAAAATTTCAATTATCTTTATAAATAATAAAATTTTTCTCCGAAATTCAATTATTTTCAAAAATTTTAATGAAATTCTTTGTAACAATTCAATTTTTTTTTACAATTTTAATCAAATTCTTCTAGGAAATTCAATTAATTTAAAAAATTTGTCAAAATTTAATTATTTTCAATGTTTATTATTTCAATAAAATTTCATAAAAGAATTCAAATATTTAAAAAGAAATTTTAATAAAATTCGTCTCAAGAATTCAATTATTTTCAAAATAAGTAATATAATTCTTCGCAGAAATTCAATTATGTTCAAAAATTTACAAAGATTCTTGTCAAAATTTCAATTATCTTTGTAAATAATAAAACTTTTCTCCGAAATTCAATTATTTTCAAAAATTTTAATCAAATTCTTGGCAGAATTTCAATTATTTTTAATACAATTTTCATCAAATTTCTCGAAAAATGGAATTATTCTTACAAATTTTATTAAAATATGTCAAGAGAATTCAATTATTTAAAATTTTGTTGATAAAATTCTTTATGAAATTTCAATTTTAAGAAACATTCAATATAATAAAATATTTATTTTTGTAATTACATAAATGAATTCTCGTAGAATTTTCTAAATAATATTGATTTAAAAATGTATTTCAGTTAAAATTTTAGATTATAATTGAATATTAAAAGCGTGGTTTTTTAGAAATAATTGAATTTTCAAAAAGTTTCAAATTAAAATCTTTGAAAATTTGAACTTTTCTCATACTTTTAATTACGAATTCTGTAGAATTATTTTTTTCCAAAAAGTTTAGTGGAATTTTTTTAAAATTATTAAATCTTTTTAATTTCTATTATATTTAATGAAGAATGTCAGAATAATCGAAATTTCGTAAAATTAAATTGTAAACAAAAAGAATTTAAAAATTCTCAAAGAACTTTTTCAAAAATTATTTTTAAAAAATTGAATAGAATTTTAGTTGAAAATTGTAGAAATGAATAATAATCGTAATGATGAAAATAAATTTTGAAAAAGTTACAGTAACAAAGTAGCAAGTTTTAAATTATTATAAAACATGAAGAAAGCGATCACTCCGAGTCGAAGACTCGGAGTGATTGTTTTCTTCATGTTTTATAAATAATATTTATATGCTATTAAAATTTCAAATTCTTGAAAATCTTAATTCCTGTGGCAAAATAATTATTAAATATTTATTTAAAAATTGAAGTTATATGTTTCCGAATAATTTTTCAATTAAAAAAAATTCGTAAATAAATGTAACAAAACATTTTTTGTGTATTATTTTGCGAGTGGATCAGAATATTTTTTTAGAGTCAGGAAAAAAATCAAAGTTTTGTCTGCGGAAATCAGGGATTTATTTAGATTTGGTAAAATATTTAAACGTAAAATATAAATTTTAAAAACCTGGAAAAATTACGTTTTTTAACCTGGAAAACGTGGAAAAATCAGGGAATTTAAAATGAGAAAAAGCGTGGCAACCCTGTAATGATTAGAAACAAATTCGGATGCATTATTCCTTTCTCTGCTATAGTGTTTTTTCCCGATTGAATCATTTCCAAGTATAATTTAGCTCCTCAATTTTCTGAGTAAAGATTTATGTTCTACTTCTATTCAGATTACAAAGTCGAAATCAAAATTGTGTTCAGTTTTCCTTCGATTTTCAGAAGCAGTATCAAAACTGTAATGTTACAGATTTGGATTTCAAAATTAGAACCATGATCTCGCAGAGTTTTGCGTTTGATTTTGAAATTAGGTTCATAGTTTTCATTTGAATTTCAAAAGCACTAAAGCAGTATCAAACTACAAAGCTGAGATTTTTGTCTTTTAAAAATCAGAATATCAAAAATGTTTTCCTCTAATTTTGAAATTAGGGTCAAAGCCATTTTCATTTTGCTTTTTTAGAATCTTACTTTGTATTTAATTGTCAGTTCGAATTTCAGAATCTGTATCTATAGTTTCAACTTTGCTGTTTCTGTTTTGTAATTTTATATTTCGTTTGTCGTAAATTCGAATTCTAAAATCAGGGTTAAAATGATTTCAGAATCAGCAAAACTCTAAATTTCATAAAAACTTATGTATACTACAAACAGGAGTTTTAATATCGCAAGGAAAATGTTGATTAACGATCGAAGAAAAAAAATAAAATTCTACCGAGACTTCCGGTCTGTTTGCGCAATCAAGAATCGTTAAGTGTCGTGTTTACGGGAAATTAAACTAGAATAAGACCCAAGAAGTAAAATTAAAGAAAAAAAAAAAAAGAAATAAAAGAAGAAAAAAAAATAAAAATCTTAGACGTAAAATGAGTATATTGACGAGAAACCACCGAAACTTTCTCTACACTTATAGTTCTCCTTCCGGTGTGCGTACGTATATATACACACTCTGCTATGTTCTTTTGCATGGGAACAAAATCAGAAATCACTTTCTATCAAATGGAATCGCGAATCGGAATAAAATTGGATATAATCAGTGTGCAATTTGGGGAAGATACACGTCAAGCAAATTATGAATTATCTTTTCTCTGTTGTTGTATTCGTCATATATACATAGTCGTGTATTTGTGATTTCATAGATCGTTACATTCTATGATGACGACGCGACGACTACGACGATGAGGACTGTATATATGACGAGAACTTTATGCCTCAGATGCGCCATTCCTCGCTCAATAGGCACACGGAAAAATACCTGGAAAAAGTATTCACTGAATTAACTACCATTCATTGTTGACCTAACGTTTCGTATCGGATATTCTGATATCGCGATATCGATGCAATTACGGAACTTTTCCTTGTAATGCGAAAATACTTATTAAAAAGTTGATATGATTGATTTGTTTCATTATAAATCTATACTGGAAATTCAGTGATATTTTTGTGGAATAAATTCAACAAGAGGGTTAGATTAGTTTCTATACTTAATTCTGCTCTGACTTTATGTTTGTTGTATACCAATATTACATTTGTTGTTTTAATGTCTTGAATTTTATAATAATGGTAATTGTTTGTTGGTGCGTTTGTAGAAGTTTCTAAAAAGAGTTGGGGCACCAGACCAGGGTTGCCACGCAATTGTCAAAACTTTGCTAATCGGGTAGCATTTCGATCCTGGAGTTTTGCTTTTCCACTCACTTGATAAAAATTATTATTATTATTATTAATAGTAGCAGCAGTAGTAGCAGTAACAGCATCATCATCAGAAGTAGCAGTAGTAGTAGTAGAAGTAGTAGTAGTAGTATTAGTAGCAACAGTAGTAGTAGTAGTAATAGTAGCAGAAGTAGTATCAGAATAACGGATTTGACCCGACCTTCAACCTCCATCACAATAATTAATAAAAGTCGAAAATATATGGACCCTGAATTCACCTGCACATCCGGAATGTCTCCCTATATCGTTTCACGGTATTTCTGGCACCCCTATAAATCTGGTTGAAGGGTCAAGTTAAAGGATGACAGAATCAGGTTACGGATATCGCGTTCATCTCTCGAATTCAATGACCTGCCATGTGATCATGAGTTTCGTCTGAAACATCCGGTTTTTTCTTTTTATACTCACTCCGTGCGTATATTATAAACATGATTCAACTTTTTTTTTTTCATTTTATTTTCAAAAAGAAAGCACGAAATAAATAACATTTATAACGGAAGGTCGACAAATTGTAATGTGCCTTTAAGTCAAGAGCAATGGACCGTTTTACATATCACTCTTTTTCTCTCTCTCTCTCTCTTGCTCTCTCTAGTGGAAGTTGTCAGTTACATACATACAAATATTTATCATAAAAGTATCATTCTCGTTTTGTAGTGAGTGTATAAATTAGAAAAGATAAGGATGAGTGTGGGCACAGTTGCAATGAGAGTGACACTGGGATCTTTGACATTATAATGAGATTTCTTTCTTTCATGAATATTTGAATTTTTAATACTTGAAAAAATATTTATCATCTAGTATTTTTCGGTATTTTGAACATTTTTTTCAGTAACTCTATATTATTAATATTATTTCTAGACAATATCGAGTATAAGTAAATTGATCATTATTGCATAAGTCCTTTATGACGTTCGATTCTTTGTTCTATAGTTGGATTCTTGAAGAGATTATTATTTTGCGGCTATATTTGAAAAATGTTGCAACTACTTAACGACATTTAATATTTATTTTTCTCTCTTTTATGACTTTTTGAGTCAGTTTTGTTTGAGATGAATTTTATTCCTATATAGAGCAATTTACCCTCTTTTCGTAATAAAATAGGTCGATAAAATTTAACGACTCGTGGAAAATTTGAAAATTGTGTCAATAATGTAAATTCTTCCATACTTATTTGTTATTTAAGAAAAGATTATTTTTAAATTTAATTAAAAATAAGCAAAATTAATTCAAAATAGGCCTAATTCGAAATAGTAGTTAATAATAATCAAACTTAACGATTTTTAAATCTAGAGTTAGTTCTGAAGTTTCTCGTATTCTTCACATTCGCTAAATATGAATATAAAAATTATAAAAATTAAAAAAAAAAACTTGTGTATAATTAATCGCAGAAATTGCAAAATTATTGCCGGAAAAATTATATGACGACGTGTCTCTTACTCGAAACAATCTGCATCTTTGTTAAACAGTAATCAGATCTTTTATTAAATAATATAAGACGCAATTTATAACATTATACGGATTTAAAGATGTTAACGCAGAAATCAAAGCTTTGACATTTTATTGAAAATAATATTAAATTTGTTTTTTTTTTTAAATTGTTAAACTATTAAATTTAACACTTTCTCTCTGAAGTGGAAAATAAAGATTTTATATTTTTGAGGAAAAAGCTTATGCAATTCGCAAAAAGGAGGGAAGTTTGAAAAAAAAATGAAAATTGTTTCCATAATCTTCTCGTTGAACAAGAAATTCTTGTTATCTGTGCTCCTCTTATGTAAAGTAAACGGTACTTTCCATACCATAATTATATGATTGAATTGAAATTATAGCGAGAAAAAAAAGTCACCGATATTCATCGAGATTTATCATTTATAGACGAAATTTACTTCGAACTAAAAAAAAATTTTCAAAACTAAAATTCTTCTGAAATTAGTTAAATTCTTTAATTATTTAACTAGTTTTATTAAAAATAATGGATTTATAGAAGAATTTTAGTTAAAAACACTAAAACAAATTGAAGTAGCAATTAGAAATGATTGCAGAAATTCAATTATTTTAAAAAGTTGTAAAATTCTTCTCTGAAATCCGTGTCTGAAATTCAATTATTTTCAAAAATTTTAATAAAATTCTTGGCAAAATTTTAATTATTTTCAAAAACTTTTCTCAATTTAATAATTTTTAATATCTACTAACTTTAACCTGAAAAACCTGGAAAAATCAGGGACTTTGAAAAGAGCAAATGCGTGACAATCCTGCCCATGGAATTTTTAAATTGAGTTTTGGATTAAAGTTTTACGAGTTTTGATAAGAGTTGTTCAAATACCAAGTCAATTTTCATTCTAGAGAAAAAATATTTCTTGTCAAATGGATATATAATTCGCTCTCGGAAATTGAAAATCAGATTCAATTTGAATACACACTGGAAACTATTACAGAATACTAATTTCAAGTCTTAAAAATAAATATAAAGTGTAGAATATCAACCATTTCAGAATAATTTTATTATTCTTTAATGTTCTCTTAATTTAGTTGAAACGCTATTTGTGCACTAAAAGACAGAAATATTAACAACCCACTTTCCAAACTACTTAAAATTCAACTGGAAAAATCTGATTTAGTGAATGGGAACTTTTATTTACTGTTTTACTCTAATCTTCCTCTCTCTCTCTCTTACTCCTTCCTAGCATGAATGAAAGTATTTTACTATAGCGTATATATGACTGAACCTGAACCAATGCTTCTTATATAGTTTGATATTTGTTCGTCTGAAGTATGTCAGGGAAGTATCAAATGTTGTCTTTCTTATCGCAAATAATATGATAGTGTCTGTGTGTGTATGTGTTGACACTTTCACAAATGTACCTTGTACCTATATTATTTATTTTCTAATTATTTCTCATGAGATATGAGTCGATTCTGTTATTTAGATATACTTGAAAGATATCATCTATAATCCGCGCACTTGTGTAGTATACGCACTTGACGATGAATTTTCAAATAATTAAATGTCGATTTTTTCAATTTATATTTAATTACAATTAAATCGTGTGTCATCGTTATCATTTGTGGGGCCGGAAATGAAGAGATAAAACTTGAGTGCCTGAAACTTGTTTCTTTTTGTTTTTAATTTTCAACTTTTATGAGAATTTTGATTTTATAGTTGATCTTAGAATTTTTAAATTTGGCCATCGGGGTTTTTTTTTTATTTTTAAAAGAACAAATCAAGGACCTTACGGAAAACTAGGTTTTTACTTTTGAACGACAGAATCAAAATCGGGAAAACTCCATTAAAATTGCTAACAATTGGTATAAAATTTCACTATAGTTGTTAATAGTGTTTCAATAATACAGATTTAGAGAGTTAATTCTTATTATTGTTGTTATTAATATTATTATAATTATTATTATTATCAGGAGAAATAAAAAAATAAAAATACATTTTCTGCAAGAATGTAGCACTTTACGCCAACTGATTAAGATAATAATTACGTTGAGAGGCGAATCTAATTGGACTAATGTTAACTTAAGCTTTTTCATATTGACTATTTTCTAAACTATCTTCACGATTATTGTTCAATCCATTCTGTATGAAATATAATCGTTGCATTAGATATCAGATATGCGGAATCAGAATTAGTTAAAAATAATTAATTGCTTATATAGCAAATGTCAAAGATTTTAGTAATCATATGGTTATTAGATTTCAGATCCCTGAAGTTAGGGTCGAAAACAATTGTTTTCGCTAAATCGGAAAGAAGTAAACTTTCTAAAACGCTAACTTTAGGGACTTCAGGGACTTTAGGAAGAAAAAAAAATTCAATTAATTTTTTTTCGACTTCTTTATTTCCTCTCTTTTATTGGCTTTTTTTGCGGGGTTAAAAAATAGAACACAGGCCCTTCCGCGACTTTTAATATTATCGTCTAAACTAAGAGAGATTTTTTTTCATCTCTTTTGTTGTACCCTCCCGTCTCCGCGTGCATCCTTTTAACCACTCACTCTCACTCTTTCCCCTCTCGCTCTCGTTTATTTATAGGAATTTGGCGCAAAGCGTGGGTGGGGCAGGTTCGCACGTGAGGACATTTCACATCCCAACAGCCTTGTACGCGGTCGTATAGTAATTAAAAGAGGAAAAAAAAATTATGTTCAATATTCGATTAACAAAGACACTTTTGAGGAATGTTAAAAAAGCGTCAAAAACTATCGTCGACGCTAACTTTTAACCACTGTTTTTGGGGGAAAATTGAGATTTAGGAAAATATTCTCTAGTAACTTAAATCCAATCAATTTGAACGAAAAGTCAGAATATTGAATCACAGTTTTTCTATGGATATCAAATTAAGACAAAAAACGAATCAAAAGTGTTGCGAAATAACGTTTTTGATTCGTTTTTTGTCTCAATTTGACATCCTTAGAAAAATTTAAATGTGATCCGCATATTTTTGAATCCGATATCAAAAATCACATCGTTAAATGCAAAATGGTTAAATGACTTCAGCCTCATTAAATTTTTGAAAAATTCATTCACCTAATTTTAAGATCAAAAAATATCTTTACCACTTCGACTATTGTAAAAAAGAATTTTTAATTATTGTTATTCAGTGACTTTTTTTTGCAAATTAAGAGAAATTTCTTTTGTTTTGGATTTTTGCGAGACAAGTGTGAATAAGTGGAAAACGTCTAAAGTGTTCCTTTCTTTCTGTCCATTGACAATATAATGAGGACAGTGACATACTGTTTGTGTAAGTTTCAAAAAAAAAAAAAAAAAAGTAAAAAGAAAAGAAATCTTTTGACAAACATTTTATTTTCAAGTGCAACATATTGACATAGAATTTACATCTTATTTAATGTCGAGAGTTATAATTATAATATAGTCAATAAAATGATAATTACAATTCTTACAATCATCTCTTATACGGATATGGTATAAATGAATTTCCAGTTCAACAAGTTTAAAATATTTAAATCATTTTGTATACACACATGAAAAGAAGAAGAGGAAGAAAAAGAAATTTCTATATGGGAACGTTTGTTGAATAAAAAAATAGAAGAGAAAAAAAAATCTCAGACGTGAAAGTATAATATTCTAGGTGTTAATCTTGTCACACTATTTACAAAGTTATGTTAAGAACTAGGTTATTTAGAAAAAGATGTGTATCTTTTTCTTTTTTTGAAACAGTGATTAATTCTTATATTGATGATTAATACTTTTATCGTACTATTGGAACAGGTATATCTTATCATCATTTCACCTGCATGTAGAGTGAAATACAGTATCATTGGGTATGAGAGAGTAAACTTGTATGTTATCTGAAATGTATGCGTTGTATTAGTTCTAAATCATTTCATACACTTCATACACTTCATACATTTCATGCACTTATTATACGAAATGTATATGTACATTTTGCAATAGATTTTGTAGCTATGCAAACGATTTGAAAGATTCTTCAATGCTTCCGCTTTCGAGTCCGTATGTTGCTCACTCGTCCATCCGAAGAAACGTGAAAAAAATGTGGTTTGACTTTCGCGAAACGGGATATAATAATTCTCGTCGTGATACGCATCCGTAGTTGCTGGCGTGTATTAAAAAAAAAGAAAAAAAAACTCTACCGTGGTCGTAACGCTATTATTGCCATCGTTGATGCGTGCGAGAGTTCAATTGCGACAGAGATTTGTTGTTTTTTTTTGTCTTGAAAAGAATTGTTATTTACAGCTATATTCCGGTAATTTGGATTTTTGAGAAATTTTGCGACATTTTAGTTTCTGTTTGTTGAAAGTTGGCCTATTTACTTCTGGTTGTCGGCTAGAGTCGCAAGGTTTTCGATTGTTTGCTCGTAGCTACAAGGAGTTACAACTATTTTCTTTTTGCTTCATTAATTATTAATTAATTAATTAAGTATTAATCATCATCCTCTGTCTTTATAGATCAAAGTCTTGCGAAACTACTTCGAATTTACATTCAAAGATTTGAATGTAATTTTGAGTTTGGTTCCAGAATCATAATCGAATTTGTGTCTGGTGTCATTTATATTTAAATCAAAAAAGAACATTTGTTGTTGAACCAAAAAAGAACAAATGTTTTTTTTGGTTTAACAACAAATGTTCTTTTTTGGTTCAAATATAAATTTCGATGTAGGTTTACTGCGTAAGTTGCTAAAATATCGTGCTAAAGATTTCTTACTAAGAATACAGTTTTCCAATCAAAAATTATTGTTTCTGTAGCAGGAAGTTACGCTATTTTTCGCATTGCTGTATTTAGAAAATTTTCTCTACTCTTGTGGCGAGAGAATCGTGGGTGTTCGACACTCGAGAATTGGAGAGAAAAAATTTTTTGGCGACACGCCAAAGAACCCCGTAGCAAGTACACAATTGTTGTGTTGACGATTGTTATCCTTGAACCTGGCGGAACTAGAATCTCGTTTCTCATTTTCTTTTCAGCTTTCAATGCAGGAGAGACGCGACCTCTATAAAAGGAAAACGAGGGAAAGGGGGTCCCGAAGGCCCAGGGGTCCGTTTTAGCTTTCAACTTTTTAAAAGCCGACATTTTTCTTACTAGTTATATGAGGACCGGTTGTACCGCCTTTTACTCGAGATTTTAAAAATTTAAACTCTTGACTATTCCTGTATTGTTTTCCTCATTCTCTCTCTCTCTCGAAACTTGGATTTTTAAATTATCATGGCAATTTTTTTTCGAGGAATAGGAAATTTCTGTAAATTTACCAACTACGAGATGATGAATCGGAAAATAATAAATTGGATTTAGATTGATTGTAGGTTGAGTTTAATTGCTACCTTTCTAAGCTTTTACTTGAAACGAGTTACTCTCTTCAGGACAAGGTGATTGCTTGTGCCTTGCCCTGACCTGGGGCAACATTCCAAAGAATTCTTGCATTCATGTCCAAGAGAGAAAGAGAGAGAGAGAGAGAGAGAGAGAGAGAGAGAGAGAGAGAGAGAGACAGAGAAACAAGGAGCCAATGGATTCCCATTATCATTGACCGCAAATTAAATTAGTTCGATATTTTACTTTTGCCAACTCTCACACGACATTTATTCGAAATGCGCAATCTAATGATTATTTATTGCCACTGATAAACTTGTAACCAAGGTTGATACCGTTATATTTGCGATTATATTAAAACTTGTGCAGGAAAAAAAAACAAAATCTTGTCTCACGTAACCTCTTGAACTATTTAGATTATTCTCGAATCTTATTCTCAACATGCTTCTTAGCCTTTTGCAAATTCTAGCATAAGTCATTTTCATTGTTTCGTTTATTCGAATCGTATTCGAATCATAATCAAATTGAGACAAAAAAAGGAATCAAAACGTTGCCGTTTTGATTCCTTTTTTGTCTCAATTTGATATCGTTAGGAAAACTTTGTTTAGACTTTAGTAAGTTTAGTTTAGTTGTGTTATTTTCTATTTATGAATGCTTTTGTTGAAATTTGCTTTTCTGTTCATCATCATATCATCATCAGAAATAGTGTCGATGATAGACTTTTAACAGGTCTCTCTTTAAATGTTTTGGTTCCTGTCGGTCAAAATGTCTTGTTTGTTTTGACGAAGGCAGGAAATTTGTAGTTATGAGGATGTGTAATTACTCATGCGAATAAAGAGAGAGAGAGAGAGAAAGAGAGTTTACAAGTATGTGACACGTATTTATTGTGAGAGAGCAAAAGGGTGCGTTTCTTCGGTCAAACGATCAGAATCGTCTTTGTCGTTAAAATCTTTTACGCTTGACGTGATCATTACTTCGAAAGAGATATATACTTATTTGCACATTAAAAGAGAGGAAAGATGGAAGAGACCCAAATTTGCCCTACCCTTTCTTCACCAAGAGAACACGCCCCTAGATTCTTAATTACTCTTCTTCAATCAGTAACTTTTTAATCAACTCTCTCTCTCTCTCTATCTTTCTACTATTAGCAAAATGCATTAGTCACTTAATGTTAATTACCCGAATGACTCAATATTTACTTCCAAATACAAATACATCGTAAATTCTTTAGAAGATTTGAACAAATTTGTCAAAATTCGACAAGATCCGTTAAAATTTCTACAATTCCTTCAGTTCTTCTTTTGAATAAATTCGAGAATAAATTGATAATTTTGTCGCTATTTCTTTTTCCTTAGCAATTATCCTCTTAAGTGAACCTTAATAGATGATAATAACTGTCAGAAAACAATTTCAAACTATGACTCGACTGTGTCGTAAAATGTGGTATACCATAAATGAATGCAGGTTTCGTTGTAAAGCAGTCAATAACGATTATTACAACTATATATATATAAACACTGGTATTGCAGCACAACTTTTTCTCACGATAGGAAAAAAAAGGTGTCGGTTCAATGTTCTATTTGGTACCCCATTTAATGCACCAACCTCTTAGACGTTATTAATTTATTCTCGACGAGTCTCATTAGTGAATCTTTATTATTTCACCGTATAATCAACGAATAGACTCTCAACTTTTATTTCACTTTCAGTCTCTTGAATCAAGTTTTCGAAATATAATTTCTCTTTTGCAATATTAGTTCCTGAAATTAGCGTCAACGTTAAGCATCAAAAAAACTATTATTCGGTTTTTTTTAGAAATAATAATTTCACTAATTTACAAAAGGGATCTTTTTCATCTACAATCTTCGAAACGATTGTTTGAAAAACGATTCTTTTCAATATTGGGAGAATAATCGTCGCTTAGCGAAATTTTCGAAATGTTTTATAAGGAAATGATTGTTTTTTTAAAAAAACTCGAACGAAATTTACGGAAATGGAGAAACAATGGGAATAGAATAAATAGGGGAGTTTTATGGACGAATTGTCACAGTGAGGTGAACGTTCACTTTGAAATGCAGGATCGATAGGGTGGAGGGTGTAACGCCCCAACTTGATTACGTGACTCATAGTTCACATTCCCTTTTCTAACAACCAAACATTTTTCTTCCATCTCTTTCTATGGCACTTTACTTTTCCTTCAATATTGTCTATAAACCCTACACACGTAGGTCCGAAAAAGTTTCGCAGCCAGGGGTTGATTATCCTTGAATCAAAATTTCATTTCTTGTCTCCCATTTGAAGGGGCCAAAAAAAAAAAAGAAATCTTCTAGTAATCGATAAGAGAGAATGTTGCACCACAAAATCCTTAGCCTCTATGTAGTACTCTGGTCCTAGGGATGACATTATCCGGATTCCCTTTCATCACCCAGAGATAAAAACATGTCTGATGGGGGACCTTGCTCTTGAAATTCTCAAGTTTCTTCAAGTTCGGGTTCTAAATCGTCAATCATTTCACCTTTCAGGTTAAAAGCTATGCTGTAGAAAAATGTATGATGTCTGGTACTTTATGATGCTTATAGTTCGAATCCTTATAATTTTTATGTTTGTAGTTTAAATCCTTGTAGTTTGTATGAAGTTCGTAGTTTAAATCCTTGTAGTTTGTATGAAGTTCGTAGTTTAAATCCTTATAATTTGTATGATGACACTAGTTTGTATGGTGCCGATAGTTTGCATAATGAAGCAGTAAATTAAAACAGTGGATCATTCAGTTAATTGCGGTATCAATTTGCGGTTTGTTTTAAACAGTGATGGTTACTCCCATTAACGGTATTTTCAAGTAATGGTTTATTTCAGTCGATGGTAATTCAATATCGACAGTAAATGCTAATATTGTCATCATTTCAGTAATTTAAACAACGGTATACAGATTCCATTTCAATTGACCATATCTGTATTTTCAAGTCTTAAATTTTCAATTCTAGTACTTTGTACTATGATGATTATTTTCTTCGGTAGTTTTTGGAAACTCAGTTTTACAAGAGAAAAAAATTTTTAAAACCCGTTACAAGCATACTGTTTAAGTTATATCAAAAGTTTAATCATCAATAAAATGTTTTATCTTGAGTAATAAAACGCCAGAGGGTTTACAGTTTATACAAAAGATACCATTTTCTAAATTTTAAAAAATTGTTATTTATGAGATTTCTACTTGTGTATATATACAATATCTAACAAGAGGTCGGAAAAACTGGTTAGACAACAATTCTTTCAATAAAAATTATTATGGAATGTTATTGAAAATGTTAATAATTTCTCTTTATTGGGTAATTTAATGTTTTTTTTTATTTCTCTTTCAAATATTATCAGAATCCGTTTTACCGCAGCTGGATGATACGTGTGTGCTTGCTAGGTACAAGAAAAGGAAGTATTTATGTGTGTGGGTCCTTGGAAATCAACAAGCAGGTGTTTCGAAATGCATATATGTGCATATAGGGTGTACCTGGTTTTCGCATAAAAGTTGCCCTTAATTCTGCCTCACGAGACGATTGCAAGCCTGTGTTTCCCTTTGGGTTAAGTAGGCAAGTGCACTTCTAGAGAGAGAGAGAAAAAAAAGTAGTACATGGGATGATGACTCACCAGTAAAGTAAAGTTCCCCATAGCGTTTCCCGTCTATCGACCTGCTAAAGAAAAGCCGGAATCGCCCGAGCGATTTTGTCGAGAGAGGCGAATTCAATTTCACGTGTAGGGTTTTTAAAAGTAAACACGATTTTTTTTACGGAGGTTTGTGTTTAATTTTTCATACAGTTTCGTGCGAACGCATATAATTCACTATACTCTGTTATTTACTTTTTAGTACCTAGTTCGATATCATCATCATTTATTCGATATCATGATGGCACATAAAAGATTAGGTATAAGAAATTAAAATGTGGATTTTGAAACAAAGTTTATGATTTCGCTTTTTTTACTAAAAAAAACCGGTTTTGTCCACGATGATGACTAACTAAAAAATCAATTAGCCCTTTTCGATTTGGAAATTTGAAATTAAAAATTGTTCCGTTTCGTCACTCCACCCACCAAAGATATGTTTATCTTCACTGCTTCGGTTTTAATTCTTTTTTTTCGAAGTCCTTGGAATTATAAAACACACTTCCTCTAAATGAATGGTAAAAATCCAAATTTTAGTTTGTTCTGTTAACAGGTATAATACAGATGAGATCAGATTATAGATCAAACAATTCATTTTACCGTGCATGAGAATTTAATTTCTGCTATTTGAAAATTCCAAGCGTATTCTGTCATATATTTGTATCGTAACTCGTTCCAATTTCGCTTCATCAATTTATAATCGGAATGAATTTAATCAACGCAAATCGTTCTTCATCAGAGAGTCGACATTAGACAAGATCAATATGCAATAGATTAACTATATGTATAACTACGTGTATATATGACATAAGACTCTTGTTGAAAGTATTTATGGATACATGTATAAGAAATCTGCAACTGCACATGATTCCTAACTGTCCCTATATATATGTATATTATAACTCTTTAAGAAAGGAGATTTGAATCAACGCAAGAGGTTCACCCGCACACATTACAATATTATCTCTCACTGTCTTTGTGTTTATACACACAAACATTTATATATAGACAGTCGATGATTGCGTCAATGATTCAGAGAGGCTGAAATCATCGATCTCGTATATATATATGTGCATTATCTTTTTCTTCTCGAGGTGTGCCATAAAGTCATCGCGCGCTTGGATCAACTTTCTTGAATACAAGCTAAAGGAAAAACTATTGTTTATAGTCATTCTTTTCTTTTTTCTTTTTGTAAAACTTAGTGTTTTATTATTCAATTTATGTAATGGTGCGAGTGAAAGTTTTTGTTCTGATCGAAACGAAATTAAAATACTTTGTATGGCACTTTGAATAATAAAATTGCTAACGCACTGTTAACTTCAAAGCTCGCTTAAAAGTAACAAATTGCAACTAATTGATACTAAAAACGTGGATCAAATACAAAAATTAATCCTAATTTTTGGCATCAATATGATCAAGTTTACACAGGAAAAAAGAAGTGTCATTATAACACTAAAAGTAGTGTTAAAACTACACGCAACATTTTTAACCGACACTGTGTGATTTTAACACTACATTGGTGTTAAAATAACAATAGAGTGTGTTAAATTAACACTGGAGGGTGTTAAATCAATATACATTTTAAATGGGCTTAAAATAACACCAAAATTGTGTTAAAACAACACCATCTGAAAACTACACGCAACACATTTAACACTTATTTTTTTTCTGTGTAGTATTGATTTGATACTTTCATGATTCGAAAGTGAATTCTGTTTTAGTTCCAAAATCGCAATTTTATTGAAAGTGGGATTTTTGAAACCACAGTTTTTCTATGGATATCAAATTGAAACAAAAAACGAATCAAAAACGTTTTGTGGCATTTAGCTTCATTATCTTTGTACTCTTTAAAAATACTTAACTTATTTAATAGTCTCCACCCTTTGGTAAAAAATAAAAAATTATTAAAATTATCAAAAATTCGAAAAACCAAATTTCTTAAAATTCAACATTTTTTCTTTTCTTTTGTGGCATTGAGCTTCATTATTTTTGTGCTCTTTAAAAATACTTTACTTATTTAATAGTCTCTACCCTTTGGTAAAAAATTTAAAATTTTTAAAAATTATCAAAAATTTGAAAAACCAAATTTCTTAAAATTAAACATTTTTTCTTCTCATTTACTGCATTTAGCTTGAATTGTATTGAAAATAATTGATTTCTATCGAACAATTTTATTAAAATATTTGAAAATACATATTTTCAAAAATTTTCCTCATTTCAATTATTTTTAATATAGGGGAGAGGTACGCATGTTGAGACGGTCCGCACGTTGAGACACTAAGATATTATAACCTGTGTAACTGATAATACCAAAAATTTTATTGGCATTTTGTCGTATCATTAATACCAAACTTTTTATTCAAAAAAAGCGCAATAACTTCTGTTTTTTTCGGTAAAACTAGAGCGAACCAATTTTTTAGTTAAAAAAAGTGTTTTTCAGAATTCCTGTTTAGTGTATTTACTGTATTTTTTAGTGGCAGAAAAAATTGCGGATAACATTTACATATCAATTTTGGTTCTACTTTAAAGTTCTGACGAAAATTTAGACATATACGTTAACATCTACAAATAATTTCAAAGCTTTAACAAAATAACGGCAAGGTCTGCACGTTGAGACACACTGTGGTACGCAGGTTAAAACGCTCACGGTGTGAAAATAGTACTGTCATTAAAATTGATTTTAAATCCACAATTTTTAAGCGTTTTACATATTCTTCACCTGTAAAAATTGCGAATATAAAAATTTCGATTAATTATCTTTGTGCAAAATAAAATTTTATTTTTTGATTATTTTTTTTAAGTTAATTTTTAATGTTCTAATTTTTTTTCTTTGAGCTAAGATCATCAAAATAAGTAAATAAACAACAAACAATTAGAATCTGACGTAATTATTCATTTTGTTTCAATTTAAAATAAATTATTATGGGTGTCTCAACGTGCGTACCACTTTTTTTTTGGTCAAAAATAACATGTTTAAAAAATCATCTATAAATTTTTCATTTTTGTCCAAAAAAATAACTTTCTTTGGTAATGTTGTAGACCTGGACAATACTTTTAAGAAAGCATTTCGAATTTTTCGCTAAATTTTGTTTTTTAAAAATTATAACTGAAAAACAGAACCCGTCTCAACGTGCGTACCTCTCCCCTACTAATATTTTAATAAAAAGTTTCACCAAAGAATTCAATTATTTAAACGAAATTTTAGTAAAAATTTCAAAGGAATTCAATTATTTATCAATTTTTTATAAATTTCTTCGCACCAATTGAATTATTATTAATTTTTTTAATGTAGTTTCTCGAAAGAATTCAAATATATTGAGAGAATTGAAAAAACAGGTTATTACAAATTCAATTATTTTCAAAAATTTTAATAAAATTCTTTTAAAAATTCTATTATTTAAAAAAAAAATTTGACAAAATTAAAAAAATATTTTCAATACAATAATTATTCTTAAGAATTCAATTTTTTTCACAAATAATACATTTTTTTATGGAAATTCAATTATTTAAAAAAAATTTGAATAAAACTCTTCACAAGAAATCACTTATTTTCATAAATAAAAAATTTTTCTCTTTAATTCAATTATTTAAAAAAATTTTGTTAAAATGCTTTATAAATTTTGAAAAATTATAATAAAATTTATCATAGAATACAATTATTTCCGTAAAATATAACATTATTGTCAAAAATGTTTGTAAAAATCTTTGAAACAATTCAATTATTTTCGTAAAAAATAAAATTCTTCTAAACAATTCAATTATTTTTAATAAAATTTTAATAAAATTCTTCCCAAGAGTTCAATTCTTTTCAAAAATAAACATTTTCACAGAAATTCAATTATTTAAAAAAAATTTAATAGAATTCTTCGTCGGATTTCAATTATTTTCAATTATTTTCATAAGTAACAAAACTTATAGCGGAATTTCAATTACTTTTTATACAATTTTAAAGAAAATGATAAAAAAAAATTGAGAAAGTATCATTTAGACACAAAAAAAATATAGAAAAAAAATATTCACTTTTTCTTTTCATGAAACTAAAATTGCATTTATTCTTAATTTTTTTTTAATATTCGCCAAAAGAATTCAATTATTTTTAAAAATTATGATAAAATTCTTCATAAAAATTCAATTTTAAGAAGTATTCAATTATTTAATAAATTATTTATTTTTGTATTAAAATAATTGAATTCTCGTAGAATTTTCTAATAAAAATTGATTTAAAAATGAATTAATTAATTTTAAAATAATTGAATATTGAAAAGGTTTCAAATTAAAATATTTGAAAATTTGAATTTTTCATACATTTAACTGACAATTCTGTAGAATTAATTTTTTTTGAAAAAATTTTAATATTGGATTTTTTTAAAATTATTTCAAATTTTTATTTTCTATTATCTTTAATTGAAAAATTTACGAATAATTGAAATTTTCTAAAATTGAATTGTAAACAAATAAATTTGAAAATTCTCAAAGAACTTTTTCAAAAACTATTAAAAATCATTAATGTATATTAATTGTAATTATATAGCATTCGATAGTGGAAAATGAATGTAATTAGTCCACTAATGGTTATTCCATTTTCAAAAACAATTTACTATACTTACAAGTATAAATAAATTATGACATTTATTTCGAATAACATTTCTTTTTTTACGCGCAGTATTTTATTTTCTCGAAATGCGTGTCATGATCTTTTCCCTTTTCGCGATTCCAAGGTGAAGATTAAAAAGGAAAACCTGACTATATACCTTTTGCATATTAACTGAAATAATTGGTCAGGGACGTGAACTTCATTCCATATCTGGAGCAAATTTCAATCTTTATAATAATTTTTATTATCGAACTGTGATAATTATATCTAAATAGCGTGTATACAAATAAAAATTACTGTTACAAAATTCTTCTTGTTAGGAAATTCTTCTAATGAGTAATCTAATGAATAAATAGGGAATGTTTTCTAATATAGTTAATTTTTACCTGTTTGGCTTTTTCCAGTTGGAAAAAAAGTTGAAATTTCTCGGTGATTTACTTTTTTTTGCTAAATCTTCAGTATTTTTTTCGCTATTGTAAAAATTTATGTGTGTATATATCGTACAGATAATAAAAAGCCCTTGAGCAAACAACAAGTTTTGCTGGAAATGAAAGTAAAGTAGCTGATTGCGAATGCCAGAAGCCATTTGGATTGAAATCATGTCTCCCTCTATTTCCTCTTATTCCTGTGAGATTTTATTCTACTTTATTGTACAGTTTCCTGTCATTTTTGTATTATATTAAACATATCTGTTTTTTGGATTTGGTAAATTTTTTTGTTTGAGAAGAGTAATTTTCACAGACTTGAGTTTTGTGGTTGGATATTGTCTCCTCTCCTTATATTCTTATTATTACTTTTATGCTAGACGCTGAAGAATCTAGACTCTCGAGTAGTGTGTGTGTGTATATAGTAAAAGTCGAAAGACACAGTCGTCCTTGAACGATAACGCCTTGCATTCCTATGTATAGTCGAGCTAAAACCACTCTCGACACGACTCACTTTCGACTAAAAGGACACCTACGTTTTCTGAAAATTGTTAATACGGATTAAGGTCGACTTTTGTGGAACGTCGAAATTTTCTCAAATGGTTGCCTCCGTATTTAGAGTACAGTGGATTTAATGATGAAATGTGAGAGTAATTGGACTTTTAGTCTGTAGTTTTAATGTTGTCATCCTTTTTCCTTGTCGTCTTGTTACAATGAAAGAAAAAAAATTTATTTGATTCAAATAACCGATTAATTGACTATTATCAATTAAATATTTACTTGAATCAAATAATATTTACGCTTCCGTAATATTTATTGGAGTCAATTAAATGGTATTCAATAAATTTTATTTATAGTTTTCTAAGTAAAAATGTTCTTTTATTTGACTCGAACGACTCGAACTCTATTCGTTTTTGACAGCTGCCACAGCTGCAAATAATTTGAGGTTAGGTTAAAATCGAATTCAATAAGTGACAAACTTCACACGGGTCTGACTTCAAGTTACACTCAACATGCTCAACATCCTGATCAGAATTTCACATCTCTTTATTAAAAGTCTTGACAAAATAATCCTAAACTATTATTCTCTTTCCACAATTCAATTCCAATCAGTTTTAATACTAATTGAAAAATTACTAAGCAATTTCGAAGTAAATTATGATTAATATGCAAAATAATTTTCTTCTGTTTTGAAATTTACCGCCGTTATTTAAGTTGGTAGCAGTTGATATAGGGTTGGCAGGTCCGCCGCTGCTGTTTTGACGTTTATAACCTCAAAATTTTATAAACAAACGACACAAAACAACAAAAGTGAACAAAAGTTTGGAAAAAAGTACAAATTACATTGAGATTAAAAATGTTACTTATTTGAACAAAAAATGTTAAGTGAACAAAAGTTTGGAAAGAAGTACAAATTACATGAGATTGAAAATGTTATTTGAACAAAAGTTTGGAAAGTTTGGAAAGAAGTACAAATTACATGAGATTAAAAATGTTATTCAAACACAAAAGGTGTTTGTTGAGTTGTGGGCGATAGTAATAAAAAAAAAAAACGTGATGCGCCTAATAGATAGTAAAAATCTGAAAGATTGATTATTTTATCAATTTTGTGAATACTATTGACACAGAGAAGAAAGATTACGACGCACTTTGTTTACTTCTTAGTTTCGAATGAAATAAAATAGAGGCATTGTCAAATAAAAAGAAGGAATTAATTACGAAGGAAATTTCTTATCAATCAGTAAGTAGTTACGCCAATCCTTCATGATTGGTTTCACTTTTCGTGCAGATCAGCTCTCTGCTCAACAGACTGGAATCCTTCAGAGAACGTGATTTGCGAAATTCTCTCTATTGTCCTCTGACTCTTTATTTGCCTACTGAAAAGCGATAAAATCTCTCCTTATCTAATTAAATATTTTTGCTGTCCCTTTTTTTTTTACTCCTACAGTGCGATAGTGCAATATTTTCAATAAACTGTCTTTTCACCAAAAAATCTAAGTTTCATAAAACAGGGTTTTTGAAATTAAAAATTAAAAAAACCTTTTTGAAATTAAACAACTTATGAAAAATTGTTATAAAACATGAAGAAATCGATCACTCCGAGTCTTCGACTCGGAGCAATCGATATCAATTTTACGAAATTTTATCGATTATTCGGAAATTCCTCAATAAAATATATATTAGAAAATAAAAACTTCAAATAACTTAAAAAAAATCCAATTAAACTTTTTCAAAAAAATTAATTCCACAAAATTGTTAATTAAAAATATGAAAAATTCAGATTTCAAATAATTGAATTCTTTTGACGAATTTTAATAAAATTTTTAAGAATAATTACATTTTTCGAGGAATTTGATTAAAATATTGTATTAAAAATAATTGAAATTCTATGATGAGTTTTATTATTCATGAAAATAATTGAATGATTGCAAAGAAATTTATAAATAATTGAATTCCTGTGAAATTTTTATTATTTTATGAAAATAATTAAAGGTTTGCCCAGAATTTTATTAAATTTTTTTAAATAATTGAATTGATACCAACAATTTTATTTAAATTTTTAAAAATAATTGAAAATTTTTAAATAATAGAATTCTAGCGAAAAATTTTATAAAAATCATTTTAAATTATTGATTTTTTTTTTGAGAAATTTTATGAAAATTGTGTTTGAAAATAATTAAGTTCCTGTGAAAATTTTATTATTTATGAAAATAATTGAATTCTTAAAAAGAATTAATTAATATTTACGAAAATAATAAATTGCATTAAAAATAATTGAATCACTGTAAAAAATTTGATTGAATTAAGAAGAGTTTTTGAAAATAATTGAAATTTTGCCGCAAGAATTTTATTCAAATTTTTGAAAATAATTGAATTTTGGAGAAAAATTTTATTATTCATAAAGATAATTGAAATTTTGACGATAACTTTTAAACTTTAGACCATAATTAAATTTCTGCGAAGAATTTTATTACTTTTGAAACTAATTGAATTCTGGAGACGAACTTTTATTAAAATTTCTTTTTAAATAATTGAATTCTTTTGTGAAATTTTATTAAAATAGTAGACATTGAAAATAATTATTGAATATTGACCAATTTTTAAAATTAATTAAATTTCTATGATCAATTTAATTAAAATTATTTGGAAAAAAATTGAATTTTTAAAAAGAATTTCATTAAAATTTTTGAAAATAATTTAATTCTTGGGAAGAATTTTATAAAATTTTTTAAATAATTGATTTCTTGCGTCTAATTTTATGAAAATTCTAATTTAAATAATTGAATTCCTGAGAAATTTTTATTATTCATGAAAGGAATTGAATTCTTACGAAGATATTTACAAAACATTTTTTAAATAATTGAATTCTGTTTGGAAATTTTATGAAAATAGTAGATATCAAAAATCATTGAATTCTGAAAAGTTTTTAAAAATAATTAAATTTTACAAAGAATTCAATTAAAATTTTAGACAATAATTGAATTCTTGCGAACGATTTTATTAGAATTTTTTTTAAATAATTGATTTTTTACAAAAAAATTTATTACTTTTAAAAATAATTGAATTATTGTGATGAATATTGTCATTTATGAAAATAATTGAATAAATGCGAAAAATTTTATTAAAATTGAATTTCTGTGAAAAATTTTGTTTTTTTTGAAAATAATTGATTTTTTACAAAAAAATTTATTACTTTTAAAAATAATTAAATTATTGTAATGAATATTGTTATTTATGGAAATAATTGAATTTTGCAAAGATCTTTATTTAAATGCTTCAAAATAATTGAATTTTCGGGAATAATTTTGTTATTTATCTTTAATAATTGAATTCATTCGAAGAATTATTTATGCAAATATTTGAATTCTTGGGAATAATTTTATTAAAATCTAAACGAATAATCGAATTATTTCAAACAAAATTTAATTAAAATTGTATTTAAAATAATGGATTTCTTTCGAAAATTTTGATTAAAATATTTGAAAATAATTGAAATCCTGTGAAAAATGTTAATATTTGTGTAAATATTTGAATTCTGCCAAGGAATTTTAAACAAACATTTTAATTCTTAATAATAATCGAATCTGAAGAATTTAATTGAATTTGAGAATTTGAATTGTTTAATGTTGAAAAAAATTTGTTTTTTTTCAGTGTTTAAATATTCAGAAAGTTTTATTAGCGAACCCACAATGAGAGTAAACATGTGTGTATATACAGTATATAGTGGTAACCGGATCGTTCTTAATATGCGGTTTTCTACAGAGTATACACGCATGTGCAGTCATATAGGTTGGAAACTTATGCCCGAGAAAGTGCAGAGGCGGTGTCACTAATAAAAGTTCAACGTCTGATAGTATTCAAGTCAAACTAAGGAACTCGACGACAACTATACATTGTTGGAACCAAAGATCATCCATTGCGTCCGTCACAATTAAGTGCATCTTCTCCTCTTCATGTCCACGCGTCCCTTTTTTTTGTTTATTTATTTATTTTCCTTTAACGTTTCAATTCAATTTTTGAATAAATTCTCACAATTTTTACCGCATTTACAGAGTTTTTGCTCTGGTAAAATTTTTAATTTTATTCTCTGCAGTAAAAAATTCCGAAAATTGCAAAATTTTATTATTGACGCAAATTTTCGAGAATAAAAATGTGGAATTTTACTCTAAATTATGAAAGTTGGTAAAAATAGGGAAACATTTAATTAAAAAGTAGAATTTTCAAAATTTTTTATAAAATTCTTACACTGAAAAAAAATATTTGATTCAAATAACCGATTATTTGACTATTATCAATTAAATATTTACGTAAATCAATATAATATTTATTGGAGTTAATTAAATGGTATTTGAACCAATAATTTCAGTATTTGAAGCAAATACCATTTAATTGACTCCAATAATTATTATTTGATTCAATTGAATATTTAATTGATAATAGTCAATTAATCGGTTATTTGAATCAAATAATTTTTTTTTTTCAGTGTGAAAAGAATTCAAAAAAATTTTAATAAAATCTTTCAAACGATTCAATTATTTACAAACATTTTTCGAAATTCAATTATTTTCAATATCTACTATTTTAATACAAAATTCTTCGCAAGAATTCGATTATTTAAAAAAAAAATTATAAAGTTCTTAGCAAGAATTCAATTATTTTAAAAAAATTGTAATAACTAATAAAATTCATTGCAAAGAATTCAATTATTTTTTATAAATAATAAAAATCATCGCAAGATATCAATTATTTTTAATACAATTTTAAATAAAGTATTCTAAATAATTGAATTATTTTTTTAAATTTTCTTAAAATTCTTCTAAAAAATTCAATTATTTTCAAAAACCTAATTTAATTTTTCCTGGAATTCAATTGTTTTAAACAAAATTTTCATAAAATTTTTCGAAGTAAATCTATTATTTAAAAAAAATTTTTGAAAAATTCTGCGCCAGAATTCAATTATTTTTATAAATAATAAAATTCTTCTCAGGAAATCAATTATTTCTAAAAACTTTAATAAAATTCGTTGCAAAACTGATAGATTTATTTATAATATTTATTTTCTTTTAATGTAATTTAATTTATTTTATTTAGAAACTATGAAAAAAAATGAGTCGTCAAGTTTATTTTTTCGACTTTTTTCAGTCTTAAAACCACTTTTTGTTACTTTTTTAAAATTAATTATCGAGTAAGAAGCCTGTGTTTCTATTAATTTAAATAATTATGCAAAAATATTGCCTCAATTGTCTGACAATAATTTCTGTTGTGATTTATTTTTATTATTCTAAATATGACAAATGCGAGTTATAGAAATCTTTGAAGCGTAGTTAAATATAAACGATAGAGCACGTTTTGCACTAGAAAAGAGGACTGGAAATCGAAGAGAAAAAAAAGTGGAACTCCGATAAGACGATTTTACAAAGGACTTATAATCGAGTTTCACTCATGTCTCTCTAACCTAGTGACTGAGATCGAGTTAAAACGTGATTAAAAATGTTTTTATGTGCTATGTGTTAAATATATATTACAATTTATAAGGTTTCTGATTAGGAAAATAATTTTTTCTTTTTTATTAAAATACAAGAAAGGTGAAAAAAAAAATTATAAATATATTTGACTTTCGCAAATTGTCTCATAAATTGCAAAATTATAATGGGAAAATTTTAGAAAGTTACAATATAAGTTAGAATTGATTTTAGTATTTGCGTATGTAGAAAAATATTTAGAGAGGAGTTAATTTCGATTTATCATCGATATTCATTCATCAATAGTGAAACGAATAAAATATTAGTAAAATTTTGTTCAAATAAAAGTTTATTTACAAAATTACGTTTTATTTATTCTCTGGTTGTAGAATAAAATTTAAACATCTAAGAAAAAATATTTATTTAATTAAAAATATTAAAAAATTTTGTTTAATTTCAACATTTCCTAAATTGTGCGAGGAAAATAATTTCTATTTATTTAGCATCGAGGGAAGTGATAATATATATTTGTACACATAGTAAATATGTGGAGATTATGTAAACATGTCTAGGGACTAAATAAACTTTTGTTTTCCGATAATTGTCTTTCGAGAAATTATTAGAGAGGGGGTTTTTTTTTTATTTCTAAAAATAGAAAAATGTTTATATCGTTGAATCAAGCATTTCACTTGACTTGCCTGTATACACACAATCACTGTTTCGTGATAAGTTCACAAGTCACGAAAGTCTGTCTAGGGTCAGGGATCTAATGTATAAACGCGAATCGATTTAAGTATTTATAATTTCTATAAAGGTTCTTGCCTCATTTATTATTATATCACTATATTATTATCATAATAATGAATCGAGAGGAGAGATTGTTATAAGGCGTTACAGAAAGTTTTGTTTCAATTTTTATTAGTTTCTTGATTTCTATTGTTATTCTTGTCTTTATTTCTTATTCTTATTCTTATTTCTTATTTCTTGTTATTTTTATTCTTGTTCTTATTTTTCTTGCTCTTCCTTCTCGTTATTTTTATTTTTATTGTAATTTTCACTGTTTGTATTATTATTATTATTATTTATAGTGCCGAATATTATTTTATTAATTATTATTTACAGCGTCGAATTTTATTTTATTAATTATAAATATTTTCATTGCAGGACCAGTTCGAGAATCTGTCCCTCCACACTCAAAAGGGAATAGAATTTCTGGAACGCTATGGACATTTCATACGTGACCGATGTGCGATAGAGGAAGAATATGCCGCGAAATTGAGGTAAATTTTTTCCCTTTTTTCTCATTAATTCTTCTATTTTATTTATTTTTGTTTTATTGTAACGCTGAGTGGAGAAAGAAACTATTTGACAATACGACAATTTGGAGCGAAAACAGAGAAAAAATAGATAATCAATATTCTGGATATAAAATATTTAACGTTCAAGTCGATTACTTTCGAGTATTCAATAAAATTTGTTTGATTTCAGGTAATGAAAAATGATTTTCTAAAATCTGTGGAATAAACTGAAATTCCCTTTATTTGCTGCTTTCTTCAGAGAGTGTCATCAAATTTCGAAAAGAAGAATTCGAATTTTAATTTAGTGCAGGCTTCGCACTCATCTACTAAAACCTACTATTTACTACTTTTTTACGTTACTCTACTATTTGGGTACTTTTTTAGATTTTAGCCACTAAAAGCTACTATTTCTGTTTTTTTTTAGAATTTCAACTACTTTAAATTCGCTAATACTAGAAATAAAAAAACTATTCGAAAAAATTGTAATCAAATTCTTTAAAACGATTCAATTATTTTCAAAAAATTGATAAAATTCAATTATTTTCATAAATAATAAAATTTCCACAGGAATTCAATTAATTTAGAATAGGATTTTCAAAAAAATTTCGAAAAAATCAATTACTTAACAAAATTTTTATACAATTCTTTACAACAATTCAATTACTTTCACTAATGATAACACTTATCATTGAAATTCCATTTTTTAAATAAATTTTTGATAAAATTCTTTCTAAGCAAGAATTCAATCATTTTCATAAATAATCAAACTCATCAACTAAGTTTCATCATTGAAATTCCATTTTTAAAATAAATTTTTGATAAAATTCTAAGCAAGAATTCAATCCTTTTCATAAATAATCAAACTCATCGAAGAATTTCAATTAGTTTTAATACTATTTTAAATTAATTAATCAAGAAATTCAATTATTTTCACAAATAAAGTTTTTCACAAGAATTCATCTAAAATTCGATTATTTTCATAAATAATAAAATTTCCACGGGAATTCAATTAATTTAGAATATCATTTCAGAAAAATTACGAAAAAAACAATTATTTAACAAAATTTTTATACAATTCTTCACAATAATTCTATTACTTTCACTATTAATAACATTTTTCATAAAAATTCAATTTTTTAGAAAAATTTTTGATAAAATTCTAAGCAACAATTCAATTATTTCCATAAATAATAAAACTCATCGAACAATTTCAATTATTTTTAGTACTATTTTAAATTAATTAATCGAAAAATTAAATTATTCTTAAAAATTTAATTTCAATTCCTTGAAAAAATCAATTATTTAAAAATATGTTTTTTTTAATTCTTTGTAAGAATTCAATTATTTATAAAAATATTAGAATTTTTCAAAGGAATCCAATTATTTTCATAATAAAAATCTTCCCAAAAAATTCAATTAGTTACATAAATAATTCTTCGAAAGAATCCAATTATGTCGATAAATAACAAAATTATTTCTGAAAATTCAATTATTTTGAGGTATTTTAATAAAATTCTTTGCAAAATTCAATTATTTTTATAAATAACAATATTCATCACAAGAATTTAATTATTTTCAATAAAATTTCACGACAGAATTCAATTTTTTTCTTAATTCATTACAAAAATTTTTCAAAAGAATTCAAAATCTATTAATTACTTAATTCTCTATAAAATTTTTCAAACGAATTCAATTATTTTTAAAAGTAATAAATTTCTTCTTGGAAATTCAATTATTTTAAAAAAATAACAAAATTTTTCACAAAAATTCAATTCTTTTTAAATATTTTAATAACATTTTTCGCAACTATTCAATTATTTTCATGAAACACAATTTTCATAAAATTTTTTGAAAAAAATAATTTCTTTTAAATGATTTTTTTAAAATTCTTCTCAAGAATGCAATTATTTTAAAAACTTTATTAAAGTTCGGTGACAAAAATTCAATTAGTTTCATAAATAATAAAACTCAACGCAGGATTTCAGATTATTTTTAAGATAATTTTAAATTACTTTCGCTGAAAACGCAATTGTTTTTGAAAATTTTATTAAATTTCTTCGAAAAAATTCAATTATTAAAAAAATTTGATATAATTGTTTTCTTAGAGTGTAATAATTATTTTCAATTCATTTTAAATTACATTTTTTGAATGATATCAATTATTATCAAAAATTTTAATGCAATTCTTCGTAAAAATGCAATTATTTTAAAAAATATTGATAAAGTCCTTTATGAGAATTAAAATTTAAGAAATATTCAATTATTCAATAAATTATTTATTTTTGTGTTGAAATAATTGAATTCTTGTATAACTTTATAATAAGAATTGATTGAGAATTGAATAAGGGGCCATCCATAAACCACGTAGCCTCTTGAGGGGGAGGGGGGGGGGTCACGCAATTGACTACGACAAGAGGAAAAAATGGCGCTAATACATGTAATAGCGTACTACATGGGGGGAGGGGGGGGGGTCAAAATTCCCAAAAAATGGGGCTACGTGGTTTATGGACGGCCCCTAAAATATGATGATTAGTCAATTACTTTAAATACAATTTTAATTAAATTTTTTAAAAATAATTATGTAAATTATTCTTTTAGATTTTAATTAAATTTTTCCGAAGAATTCAATTATTTACATAAATAGTTCTTCGAAAGAATTCAATTATTAAAGATGAATAACAAAATTATTCCCGCAAATTCAATTCTTTTGAGGCATTTTAAATAAAATTCTTTGCAAAATTCAATTATTTTCATAAATAATAATATTCATCAGAAGAATTCAATTATTTTTAAAAGTCATAAATTTCTTCTTGGAAATTAAATTATTTTAAAATTTTCTAATAAAATTTTTCGCAAGAATTTAATTATTTTAATAAATGATAAATTGCTTTTTAGAAATTCAATAATTTTCAAAAAATTTAATAAAATGCCACAGACATTCAATTTTTTTTAGTTTGAAAGCTACTTTTTTTAAATTAATTATCGAGTGCGAAGTCTGTTTGTGGAAAAATTTTCATCAAAAATGAAGAATCAAATTTGGAGTGTTTATTTTTCATCGTCGAAATGGAAGAGAATTTTTGAATGATTAATTCCATGGATTTCACGAGTTGTTTAATTTCAAGGTTTTCGCACACGAAATTATTCACTCACTGTGCGATTAAAAGAAAATCCTTCTTCTGTTCTGTCTTTCTTTGAGCGGAATATGAAGAAAAAAATTGTTCAGAGAGTAGCTTTCTTTGAGCGGAATATGAAGAAAAAAATTGTCCAGAGTTGCTTGTCGACCTTTCAAATTATGTCGCGAACCAGAGAAGTTTGTATCTCACGCATCTCATGAGTTCAGGGACTTTCAAGCCGGTAATATTGTATTAAAGGTCCCCTTGTTTGTCTCGTGAATGCCCTCCACTGTGGTGCATTTCATTTGTTTTCGTTATTTATTTCTCTCTTTCTCTTTCTTTTTTTTATTCCCTCTTTCCTTCGGCAAGACATTGAAAATCTTTATTGACAACATTCGAAAGTTGAATTTTGTCTCAATTTTATTGTAGAATTTTTTAATTTACTTTTTTGTAGATAATTTATCTATGACGTTTTCATTATTACTCAGCGGCAAATAATAAATTTAGTTAGAAGTTCAGTTAAAATTTTGAGGAATTTGGAAATTTTTTCAAATTTCGAATTTGAATTCCTGTTTTTTTTTTTTTTTTAAGAATAGAATATTTTCTCGATCAAAAAGTAATTTTTTGTGTATCTCGAGAGAGAGAGAGAGAGTTTTTCTTACTCCCGGTATATACTTATTTAATTAATTTGCGTAAGCTTCACGAGTATCATTTCAATTCTCTCCTCATGTCCCTCACGTTTATTCTACAAGACATAAATTATGCGACGTGTGTCTTTCATCTTAATGCGTTGCAATTTCTTACGCACGCTTTTCGTATACGTCAAAAATAGAAGCGCCACTCGGGAATATTTTCGAAATTCTTCACTGAAAAAAAAAAATATGTAACGCAACTCTGGAGAATTGTTTCACTCTCTCTGAATTCTTTTCTTTAGATTTTTTCTGCCTTTTAAAAAATAAAATTCTTTTTGCTTCAAAAAAAATTTTTCTTTTTTGATTTTCAATTTCAATTTTCAAAAAAAATTTTATCAACTTTTTCAAACTTTTGAAATTGAAAAAAAATTATTTCCTGCGTCTTAATTTCCAAATTTCTGATTGAAATTTGAAAAATAAATTTTGAAAATAGAAATTAGTGCTAATAAATATAAGAATGTATTTCATGTCTGAAATTGATTCATAAAAATTCCTGTGTAAATTAACGTTGACGACTGCTTGTCATTGACCCTTAGTTTACATACGCGAAAGAAACACAGCTGTTTTCTAATTTCTTGTAACGACAACATTTTCACAAGTGTTAAAACTATCATCATCGTCGCATATGAGAGGTTTCTCAATTAGTTTTTTTTGTATCTTTTTTAGCAAAAAAAAACTCTTTTTCCAATATCAGTTCAAGTTTAATTTTTGATTTATTTCTCACGTTTCCTCAATCGTTTTTTTTTTGTCTATTTTCTTTATCACGTTAAAGCAACAATGTTTCCAGTAGACGAAACCGCTCCTAAACTATGTTAAATCTCGCTTACCAAATAAGCACGTCTATGCGCCTACGTGCCGGTTTGTTAAAGCATCATTCGATGGTGTCATATTTTCTCCAAATGACGCAAATTGTGTTTAAAAGTTTATTCCTAGAAAACACGGAAAAACACCAATCGTGATTTCACCAAAAAAACATTTTATTCCTTTATTTGGTTACTTTTTTTAGATTTCAGCTACAAAAAGCTACTATTTCTGTTTTTTTTTTTTTTTTAGAATTTCCACTACTTTAAATTTGCTAATATTAGAAATCAAAAAATTATTCTCAAAAATTATAATCAAATTCTTTAAAACGATTCAATTATTTTCAAAAAATATTCGAAATTCAATTAATTTCAATATCTAGTATTTTCATAAAATTTCGCCTAAGAATTCAATTATTTAAAAAAAAAAATTGATAAAATTCATCCAAAATTCAATTATTAAATCAATTTTTAAATTAATTAATGGAAAAATTCAATTACTATCACAAATAAAGTTTTCCACAAGAATTCAATTATTGAAAATTAAATTTTCAGAATACCTATTTATTATATTTCGAAAAAATTAATTATTTTAAACAGTTTTTATAAAATTCTTAAAAACAATTCAACTATTTTCAAAAATAACATATTTTTTTACACAAACTCAATTCTTTTTAAATTTTTAAATAAAATTTATCGCAATAATTCAATTATTGTCATAAATAATAAAATTTATTAAAATCTAAATGAATAATTGAATTATTTATAAAAAATTCAATTCAAATTCTATTTAAAATAATTGATTTCTTTCGAAGAATTTTATTAAAATATTTGAAAATAATTGGATTTCTGTGAAAAATTCTAATATTTTTAAAAATAATTGAATTCTTCCAAAGAATTTTAAAAAATCATTTTTTTAAATAATTGATTTTATAAAAATAATTGAAATCCTGCAATGAATTTTATTATTTATGAAAATAATTGAATAGTTACTAAGAATTTTATTAAAATTTTCAAAAATAATTGAATCCCTGAGAAGAATTTTACGATTTATGAAAATAATTTAATAGTTTTCAAAAATTTTATTAAAATGTTTAAAAAGAATTGAATTTCTGTGAAACATTTTGTTATTTTTCAAAATAATTGAATTCTTGCAAACGATTTTATTAGAATTTTTGAAATAATTAAATTTCCAAGAGGAAAATTATTACTTTTAAAAATAATTGAATTTCCGTGAAAAATTTTGTTATTTTTGAAAATAATTGAATTCTTGCGAACGATTTTATTAGAATTTTTGAAATAATTGAATTTTCAAGAAGAAAATTATTACTTTTAAAAATAATTGAATTCTAGTGATGAATATTTTTATTTATGAAAATAATTGAATTTTGCAACGAATTTTTTTAAAATGCCTAAAAATAATTTAATTTTCGGGAATAATTTTGTTATTTACCGACATAATTGAATTCGTTCGAAGAATTATTTATGTATCTAATTGAATTTTTTGGAAAGAATTTTATTAAAATTTAAAAGAATAATTGAATTATTTCAAAAAAAATTTAATTAAAATTGTATTTAAAATAATTGATTTCTTTCAAACAATTTTTTAAAAATATTTGAAAATAATTGAATTCCTGTGAAAAATACTAATATTTTTGTAAATAATTGAATTCTTACATAGAACTAAAAAAAAATTTTTCTTTAAATTATTAATTTTTTTTAAGAATTGAAATTAAATTTTTGAGAGTAATGACATTTTTTGAGCAATTTCTGTAAAATTGTTTTAAAAATAATTGAAATACTGCGATGAAATTTTTCTCAAGAATTCAATTATTTACATAAATAATTCTTCGTAAGAATTCAATTATTAAAGATAAATAACAAAATTATTTCCGAAAATTCAATTATTTAAAAAATTCTAATAAAATCATTCGCAAGAATTCAATTATTTTCATAAATAATAAAATGCTTCTTTGGAATTTAATAATTTGCAAAAAAATTTAATAAAATGCCACACAGGCATTCAATTATTTGCAAAAATTGTAATAAATTTCTTTGTAAAATTTAGTTTTTCTTTAAAAAACTTTTCACAATTCAATGATTTTGAATATAAAATATTTTCATAAATTTTCCAAACAGAATTTAATTATTTAAAAAATTTGTTGTAAAAGTCTTCGTGAGAATTCAATTCCTTTCATGATATTAAAAATAATAATAAAAATTTCTCAGAAATTCAATTATTTAAATTAGAATTTTCATAAAATTAGTCAAAAAAAATCAATTATTTCAAAATTTTTATAAAATGCTTCGCAAGAATTAAATTATTTTTCTAAATATTTAAATTCTTTCATGAATAATAAAATTCGTTGCAAGAATTCAATTTATTAGCAGGATAAGAAAGAAGTAATTATTTTTTATGAAAATTAAGAAAAAATCGGAAAAGTAAAATATTATTTTCGGCAGTTTTGTTAAAGTTTCTAAAACGAATTTTTTTGGTCGTCAAATTTATTTTTTCGATAGCTACTTTTTTAGTTTGAAAGCTACTTTTTGCTAGTCTTTTAAAATTAATTATCGAGTGCGAAGTCTGTATTTTCTAATAATTTTATAAACGATATTTTTATTGTGCTTTTCGTATTTCGATTTCAAATTCTCTTTAAAATCTTTTTTTTTTTAAATTTTTTCCGATTTTTTTTTTTTTTTTTTTTTGAGGTAAAATTTGCCATTTCTCATTCGAACAAAATAGAATTGAATAAATAATTAGAAAGCAATGCGGAATATAATTTATTTGACAAAAAAAGAAATCTGAATTTCGAAATCTTGTTTTTGATTATAAAAAAGTAAATCGAAAAAAAATTGAGATTAGCATTTCTCTCTCTTTCTTTCTTTCTCTTAAATATATTATATACGTATAAGAAAACCAGGTGTTGGCCTGGATTTGTATTACGTAAATATATGATCACTCTACTTTCATCGCTAATTTGTTATGTATTCGTTTTCACGAGCGTGAGCAAATATATTTTAAACTTCCTATTTTCCACTTATTCGCAAAACATTTCATATACATAATATTGAGTGAAAATTTTTTCTCCTTCGCATTAAGAAAGAAAAAAAGGAAAAATATTGAATTGATTCTTGTTTTTATGTTTGTAAACTCGTCCAACTTGAAAATTGTCTTATCAGCTTCCTTGTGGATAATAATCTCAGGTTTTTTTTTCATATTTAAATTATTATTGTAATTAATTTCAGTTTCCGAGTAAACAAATTTATTTCGATTATTATGTAATAATAATAATAATTTTATTTATATAAAATTTAATATAAAATAATTTTATTATTAAATTATTAGGTATTTCAAAAATATTTATTATTTAAATAAATTTTATTTTTTTGTGATAGAAAAAAACTATTAGCAAAAATTGTTATTTAAATTTTATTTTTTGTCAATTTATGAATAATGTAATTATTTTATTATTCTTTGTTTTTTTACAGACGTTTAGTGAAAACTTATCAGCCGAAGAAGAAAGAGGAAGAAGATTATCAGTGAGTATTTTGTTTTTTAAACTTTCGGTATTTCTTGGAAAATTTTTCTTCTTTGTTTATTAGCAAAAAAAAAGAAGGGGGGAAGATAAAATATCCTTTTAAAGCAGAAGCTATTTTTCTTCTAATGGATCTTGTGTGTATGATTGAAAACAGAAGTTCAACTCTTTTAAAGTGCGTAGGAGGCTTCGTAAATTCAGTAGCGCACTTGAACATAATATATGAACTCATTAATCATTTTCGTCAATCTTCATCTGCCTTTAAAGACTGCAATCGAATTTTCAGAATTAGTTTTCTTCCCCTCAATTTTTGCCTTTTCGAATCATAATTCAAGAGGTAAAATTAGAATCTCAAAGGGAAATCATTTTTATTCCTTTGAGAGAGATTTTGTTTTCACAAGAATTATATTTTTCTTATTGAAATTTTTTTTATCCAAAAACATTGTATTTTGGATTTTTAAAACTGAAATAAAAAAATATTTTCTTATTCTTTTATTATTCTTTTATTATTCTTTTATTATTATTTTTATTATTTTTATTTATTTTATTATTTATTTATTATATTATTTATTTATTTTATTATCTATTTATTTTATTATTTATTTATTTATTTTATTTAATATTATATTATTAATTATTATTATTTTTATTCATAGTAGTTTTTTCTTTATTTGAAAAAAGCCCAACGGCAAAACAAATAATTATTATCATTAATATTTTCTAGTAATGAAAATTAACTGAAGTTTCCTTTTTTCAGGTATAGTCCGTGTCGAGCGTTTAGAAAAGAATTAAATGAAGTTAACGATCAGGCTGGACAGAGGGAGGTGATTGCAGAGAATCTGCAGGAAACAGTATTACGAGAATTAAATATTCTCGTCAAAGAATTCAAGGAGGATAGAAAGAAGCATCTGCAGGAAGGCATCAGACTCCGAGCAAGTTTGGCTGGCCAAATTGGAAATTTGGAGCGGGCAAGAAAAGCCTATGAGAAAGCTTTTCGCGAGGCAGAGCGAGCCCTTGAAAATTATCAAAGGGCTGACGCTGATTTCAATCTCTCCAGGGCTGAGGTAAATTTTTACCCATACTCCCAAGTTAATTTCGAAAAGAAAAAATATTTACATATATTTTTAATCAAGTATTTCATTCCTTCGAACTTTAATAAATATATCTCAATATAAAATATCTTGATTTAAAATAAATAAATTGTTTAAATTCCTTCGAAGAATTTTATTATTTATAAAAATAATTGAATACTTACAAAGAATGTTTAATCAAAAAGATTGAAATTGGTTGAATTCCTTCGAAGAATTTTATTATTTATTAAAACAATTGAATTCTTGAAAAGAAATTAAATAAAATTTTTTGAAAATAATTGAATTTTCGAAAAGAATTTTATTAAAATTTTTGAAAATCCTAATTAAAATCTTTTGAAGAATTTCTTTAATTTTTTTTTTTTTGAATATTGGAGTTTCTTTAATAATGTTAATTGAAAATTTTGAAAGTTGTTGAATTTTATGATCAATTTATTTCAAGTTTTTAAAATAATCGTGTTTCTTAATAATTGAGGTTAAACAATTAAATAATTGAATTTTATGAAAATTTTTAGAAAATAATTAAATTCTTCTCAGAAAATTTTATTACAATTTTTTAAAATAATTGAACCTGTTAGAGAAATTTTATTAAAATTGTATGGAAAATAATTGAATTTGTCAGAAGAATAAATTTTATTATTTACAAAAATAATCGAATTCTTACCAAGAATTTTAAAATTTATGAAAATAATTGAATTGTTTCGAAGAATTTTATCAGAATTGTTGAAAATAATTGAATTTAAATAATATTTTAAAAAATAATTGTATTCTTTCGAGAAATTTTATTAAAATTGCTTTGAAAATAATTGAATTTCTCTGCCAAATTTTATTATTTATGAAAATAATTGAATTCCTTTGAAGAATTTTATTATGTATGGAAATATTTTAATTCTTGCGAAGAATTTTCTAATTTATCAAAATAATTAAATTCTTGCGGAGAATTTTACAATTTATGAAAATTATTGAATTGTTTCGAAGAATTTTAACCAAGTTGAAGTCCACAACGTTGATCAACGAAAAAAATTGTTTACTTAGTAAATTAATTAAAAATGCGCAGCAATATTGACACAAAAATATTTAGAAAAAAAAATATTGATGCTTATATTTTGATAATAATTAATTTACAATTAAATATTAAATTAAAAATAATACTTGAAAGTATTAAATAAATTTTTTTCGTTGATAAACGTTGTGGACTTCAACTTCGTGAATTTTATCTGAATTTTTGAAAATAATATATTTTTTAAAGCAATTTTATTAAAAATTTTGAAAATTTTGAAAATAATTGAAGTTTTTTGAAGATTTTCATTACAATTTTCTTAAATCATTGAATTCTTTCGAGAAATTTCGTTAAAATTGAATTTTTTTCTTTATTTAAATTGTTTTAAAAATAATTGAATTCTTGCAAAGAATTTTATTATTTAATAAAAATCATTGAATTGCTTCGAAGATTTTTACTAAAATTTTTGTCAATAATTGAAATTCTGAAAATAATTTTATTGTTTATAAAAATAAACTGAATTTTTGCAAATAATTTTACTATTTATAAAAATGATTGAATTTATTTGAAAAATTTTATAGAGAATTATGAAAATAATAGATTTTGAATTATTATGACAAATTTTTGTAACGAATTAAGAAAAAAATTGAATTTTTTCGTGAAAGTTTATTGAAAATAATTGAATTTTTGCAAAGATATTACTATTTTAAAAAATAATTGAATTTTTTCTAAGGATTTGTTAAAATTTTATAAAATAATTGAATTCTTGCCTGAAATTTTATTAAAATTTTATTGTAATTGTAAATAATTGAATTCCTGCGAAGAATTTTAGCATTTATAAAAATAATTGAATTCTTCCAAATAATGTTATTATTTATAAAAATAATTGAATTCTTCCGAATAATTAATAATAATTAATTATTTACTTAATAAGTAAAATTTTTTATTTTCGATTATAAAATTATTCAAAAATTTATTTTCTAAAATGTTCTTATTTATAAAAATAATTGAATTCTAGGGAAGAATTATATTATATTAGAATTTTTAAAAATACCTATTTTGCAAAATTACGAGCGAGAGGAAAAATTAGGGAATTATTTTTTTTTTTGAGAAGATTAGAAAATTTTGTTCTTATAAAAAATGTATTTTGTTTATTCAGGTGGAAAAGCAGAGAATGAACATGACATTAAAAACACAGCAGAGTGAAGAAGCGAAAACGGAGTACGCAAATCAATTGCAGAAGACGAATGAAATGCAAACTCTGCATTATTACACTTCAATGCCGGAAGTGTTCCATCATTTACAGGTGTTTATCATATTAAATAATTTAATAAACTCGAGACAGATATTAAATGTAATTCAAATTGAATTTAAATTTTTATTTAGTTTCGTAATTTTAAATAGTTTGTTAAACTTTTAATATTGTAAAATAAATTAAATTTTAAATTAAATTAAATTTATTTTAAAATTAATTTTACGTTAGGTACTAATTTATTAGAAATAATATTAGAAATAGTAATAAAAATAGTAGATAAACAAAAAGAAATATTAAATTTAAATATTAAAAATAGGTATTAAATAAAAAAAATTAAATAGACTTACAGTAAGTCTATTTAATTTTTTTTTGTAAGTTACTTACAAAAAACTGAAATTTATATCTAAATTGTGAAAGGAAAACATTTTCTACTTTCCCTCAAATTTATTGTAGTTTGAAAGGTTGAAATTATTTGTTCTTCGTTTTTGTTTTTTTAGGAACTCGATGAGAAGCGAATAAAAAATATGAGAAATTACATGTTGAAATCGGTGGATATTGAACGTGCGGTCGCTCCAATAATTGCCCAGTGTCTCGATGGAATAGAAAAAGCCGCTAACGAGATCAATGAAAAGACAGACATGCTTTTGGTGATTGAACGTTATAAAAGTGGCTTTCAACCACCTGGCGATTTTCCCTTCGAAGATCTTTCTGTGGCAAAAAATTATGACAGTAATAGTCAATTATCCCAACCTGTTATGCAGCCGATACATAATCATTTGACGGTTAAAGGCACCGTATCAGGTGGCAAAATCAAAAAGAGAGTTGGAATCTTCAATATTTTTAGTAGTAATAAGGTATGAGATTTTATTCTATTTCTTTCTGTACACATTTTTTTGTAGCAATCAATTTTTTTTTTTTGAAGCAAAGAAAAGCTGCTGTTTTTCTTTTTTTTACGCAAAGCACAATTATTAATATTACTGCACGTATTTTTGTTTAATATTTTTTTTCTTTTTTGTAAAAAAATATTCTGCTTAAATTTATTTATTTCTATAATTTAATTGGTGGAAGTATTTAGATTAATGGTGCATTGAAGATAATTTATTTCAGGCTCCGCTGCCTTAATGCTTTTCTAACAAATGCAACGAAATTTATTTTTTTACACTTTAAAAATTTTTTTCATATTAAATTAAAATTATGTTAATTTACTTAATGATTTAGTGTGATTATTTCTTTCTTAATCATGAAAATAAATTTTTTATTAATATTGTAAATAATTTATTATTTCGTTTATTATTCATTATATTAATTCGTTTTATTTAATTTATTCAATTTATTCAATTTATTTATTTTATTTATTTTAACAAATCTAAGGTCACAAATAATTTATTTTATTAATCTTTTTATTGAAATTTATCAAATTTTTTATTAACTTTAACTTATTTATTTTAATAATCAAGATTTTAATCTTGAATCTATATTTTTTCTACTTTTTAATTATTTTCTATTTTGATTGAGTTTCCTTTATATTATCGTTATTATTAAAATTTTAATTACTTTAGTTAATATTAACTTTTTTTACTTAATTATTCAACATTTTTGTATTTAATTTATTTTAAATAATTTTTTAAAACTAATTTATAATTTAATTTCTAATTTTTATTTTTATTCTGCACTAATTAAATTAAAATTAACGATTTCATTAAATTTTCGACATATTTTTACAAAGAGAAAGAAATTTAAAGTTGTGAAGTCTGAAATATTCGTAATCGATTTGTTTTGAATTTTTTTAAACAACCTTTTAAAAAATATATTAATTCTAAATAATTGAAATAAAAATTGACTAAATGAACTTTTAGTAATTTTTGTACAATTTTACTAGAATTAATTTATTTGCTTCTTGTTTAATGTCAATTTTAAAAAAAGGAATAAAATAAATGAAAAAATAGCATTTTGAATTAAAACAAACATTTAATAAATTTGTTGATAAACAATTAAAATTAAAATTAAAAATAAGTGTCTGTATAAATATTCTTTCGAAGAATTCTATTCAAATTTTTGAAAATAATTGAATTTCTTTAAAAAATTTCATTACAATTTGTTTAAATAATTGAATTCTTTCGAGAAATTTCGTAAAAATTGAATTTTTTCTTTATTTAAATTTTTTTGGAAAATAATTAAATTCTTGCAAAGAATTTTATTATTTAAAAAAATAATTGAATTGCTTCGAAGATTTTTACTAAAATTTTTAGCAACAATTGAATTCCTGAAAATAATTTTATTTTTCAAGAAAATGATTGAAAGTATTCGATAAATTTTATTATAATTTTTCAAATTCTTGAATGAATTTTATTAAAATTTAAATTCATTCGAGGAATTTAAGTAAAATTGTATTGAAAAATTGAATTCTTTTGAGAAATTTTATTATTTATAAAAGTCGTAGCGAAGAATTTTACTATTTATAAAAATAATTGAATTCATTTGAAAAATTTTATAACGATTTATGAAAAAATAGAATTCTTTCGTGAAATTTTATTGAAAATAATTTAATTTTTACAAAAATGTTACTATTTAAAAAAATAATTGAATTGTTTCGAAGGATTTATTAAAATTTTATAAAATAATTGAATTCTTGCCTGAAAGTTTTATTAAAATGTTTAAAAAGAATTGAATTTTTGTGAAAATATTGTTATTTTTGAAAATAGGTAATAGAATTCTTTATAAGAATTTTATAAACATTGTTTGAAATAATTAATTTTTTCCAAATATAATAAATAGGTATTATGAAAATTTTATTTTGAATAATTGAATTTTAGCAAAGATTTTATTAAAAATAATTTAATTTTTTCAAAAATTTTACTATTTAAAAAAAATAATTGAATTGTTTTGAAGATTTTTACTAAAATTTTTGTCGATAATTGAATTCTTGCGTAAAATAATTAATTAAATTTGTGTTTTGATAATTAATTAAAGTTGAAATTAAAAATAAATCTCTGTATAAAGATTTCAATATTTTAGGTTTTATAAATTTTTATCGTCTAAAATATTGAAATTGTAAAATAAAATTTGAAAAAAATTAGAATATATTTGGAAATTTAATTCGTTTAATGTTTTAATTGAATTTAATTTTGCTAGAAAAATAATTTCTTATGTTTTGTGTGTAAAATTGTTGGTCCCAAGTTTTTTATTTTTCTAAAGAACCAAATAAAATTTCAAAATAAAATGAATATTTAAAAGAAAAAGTATTTTTAATTGAAAGAAAAGAAATAAATTTGTGACCAACATTCTTGATATTTAGTTTTAATTTTAATATATGAAAAATAAAACCCGTAGAAATTTATGTGTAAAAAATATTTGAATTTCTTTTGTCTGCTTTTCTTTTAATATTTGATGGATGATTCGAATTCTCTGCCAATGATCTGTGTCTTGTATGCAATTCAACAACGTGGATGTAAAAATAAAAAAAAATTTGGATGCAAACGTGTAAAATAAACAAAAAAAATAGTAAGTACAATATAAATGGACATCCGTTTGTTTGCCTGTTTAGCAATGTTTTTCTCCACGTGTGATAAATGAACAAACAAACAGAGTAAAATAAAGAATAAATAAAAAGCGCACCTGCAAAATGCAATTTCCAATTTTTGTAAATTGTTTAATTTTGATTTTGATTTTTCAATTTTTGTTTTTTTGATTTTGTTTTTTGTAATTAATATTGAGAGATTTTCTCTCCTTTTTCTAGTTTAGGAAAAAAAAAGAAATAAAATGATTTTTTGGCAATTAAAAATTGATATTGCATTATTGTTAATGTACAGCGAAATTTCGTTACTTCCGCTGAATGACACGCTTTTGTGATTTGTTTCATGCGAACGACAGAAGTTGATCGAGGTGTGCATATCTTTAAAGGTCTGTTTTCTCATTTTTATTACCAGTTATTTAAGGAATATTAGATTTTTATTATTAATTTTTTTTTTTTTTGATAATTTCGAAATTTTACGATTTGTTGGTAGTTCTAGAATTTTATTATAAGTTAAAATTTATTTTATATATACAGTATTATTTTTATATTCTTTAGTAATTATACAATTCTCTTTCTTTATTTTATTTATTATAAATTCATACAGATCCGGAAATTTTTGTTGGACTTAAAGATATTAATTTTTGAATTCTTTTTTGCATTTTTCCAGTGTAGAATTTTTTTTTTCCAATGCTAATTTCTAACGCTTTTCACGAGATATTTTAGAAAATAACCCAATTGAGCATTTTTTTGCAAATTCCTAATGCTTTAATTTGCTTTTGAGCTTTTATTGAATGGGGTGAAGAATTTTTTTTTTGTTGGTTTGTGATGTTAATTTATTTTTAGTGAAAGAATATAAAAAATAAGGTTTTCTTCGCTTTTTTTTAGAATAATGTACCTGGTTATGGTGATGGTGTGAAGGAGGATTGCAGTGATTTACCTCCAAATCAAAGGAAAAAGAGATTACAGCAGAGGCTTGACGAGATTCATGCGAAAATACAACAAGAAACGGCGGCGAGAGACGGTCTCATGAAAATGAAAGGCGTCTATGAACAAAATCCAGCTCTCGGCGATCCCACAAGTATACAAGGTCAACTGAATGAATCGAGTCAGAAACTTGATAAATTAGGAACAGAACTAATCAAATTTCAAGGATATTTAGAAGACGCGATGAAAGCCGGAGTCAGTTTGTCCAGGTGAGGCATATCTTTCGTTTTTTCTTTCTTCTTTTTTCGAGGGGGGAGATTTCTTCACTTTTGGTTTATCTCGAACCGAATATTTTTTTAATCAACAGCATTTTTTTTACTATTTTATCTCTTTTCTTTTTATTTCTTTTCTTTTCCTTTCTTTATTTTTTATTTTATTTTTTTATTCTAATTTCACAAACGAGATTATAAGATCATAAGAATATACTACTTTCATATACATACAACTTTAAATTCGCTAATATACTAGAAATCAAAAAACTATTCTCAAAAGTTATAATCAAATTATTTAAAACGATTCAATTGTTTTCAAAAAATATTCGAAATTCAATTATTTTCAATATCTAGTATTATCATACAATTCCGCAATAAAGAATTCAATTATTTAAAAAAAAATTGATAAAATTCATCCACAATTCAAATATTTCCCTTAATAATCAAATTTCCACAGGAATTCAATTTAGAATAGATTTTTCAAAAAAAATTCGAAAAAATAAATTATTTAACAAAATTTTTATACCATTTTTCACAATAATTCAATTATAGTCACTAATAAATTAGTAATAACATTTTTCATGGAAATTCAATTTTTTTGACATTTTTTTTTATAAAATTCAAAGTGAGAATTCAATTATTTTCAAAAATAACAAAATTTTTCACAGAAATTCAATTATTTTTAAACATTTTAATGATATTTTTCTCAAGAATTCAATTATTTTCGAAAATTTTAATAAATCCTTGGGAAAAATTCAATTATTTTTATAAATAGTAAAATTCTTTGCAAAAATTCAATTATTTTCATAAATAATAAAATTCTTCTCAGAAATTCAATTATTTTTGAAAATTTTGATAAAAGTCTTTGCAACTATTTAATTATTTTCATAACTAATAAAATTCATCGCAGGATTTCAATTATTTTTAATACAATTTTACAGGAATTTCTAGAAAAATGTAATTATTCATAAAGATTCAATTTCAATTCCTCGAAGAAATCTTTATCTAAATAAAATGTTTTTTTAAATTCTTTGGAAGAATTCAATTATTTTCAAATATTTTAATAAAATTGTTCGAAAGAAATCAATTATTCTAAATACAATTTTAATTAAATTTTTTTTAAATAATTCAATTATTCTTTTAGATTTTAATAGAATTCTTTCAAAAAAATTCAATTAGTTACATAAATAATTCTTCGAACGAATTCAATTATGTCGGTACATAACAAAATTATTCCTGAAAATTCAATTATTTTGAGGCATTTTAATAAAATTCTTTGCAAAATTCAATTATTTTTTTAAATAGTAACATTTTTGCAAAAATTCAATTATTTTCAATAAAATTTCACGGCAGAATTCAATTTTTTTCTTAATTTGTCACAAAATTTTTCAAAAGAATTCAAAATCTATTAATTTCTTAATTCTCTATTAAATTTTTCAAATGAATTGAATTATTTTTAAAAGTAATAAATTTCTTCTTGGAAATTCAATTATTTTAAAAAATTCTAATAAAATCGTTCGCAAGAATTCAATTATTTTCATGAATAATAAAATGCTTTTTTGGAATTTAATAATTTTCAAAGAAATTTAATAAAATGCTACACAGACATTTAATTATTCTCAAAAATTTTAATAGAATTCTTTGTAAAATTTAGTTATTTTTAAAAACTTTTCGCAATTCAATGATTTTCATAAAATTTCCAAACAGAATTGAATTGAATAATTGAATTCCAAACAGAATTCAATTATTTAGAAAAGCTTTTGTAAAAATGTTTGTAAGAATTCAATTTTTTTCGTGAATAATACAAATTTCTCAGAAATTCAATTATTTAAATTAGAATTTGCATAAAATTATTCGAAAAAAATTAATTATTTCAAAATTTTTATAAAATTCTTCGCAAGAATTAAATTATTTTTTTAAATATTTAAATTGTTTTATGAATAATAAAATTCGTTGCAGGAATTCAATTTATTAGCATAGGATAAGAAAGAAGTAAATATTTTTGATGAAAATTAGAAAAAAGTCAGGAAAATAAAATATAGAATGGAATTTTTCTCAATTTTGTAAAGAGTCTAAAACGAGTTTTTTTGGTCGTCAAGTTTAATTTTTTGATAGCTACTCTTTTACTACTTTTTTTAGTTTGAAAGCTACTTTCTGCTACTTTTTTAGAATTAATTATCGAGTACGAAGTCTGAGAAAATTGAAAAAGAAAATTTGAAAAACTAAGAAAACCAGGAATTAAAAATTAATTCTACCTTTTTCTTTTGCTAAAGGAAATCAATTAAAAACTGTTAAAATTCAAGTTTAGAGTTGTGATAATTAATGAAATAATTAATGTGAAAATTTTGTCTGACAGTCCAAGTCAAGTGCAGCGAAAGCCAACGACCAACGGTTCAGCGACACGGCCGTTGAGTTCGAGAAGATCGAGTCATTCCGGAGGTGAGGAAAGTCTGTCGAGGTCAGCGTCAGATTCTAGTGTAAGCAACGCGAATGCCAATCAACCAGTGCATAAAAAAAGCGCTCCTGGAACTCCACAACCAACACACGGGTTAGTCTCACAATTTTCATTGTTTTTTTTTTCATTCTTATTATTTAGAATTTTTTTCCGTTTTATTCATAGAATTTCAATGATAATTTTTAGATTAGTTTCAATCAAAAACTTCAATTTTTAGAAAAGTTATTTATTAAATTGAAATTTTAATTTTATTCTATCTTTTTAAGACACGATTTTTAATTTTCGATATGTTTAAAAAATTTTAAAAACCAAAAAAGAATTTTAATTTAAATCTAAATTCTTCTAAAAATACCCTTTTTTTAAATTGAACTAGAAAATTATAATTTTTTGTCAGTTTTGTAATTATTGTTACTTTTTTTCTAAATGTTTTTTTTATAATAATAAATTTTGTTCTAAAATGAGAAAAAAAAGATACATCGTGAGGTCTTGGAAGATTATTGAAGAAAAGAAAGTATAAATTAGCGTCTCGAAAGACTACAGTAGATTAGAATTAGGAATTTTATTTCGAATTTTCCGCTTTACACTACTGATGCACAGTTCCACGAACAGCCCGGAGTCTGGTCTTGGAGCTTCTCGGACGTCCCTGCCAGGAAGTGGCGGCGAAGAATATTACATCGATGAGGTCGACGCGCAACCGCCTCTTGGAACTTGTCGTGCTCTCTATCCCTTTGATGGTGAGTTTCTCAAAACATAAATATTTTATTTTATAGATGAAATAATAGTGGTAATCTATTTTTTCACGCTTTTCAATTTTTCTCTATTTTGTTTCTAATTATTTACGCATATTACTTTTTTTTGAGATGTGAAATATAAATTTGTCCTACAGTTTTACTTTTGTTTGAATTCAATTATGTTAATTATTTAACTTTTTATTATTTTTTAAGTTTTTTATTTGCTTTTCAATTTATTAAAATTTATTATAATTTTTTAATAAAAGAATCCGAAATAATTTTTAATTCTTGCAAAGAAATATATTAAATTTTTTGAAAACAATTGAAATGTTTCGAAGAATTTTATTAAAATTGTTAAATTTGAAATAATTGAAATTGAAATTAAAATAATTTAATTTCTTTACAATTTGTTTAAATCATTGAATTCTTTCGAGAAATTTCGATAAAATTGAATTTTTTCTTAATTTAAATCTTTTTTGAAAATAATTAAATTCTTGCGGAGAATTTTATCATTTATAAAAATCATTCGAATTGCTTCGAAGATTTTTACTAAAATTTTTGTCAATAATTGAATTCCTGAAAATAATTTTATTTTTTAAAAAAAATAATTGAATGTATTCGATAAATTTTTTAATAACTTTTCAAATTATTGAAATTTCTTGAAAGGATTTTATTAAAATTTAAATTTATTCGATGAATTTAAATAAAATTGTACTGAAAGTAATTGAATTATTTTAAAGAATTTTATTAACTATGAAAATAATTGAACTGATTCCAAGAATTTTATTACAATTTTTTAAAATAATTAAATTCTTTCAAAAAATGTTCAAAAAATTTTAAAGAATAATTGAATTTTTTCAAAGACATTTGTTAAAATTTTTGAAAATAATAACATTTAGATAGTTATTTAAGTGAATATTTTTAATTTCGAATCTGAAATTATTAAAAAATTTAATTACAAAATTGAATTCTAGCAAAGAATTTTATTATTTATAAAAAGAATGCCTGAAAAGAATTTTGTTATTTAAAAGAATAATTAAATTGTTTCGATGATTTTTATACTAAAATTGTATTGAAAATAATTAAATTCTGGATCAAAATTTTATTTTGTACGAAAATAATGTAATTCTTTAGATAAATTTTGCATTATAATTTTTAAAATCATTTGTATTGTTTGGAAGCTTTTTATTAAAATTTAAATTTAGTCGAGAAATTTAAATAAAATTGTTATTAATAATAATTGATTCTTTTGAAGAATTTTATTATTTATAAAAATAATTGAATCTTTTTCAAAGAAATTTTATTATAATGTTTTGCATTTAATTGAGTTTTTCAGAAGAATTTTATTACAATTATTAAGAACTATTAAATTCATTCGAAGAACTATTTTAAAATTGCATCGAAAATAATTGAACTTTTGGCAGGATTTTTATTAAAATCTTTAAAAAAAATTCAATCCTTTCGAGGAATTTAATTAAAATTGAGAATAATTAAATTGTTATGAGGATTTTTTCAAAATTGTTGATAATAATTAAATTTTGTCGACAAAATTATTAAAGAAATTTTTTTAAAAACAATATTGAATTCCAAGAAAGAATTTTATTATTTATAGAAATAATTGAATTGTTTAGAAGATTTCTAATAAAATTTTTGACAATAGTTGAATTCTAGAGAAGATTTTTACTTGTTACAAAAATAATTGAATTCTTTGGATAAATTTTGTATTATAATTTTTGAAAACATTTGAATTATTTGGAAGATTTTTATTAAAATTTAAATTCGTTCGAGGAATTTTAATAAAAATCTATTGAAAATAATTGAATTTTTATCGAAATTTATGAAAATATTTGAATTCTTTTGATTTGAATTCTTTTGAAGAATTCTTTTGAAAGTTTTGAAAATAATTGAATTTCTTTGAAGCATTTTATTAAAATTTATTTAAATAATTATATTCTTTCAATTAATATCGTTAAAATTGTATTGAAAATAATTAAACTCCTGCGACAAAATTTATTATTTATTTCATTTTTAACGGGCTTGAAGCCCTTTCGTACATTGTACTTAACAAAGTATTTAAAGTATTTTATTTAAATAAAATTGAATTCCTTTCCAAGATTTTTACTAAAATTTTTGATAATAATTGAATTCTAGAGAAGATTTCGACAAATTTTATTATAATTTTTCAAATTATTTGAATTTCTTGGAAGAAATTTATCAAAATTTATAAAAATAATTAAATTCATTCGAGGAATTCAATTAAAATTGTGCTGAAAATAATTGTATTATTTTAAAGAATTTTATTATTTATAAAAATAATAAAATTGTTTCAAAGAATTTTATTACAATTTTTAAAAATAATAATTAAATTCTTTCAATGAATTTAATTGAAATTATTCTATTCAAAATAATTCAATTCTTATAAATAATTTGAATCCAAATTTTTGAGAATATTTAAATTTCTTCGAAGAATGTTATTAATATTTTTAAATCCTATAATTGAATTTTTCTAAAGAATTTTATTAAAATTTTGACGAAAATTATTTCTTAAAAGTAAATAAATTAAAAATTATTAAAATTTTTGAAAATAATTAGGTAAATTTCTTTAAAAATTTGTTTAAATATTTAAAGTCTAGCGAAGAATTTTATTATTTTTAAAAATAATTAAAATCCAGCAAAGAATTTTGATATTTATGAATATAATTGAATTGTTTCGAAGATTTTTACAAATATTTTCGACAATAATTGAATTCCTGAGAAGAATTTTATTTTTTATGATAATAATTGAATTCTTTGGAAGATTTTTATTAAATTTTAAATTTATTCGCGAAATTTAAAACAAAATTGTATTGGAAATAATTGAATTATGTTGAAGAATTTTTTTATTTATAAAAATCATTGAATTCTAGCCAAGAATTTCATTAAAATTTTTGAAAATAGTAAATTGGAATAAACTAATTAATTTGTTAATAAGTAAATTTTTTCAATTTGAATCTGAAATTATCAAAGGAATTAAAATTGATATTTGTAAATAAATATTTTGTATTTTGAATGAATTGAATTATTAATACAATTATTATTCTTAATTTCTTAATTTCAATTTCAAATTCAAACCTTTTTGAAATTAAACAACTTATGAAAAATTGTTATAAAACATGAGTCTTCGACTCGGAGTGATCGATTTCTTCATGTTTTATAAAATTAATTAAATTTTATTTCATTATTTAAATACAAAAGTAAATTATTTATTTAATAATTGAATGTTTCTTAAAATTTAATTCTTATAAAGAATTTTATTAACAAATTTTTAAATAATTGAATTCTTTTGATGAATTTTAATAACATTTTTTAGAAAAGTTACATTTTTCAAGGAATTTGATTAAAATTGTATTAAAAATAATTGAAATTCTGCGATGAATTTTATTATTTATGAAAATAATTGAATTATTGAGAAGAAGCTTATAAAAAATTTGTAAATATTTGAATTCCTGGGAAATTTTTATTATTTATGAAAATAATTAAATGTTTGCGTACAATTTTATTAAAATTGTTTTTAAATAATTGAATTTTTTCGGGTAATTTTATTAAAATATTAGATATTGAAAATCATTGAAGTGAGGAAATTTTTTTTAAAAATAATTGAAATTTTGACAACAATTTTATTAAATTTTTTCAAAATAATTAAATGTTAAAGACGAATTTTTTTATTTATAAAGATAATAATTGGGATTTTGTCGAGATTTTCTTGTAATAATTTTGAACATAACATAATTTTTTTTTTGGTTGTTAATTTTGTTATTTTACAATGAATTTTGTAATTTTTTCAGCAACCAGCGAAGGATCGATACCAATGTACGATGGCGAGGAACTCTACATGATCGAGGCGGATGCGGGCGACGGTTGGACGAGGGTTCGTCGCATTTCACAGCCAATCGAAGGATTTGTTCCCACATCATACATAGAATGTCATCTCTACAATACTTAGCCATCGGAACCAGGTCACTAGTGGACAAGAATTTCGCTCCAATCACAAAGAAAAAACTGTTGTTTCTTTTTTTGTGGAAGATATTTTTCCCAAAAAGAAAAATAAAAAAAAAATGAAAGTGACTCTTCAACAGGGCCTAGGAACAAAAATCCAAGTACCATTTGCTTGGCATCAACAAGTAACACAATTCTATTTCAATCCCTTTTGAAAGAAAAAAAAAAATTACCCAGAATAACCATTCTGTGGTTTTTCTTTATGTGCCACAAAATTAAAAAAACAAAAATATTCACCTCGCGATCATGCAATCTTACTTTTTTTCTCGTTCAAATTGCGTGCAATATTTGCAGGTGATATTTATTCAAAAAATGCTTTATTTCTGTTCATAGGGGAAAAAAAATGAACAGAAAACAAATTTATTTAGATCGACTCAAAGCCCTTTTTATCGTTACATTTTTTTTAAGCTTTTGTAAATATTGTGGAAAAAGGTTCTCTTGTAATGAGAGAAAGAGAAAGTTAGAGAGAGAGAAAGAAATATGAATGAATGTTTTGATCTTATTTGTTGAATTACAAATTACGAGTTTTTCACGGGGATCTTTGTTTTTTTTATGTTAAAAAATCTCACTGACTTTAATTTTTTAATGTTAAAAATTTTAAAAAATCGTTTTTTTCTCGTTATGTTCGCGATTATTTTTTATTTTTGAAAATATTAAATCTGACTTTAGCTATACAAATTTAAATGTTATATTTTGTTCCTCGTGCTCAGGATTTTTTTTTAATTTGCGAATTGCTCATCTAAATGTCTTTAAATTCCGGAGTGAAAAGCTAGTCAAAGCAGGTGAGGATCGTTGAATGTTAGATTTACTAGAAAATAGAATGAAAAAGAAAAAAAAATTATCTCACCCATCCGGAAATGAAAAGGATTTTTTTTTACTGTATAGTTTAGTTTTGTTTTTGGTGAAGACTCGTAATTCCTTGAGAATTTCTCATGATCTATGATTTTGCATTCTTTATTTGGTGCAAATAAAAAACATTTTTTTTACGTAAATTTTTTTTTTAAATAGTCATCACCGCTCGTCGCGTATTTTTAGTCTTACGTGTATAATGTAAATATTTCTATAAATAATATACTTAATTGTTAAACAAAAAAAAAAATTTTTTTTGATAAGCGACAAGGTTTATTAGTTAAGTTAAAAGAAATGAAGCAAATTTTCCTTCCCTAATTTTATCAATAGTTGAAAAAAAGAAACTTTTTTTTACTTTGTCCCCAATTTATAATTTATATTATAATAGAAATCCTGTATTTTATATACTTCAATTTAGAAATAATTCTTAAACTGTGCTTTTAAGAAAAAGAAAAGAAAACTTAAGAGACTTGTCAGCACATCGCTCATATTTTTGAGATTATGCTGTAACTCACAGATTTATATATATATATAAATATAATTTATTGGCGCAGTTTAAATGTTTCTTCGACTAAAAAAAAAAAATATATATATATATATATATACTAAAGCATGAGAGAAGTTGATTACTTTTTTCTCTGAAAAAAAGAAATAAAAATAAAACTGTGACTTAGAATTTAAAAAAACAGAAAAACAAATGTTGAATAGTGAAAAAAAAATTACTGTCGAAAAGTGTGAAAATGAGTTTCTAATTGAACAAAAAAAGAAACAATTTTCAAATCGAAAAAAAATTTCCAAATTAAAAATCTTTCACACGTTTGGATATTTCCAATAGGAAATGAACAATTAGGAAAACAAAATTTTTTTAAATCGTGTTTTGGTTTAAAAAGGAAAATGAATAAAAAAGTTTAATTCGAAACTCAATATTTAGAAAAGAATAATTACACAACTGATGTGTGATTATTTAGCTTTTGCTTGAGAACAAAAAAATTCAGTTTTTGATGAACTGATTTTTTGAAAGCGTTGATAGCATTCTATGTATATGTATATTTTGTGATTTTTTTTATCCATTGACAAGTATTGTAGATAATTAACTATATGACTCATACATTTAATTATTATTCATTGATATAGAAAAATATAGGTACTAAACCAATACAATTCAATTGTTCTTTTTTATTCTACGCAGGAACTCCTGATTTCTAAATAAGTTTCGAGACAATTTTTTTTAATTATTAAAATAACAGTCAATCTTGTAAATTAATGTTATGTTAATAATAATAATAATAATATTAATGGGTAATAATAATAAAGTAATAACCAAAGAAATAAATATAATGTAATAAAAAAATATTTTTATTATTTTATTATTATTCTCTTCAGTTAATATTATTATAATTAATAATAACAATAATTGCAATATTAATAATTAAAATACCGAAATTTTTTATTTACAAATATCAATTTCAATTTGTTTGATAATTTCAGATTCAAATTGAAAAAATTTACTTATTAACAAATTAATTAGTTTATTCTAATTTACTATTTTCAAAAATTTTAATGAAATTCTTGGCTAGAATTAAATGATTTTCATAAATAATAAAATTCTTCAAAATAATACAATTATTTTCAGCACAATTTCAATTAAATTCTTCGAATGAATTTAATTATTTTTAGAAATTTTAATACATTTCTTCCAAGAAATTCAAATAATTTGAAAAAATGTAATAAAATTTATCGAAAGCATTCAATTCTTTTCGTAAAAAGTAAAAATCTTCTCTAGAATTCAATTATTATCAAAAATTTTAGTGAAAATCTTGGAAGCAATTCAATTGTATTTATAAATAATAAATTTTGTCGCAGGAGTTTAATTATTTTCAATACAATTTTAACGATATTATTCGAAAGAATTCAGTTATTTAAAGAAATGCTTCAAAGAAATTCAATTATTTTCAAAACTTTCAAAAGAATTCTTCAAAAGAATTCAAATATTTTCATAAATTTCGATAAAAATTCAATTATTTTCAATAGAATTTTATTAAAATTCCTCGAACGAATTTAAATTTTAATAAAAATCTTCCAAATAATTCAAATGTTTTCAAAAATTATAATACAAAATTTATCCAAAGAATTGAATTATTTTCGTAAAAAATAAAATTCTTCTCAGGAATTCATTTATTTTTAATTAAATTTTAGTATAAAAATCTTCGAAACAATTCAATTATATTCATAAATATTAAAATTCTTTGCAAGAATTCAATTATTTTTATAAATAATAAAATTCTTCGTTAGAATTCAATTATTTTTGTAAATAATAATTTCTCATAAAAATTCAATTTTTCAATTCATTTTTATTTAATTTTTTCGAATGAATTTAAATTTTAATAAAATTCTTCCAAAAAATTTCAATGATTTGAAAAATATATTAAAATTTATTGAATTCATTCAATTATTTTCTTAAAAAATAAAATTATTTTCAGGAATTTCAATTATTGACAAAAATTTTAAAATTTTAGTAAAAATCTTCCAAGCAATTCAATGATTTTTATGAATAATACAATTTTTTGCAAGAATTCAATTAATATTAAAAAGAAATTAAAATAAAGAAAAAATTCAATTTTAACGAAATTTCTCAAAAGAATTCAATGATTTAAACAAAATGTAATGAAATTCTTCAAAGAAATTTTATTATTTTCAAAAATTTGAATAAAATTCTTCGAAAGAATTCAAATATTTTTAAAAATTTAAATAAAATTCTTTAGAAAAATACAATTATTTTCAATAGAATTTTAATTAAATTTCTCGAAAGAATTTAATTTTTTTAACAATTTTAATAAAATTCTATGAAACAGTTCAATTGTTTTCAAAAATTTTAATATAATACTATTGTTTGCATTGAAAATTTTAATTATTGATTTAAAAATTTTTTCTTCATTTAATTGTTATTATCTATTATTATGTTTATTTTTAATTTATTTATCAAAATGATAATCTTATTTTATAATAATGAAAAATCGTGAACTATTCTTTATTTTTCAGAGGATTCAAGGAATATAATTGGATATCAGGAAATAGAAAAGAAAATAGAAAAACATTTTCTCGTATAGTGTATGGTGTATTGCACGTCCCATGGACAATTGACTAGATCGCAAATACAAAATATCACTCGCGTGAGACGAGTTAATAATTATAAAAAAAAATTTTCGACAACTTTTTTTTAAATATACAAATATTAACAGTATAATACACATGGGTATATAATAATAGAAATTAAATTGTACAAATTTGAGAAAGTAGAACAACGTTACAAAAATTCGATGATTCTAGTTAAAAGTCCGTTTTTTAATCGTTTTCTTTATCTATTTTTCGCTCTTTTTCTTTTGTAAAAAAAGGCACCAACGGTTTTTGTATTAACATTGGCAGTACATACTTTTTTCTTTTTACTTTTCCTACGTAAATATTACGATTTACACATATACATATTTATATTATTTATATCAAACTTGATTTTGTTTTGTCTTAAAAAATATAGTAAAAGAGAAATCAAACTTACGAGTTACGTTTGGTAACAATTACCAGAGAAAAAATAATAATGTTAGCGTTTGACGAGACTTGAGATTGATTCAGATAAAATTTGAGAAATAGAAGAAGAATAAATTTTACACTCCAAATATATGAAATATATTATAAATATTTGAATATAAAATCTAATTTTTCTCTTTTGTATACAAAAATTAATCTTGAACTTTTTTGTTCACATTTTTTTTTTTTTTTTTGCAGAATTCAAAAAGAATCGACGACATTCAAAATGCAATTTTCCAATATTGAAGGAAACTGAATCAATTATTTACTTAATATTTTAATCACAGCTTGGCGGAGCTTGCTTGAAAATTTGGAAAATTGATCTTAAGAGTAGTTGAGGTATTTGAAAAGAAGAAGAAAAAATAAAAGCTCCGCACGACTCGTCATGGAAGTTGCGATAGTAATAAATCAGTCGAAGGTAATTAACCGAAATGTTAATAAGTACTTTGTTAGTCACAAAAATATCAGGTGTGGTGATTCATTTTTGGTGTTTATCGTCACCAAAATTCACTCATCAATCGATCGTAAAAACCAATTTGAAAAATTATCATTTTATATTCATTTGGTAATTATTATAAATTACCAAATAATATAATTCGAAAGTTTTTTTTTATCGTCGAAATTTATTTTCGTTTAAAAGTTTATTGAAAATTTATTTTTTATGAATTTTTATTCAAATGGTCTTTTGAAATTTATTTATATTTTCGTTTCATATTTTAATGTATTTCGATTTCGTTTGTTTCGAATGATATTCAAATATTGATATTCATTCTTATTTTTTTTCAATATTTTACAATATGAAAATATTGCAATTTGTACAAAATATCAAAATTAAATATTTTTAAATGTAAAAAATGCTTTTCGATAAATTTATTAAAGAAATTCATCAATCATTTTTCAATAGTTTCATTATATGTAAAAAAAATTCTAAAAATTTGAACAATTTTTGCGTTTTAAGTATTTTACGAAAAAATTCATCAAAAAAAAATATTTTCAACGATTTTTCAAAAAGTTTTAATATTTTCAATATTTTTAATGTTTTCAATATTTTTAATATTTTCTGATTATTTGTACAAAAACTTGTAAAAATTCTCGTTAAAAAAAATCTTTAACGATTTTAAAGTTTCAGAAAAATGTGTATATATATTCAAATTGGTTTTTCTACGTTTCTTTTTCTTTTTCTTTTTTTTTTTTACTGTACAAAATTCTGTCTAATCTTTTTTTTCGTTTTTCTTTTCTTCTAATTTGCCTTTGCAGTGTCCTGGAAATTAATCAAGAACAGAGGCAGTAATGTGTTTTCCATATTACTTTTGAAATAAAAGCCTGAAAATTGGCCTTTATTTAAAAAAAATAGAAAAAGTACTCAAACGCTGAGATCTTCCCAGTCTTCGAGTTGTCGTGGCGAAATTTCGATTTGTATCCTCGCAAAGGACCCAAGCAAGTCATGCAATCTGCCGGTTAACGGATTATTCTTCAAGTCGATGAATTCCAATGCTGGTGAGAGTTTCAACCTTTCAACGTCGATTTCTATATTGTAAAGAATGAAAAAATTCAGCTGAGTGACAACATTTTTTTTCCAAAATTTATTATCTATATTTATTATTTTTAATCAATGTCGAAAAAAGAATATTGAATTTCTGTATATTTTGAAAATGAAACGATCATTCAAGTTTTTGAAAATGAATTTTTCTTTATTTAAAAAATTTAACTTTCCAAATTGTAACTGAATTTTTAACAATCGTTTTTTTTTTTTTTTTTTTTCAAAATTATCAAACATCTATTTCTTTTGGAAATTGTATTTTTTTTTAATTAGTCAGATAATCAAATCAAGAAATTAATTAATTAAAGTAAACTTCCAATTTTTTCAAAATTTAATTTCTGGAGAATTATTGCTTTATTTATTGTTGATTTTAAACATTTGCTTTTTTCGACATTGGACTTCTTTAATTTTCTTTCTTTTTTTTTAATTTTAGTTTTTTTGAATTTTTTCAAATTGACTTTTCAAAATTTAATTTTTGAAGAATTATTGTTTTACTTATTGAATTTATTTTAAATATTTTTTTCATTAATTTTAAAAATTAATTCTCAGAAACTTAATTTTGAAAATCAGTTTGAAAAAATTAATTCTCAAAAAGTAAATTTTGAAAAATCAGTTTGAAAAAATTTACTTTCTGAGAATTAATTTTTTTCTTTTTGCTTTGGTTTCATAAATGAAAAGCGAATTATTTACCAATGATTGAATTATTGTTGGCGAGTAATCGTTTTAATTGTGACATTCTACAAGCCACAGTAGGCAGAGCAATAAAAGTGTTGTGAGAAATGTCGAGTCTTTCCAAAGCTTGCAATTCGGCAAGCTCTTCGGGTAGTTTGCTCATTTGATTGTGACTCAAATTTAATTCTGAAAATAGAGAAAAAAATGTAAATTTTATTTCTATTCGGAAAAATGGAAAGAGCAACAAATTAATTTAAAATGTTTCTTCATTACCTGTTATTAACGAAAATTTGACAGCAAATTTTGGTGGAATTTTTGTAATTACATTGCCAGAGAGATCGCATTTTTTTAATTCTGTGTGTCTCATCAGATGATAGACAGCGTCAGGTACTTGCATTAGTTGACATTCCGAGAGATCTGAAAAAAAACATTTTTTTTAATTATTAGAGCTATAATTTTATTCTTTGAAAATTCAATTTGGAAATTTTGAAATTAAATCTACGTTTCAATTTCAAAATTCAATGCGAAAAATAATTTTTAAAATTATTATTTTCAAATTGCAAATAATTTCAGTAAATTCAATTCAGAAAATAATTTTGAAAATTACCTAATATTTTTTCATTCGAATTCGTAAATAATTTCAGTAAATTCAATTCAGAAAATAATTTTGAAAATTAATATTTTTTAATTCGAATTCTAAATAATTTCAGTAAGTTCAATTTAGAAAATTTTGATAATTACATAATAGTTTTAAATTCGAATTCTAAACAATTTCAGTAAGTTAAATTCAGAAAATAAATTAAAATCAACAAATTAATTTCCCTTTTTATTGATTTTGAAGAATAGTTTTTTTAATTATAATTTTCTACTTTGAGAATTCTGTTTGAAAATTTTGAAATTAATTTTTCGTTAATAATTAAAAAATTCAATGTGAGAAATAATTTCGAAAATTAAAGTTTTTAAATTCGAATTCTAAATAATTTTAATAATTACAAACTTAGAAAATAAATTAAAATCGACAAATTTTTATTTCAAAAGAAATAAAAGCAATTTTTTTTAATTACAATTTGAAAATTTTATAGGTACTTTGAAAATTCAAGTAGGAAATATTTGAAATTAAATTTTTCGTTTCAATTTCAAAATTCATGAGGAAAATAATTTTGAAAAATGTTTTTAAATATTTTCGATAATTTCAATTTATAATAAACTAAAGTCGACAAATTTAGTTTCGCTTTTATTGATTTTAACGAAAAAAACTGATTTTTTACATTATAATTTTACATTTTGAAAATTCATTTAAAAATTTTGAAATTTAATTTGTCATTTCAATTTTCAAATTGACACAGAAAAAAATTTTGAAATTCAAATTTTTGTTCTATTTAATTAATTTAATTCATTTTTAAATTTGAATTCTAAATAATTGCAATAATTTGAATTAAGAATAAATTAAAATCGACAAATTTTCAGTTTCATTTTTAAAAATTTTCACGAATAAGAAACAAATGTTTTAACTTTCAATTTTATAGTTTGAAAATGCATTTTGAAAACTTTGAAATTTAATTTGTCATTTCAATTTTCAAATTCAAAACAGAAAATAATTTTTTAAAATCAAATTTTTGTATTATTTAATTCATATTTAAATAATTTTTAAATCCGAATTCTAAAAAATTTCAATCATTTTTTTATTTGAGAATAAATTAAAATTGACAAATTTTCAGTTTCGTTTTTATTGATTTTAACGAATAAAAAATAAATTTTTTTAAATTCAATTTTATACTTTTAAAATTCTTTTTAAAAATTTTGAAATTTAATTTGTCATTTCAATTTTCAAATTCGAAACAGAAAGTAAATTTTGAAAATCAAATTTTTCTATTATTTAGTTAATTTAATTAATTTTTAAATTCTATTTCTAAATAGTTTTTAAAATTTCATTTGAGAATAAATTAAAATCGACAAATTTAGTTTCTCTTTTATTTATTTTAACGAAAAAGAACTGATTTTTTTAAATTATAATTTTTCACTTTGAAAATTTATTTAATGAAAAATTTGAAATTTTATTTTTCATTTCAATTTGAAAATTCAAAACAAAAAATAATTTTGAAAACCAAATTTTTGTAATATTTAAATAATTTAATTAATTTTTAAATTTGATTTCTATTTAAAAATTTCAATAATTTAAATTTAGAGTAAATTAAAATCGACAAATTCAGTTTCGCTTTTATTGATTTTAACGAAAAAAAATTAATTTTTTAAATTATAATTATACACTTTGAAAATTTTTAAATTTCATTTGTCATTTAAATTTTAAAACTAAAAACCGAAAATAATTTTGAAAATCAAATTTTCTTATTATTTAATTAATTTAATTAATTTTTAAATTTCAATTCTAAATAATTTAATTAATTTCAAATGAAAATCGACAAATTAGATATTTTTTTTTTCATTGATTTCGAAAGAAAAATCTTTCGTGTACACGAAAGATAAATTTTTATTAAGTTAATTAATTTTATTGGTCGATAATTATTTTTCCTTATGTATTTAAACAAATTCTGTCCACGGTCTTGATTTCTTTATACTTTCACCAGAATTATTTACAGCACGTAAGCTTTGATATAAAACATATCTAACTTTAAATACTGCTCATTAGACCAAGGAGGATTATTCAGTTTTTATTTACAGTGCATATGAACATAAATTAGTACATAGTTCACTTGCCCTACAAAAAAAAAAGAAAAAAAAATGTTTCCGGGTGCACTGACTCGTTAAGACGATCGTGTGTGAGTTTCCGCAAATAATTCAACGCTACTAATTTGTTTTTACTTCGAATTAAATACCATTGTTTAGATTTTACATTCTAATTCAGGAATTCAAATTCATTTTCACTTGAGTCGATTTTTTTTTTTTTTGCAATTTTTCTATTCTCTTTCTTTTATTTACAGCATAAATAAGTTTTTTTTAATAACAATTAATATTTATTACGTATTACAATTTTTAATTTCTAGAAAAAATTTTCTGAATTAGATCAAATTTGACCAAAATTTTCGAAGAGAAATATTGTACTTTTGAAAATAGTACTTTTTTTACAGTTTGAAAACTCCCGCCAGATCTTGGAATTCAGTCGTACCAATAATTTCTATATTTAAAAAAATTAGGTTATTTTTATATTTCTATTTCTATTCTTATCTCTATTCTATATTTCTCGCATAACTTGGCAATATTTATGTTTTCAATGATAATCAATTATTTAATAGATCCTTTATTAAAAAAAAACAAGTTATAGGTAATCAAATCCAGAAAAAGCGATCAAAATGAGTAAGAGAAAATATTTACTAGAAATTAAAAAAAGGACGTGAAAAGGACTAAGAAATTCGTCAAATTTACATTGTTTAGAAAATCATGCAGTTTGCTTTTTAAATTTTAGAATTATTTAAGAATTTAGAAAACCGAGAAAACGGAAAGTTAAAAATAAACTCTGATAAAGTAGGTTAGTATGGTAAATATTTCTCGAATTTTACTCAATTGTGTTTTTCAAAATTAAAATCAAATTAGTTTCTTAATTTTTAGTAGACAAATTTTTGCAGAGACTTATTTAATTACTGAATACTTTTTTACCTAAACTCTCGGTTTCTTGTGCTTCTTCACAGCGTAAAATAACTTTTGTGACAGCGTTCGCCATCTTTGTTTTGGTAACACTGACAAAATGACAATCAGCTGATATTTAATTCCAGAAAATGGTCTGTTTCGTTCGCTCTTCGCTTTGAATTTTTCGTTTCTCTTTATTTCTAGAAGTTATTTTTATACTTGAATAACAGTCTTCTCTTCTTAAGAGAAGACTTTTGTCACGAAATATTTAATTACGCTTTAGGTTATAGTAAAGAATTTGTATGAATCTTGAAGTAAATTTGATCAAAAACCAAGGAATTAGCGAAAACAACCGTCTTTTCTCTAATTAAAAAAAACTTATTATTTCAACAATCTCTTAAACAATGGAATTCTATTTTTAAACCGAATTGAACCTTGACTTTATTGTCGATACTTTTTTTCATTCATTATTTATTGTTTTGATCTGTCAAAAAAAATTTTAGGTTATGTTTATCAGGTAAACAGTAAAACGTAAACAAATCCAGAAAAATCATTTTTAATTCATTGACAGTTGATATCAGGGATAAAATTTGACCAAAATATGAAGAATATTTAATTTGTTCTTGTTTTGAATTTACTTTTTCGCAATATATAAGTTATAATAGAAAAATATGCGTGTGAGTATGAGTATTATTGTGCCAAAGAGTGTAAGTCGCATTTCGTATATATATATATATATATACGGCCTCAGGGACTTTTTAAGCAAGTTACCATTTAAAGAGGATAATCTCCCATAAAAGGAGGCGCCCTGTATTTTGTATTATATTCACGGCTTCTTGTATTTATACATATATATAATACAACATTCGTTGGATCAACTCCGACCACCCCATATGAAAAAGACAATGAGGGGGCTTTTTACGACAAGAAAAGAGAAAGGAATTTGCATTTCAAGACAAAGTACACTTGATGGTGATCTAAGTTCACTGAGAAAGTTCCTTGATTCCATTTTCAAGAACAATCCCCTCTTTAGAAAAAAAAAACAAAAACGAGGAAATGAATTCTTTTCCTGACAAAATGACATTTTTTCTAAAAGGTATTTTGTATATTTTTTAAGTTTTTATTTATTATTCTTATTATTATTACTATTTCTTATTACTTTTTTATTATTTTATTTTTACTAATAAAAATCATTCTTAGTATTTACTATTTCCTATTTATTTATTTTTTTATATATTTTATTTATTTGCATTTAAATTACAGCCTTTTTCTCTTTTCCAGACAAAATTACATTTTTCTAAAAGCAGGCATCACAGTTGAATGCAGACCTTTAGAAAAATAATTAACTAACATTCAAATAATTAAAATATTATTATTAATAATTTTTTCTAGAAAAACAAAAATTCTAATTCAAAACTTTCAATTTTTTCCATTTCTGACAATAATTAATTATTAAAAATAAAGAAACTATAACAAGGAAATTTAGTTAAAAACACTAAAATCCAATTATGTTTAAAAATTTACAAAAATTTTCGTCAAAATTTCAATTCTCTTTGTAAATAGTAAAATTCTTCTTCAAAATTCAATTATTTGCAAAAATTTTCCTAAATTCAATAATATTCAATATCTACTATTTTAATAAAATTCTCCAAAAGAATTCAATTATTTAAAAGAAATTTTATTAAAATTCTACGCAAACGTTTAATTATTTTCATAAATAATAAAATTATTTCACAGGAATTTTATTATTTACAAATTTTTTATAAATTGATTTAAAGAAGAATTTTAGCTATAAATTGTAGAAAATAATAATTGAATTGAAATGATGAAAATAATTTTGAAGAAGTTACAGTAAAAATATTTCTTACAGTAGAAAATAATGATCTTATCACTAAATGCAAATTTTTTCTTTTTTTTTTTTTAACAATTTTCATTATTTTAAATTCACTAATAGTTAAAATAAAAAAATTATTCTACAAAATTTTAATAAAATTCTTTGAATCAATTAAATTATTTTCAAAATTTTTCCGAAATTCAATTTACCTAAACAAAATTTGGATAAAATTCATCAGAAACATTCAATTATTTTAAATACTATCACTAAATCACTGAATAATTCAATTTTTTTCAAAATATTAATAAAATTCTTTAAAAGAATTCAATTATTTTCAAAAATTTTAATAAAATTTGGCCCAAGAATTCAATTATTTTTATAAATAATAAAAATGATCGCAGGATTTCAATTATTTTTAATACAATTTTTTAAAGAATTCCTTTAAATAATTTAATTATTTACAATTTTCATAAAATTTTTATTAAATTCTTTCTCAGAATGATGAATTTTTAGAAATAATTAAATTTTAAAAAGTTTTTAAATTGAAATATTTAAAAATTTTAATTGTTATAAAACTAATAATATTTAAATTTTTATTTTGAAAATGTATTAAAATTTATTATTTTTTCAAAAAATGATTTGTTTTGAAGAATTTTTATTTTAAAATGTCAACAAAGAAATGATTGAGTTTAGAAATGATTAGTTGTAATTTTTAGAAATAGTTAAATTTCATTAAAAATATTTTCATTCTTGAGAAAAAATAAATAAGTATTTAAATGGTTATTTAATAAAAATTATTGTTCAAGTTTTGAATGTAATTTAATTCAGAAATTATGAAAAAATTACAGTTTTCTTTGAAAAATTGTAATTAAAATTTTTTCAAAATAAGTAAAATAATTTAAAAAGATTATTTTCTAATTATTTAGAAATGTTGTCAAATTTAATTGAATTAAATTATCTAATTAATATTAATTAAAATTAAAATATTTTTGAGGAATTTTATAGTAAAATTTGGAAAATAATTGAATTTTGCAGAAATTTGGAATTGAAGCAGGAATTTTAATTTTAATTATTAGTCGGATTAGAAAAAAGTACGTAAATATTTTTTTATGAAAATTAGGAAAAAGTCAGAATCAAATTTTTGTGAATCGTCTAAGACGATTTTTTTAGTCGTAAAATTTTTCAATAGCTACTTTTTTTACTACTTTTTTCAGTTTTCGAGCTACTTTTTTCTACTTTTTTAATAATAATTATCAAGTGCAAAGCCTGCATTTGTTATTACTTTTTTATTATTTTACTTCTACTAACAATAATAATTATTAGTATTTACTATTTTTTATTCATTTATTTATTTTTATATTTTATTTATTTTAATTTATATCACAGCCTTTTTTTCTTTTTCAGACAAAATTACATTTTTCTAAAAAGTATTTTATGTACTTTTCCAATTTTTATTATTATTATTATTATTATTATTATTATTTGTTATTACTTTTTTTATTATTTTTACTAGTAATAAAATTATTAGTATTTACTATTTTTTACTTATTTGTTTATATTTTTATTTACATCAGAGACAGTTATGTTTTTAGTTTCTTTTTTTTTCTTATTGTTATTTCACTTATTTTACTCAACTTTAATTAATTATATTTATAATATATTCCCAAAAAATGAATCCCTTCTAAAAATTCGTAATTTTGTCTTTACTTTTAGTTTTTGCCTTGGTTTACTTTTATTGTTTGTTTTTACTTTTATTGTTTGCTATTATTTTTATTTTTTGTTATTACTTTTATTTTTTATTACTTTTATTTTTTGTTATTACTTTTATTTTTAAGTTATTACTTTTATTTTTATGTTATTACTTTTATATAATTGTCAAATTAATTTTTTTCCTTTTTTTTCTAATTTCAGAAAGTGTAAATTAATAAGTAGAAAAAAAAAATAATGAAATTGAGTTTGATCGAAAATTTAATAGAAAGTATCAATTTAATTAAATACATTAAATATTTGATTGCGTTTGATTCTAATTATATGAAAATTGAATGGTTTGTGTTTAGCGGGTGGTTTCAAAAAAAAGTAATTTTTTTCATTTATTACGAAAAAGCTTCCTTTACTTTACAGGTATATAAATATAAAGAAAAAAGACAAAGACCGGATGAATTGCGTAATTTATAAATGATTATCTGTCTAATTATCTATGTACTATCTTCTCTGCTCTTTCACTTTTATTCCCGATATGAAAAGTTTCAATATATATAGTAACATTTTTTTTTCTCTTTCATTTTTTTTCAAGAACTTTTTAAATTTTTACTCTTATTTATCAATTATTTTTTTTAGTCTTGTTCTCATCAAAAAATACCTTTTCAATTTTTTTAATATAAAAAATCTTTTTAATTTTTTTAATAAAAAATCTTTTCAATTTTTTTAATAAAAAATCTTTTCATTTTTTTTAATAAAAAATATTTTCAATATATTTATTACAATTAAATAAATTAAATTAATTAAAATTGGTTTTAAACAGATTATTTGGTTTTATAAAACAGTGATGTTTATTTATTTGTAATTTTTTTTTTTTTTTTGCAGATTGTTGCAGAACAATGTAAGCGTGTTGATTATTGCTGGGAAGTCGAGCTTATAATGTGCCATCGTTAATAAAATCTAGTAGAAAAAACACTATGGAAAGTGCTGCGCAGATGCAATCTTGTAATAAACGTCGCGTGGGTAGTTTAATATTACGTTACTTGTTTGTCAAGTAGTTCAATTCAAATTTTTAATTAATTTTTCCATTCTACTTCTCTCGTTTAATCCCTTTTCTCCATTACACGTAAATATTTTCATTCTATTCTTTTCTCTGATTTTTTATTCATTTTCTTTTATTTTCTTTCTTATTTTTCACTTTTTTATTTATTTTTATTTAATTTTATTTATTTTTATTTATTTTCCTTTATTTTCTTTTATTTTTCTTTATTTTCTTTTATTTTCCTTTATTTTCCTTTATTTTCTTTTTTCATTTATTTTTTTTTTCTATTATTTTCATTCTTATTTTTTTTGTCTAATTGTTTTCGTTTTATTTATTTCTATTTAATTTTTATTAAGTTAATAATTTTCCAACGTTTTCTATTTTAGATGAGTCACGAAAGGATAGCGAGGAAAAAAAGGAAAAGAGAAAAAAAAACGATATAGCACGTGTGTAATATGGAACTCTACATAACGTGATAAAAGAGCGCGGAAGACTTTCGCCGCTGTCGATTAGAAACTTCGTTTTCATTTGTAATAATGACGGTTAAATCGACGAAGACAGCGTTCGCTTTTCTCGGCGGAGCAATTTTTTTTTTTTTTATAAACAACCTTTTATTTTCAATTTTATTTTTAATTTTTTTTTTATTATTCCGAAAGGGATGAGTCACGTGCAATCCAAAAAGAGGCGCGCAAGATGAAAAATAAAACAAGGAGAAAAGGAAAAGGAAGGAAAAAAAACGAGAAATAAGAGACCAAGGTCGACGATATTGCCAACTAAGGACACTGAGCAAGGACTCTCTTGTTTTATCTTGTCTCAATTTTCATTTCACCAGAAATCATGAAGTTTCCTGGTGTCACTTTTATTTGCTTTATTTACGCACATTCTGATCATGAATTGGACATCAATCCTCGAAATAGAAAATGATTTGTTTTGCCAAGTCAGGAAGGAATAAACGCCTCACGCGTTTTCTTCGTGCAATATATTTTGAAAAATGAAAATGACTCTAAGGTCGATTAACTATAGAGGAAAAAGGTATTTTTATTTTTAGCTTACATTGAGTGAAAAATTTTACGATTTGAAATTTTCACGAAAAATGCGCCACAATTTTTATTTCGGTATTTTTTATATGGAAGAATTTTCTTTTGTCGAATAGTATTTCAAGTTTTATAGAGTATTTTTTTCTTTTTCTTTGTTATCTCTAAACTTAATTTTCTTTCGATTTTTTTCACTCTTTCTTTTTCTTTCTCTTTTCATTTCTTTTTCCTTTTCTTTTCTTTTTATTTCTTTTTTAATTTTTCTTCTCTTTTATTTTTTTTCTCCTTTTTGAGTTCACAGGCAATCAGATCATTGTCATTACGAAATGTTGAATTAATTTCAAAACCTCTTTATCATTGCACCAATCGAATTTGCTTGAGAATTGAGATCATTCAGTGACATATCAATGATCTAATTGCCAAATTGATCTGTCATCTCATTTTATTTGGAGGAAATTAAACTTAATTAGTATAAATAATTCGCTTTTTGTAATCATAATAATGAAGGGGTTCATTTTTCGAATATTCTTTCTCTCAAAAAAAGAGCCGAGTATTTGAAAAGAAAGAAGAAAGAATTTTTTTTTATTGAAAGAAAAAGATAAGATTTTTTGTCTCATTGACATTGTATCGAGGAAGCGGAAAGATTCGTCAGAAACCTATTTTTGATTGCAGATTTTATCTTATCGTATAAAATTTTTCATTTCTAAGACAATGACAAAAGTGCGCTTTTTTCGATTAATTTCTAATCGTAACAATTTTTAGTAATTAATCAAAAAAAAAAATTTTTTAATTTTTAATTAACTTTAATTTAAAAATTAAGCATTAAAAAAAAAATTTTTTTTTAGTTTTCAATTAACTTTATTTTAATTAAAAGTTAAACAAATAAAAAAATTTTTTTTTATTTCTTTAATTAAACTTAATTAAAAATTAAGCAAAAAAAAATTTTTTTATTTTTTAATAATTAACTTTACTTAATTAAAAATTAAGTAAATAAAAAAAATTAATAAAGAACGAAAAAATTAAGGAAATAAAGAAAAATCTCCACTTTTAAATAATATATTTGATTTTAATTAATTTTTGATTATTAAATAATTAATTAGATTTGGAATGTTATTTATTTTCTAAATTTGATAATTTTTCTATATTATTAGTAATTATTTTAATTAGTCTTTGTAATTCATTCAAATTAATATTTATTACACAATTGTTTGAAATTTATTTTTTGTATTTTCTATTTTACAGGTAAAAAAATAAGGAAGTTTTTAATTTTTTCTCCCTAAAGTTACTAAGTCAATCTTTCGACTCAATTTGTTCTTACTAAAATCTACAAAACTCGGGAAAAAAGTCGAATGCTTTTTGAAAAAAGGAATTAATCGAAAAAAAATTAAAAAAAGGAAAATCGAATAATTTTCGAAGACAAAGGTAAGAAAATCCTGATTATGAAAAATTTGTATTTTAAAAATAGAACAAAAGTACAAACTACAATTAAAATAACAAAAAAAGTAAAAGAAAATTGGTTCGTGAATTTAAATTAAATTTAAAAGATAAATAATGTTTAAATAAATTAAATTATAAGTTAAAAATTAACACTTATTTATTAAAAAAAAAAAAAACAATGACTAATATTCCTATTTTTCTTTGCAGGAACTCGAAAGTAATTTCTCCGGATCATGTGAATAGGAAACGAAAAACTGTCATCAATAGAATTGGATGATTGGTTTAATTTTTGACGATTAGAGGAATGAATTATCATGATGATCGTCGTCGAAACTCTTACCTAAGTCGCAATTATCCTGTGCCTGTTCACATCGCGAAACAACCCTGATAATTGCCCGGCCAGCCAATTGAACACAAACTGCCATCGCGACGTTCCTCTCCCCCTGTTCCTGGGAGATTTGTTGCACTTCCTCGGCATTATACGCTGGTGGTTTCATCTTATGTTATTTCCCCTCTTAATTTTCCTCCTCGTCACGGATCAGAGATTCAAAAAAAAAAACTCTCAAAGAAAGTGTGTCTTTCTCTCTCTCTCTCTCTCTCTCTGGATTCACAATAATTTGTGCCGCAGCGAATTATTTCCGTTCGTTGATGATGATATATTTCAGGTAACAAAAAAGATTTGTTTTTAAACACCAAAAAAACACAATTCAGTATCACACACAGTAATTCCTTTTTTTAATTAGTGGATTATTGAACTTTATCGATATTTATTATTATTCCTTGATATTTTTTTTAAATATTTGGTTTTGTTAGCACAATTTTAATTTCAACGTTCATTAATATTTTTACTTAGTTTTTTTTTTAAACTAGTTTTGTTAATATTTTTATTCTGTTACAACTTTATTCTTATTATTTATTTTCTATTTATTTTCTTTATTATTTATTTTTTTTGTTACTGTTTCCCTTCTGCAGATTTTTTATTAGAAAATTTTTAACTATGCTAATAATTTTTTTTTTTTTTTGCTTTTTCTTGTTTTAGAACCGAAAGGCTCCTTCGGAATCAACTTAAAATGAATTAAAGGATCCGTAGCTAGCCAAAAGCGGTTTCTTTTTTTTTTAATTTGATTGGGAAGGCAACCGAAACCTTTCGCGGAGACGTTGCCTTGCACTGATGAGTTTCAATATGTTCGGTGCTATTTAAGCCCTCGCACTCGCTCCCACCAGGAGATCAGCTGACTTGATCCCTTCTCTCTTACTCTTTGTTTGAAAACAACTGTAGTCTACGGTGACCACGTGGAGATCGCGAGATACAACCTGTCAATTCATAATTTTTACTGATTTTTTCCGAAAATCTCTATTGTCCCATGAAACAAACGATTGGCAAGTGTTCAAAATTGTTTTTTTGGTTTCTTATTGTTCACTCAAATTTTAAGGGTGAAAATTTATTAATTTTGGGTAATTGAGAAGAAGAATTAAATTAAAATATGGGCTGTTGATAAAAAAAATTACAGAAAAAATAAATTTTAGTTATTTTGTAATAAAAAGGCGGGTTTTTTTACTGATCGGACCTTTTTATTAAGAAATAATTAAAAAAACGGTTTTAAAAAAATTAATTTAGTAAATTTTACTAAATTTACCAAAATTTAATAGAAAAATTCTATAGAAAGTAATTCAAAATAAGAATTAAAATCTTCAAAATTGATAAGATTATTTTTTTTCTTGCTATTTTTTTCAAAATATTTTTTTAAATTGAATATATTATTTTAAAAAATTTTGAGGAGTTTTTTTTTTTCTTTTGTCAAAAAATATTTATTCTCCAATCTAAATAGAATTGTCTCATTCTTTTTTTTTCATGCTTCTATTTTAATTTCAGCATATTGGGATTTCCTGCTTGTCATCAATTCATAGTGGCCAAACGTATTTTACTTTGTGTAACTCAATTTTCTCGGCAAAGTGCCTACTGCGACAACTTGATTTTCAGTTACTTATTCGTCAAGTTTCCATATAAATAATGAATCAAGGTAAATATTCCATTTCATTAATACAGTTGTTTATAATATATTTCCCCTCTTTTTTTGTTTTTTTCAATTTCTTTATTTTTATTTATTTTTTTTTTAATTTTCGTATAAATTTTAACACAAATTTAATTATTTTCAAAAATTCTTCGAAACAATTGAATTATTTTTATAAATTGTAAAATTCTTCCAAAAAATTAAATTATTTTTATAAATTGTAATAAAATTTTTCTAAAAAATTCAATTATTCTCAAAAGTTTTTTTTTATAAAATTAAAATAAGTATATAATTAATTTTTTTTGCAGGAAGAATATTTAGAGAAGAAATCGTCTGGAGTGTTTTGGCAAAATTGCCAAAAAATTTCTCATCCGGACAAAGAAAATGTTGAGGCACATCGAGAGTTTGCTTTGAGGTCGGAAGAAGAATCGTCAAGTGAAGATATATGCACGATATTTAAGAATAAAAAAAGAAAAGGAAAAAAATGTCCACTCGCCTCGAAAATTTTCCGAACGAACAAGGAAAGTCTTTGACCTTTTTCCCTCTATTTTTTCAAGTAAGTTTTCATTTTTCAGATTTTACTTTCCATATATAATAATCGAAACAAAAAAAATATATATATATTTTCACCAAAAGGAAAATATTTTGAAAATTAGAATTTTTTGGCTGATGAAATTCTTTGAGTTTATTAAATTAGTAACAATTTATATTTTCCAAAAATAAATAATTTATTTTAAATAGGTATTTAAAATTCTTTTGACGAATTTCAATAAAAGTTTTAAGAATAATTTTATTTTTCGAGAAATTAGATTAAAATGGAATTAAAAATAATTGAATCTCTGTAAAAAATTTGATTGAATTAAGAAAAGTTTTTAAACATAATTGAAATTTTGCCAAGAATTTTATCAAAATTTTTGAAAATAATTAAATTTCGGAGAAGAATTTTATTATTTATAAAGATAATTGAAATTTTAACGATAATTTTGTTTAACTTTTGACAATAATTGAATTTCTGCGAAGAATTTTTATTACTTTTGAAAATAATTGAATTCTTGAGACGAATTTTATTTATTTTTTTTTAAATAATTGAATTCTCGTGAAAAATTTTATTATTTGGGAAAATAATTGAATAGGTAATTATGAAGAATAAAGAAAGAATTTAGCAAATTTTTCAAAAAATAATTTAATTTCTGAGAAGAATTTTATTATTTATGAAAATAATTGAATTCTTGCGAATAATTTTATTTAATTTTTTTTTTTTATAATTGAATTCTTGCGAAGAATTTTATTTGTATTTTTTTTGAATAATTGAATTTCCGTGAAAAGCTTTGTTATTTGGAAAAATAATTCAATAATTGTGAAAAATTAAAGAAAGAATTTTGCCATTTTTTGCCAAGAATTTTACTAAAATTTTTGAAAATAATTGAATTTTTCAGAAAAATCTTATTATTTATAAAGATAATTGAAATTTTAACGACAATTTTTTTTTTAACTTTTGACCATAATTGAATTTCGGGGAAGAATTTTATTATTTTTGAAAATAATTGAATTCTTTAGACGAATTTTTTAATAATATTTCTTTTTAAATATCTAATTAAAATCTTTTGTGAAATTTTATTGAAATAACTTAATTCTTTCAAGAAATTGAATTTCTTTGATGAATTTTAATAAAATTTTTAAGAATAATTACATTTTTCGAGAAATTCCATTAAAATTGTATTAAAAATAATTGAAATTCTGCGATGAGTTTTGTTATTTATGAAAATAATTGAATTCTTGCGAATAATTAAAAAAAAAATTTTTAATAATTGAATTCTTGTGAAAAATTTTATTATTTAGGAAAATAATTGAATTCTTCTGTCTTAAAGATTAAATTTATTAATTTTTTTAAAAAATAATTGAATTCTTGAGAATAATTTTATTTAATTTTTTTTAATAATAGAATTCTTGTGGAAAATTTTATTATTAGGGAAAATAATTGAATTCTTCTGAATTAAAGAAAGAATTCAAGAATTTATTAATTTTTTAAAAATGAATTGAATTTCTGAGAAGAATTTTATTATTTATGAAAATAATTAAATTTTTGCTAAGAATTTTATTTAATTTTTTTTTAAATTACTAAATTCTCGTGAACAATTTTATTATTTGGGAAAATAATTGAATTCTTGTTATGAAATTTTATTAAAATTTTTAAAAGTCGGTAATTGAATTGTTGAGAAGCATTTTATTATTTATACGCGAAAATAATTGTATTTTAAAATTGAATTAATTTTGAAATATTTAAGAAAGTCAATTAATAATTTATATTAATTAAACAATTATTGAAAAAGGTAATAAATTAATAATAAATTCTTCACTAATTAATGATTAATTTAATTATTATCAGTAATATTGATTCGTTAATATAAATTTATCAGATTAGTTTACTTATTTATAGTAAGTAATGATTAATTAATTTATTTATTTATAGTAATTAATGATTAATTAATTTATTTATTTTTAGTAATTAATGATTAATTCATTTATTTTTAGTAATTAATGTCTAATTTATTTATTTTTAGTAATTAATTATTAATTTATTTATTTTCTAGTAATATTAATGATTAAAACTAAGTAATAATTAATTTAATAATTCATATTTCGCAGTGAGAATTAATAAAAAATTAATTTCCCGAATATTATTCTTGTGACGAAATTTTCGCATTGAATGTCGCGTGATTAATTTACTATTTAAATGATTAATTTAATAGCTCCCAGTGATATTTCTGAAAAGAAAAAATTAATCTCCAGAATTATGTATTATATTCTCGTGTCGAAATTGGTGAGATGGAAATTTTTGCTTTTTCCGGAGGGGAATAATTGGAAGTAGCGACGAAAATGTTTGGAAAGGAAGAAAAGTCAGTAGTATTAGTTGGCGGTCTTTGCTCTTTATTCCTTGTGTGTTGGCCGACCGAAGGCCCAAGAGGGATAAAATGTTTATATTCTCCGGTATGTTTGGCTCGTGGCCAAGAAATACTGCGCGTGCAATTAGCCTCCAAAAATAGAGTCGTCGACCAAAATCCCCCATGTCTTTGGTCTTCGAACGGCCTCACGACTTTTGCATCCAATTGATATATACTCAGAATGTCATTAACACTATTTTTTTTTATTTTATTTAAATCCAACATTTTTTTTTTCTCTCGATTCAAATGTGACTCGAGAAAAAGGTCAATCGTACGTCTTTTTTTTATTCACCTTCCATCTCAGTTTCTAATTTTTTCACACTTTTCCTTTTTGTATCATTTAATTTTTTTCTTCTCTAAGTTTCTGATTTTCTGATCTTGCAATTTTCTAATTTTTCTAATTTTCGAATTTTCCAGATTTCAATATTAAAAAGTAAAAAGTATTTCTAATCAAGTAAATTGGAAAAATTTTTTTCAATACAAAACTTTGTAAATTTGCCAAGAAAATTAATGGTTTTTTTAATGAGTAATTTATTGGGGATCGAGCGAGAAATATTGGAACGAGATCAAAATAATTATTTTGACAGACTTTTTGGTTTTTGTTTGTATATAATTTTTTTTTTTTTTAATAAAAATCTGTTACAAAGAATATTATTTTCGCGTGATAAAATATAATTTCAAAGTAGAGACGTCATTTTTGATTATTTTACGTCATATTCTTTTCTTTTTTTGCACAAAAATTTCGTGGGCGGATTATTTCCGGTTTTTGTCTTCTCTTTTTTTTCTAAATCTCTTTCTCTCTCAATTTCTCGTGAAACGTGGAAATTTAGTTTGAAAAACCTTGGCTCAACTCGACGCACGAAATCAAAAGAGGGACTTTGACTTTGGTCTTTGTGTGTCTTTTTGCGTCTTGTCCGAATTTCGTTCTATTTTTTCTTTTTTTCCCACATTTCCCCAGAATTAAAAGTGTCGCGTTTATAAAAGAAAAAAATTGCGCACTTAATTTTTATTTTTGGAAGAAATTTGTTTGAAAAAGAAAAAGATTATTATCGTTTTATGAAGTTTTTATTTGCCAAAAAGCACAATTCTTTTTTTTTTACACAAAGGCGAAGAATAATAAAACTTTTATATAATTCAAGTTTCTTAAATATATAATATATTTTTTTTTTCATACGTCACGATCATTGAGTTTTGAGGCCATTTAATTGAAATATCACTATTTTAATAATTGTATATGTATATCTGAACGTTTTCTACTATTTGGACTATTATTTTTAATCTTTAGAATCTTTAATATCGATTTTTTTTCTGCCTAACATTATTAATTGATACTTACAAGTTATTAAAAATCATATAGTTTCGTTGATATAACACAGCAAAAATTGGTGTAATCTTACTTTGTACGTTTAAAGAATTTAAAAAATATTTCTACAAAATTGGTATTTAAAAAAATGGAATGTATTTGAGTAAAATTAATTATAAATAATTTATAATATTAATTACTAAAAACTAAAAGTAATAATACTCAGTAAAATAATACAATAAGTAAAAAGAAATCTAACTTTCCTCTAACTTATAATAATTGTTCCTAATTCATAAATTATTAAATAAAAAGTAAAATTCTTCACTAAATATTGTATAATTAATATAATTAATAACCAATAATTAATAATTAATAACTAATAATTAATTTAGTAAACGTGCTGCATTTAGTGAGATCTAGGAAATAATTTTTCTTTAAAGAGTATCTACGATTTTAAGTTCGTGTAACAATAAAAATAGAAATTTGTCAAAATTAACTTTATAAAAAATAGAAATTAACTATTATTTTAACGTTCAGGTAATATTTTCTTTTTAAATTGCACTCTTTCCCTAAAAATATATCTTAAATTTTTGGTGCTAAAAACGACACTATTTATATTTATTTCTAATCGTCAAAAACCGATGAGTATTATTCGATAAAATTAATTCTCTATTTTACAATTATTTTTACTCATTTAAACTTTTTAAAAAAAGTGATTCATTTAAAGATAATTTTAATGAAAATTATTATTAATTATTATCCAGGATTGCCACAGGTCAGGGAATTCAGGGAAAAGTCAGGGATTTTTATTTAAGAACTGGAAAAAATTAAATTTTCCGGATTCATAATTAGTTTTATTTTATTTTTTAATATACACTCGAATCTTGTTATAACGAATCTCGTTACAACGTTCTCTCGTTACAACGAACATTAAAACTCTCGATACAACGACAAAAAAAAACACGAACGAATTTAAGAATTTAATTTAACCAAAATTTTGGTTAACTTAAAAAAAACGACTAAGTTAATCAAACCTTAACTTTATTTAACCTAAAGAATCTAGTGATCTGATTATTATTAAAAATTTTTACTTTTTCTTTAAACTGATTCCATAATGCAGAAACTTTTAATATAAATAAACATACTTTACGAAATTTTTTACACGTATTTGACGTTTTGTTCTGTTAATCACAGATAAATTCATGTGTTTTAATAGAACGTGAAGTAGGATTCCTCCTTCCGTCGTAATATCGAGATTTTGAAGTCCCGAGATCGTCGTTATAACGAGAATCGAGTGTATATTAAATTAATTATTGAAAATCATGGATTTATAGAAGAATTTTAGTTAAAAACACTAAAAAAAAATTGTATTTTAGAGAAGTTACAAATGTTTGCAAAAATTCAATTTTGTTCAAAAAATTTTTAAAAATTCTAGTCAAAATTTCAATTATCTTTAAAAATAATAAAATTCTTCTTCAAAATTCAATTATCTTTAAAAATAATAAAATTCTTTTCCAAAATTCAATTATTTTTATAAATAATAAACATTTCATAGGAATTAAACAATTTACAAATATTTTATATAAATTTTTTCGTAATAATTCAATTATTTTCATAAATAATAAAAGTTTTTACAAAGATTTAATTATTTTCATGAATAATCAAACTTATCATAAAATTTTAATTATTTTTAATACAATTTTAACCGAATTTCTCGAAAAATGTAATTTTTCTTAAAAATTTTATTAAATTTAAAATTCGTCGAAAAAATTCGATTATTTAAAAATATGTTGATAAAATTCTTTATGAGAATTCAATTTTGAAATAAAATTCATTTATTCAATAATTTTTTCATTTTTTTATTTAAATAATTGAATTCTAGTAGAATTTTCTAATAAAAATTGATTTAAAAATGAATTTCAGTTCAAAATTAAAAATAATTTATCACTGTTCATTTATTTCTTTCGAAGAACTTTAATAAAATTTTTTAAATTAATTACATTTTTCGAAGAATTTACTTAAAATTGCATTAAAAATAATTGAAATCCTAAGAAGAATTTTATTATTTAGAAAAATTATTGAATTCTTGCAACGAATTTTTATTAAATTTTTTTTGAATTATTGAAAACACGAAAAAAAATTTAATTTTGGAAAAGTTACAAATTATTGCAGAAATCCAATTATTTCAAGAGTAATACATAATATTCTTCGCAAAAATTCAATATTGTCAAAAAAATAATCAAATTCTTCTTAGGAATTCCATTATTTTCACTAATAATAAAAATCATCGCAGAATTTCAATTTTTTAAAAAACAATTGAATTCTTGCAAAGGATTTTATTATATTTCTTTTAAATAATTGAAATCTTGGGAAGAATTTTATTATTTAGGAAAACAATTGAATTCTTGCAACGAACTTTATTAAATAACTTTTAAATAATTGAAATCCTGTGAAGAATTTTGTTATAATTAGGAAAACAATTGAATTCTTGCAATGAACTTTATTAAATTTTTTTTAAATAATTGAAATCTTGTGAAAAATTTTATTATTTATAAAAATAATTGAATTCTTTTGAGAAATTTTATTAAAATTGTAGATTTTGAACATTTTTTTTAATAATTATTTGTGTTAAAAATAATAATTTTAATAAAAATAATTGAATTCTTTTGAGCAATTTTATTAAAATTGTAGATTTTGAAAATTTTTTTTTTAATTCTTTGTATTAAAAATAATAATTTAAATCATAGGAAAAATTTTATTATTTATGATAATAATTAAATTCTTACAACAAATTTTATTAAATTTTTTTTAAATAATTTAATTTTTTTTTTTTTTTTTGAAAATTTTATAGAAATTTAAATTATTAAAAAACATGAAGATAGCGATTGATGAAAGAAAAAAAAAGTTAAAATTTTGTCTGGAAATCAGGGAAAAAGAAATTTAATTTTTTGTGGCAACCCTGTAATCAATTATTATCAATTATTATCAATTTCGCATTATTTTTCTAATTAACAATATTATCAATTAGAAAAACTGTTAAATAATTTTTTTTATGGAATTAGCTATTTTTTTTTTTAAATCGTATTTAATAAAAGTATTTTATTTATTATTTGAAAAAATATTTTTTCTTATACTTAAAAAAAACTCCTGCTATAATTAATATTTTACTAAATTGATTCTTTTAATTTTTTTTAGAATACAAAAATGGTTAACAATTTATTGTTAAAATTTATAATTCTTTGTATATTTTTATTTTCATTTGTATTTTTTAGTTTTTAATTTAATAATTCCATTTTTTTGCAATTTAATTGAAATTGAAAATTTCACTGTTTCCTTTTGAAAAAATATTTAGACAATAATTTTTCAATAATTTCAAGAATAATGAAAAAATTTCAATAAAAAACAAATTTGATGGCAAAAATTCTAAAAAAAAAAAATTGATACACGAAAGAAAAAAATGAAAATAAAAATCAAATCAGGACAATTTGATTATTAATATTGACGATTTTCATTATATAGTTTGAATTATTATAATAGGCACGAGCTCTATAACGTAATGAATCAAGTTTGCTTTGATAGAATATAGAGAAATGTGCTCCTAGTTTGATATATTTTTTTTTTGGATAACATTAAGTGTTCCTTGAAATTGGAAATTGACTTACGTAATTACAAGAGAGCTTTTGCAGGCAATTATTACACCTAGAAAAAAAATAATAATTCAATTTCCATTTACAAATTTTTGTCAATTTTAGGCCGATCAAAAGCTTCTTGCGCGTGCTGTAAACCTGTGCAATAGTGTAACAATAAAACACTTAATGCTTGAACTCTTAAATCACTTTGACCAATCAACTTGATTGAATCCGATTCGCAATTTTGTGATAATTCAACTCTTGAGGTAGTTTCCACGTCAAGTGCAGTCTTCAGTTTCGTTATCTAAAAAGAAAAGAAATTTTTTTATTAATTCACAGTGTTCAATAGAGAAAAGAGGGAAAAACAGAAAATGAATAAAATAAAAAATAAATAAAAATAAAAAAATAAAGTAAATATTTTCATTAATTCACAGTATTCAATAAACAGAGATAAAATTCTTCAAAAACATTAAATTTTTTTATAATAAAATTTTCACATGAATTGAATAAAAAAAATGAAACAAGAAAACGAGATTAAAATAGTGAATTGATTTTTAATTTCCAATATAATAAAAATCGAAAACTCACCATAGAATTGATTTTATTGATTCGTTCCTGTGGCTCGAGATATTTGTAGAGATACTGTCCAGTATCTTTGGCTTTTGTCATTAGTCCATCATCTAAATCCCCAGCGATTAATGATGAAGCGACACTTGGCTCAGCACCTTCTAATAGTTCAGGATTTATTCCCAATCCACCGGCGAGTGAATTCTAAATTGTTCAATTTTTATCATATATGTATTTAAAAATTTTTTCCTCTCTCCTTCTCTCTTATTTTTCTCAATCCATTCACATTAGATCTCAAAATCCTAAGATCATATTCACGAAAATTATTTCACCAAAAAACGAAATGAAAAATAAAAACTATTCACTATTTGTTGCACATGTCAAAAAAGCCACACAAAAAATGCATTGCTTTTGTTTTTCACTATTAATTTTTTTGTTTTTGAGAAAGCGGTGTAAGCGTCAAATGCGTCAAAGAATCCACAAAAAAGCAGTCCCAAGATTTTTTGTTGTTGTATATTTTTTAAAATATTCGCAAAATGCTGCGAGCATCCTTTTTCATTTTTTTTTTTTTTTAATAATAAAATTCATCCCGTGATAAAGCCAAATTTCATAAGCAGCCTCTATACTAAAATTGAATAAAAAAAAAAACAATTGAAAAATCAAAATATGCCAAAGAAATTATTTAATTACTAATTACTAAGTATAAAAAAATTATTTAACTAATTTGCTACCAAATTTTTGTTCATAAAAATGCAATCAATTGGATGAAATTATTTTAAATTATTTAAAATTTTGAATAATTAAATAATGAAGTAATTAAATTTCAAATTATCTAATTAATTAATTTTGATTTTGCTTAATTAAATAATTTGAAAATAATTTCTTTTTCTACTGAATAAAAAAATTACTCAAAATTTTCTAGTAATTAAGTTTTTTGTTTTCTAATAGAATAAAAAAGTAAAATTTTTTAGAAAATCAATTTTTTTCTTTTTAATTCTAAATAATAAAAAAGCAAAAAATATTTTTCTACTTTATAATTAATAATTGAGTAAAACATATTTTTCTAATTATAATTGATTAAAAAATAGTTTTCTGTTAATTAATAATCGAGCTAAAACTTTTCTATTAATTAATAATTGAGCAGAAAATATTTTTCTATTAATAATTGAGTAAGAAATATTTTTCTATTAATAATTGAGTAAAACATATTTTTCTAATTATAATTGATTAAAAAATAATTTTCTATTAATTAATAATCGAGCTAAAAATTTTCTATTAATTAATAATTGAGTAAAAAACATTTTTCTATTAATAATTGAGTGAAATATATTTTTCTATGAATAATCGAGTAAAAACTATTTTTCTACTAATAATTAATTAAAAAATATTTTTTTATAAATAATAATAGTGTTGTAAATATGTTTCTGTCAATTAATAATTGTTTAATTATAAATTAATAATTAAGTAGAAAAAAATCCTTCTATAATAATAGAAAAGTAAAAATCGATTATTTTTCCAAAAAAGAAAAGTTCAACAATCGAGTAATAAATAATTTAATAAAAAATATTTGAAAAGAAAAAATTGTTAGTAAAGCTCATTCTTCATGCTCGATGCACAGAAAAAAAGCATTTTAATTAAGGAAAAAGAGAGAAATACGCCAAGATATTAATTAAAAATTAGGAATGTATTAATATTTTTCTTAAATTTGCAAAATTGATTCGTAATATCGAGAAAAAATTCAATTTAAAAGAGAAAAAAAAATTTGAAAATATTAATAAGATTAAAAATAATTGTACAAAAATTAGAGAAGAAAAAAAAATTACAAAATAGATGTTTTGGAATAAAAAAAAAATTTGAAATACAATTACAATATCTTTTTAATTGTTTTCAGCTCCATTCTTTTTTTGTTTTTTTTTTGGCAAAAATCTTGGCTGCTTTCTCTTCAGAGGAAGCAAAAGTGTAACCATCGATCTACCTTGCGGGATGCGCAGGGACTTTGGGGAAGACTTCTAGATGCCAAACCAGTACCAGCGCTCGGTGGGGCCAAACAACTAGTACTCCCGGCCTTCTTTAAGCCCAACAGTGTGTTTGCTATGCTGGCCTTCATAGCCATCATAGGCGCCTAATCAAGTCACCAACGTAATCAATTTTTCTTTTCCACTCTTTCATTCTCTTTGTTTTTTAATATTAATAATAATAATAATTAATCCCTTAAATACAAATATACTTTCAATTATTTCATTTCAAGAGGATTGAACGAAAGCCGAAACAAGACGAGAAAAAAAAACCAATAACCCTCCCAAGAATGAAAAAAGAAATTTTTTTAGAAAGGAAAATTTTTTTGTTAAAAAATATCAAAATTCAATAGGAAATTATTATTATCATCTGTACTAATTATAACACCAAAGATTAAAAAGAAATTAAAGTTTTGAATAATAAAATTCGAATTTTTTTCTATTCTTCTTTTATTTTTTTATAAATTAATTTTCATTGATTATGAATATTCTAAAAAACGGAGCAATTTGTATTTGAAATAAAAAAAAATTTCGATTTCCATTCCTGGAAGAAAACGAATTTCATTCGTATAGAAAATACTAAAAAGTCAAAATTAAAAATACATTTTACTTTTTTGTGTACTTTAAAGAAATTCGATCCTCTTGGTCATTAGTTAAAAAAGAAAAAAATGAAAAAAAAACAGTAATATAAAAATAAAAAAGAAATAATATTGATAATAATACAATAATAGTAAAACAAAAATAATAATGTAATAAGAGAGAAAAGTAAAAAATAATAAAAAAATAGAAAAAATAATTAATTATTCTATGAATTATTTATTTTTGTATTTAAACAATTGAATTCCGATAAGAATTGATTTAAAAAAGAATTTTAGTTAAAACTTTAGAAGATAATTAGAATTTATTTAGAATTTGTTTAGAAATAATTAGGATTCTTTAGAAATAATTAAGTTTCAAAAAGTTTTTAAATTTCAATCTTTGAAATTCTAAATGCTGTAAAAGTATCATTTAATATTTAAATATAAAAAAATTATTAATTTGTTAGCTTCCTTAAAAATTCAAAGTTTTGAATAATATTATTCAAAGTTTCTAGAAAAATAATTGAATTTTGGAAGAATTGCAGTACAAATTTTTATAAAAAAATTTTCCCATGATTTTACATTGAAAGTATTTCGTAATTTTAAGCCAATAAAAAACAATATGTATTTAAATATTTATTTATTTAAATTTAAAAGATTTAATTTGGAAATTCTGAAAAAAATTAGCTTTTTAAAAAAAGTAATTAAAATTTTTTGAAGATATACTTGAATTCCCAAAAATAATTTAGAAAAATTAAAACAATTGGAAATTTTGTTATATTTTGTATTTTAAAGAATTTTTTTTTCATCTTCAAAATTATCTATTAATACAATTGTTCTTTTTGAAAAAACATTTTTTTTTTTTGAATTTACAAAAAATATTCTATTTAAATAATTCAATTCTCGTCGTTGAATTTTGATATAGGAATTGATTTTAAAAAATTACAGTTTTAATTTTAGAAAATAATTGAATATTTAAAATGTTATAAGAAACTTTAGGAATTAATTAGACTTTAAAAAGTTTTAAAATTAAATTCCTTGAAAATTTAAGGAAAGCAAAAGTATAAAAATATTTAAATTTTTATTTTAAAAAATTATTAATTGCATGTATTATTTTTCTTTAAAAATTCTTAAAGTTTTTCAATAATTTTTTTCAAAAATTCTAAAAAAAAATAATTGAATTTTGAAAGAATTATAGTTGTAATTTTTAGAAATAATTAAATTTCATGAGGTTTTCTTATTGAAATTTTAATTTCTGTGGAAAAATAAATAAGAACAAGTTTGTAATTTTTTGTTTAACAAAAAGTTTTGAATAACGTAATTTAGAAATTCCGCAAAAAAATAAATTTTATTTGTTTACTTTTAAAAACTATTTTGAAATATTAATCGTATTTTTTAAGAATTCTAATTAAAAATTAGGAAAATAATTGAATTTTAAAAGAATTTAGAAGAAACTTATTATTTAATCAAAAATATTCAAGTTGTTGTTAGAAATATCTTGAATAATTAAATTTAATAAAAAACTGTTAGAAAAGTTATATTTTTTAAAAAATGAAGAATTTTTATTAAATTTTAAAAATCAAAATTTCACGCGCGCGTTTAGTTTTGCTAGTAAAAAATAATAAAAGAAAAATAAAATAAAAAAAATAAATAAATAAATAAAAAGAATATAAAAATAGTAGAATAAAAATAATAAAATAAGAATAGTAAAATAAAAACAATAACGAAAAATAATTTAAATGGAAAAATTACACAATATTAATATTAATTTGCTAATGCTAATAATAATATAATACTAATTATAATATTGACGTAACTAAAATAGATTAGGATAAAGGTGCAAGCCTGAAAAGAAACCTTCACCTTCACGAGTGCAAGTGATGATATTTTATTGTCAACAGTATAGTAAATCATGCTTAACAATTTGTATAGATTCACGTGACACCGAGTGTAAAAATCGAGAACCCGTGTAAGAAAAGTGCAAAGATTGTTATTTATTTATTTTTTTATTTCACACACGAGCCTCGTACTTTCACTTTTTTAATTAATAGTATTCAAATTCATTAAAACTGATTTTTTTCCATAATAAATACGGTTATGAAAACATTTTATATCCACTCTTTAGTAATTCCATATATTTTTTACTCGAGTTTTAAAGCTTTTAAAAAATTGCTTTACTTTTATAACATTCAACATCATAAAAAGACTTTTTTTTCTTCATAGAATAGAATTTATTTATTTAATTTATATTAAAATATAAATTTTTCTTTCATACTTTTAATTTATTTTTCAATTATTTTGAAGTTGTCTTATATTTTATTAATAAATATATTAATTTTATAAATTATTTATTTTATAGATTGAATTATATAATAAATTAACTACAATATTCTATATTATAAATTATAATATTCTATTATAAATTTAACTGTAATATTTTATTACTTATTACAAATTAACTATAATATTATATTATAAATATTTAATTTCCTAGAAAGTTGATTAATGTAAATAATTATAAATTACAAAATATAATTCACGTGTGTAAATTTTTTTCTGTAATATATAAAAAGAACATTTTTGAAAATATATTTCTTTGGAAAATATCAATAAATAAACGTGGATATGAAATTTGATAGTAATAGGAAGTTATCATCTTTCAGCCTCTTAAAATGTAAAATTTAAAAATATTGACTAGAATTCTTCTTTTGGTTTCTTTTCCCTTACTTTTGTACAAAATTTACAATTTATTACTATTTTTTTTCTTCCTTCTTCTTCTTTTTTTTCTTTGCGATTTGTAAATGTGTATCAATTCGCGACATTTTTGATTATAAATTAAAAAAAAAAAGAAAAGAAAATATTTTTGCTTTTCCTCAAATCGAGAAACTAGAATATCAAATTATATGGTACTATAGCAATTATTATTATTAATTGTAATAATAATAATAATAATAAAAATACGGCGATTGTAGTTTACTAATAGTATTGTAAAATACTTTGCTACGTGCCGAATACCTGAACATTTTCTTCGCAACCTGTAAGAGATATTTCTGGTCCCGTCTCTCCGCTAATGATGTTCGTTTCACTTTCGTCAGCTTCAAATGCCGCGAGACTTTCAGCACCGCATGGTCCTGCCGCAAGACAACGGGACTCACACTTTTTGTGACACACTAAACCGCAATCGCGGCATTGAACCGCGTCCTTTAACCAAATCTGAAATTTTTCCAAAAGTAAGAAAATTTTGGACTTTTTTGAGAAAATTGAACAAAAAAGTTGTAACTTTTTTTGTAATAATGAATAAATTATTGACTAATAATAATAATCAATGATTGTTAACTATAATTATAAGTATTCATTATATTAATGATAATTACTATTAATTATTCTTTTCAATTATGATTCTTATCACTAAAAAGAAAATAATTCGATTTCCCTTTTGGTGATAATAATCAAAAGGATTTTTTCTTAGAATATTACTGATTTACAGGAAAAAAAAAAATAAAATTAATGAGTAATTGTAATTATAGTATTACCTTTTTTGTACAAAAATCACAATGAGTGGCGCGATGAAAATGTGTTCGGATAAAATCATGCTTCTTAATTACATGCTCTTCATTGGCAACTGCTTGCGATTTGGCCATCTCCCCGGATCCTTTCTTTATACTATCGTCAGTGGATTGTTTCTGTGAATTTGTCGACATCCAACCATATGACAATAAAATATCTCCATAACACAGCGTTGGATCAAATCCCGAATATCCTTGAAGCTTCGAGTACACCGTATTTGTAGCAGTTGCTAAAAATAAATAAATTAAATTTATTTATTTATTTATTTAAGTTTGGACTGACAAACTTAAAACAATTCATTGTTGTCAATTAGAAAATAATTTTTCCAAATTTTAATAAAATTCTTCGAAAAAATTGAATTATTTTTTAATATTTTTATTAAAATCTTTATAAATAAGAATTCAATTACTTTTAATACAATTTTAATAAAATTATTCGAAAAAATTGAATTCCCTATTTTCTAAAATTATTTTTAAATTCTTCTCAGTAATTTCATAATTTTCATACAATAAACTATTTTTATAAAATTTTTTATAAGAATTGAATTATCTATTTTTAAAAAATTGTAATAAAATTCAATTATTTTTAAAAATGTTAACAAATTAACAAATTCTTCGAAAAAATTCAATTAATTTCGAATATTTTGTTAAAATTCTTTGTAAGAATTTAATTATTTTCCCTACAATTTCAACAAAAAAAAATTTAATTATTTCAGTTTCAAAATTTACGAGTTTTAATTGTAAACAATTTTGTTGAATTAATTTTTCTTATAATTTTTTATTAAATTTAATCAAAAAATTCGAAAATAATTTAATTCCTTTGAAAAATTTTTGAAAATCCTAATTAAATTATTTTTGAATAATTTCTTTGAATTTTTTTAAAATAATAGAATTTTTTTAATAATTTTAATTGAAAATTCGTAAGTAATTGAATTCTATGAAGAATTTATTTCAAGTTTTTCAAATAATCATGTTTGTTAACAATTAAAATTAAATTCTTCTCCGAATTTCATTGTAATTTATAAAATATGTGATTGGATTCGTTCAAAGAATTTTATTAAAATGTATTGAAAATAATTGAATTCTTCCGAAGAATAGACACAATTAAAAATTTGACAATAATTGAATTCCTTCAAAAAATTTCTCTAATTTTTCGAATAGATGATCGATTTTGTTGATAATTATAATAAAAAAATCGAATTGCTTTGAATTTTCTTAAAATTGTATTGAAAATAATTAAATTCCTGATAAGAATTTTAATAATTTATAAAAAATAATTTAATTCTTGTGGAGAATATTACTATTTATAGAAATAATTGAATAGTTTCGAAGAATTTATTTAAAAATTATAGAAAATAATTGAAATTCTGCGAGGAGTTTTATTATTTATAAAAATAATTGAATTATTGCAAAGAATTTTATAAAAAAATTTTAAATAATTTGTTTGCAAAAAATGTATGTCAATTCTTTTTTTAATTGAATGTTGGAGTAGAATTTTATTAAAATTTTTGAAAATAATTTTGAATTTTAGCGAAGAATATTATTATTTTTCAAAATATTTGAATTCTTGTGATGAATATTGTTATATATGAAATTAATTAAATTTTGCAATAGTTTTATTTAAATTCCTGAATACAATCGAAATTTTGAGAATTTGAAAAAAAAATTATGAAAATAATTGAATTTCGACGAAGAATATTATTATTTTTGAAAATATTTGAATTCTTGTGATGAATATTGTTATTTATGAAAATAATTAAATTTTGTAATAATTTTATTAAAATTCCTGAATATAATTGAAATTTTGAGAATTTGAAAAAATTTTGAAAATAATTGAATTTCGGCAAAGAATTTTATTATTTTTGAATTTTCATGATGAATATTGTTATTTATGAAATTATTGAATTTTGTAATAATTTTATTAAAATTCCTGAATATAATTGAAATTTTGAGAATTTGAAAATAAATTTTGAAAATAATTGAATTTCGGCGAAGAATTTTATTATTTTTAAATTTTTGTGATGAATATTGTTATTTCTGAAATTATTGAATTTTGTAATAATTTTATTAAAATTCCTAAATATAATTGAAATTTTGAGAATTTAAAAAAATTTCTGGAAATAATTGAATTATTGCGAAGAATTTTATTATTTTTTAAAATATTTGAATTTTTGTGATGAATATTGTTATATATGAAATTATTGAATTTTGCAATAGTTTTATTACAATTCCTGAATATAATTGAAATTTTGAGAATTTGAAAACAAAATTTTGAAAATAATTGAATTTCGGCGAAGAATTTTATAATTTTTGAAAATATTTGAATTCTTGTGAGATGAATACTGTTATTTATAAAAATAATTGAATTTTGCACTAATTTTATTAAAATTGCTATAAATAAATCCGTTGGAAAAATTTTATTAACTTTTTTAAAATAAAATGAATCTTTTCGTGAAATTTTATTGAAAATACTTTGAATTCCTGCAGAGAATTTTACTGTATTTATAAAAATAATTGAATTTTTCTTCTTTCGAAATTTTCGATTTCTTTCGATTCTTCGAAATTAAAAAAATTCACTCATTAAATAAATAATTAATTAATTACTATTGTTTAATATTACACTTAATTTTCATAAATAATAAGTGCATTTTTTTTTAATTTCGAAGAATCTGAAACTATTCAAAACTGTGAACTGATTTCCGGAATACAACGATTATTGATTATATAATTATATAATCAATAATCGTTGTATTCTGGAAATAACAAAAAATAAAATAAAAACAATAAACAAAAAAATATATCAAGACTCACCGGAATCTGGCGGTAAAAGTGCGTGCCACTTGATATAATGTCCAGTTGACGACGTGGAACATTGCGCCAAAATTAATTTAATCGGCGCATTAATATATCCCAATAATTTTGCCGATGAATCGCCAACTTTTGATCGCGACCACACGCCAATATTTAAATACAATTGCTCGGAATCAATCTGAAAACTTCTTGTCTCCTCAAATGTAATCACAGACGCAAATTCCTTCTCCTTTGTCGTATGATAGAAATCCGCCAAATTTGGAATACACTCATCGACAAACGATTGTATTGTACTTGAACCAGTCGATAAATTTGACACAGTGGAAATTCTTCTCGATGGTGTTTCAGGCGCTTGAAAAATATCCTCAATCATTGAATTATGCGCACTACTCTTCCTTCTCTTAAACAATTTACTCATCAATTCATTCTTATCCAATGTCTCTTGATCAGGTTCCTTAAGTTCGGAGAATTTAATTTGATTTTCAATTTTCAATTTTCCACTATCATCATAATTAATAAATTCACCGCGACTAATGCCCGAATCACTTTTCGACGATTTACGATCAAGTGAAATACGTTCGTAATCAGATTTTATTGAATTTAAATATCTCCTCTCAACACGTATTATAAAACGTCTTTGCGTTGCACTTTTCACTAATTTTGCCACTTGATTCATATTTGAAACACGTTTACCATTCACGGCAACGAGAATATCGCCCCTCTTCATCTCGCCAATAAATGCCGGACTACCGGCAACAATTGTCTCGACGAGAACGCAATTTTGCCCAATTTCAGGGACATTCTCCTGCTTGAAGACAACGCCAAGTTGCTGGGAACTCATTTTACTGATAATTAAATCGAGAACCATGTAGGGAACACCGCTGTATTGCGTTAAACAAACCCAGGGCGTTGAATCAATGCTCATTGTACAATGAATTTCATTTTCCGATGGAATTGCTCCTGGTTCCAAATTCAAACGGCTCACTTCCAGGAGAATCACTTCCAAATATCCGGGTGTTAATTGAGTGCTCGCCACCTGTAAACGATAAACATTATTTAGATTCATTTGTTTGTCAGTGGAATGTAAAAAGAAAATTTTATTTATCAGGCGATAAAAATTGAAAAAGAAAAAAGAAAAAAAACTGAAAATAAAAAAGTAATGTGGAAAAAAGTTGAAAAAGTAGAAATTGGTTAATAATGAAAAAAGTACGGGAAATAAATTCGCCTGAATGTAAATTTAAGTCTTAAAATTAATTCAAGAGTTCACAATTTAATTTAATTTAATAAAATAATTATCAGTTAAATTTTAATTTTCAATTTAACCAATTTTTTTCGACTGAATTACAATTTAATTTGTGTAAAATGTAAATTAAATCCAAATTCGATTTATTTTTTACAAATTAAATCGCAATTCGGTCGAAAAGAATTTAAAAAATGCTAATCTAAGCATTCTTTTCGACTGAATTTTGATTTAATTTGTAAAAAATCAATTAAATCAAAGTTCGCTAGAAAAATATTTAAAAAATGCTAATCTAACTAATTTTTTTAACTGAATTTCGATTTAATTTGTAAAAAATAAATTAAATCGAAATTCGATCAAAAAATATTTAAAAAATGCTAAATCTAACCAATTTTTTTTGACTCAATTTCTATTTAATTTGTAAAAAAATAAATTACATTGACATTCGATTTTTAAATTGTAAAAAATAAATTAAATCAAAATTCGATTCGAATTGTATAAAATAAATTAATTAATATTCGATTTAATTTGTAAAAAATAAATTAAATTAAATCGAAATTTGGTAGAAAAATATTTAAAAAATGCTAATCTAACCAATTTTTTCGACAGAATTTCAATTTAATTTGAGTAAAATAAATTAAATCAGAATTCGATTTAATTTGAAAAAATAAATTAAATAAAAATTCAATTTACATTGCAAAAATTAAATTTAATCAAAATTCGATTTAATTTGTAAAAAATAGATTAATTGAAAATTCAATTTATTTTTTGGAATTTAAATCGAGATTCGGTCGAAAAATATTTAAAAAATGCTAATCTAAACAATTTTTTCGACTGAATTTCAATTTAATTTGTAAAAAAAAATTGTATAACAATTCGATTTTTAAACTGTAAAAAATTAATTGATTAAAATTCGATTTCATTTGTAAAAAATAAATTAAATCCAAATTCGGTAGAAAAATTTTTAAAAAATGCTAATCTAACCAATTTTTTCGACTAAATTTCGATTTAATCGAAATACGGTCTAAATTTTTTTTTAAAATTGCTAATCTAACAAATTCTTTTGACTGCATTTTGATTTAATTTGTAAAAAATAAATTAAAACAAAATTCGATTTGAATTGTAAAAAATAAATTAATTAAAATTCGATTTAATTTGTATAAGAAATTAATTAAATTAAATCGAAATTTGGGAGAAAAATAATTAAAAAATGCCAATCTAACCAATTTTTTCGACTGAATTTCGATTTAATTTGTAAAAAAATAAATTACATCAAAATTCGATTTTTAAACTGGTAAAAATTAATTAATTAAAATTCAATTTAATTTGTAAAAAAATAAATTAAAATTTAATTCGATTTTATTTGTAAAAAATAATTTAAATCGAAATTCAGTTGAAAAATAATTAAAAAAATGCTAATCTAAATAATTTTATCAACTGAATTTCGATTTAATTTATAAAAAATATATTAAATCAAAATTCGATTTAATTTGCAAAAAAATAAATTAAATTAAAATTAAATTTATTTTTTACAAATTAAAATTAAATTAAATCGAAATTTGGTCGAAAAATAATTAAAAAATGCTAATCTAATTAATTTTTTTAACTGAATTTCGATTTAATTTGTAAAAAAATAAATTAAATCAGAATTCGATTTAATTTGTAAAAAAAAGATTAAATGAAAATTTAATTTATTTTTTACCATTCAAATCGAAATTTGGTCGCAAAATAATTAAAAAAATGCTAATCTAATTAATTGTTTTAACTGAATTTCGATTTAATTTGTAAAAAATAAATTATATCAAAATTCGATTTATATTTTACACATTAAATCAAAATTTGGTCGAAAAATATTTAAACAACGCCATTAAAAAGCTTATATTTCGAAACAATAACACAAAAAATGAATTATTAAGGTCGTGAAGAAAGAATCCAAAGATAGAAAGCAATTAAAATATATTTCTTAACCCTTTCATGCTGAATTACATAAAAAACTGGACAAATCCACATTTTTTTCTTTTCTTTTTATATTTTCAAAAACGAAGAAAAAGCTCCATTACCATAAAAAAACACAAAAAAAATTTTTTTTTTTTTTGCTTCTTCATGTTACAATATTGTTAGCCAACAAACATAATTATATGGCTTAATTTGTAATACAATTTTAATGATCTTAATAAATACACACCACATACAATATAGAATAAGATTTTCTTTGGAACACGAAGGAAAGCGTTAGAATAACCAGAAAACTTAATACTTCGAAAATTTGCATTTTTTTCCAAAAACAAAAACTTTTTATCCCGAGACAAAAAAAAATTTCATCATTTGAAAGAAAATGCAACTTTCTTTATCATTCAAACTTGGAGTGAAAAAGTTTTGATAGAAAAAGAAATAGAAAATTCGACAAAAAAGGGTTAATAAAAACTGCTTTGAATTATTATCATCAGTATGAAAGTTCAGAATGTGTATTTTATTCACAATAATTTAAATAGTGTAATATTATCAAGTGTCTTTTCTAATAAGTTAATGTTTCCGTAACATTCTATATATATAATTATTATATGCAACATTCACGTAATAATAATTTCTACCAACAGTAATTTAATAATAAAAATAAGAAAACAAAAAAAAAATGATAATAATAGGTAATAATAAAAGAAAAGAAAAAAAAAATAATTATGGTAATAATAATAAAACAAAAAAGAAAAATAATAATGATAGTAATAATAAAAACAAAAATAATAATAATAATGTAAATAATAATAGTAATAATAATAATAATAATAATAATAATTAATAATATCAATAATTAATAATAATAATAAAAATAATAATAAATTAACACTTCCTTTGTTAATATTCAAACACATTTTTCTTGTTCGATAATATTTAAATATTAAGAAAGCACATTTATCTTTCTCCTAAATTCTACAGTTAAAAAATCATTTTTTCGCGATAAAAATAAACTAAACATCAAAAAATTCTGACCGCCAAGTCTTATCAAAAAATCACAGAATATTTCTTAAAAAAATAAGATATTAAATATATTTTATGTATTTTATGTATTTTTTTTTTTTTTTTTTTGGTAACTTTTCTTAAATTAAATTAAAATATAATCAAGACGGACAGAATTTTCAATGATATAGTCACGATTTAGAAATGTAAGTCTTATTAGAATGCTTTCAGAAAAAAAAATCAAAAGAATTCACTTTCAATTCTAATTTTATTAATTATTTATTAGATTTGTTCAATTTCACACCAAGTTTTTTTATTATTATACTTTTAGTTATGTTTTAACACTTTCAAAAGTTATTCTATTAATCACCTATATAATAGATTTTTGCATTAATTAAATTAATTAAATATAAACACTGAAAAAAAAATAAGAATCTTTAAATTCTCATTTATTTTTTCTTCTGTTTAATACACAACAAACTTATCGAGATTTTCGAAAATCTCATTATTTCTCTATTTTGAATTTATTGAATAAATTTTAATAAAACTTTATTAAAACAGAAATAAATATTTATCAATAGAATTTTATCAATAAAACTGATTTTATTAAATGTAGTTAATAAAATAGTTTCACTAAATTTTTTCTATTTCGAATTTAATAAAAATTTAATAAATAATATTTAAATTTAATAAAAATATTTATTTCCATTTCAAAATTTTAATAAAGTTTCGTTAAATTTATTTCGATTTCAAAATTTAAAAAAAAATTTCCCCATTTATTAAATAAATGTAAAAATATTTTTTTTTATCGACTAAATAAAATTTTGAAACACTAGGTACACTTGAAAATTATTCGTGCAAAAAGTTAATTTTCGCATTGTATGAATTTTTGCTAAATTCTTTTTTTCTTTCCATTTCGAGGAGAATTTCACACGAAATATTTAGTTTTCTATAATGTAGAATAAAATGGTTCCATTTACGTAGATTTTTAATGGTAATTTTTCCAAAACCGTGAAGTGTAAAAAACTCGTAAATTTATATTTTCTCTGATTTAAAATGATTTTGAGTTTCATTGTCAAAAATTCAATTTTACTACTAAATTTTTTGGCAATAAAAATTTCTTTTTTTGACTTTCATGTGAATGAAATTTTTTTTGACAATGATATTCGAGTTTCATTGTCAAAAATTCCATTTTACTACTAAATCTTTTGACAAAAATTTTTTTTCCAAAAGATTTAGAAGTAAAATTGTATTTTTGACATTTAAAGTCTGATTCTTGATCTTTTTTCTTGAAATTCAATTTTATTACTAAATCTTTTGGCAAAAATTTTTTTTTGCCAAAATATTTAGTAGTAAAATTGAATTTTTGACAATTAAAGTCTGATTCTTGAAATTTTACAAAATTGTCAATTTTTAGATGGAATTTTCGAAAAAGATTCAAAAAATTCAATTTAACTACTAAATCTTTTGGCAAAAAATTTTTTTTGCCAAAAGATTCAAAAATAAAATTGAATTTTTGACATTTAAAGTCAGATTCTTTATATTTTTTTCCAGAAATTGAATTTTATTACTAAATCTTTTGGCAAACAATTTTTTTTTTGACTTTCATGTCAATGAAATTTATTTTGACAATGAAATTCGACTTTTATTGTCAAAAATTCAATTTTACTACTAAATCTTTTAAGAAAAATTTTTTTGCCAAAAGATTTAGTAGTAAAATTCAATTTTTGACAATTAAAGTCTGATTCTTGATCTTTTTTCTTAAAATTTTACGAAATTGTCAATTTTTAGATGGAATTTTCGAAAAAGATTTAAATAATTTAATTTTACTACTAAATCTTTTGGCAAAAATTTTTTTTGCCTAAATTTTAATCAATTTTACAATTTAAAGTCTGATTCTTGATATTTTTTCTTGAAATTCAATTTTATTACTAAATCTTTTGGCAAAAAAAAATTTTTTGCTAAAAGATTTAGAAGTAAAATTAAATTTTTGACAATTTAAGTCTAATTCTTGAAATTTTACAAAATTGTCAATTTTTAGATGGAATTTTCAAAAAAGATTTTAAAAAAATTAAATTTCACTACTGAAACTTTTGGCAAAAAACTTTTTTTTCAAAAGATTTAGAAGTAAAATTGAATTTTTGACAATTAAAGTCTGATTCTTGATATTTTTTTTTGAAATTCAATTTTATTACTAAATCTTTTTGCAAAAAATTTTTTTTGACAAAATATTTAGTAGTAAAATTTAATTTTTGACAATTAAAGTCTGATTCTTGAAATTTTACAAAATTGTCAATTTTTAGATGGAATTTTCGAAAAAGATTCAAAAAATTCAATTTTACTACTAAATCTTTTGGCAAAAAATTTTTTTTGCCAAAAGATTCAGAAATAAAATTGCATTTTTGACATATATAGTCTGATTCTTTATCTTTTTTTCTAGAAATTCAATTTTATTACTAAATCTTTTGGCAAACAATTTTTTTTTTGACTTTCATGTCAATGAAATTTATTTTGACAATGAAATTCGACTTTTATTGTCAAAAATTCAATTTTACTACTAAATCTTTTAAGAAAAATTTTTTTGCCAAAAGATTTAGTAGTAAAATTCAATTTTTGACAATTAAAGTCTGATTTTTGATCTTTTTTCTTAAAATTTTACAAAATTGTCAATTTTTAGATGGAATTTTCGAAAAAGATTTAAATAATTTAATTTCACTACTTAATCTTTTGGAAAAAATTTTTTTTTGCTTAAATTTTAATCAATTTTACAATTTAAAGTCTGATTTTTGATCTTTTTTCTTGAAATTCAATTTTATTACAAAAACTTTTCGCAAAAAATTTTTTTTGACAAAAGATTTAGTAGTAAAATTGAATTTTTGACAATTAAAGTATGATTCTTTTTTGTTCTTGAAATTTTACAAAATTGTCAATTTTTAGATGGAATTTTCGAAAAAGATTCTCATCGATCAAAATATTCCTCCCGAATTTTCATCGTGATAAATATTCCTCTCGATTTTCATCGATAAAAATATTTCTCCGAATTTTCGTCAGGAAAAAATATTCCATTTCTCCCGAATTTTCACGCGAGAAAAATTACATTCCTCCCGGTTTTGGAAGATTAGTATCGTATGCTCGAATGACATCTGTCTGCGTGACAGTTCCCCCTTCCTCTTGCGAGAAAGCAAATCCATGTGACAATTCCACCTCAATATTAGAAGTAGAAGCAGCATTAGGCTTTCGTGTAAAAACATTTTTAACATTTTTCAACAACCTCGCAGTCTCGGTCAATGAACTTCGATAGTCTTGATTTTGAAAGACATCCCTCAAATCAGATTTATTAATTTCTTGTTCCCTCGCCGCCTCCGTCAACGATTTCCAAACAGTATTCTTCACTGCCTTTACAATCACATCCAACATTAAAACAGCCGACGGTATCAATATCAATCCCAACCAAAAGACAGGCGACGTAAATATCATTCTATCATTTCCCAACATCACCGCTCCAACATTAATAAACGGCCAAAAATTACTGTAAATCAATACAAACAAAAACCACAAAATAATTGAACCCCACGTCGCCAAATGCGTCACCCAAGTCCATGAATTCGTTATCAATCCAGCTTTTACACAAACAGCCACCACCACATAAGTGTAGACAATATTTCCCAAAACTAAATAACCCCCATCACGTCCATTCTTCCAAATGACGTCCTGCTGCAATGCGAACAACGGCAGCCAATAAAGTAACGACGAATGTATCAAGGCATTAAAAATCCAAATCCAGAAAACCTTGATATTAAAAGCGTATTCACTGTCATTTTTCGTCGCGTACAATCGCGGATGTGCCAAATGCGTTTCCGCCGAGCAGACCTTATCAAAAAGTCCCATTGCCAATGGCGGTGCCGCAGTGAACACCACATTATACAATCCAATCGACCATCTTTCAAATAAAATTTGTCCGGACCAGCCGGAATAGATCGCAAACCACAATTCAATCACATAAAGACAAATATTCTTGTAGAATGAATACAATATTAATTTACACATTCGACTATAGTTCCAAGAGCCATGAACAAATAGCAATCTCTTCAAAAAACGAAATTGCGCTATTGAATAATCACTCGCGCACGCTGCCTGCAATCCTTCAACGCCCGATATTCCAACTCCAATATGAGCCTTTTGTATCATTGCCACATCGTTGGCACCGTCGCCAATTGCCAATGTCACACTGTGCGTACTCGTCGTGACAAGATCGACGACCTCTGCCTTTTGCATTGGCGACACACGACAGCAAATCACCACCTTACACGATATACACAAATCGAGAAAATCACGTCTTAAATCACACGAGAGGGCATGCTGAAGACTGTGTCCGTCAATCACGAGACCAACGTCATTTTGGCACTTTAAATCCTGTCCGAGATCGTGACAATGCTGAACAATCGCTTCGCGTGTTTTATCGAGTGACGATTCATTCACTATTATCAATGGCATTGTGTGTGATATTAATTTACATGAGTAGCCAATATTTATTGCCGTCTCCTGTTTATCGCCAGTTAATACCCAGACTTTAATGTCGGCCTGTATTAGAGATTGAATTGTTTCCGGTACTTGATCCTGTAGTTGATCTTCAATTGCCGTTGCACCGAGGAGTGTTAATTTGTTTTCTATCAAATTTGCCGCGTCCTCGACTTTTGTATCACGATCGTTTATACTTGTGAGTGCTTTGTGATAGAGCTCCTTCCACCATTGATATCTGAAAGAGATGAAATATTTTTAGTATATTCATTCCTTGTTTTTTTTATAGGAATAAAATTATTATTCTTTTATGATTTAAATCAAAATTTACTATATTAATCTATATTAATTAATTAATTAATTAATTAATTAATTAATTAATTAATTAATAATCGTTGTATTAATAATCTGTTCGCAGTTTGAAGTCAATTGATGTTTGCTTTTTTGTTTTCTAACTTCTTTAATAATTTTTCTTTTTAAATATTTTCAATTTTAAAATATGTATTAAAAATTATTGAATTTTTGCAAAAAATTTGAAAATAATTGAATTCTTTCAAAGATTTTTTATTATTTATGAAAATAATTGAATTTATTCTCGCGAAGAATTTCTTTGAGTTTTTTTTTAAATAAAAAGCGTTCGAATCCTGCAGGGTTTGTTCTTCTCAAATTCCCTGATTTTTCCAGGTTTTCCAGGATAAAAAACAGAATTTTTCCAGGTTTTTAAAACGAGAATTATTCGAAAACAAAAAACTTCATTTTTAAATAAATATTTAATTATTATTTTTCAACAGGAATTAAGATTTTCAAAAATTTCAAATTCAATAACATATAATAATTAAAACTTGCTACTTTGTTACTGTAACTTCTTCAAAAACTATTTTCATCATTACAATTATTCATTACAATTACATTACTATTATTACAATTATTCTAAAATTTTCAACTAAAATTCTTCAATTTTTTAAAAATAATTTTTAAAAAAGTTCTTTGAGAATTTTCAAATTCTTTTGTTTACAATTTAATTTTACGAAATTTCGATTATTCTGACATTCTTCAATTAAATATATTAGAAATTAAAAACTTCAAATTTAATTAAAAAAATTCCATTAAACTTATTGAGAAAAATTAATTCTATCAAATTCTTAATTAAAAGTATAAAAAGTTCGAATTTTCAAGGATTTTAATTTGAAATTCATTTTTAAATCAATATTTATTAGAAAATTCAACGAGAATTCAATTATTTAACTATAAAAATAAATATTTCATTAAACAATTGAATGTTTCTCAAAATTGACAAATTTTAATGAAATTTTTAAGAATAATTACATTTTTCGAGAAATTTGATGAAAATTGTATTAAAAATAATTGAATTTCTGGCAAAAATTTTATTAAAAGTTTTGAAAATAATTTAATTGAGGAGAAAAATTTTATTATTTATAAAGATAATGGAAGAATTGAATTATTTTGAAAAATTTATAAAAATTCTTCGCAGGAATTCAATTATTTTTTTAAATAATTAAATTCTTCCCAAAAATTTAATTATTTTCATAAATAATAAAATTCATTCGCTGAAATTTAATTACTTTCATAAATTATAAAATTCTGCATTAAAATTTAATTATTTTCGTAAATAATACAATTCTTTTTAAGAAATTAATTATTTTTAAAAAATGTCAATAAACTTCTTTAAAACAATTTATTTATTTTCAATTTAAATTAAATTCAATGAAAATTAAATCATTTTGAAAAAATTACAAAAATTCTTTTGCAGAAATTCAATTATTTTCATAAATAATAAAACCCATCGCAGAATTTCAATTATTATTAAAAAATTTTGATAAAATTCTTATCTCAATTAAAAATATAAAAAGTTCAAATTTTCAAAGATCTTAATTTGAGATTCATTTTTAAATCAATATTTATTAGAAAATTCTACGAGAATTCAATTATTTAACTATAAAAATAAATATTTTATTAAACAATTGAATGTTTCTTAAAATTGAATTTTCATAAAGAATTTTATCAACAAATTTTTAAATAATTAAATTCTCTTGACAAATTTTAATAAAATTTTTAAGAGTAATTGAAATTCTGTCAAAAATTTTATTAAAAGTTTTGAAAATAATTGAATTTCGGAGAAAAATTTTATTATTTATAAAGATAATTGAAATTTTGACGAGAATTTTGGTAAATTTTAAAACATTATTGTATTTCTGCGAAGAATTTTATTAAAATTATTTTGGAAAAAAATGGAATTATTAAGCAAAGAATTTTTAAAAATAATTTTATTCTTTAAAGAAATTTAATTAAAAATTTATTGAAAATAATACTTAAATTCTAATAGATAAATTGTAGCAAAGGTTATTAAAAATTTTTTAAAACCTTTTAAATTATTATTTTACTTTTTAAATTAATTTTAAATTTAAAAACTTTTGAAATTCAATTATTTCTTAAAATATAAAATTGCAACGATTTTTAGCTCAAAATTTTTGAAATACAATTATTTCTGAGAATTACAATTGTTTGTAACTAAAATTTTCTTTAAGTCAAATATAATTAATAAACTTCAATAAAGATTTTCCAGAATTTAATTTTTTTAAAAACTTATAAATTAAAATGATTTTTAAAACAATATATCTGAATTTTTTTCTTATTTCTACAAATAATTGAATTTGTTTTAAATAATTAAGTTCTAGAAATATTTTCTTAGTGTTTATTAATTATAATTAACTTGAATAAATTTTTAGTTAAAAACAATTGCAATTTTCAGAAATAATTGAATTTTTTTTAAATAATTAAAATTTAGAAAAATTTCCTTAAAATTCTGTTTATTAATAATTTATAGTCAACTTGAAAAAACTGTCACAAATAATTGAATAAATTTTTTAAAAAACTTTTGAAATTCCATTATTACTCAAAATTGCAACTGTTTTTTACTGAAATTTTTTTTTACGTTAATTATAATTAATAAATTTTAAGAAAACTTGTAGACTTTATTTTTAGAATTTGATTATTTAAAACAAATTCAATTATTTATAGAAATAAGGAAAGAAAATTTAGATATTGCATTTAAATTCATTATTCAATTCAAAAGTTTTCATGGTGAAAAAAAATTCAAGCAGAATTTAAGATTTTTAAGTTCAGCAAAAATATTTTGGTCGAACACCAAAAATTGGTAATAATTCCAGAAAATTTGTATTTTTCCAGTACTTTTAATAAAATTCTCTGACATTTCTCTGATCTTCCTGAACTGAATCCTGAAGCAAAACATTAATATTTAAGTATTTTCTAAAGAAAACGATCGAAAAGGGTAAAATAAAAGAAAAAGTGACAATTACTATACAAAATGTAGAAAAAAAGTAAAAATAAATAAAACCGAATAAAATTAGAAAGAAGAATTAAAAAAATTACCTGTTCTCAGGAACATCAGCAACGGCAAAACAAAGTGTCCTCAAACCCTCAGTAGCGAATGCTTCCAAATGCTCAAGAGTAACATCTCGAAAATCATCAAAACCTTCCGGTTCAATATCACTCTCACCAGTTGGTGTCGTTGCCAATCTTTCATAAATCACCGAATCCGCTCCCTTGCAATAAATCTTAATTTTCCCCTCCGGTGTTCGTAGAATAATTGACATTCTCTTTCTCGACGACGTGAATTCAATAACATTCAACACTTCATATCTCAATCGTTCGCCAAGTGCAATAATTTCCACATAAGTCGGTGTTCTGGTTTCGAAAATATATCCAAACTTTCTCGCTCCATCGACAAGTGCCCTCTCATCAGGCGACGCCGCATGATAAACAATCGTATTATCAACTTTCTCCGGTATCACCGTATGACAAGCCGACAGCATTATCATAAATTCATGCAAAATAGCCGCATGTTTCGTACGATTACGATCCGTACTCTTTCTCCCCTGAACAATATCCTTCACCAATTGACAATCAAATTCACTGCACGATGACGATGACGACGACGAAGCCGATGTCGATGTCGAATTAACCGTCGTCTCCATATTTCTCGACGAACCACTTCCCGGTCTACTTGTAATTCCATTCGTTTCACTGACGTCACTCGGTTTCTCCACAATCGGCAAATCGTAAACTTTTCCCGAGACGGTGCACCTCTTGAATTCCATCACATTTTTCGTCAGAGTTCCCGTTTTATCAGTGAAAATATAACCAACCATTCCCAATTCCTCATTTAAATTACTCGTTCTCGCCATTGCCGGTGTATCAGTATCGGGATGATACATTTCAATGTCCATGTTGATGAAAGTCGCCTGTATAAAGCGGACAACTTCCAATGTGACTTGCAACGAGATTGGTATCAAATTATTAAAGAGAATGATAAATGTCAAGAGATTTATGGCAAAGTTCCTCGAGATATCGTTCTTTGATCCAAGATACCAGAGACCATTTTCGTTCGCATTCATCCAGAGGTAATTAAATACGGCCGAAAGCAAGCAGAGGAAGAGTAGTATAAAGAAGAGCATTAATATTTGCGTGTTTGTCATTCGATCAAGTGTGGAACGTTTCAAAGGCGCTGTTGTCGTATTATTTTGCATTAGTTTTGTATCATGCCCCGTGTAGATAACAACACCGAATGCCCATTTCGTATTCCTGAGCATTGCACCCCTTAGGAGTAATTGATCCGGACCTAGGGGAATACTCTGTTTGTTTGTCTCGCGCAGCACTCCGTTGAATTCATACAAATGACGATTAGGCGCTTCGCATTGAATGTTGGCGCGAAAATTCATCAGCTCCACCGTATCGAGAAGAGTGCTGGTGTCGGTGTGCGCTTGTCGGATTTTTAGATTCGTCTCACCGTCTAAATTCGCCGTCTCTATGAAACTTATCCCCTGGGGTTCGGAACTCGACAGGAGAATCAAATCGGCCGGGAAGAATGTGTTATTGTGGACTTTTACCACATCGCCAACGGACACGTTTCTCCACTGTACCAATTGCCATTTACCGTCCCTCAGCACCTCGACCTCGCGCATATTCGTCTCATCGTCCGCCCGATGCCTTTTTATGTCCTCAACAATTTCCTTAATTGCCGACACACTCAAAATAAAGATCAACGGCACTAGTGTCGTATACCTTCCAGTTGGCGAGACATCCGGAATTTGCTGCATCAAAGCAATGAAGAGAAAAAAACAATTACTATACCTTCGAAATTGTTCGAAGAGAAAAGATGGAACAAAGGACAAAATTGAATATTTCGCCGTTGTCACATGATTGTTCCGATACTTTGCCGGCTGATGGAGAACATTAACAAACACGACTCTCTCCTCCTGGATTTCGGATTCCTGCTGCGAGAGTTGTTGCCTAGGCATGTCCGTTTCGCTTCTCTCCTCAAGAGGTCTTGTGCTTAATTCAACAATTTCGCCACTCTCCTGATTTTCTAAATTATTCCGTGGATCGAGACGTATTTGTACATTGTCGACATTATCAATTTCACTGAGATCAATCGGCGAGCCAATGATATAGGGTCCGGTTGTTTTATTATTTAAATTGTTACGAGGACTCGCCGATGGTGAACCATCCATGTGGGGTATTGCTGCTAAATCCGGTGGTGTATAAGGCGATATTGGTTCTTGATGTGGAACACGGTGGTTCCCTTTGGGTGTGGATTGCATCTGATGAGCCGGGATCGTTTATTACTTGAAAGGAAATTAAATTTGGTGTTGTGCTCCAAACATATTGCCAAATAATCAGCATCTCACAGATAGTTCTTTTGAATCACTCACGATGGCAGACAATCCAATGCAGGATCCGTTCAAACTGGAAAAAAGAAATGAAAAGATCAATTTAATTCTTTTAAAAAAATTATAAAAGATCAATTTAGTAAATTTAGGATTTATTTAAGCATTAAAGGATCTTTGTCCGAATTTCTTCGTTTTTATTTACCTTAATATTAAAACTGCTCTTAATTAATAAAAAAAAAATTTAATAATTTTTAAACATTAAAAAATTAATATAATAATTTTTAAACATTAAAAAAATTAATTTAATAATTTTTAAACAAAAAGAAGATGAATTTAATAAATTTTAGACAATAACAGACTTTGCACTCGATAATTAATTTTTAAAAAGTAGCAAAAAATTAGCTAAAAAAAGTAGCTATCGAAAAATTAAACTTGACGACAAAAAAAAACTCGTTTTAAAAACTTCAACAAAACTGACAAAAATTCCATCCTATATTTTATATTCCTGACTTTTTCCTAATTTTTATCGAAAATATTGACTTCTTTCTTATCCCGCTAATAAATTGAATTCCTGCAACGAATTTTATTATTCTTGAAAGAATTTAAATATTTATAAAAATAATTTAATTCTTGCGAAGAATTTTATAAAATTTTTTTAATAATTGTTTTCTTTCGACTAATTTTATGCAAATTCTAATTTAAATAATAAATTGAATTGCTGAGAAATTTTTATTATTCATGAAAAGAATTGAATTTTTACAAAGATTTTTTCAAAAAATTTTTTAAATAATAATAGGATTGAATTCTGTTTGGAAATTTTATGAAAATAGTAAATATTGAAATTCATTGAAATGCAAAAAGTTTTTTAAAAATCCTAATTAAATTTTACAAAAATTTCTATTAAAACTTTTTAAAATAATTGAATGTCTGTGTGGAATTTTATTAAATATTTTTGAAAATAATTGAATTCCTAAAAAGCATTTTAATATTTACAAAAATAATTGAATTCTTGCGAAAACGATTTTATTAGAATTTTATAAAATAATTGAATTTACAAAAAAAATTTTTTTACTTTTATAAATAATTGACTTCTTGTGATGAATATTGTTATTTATAAAAATAATTGCATTTTCAAAAATAGTTTTTGTTAGTATTTATCGAAGTAATTGAATTCTTTCAAAGAATTTTTTATGTAAATAATTGAATTCTTGGGAAGAATTTTATTAAAATCTATAAAAATAATTAAATTATTTTAAAAAAATTCTAATTAAAAAAGTAATTTAAAATAATTGATTTCTTTCGAACAATTTTTTAAAAATATTTGAAAATAATTGAATTCCTGTGAAAAATACTAATATTTTTGTAAATAAATCAATTCAAAAAAACATTCTTTAAATAATTGCATTTCTCGAGGAATTAAAATTAAATTTTTGAGAATAATTAAATTTTTTGAGCAATACCTATAAAATTGGATTAAAAGTAATTGAAATCCTACGATGAATTTTATTATTTATGAAAATAACTGAATTCTGGCGAACGATTTTATTAGAATTTTTAAAAATAATTGAATTCCTGAGAATAATTTTATGATTTATGAAAATAATTGAATAGTTACGAAAAATTTTATTAAAATGTTTAACAAGAATTGGATTTCTGTGAAAAATTGTGTTTTTTTTAATATAATTAAATTCTTGAGAACGATTTTATTAGAATTTTTTAAAAAAATAATTCATTTCTTTCGACTAATTTTATGCAAATTCTAATTTAAATAATTGAATTGCTGAGAAATTTTTATTATTCATGAAAAGAATTGAATTTTTACAAAGATTTTTTCAAAAAATTTTTTAAATAATAATAGGATTGAATTCTGTTTGGAAATTTTATGAAAATAGTAAATATTGAAATTCATTGAAATGCAAAAAGTTTTTTAAAAATCCTAATTAAATTTTACAAAAATTTCTATTAAAACTTTTTAAAATAATTGAATGTCTGTGTGGCATTTTATTAAAATTTTTTGAAAATAATTGAATTCCTAAAAAGCATTTTAATATTTACAAAAATAATTGAATTCTTGCGAAAACGATTTTATTAGAATTTTCTAAAATAATTGAATTTACAAAAAAAATTTTTTTACTTTTATAAATAATTGAATTCTTGTGATGAATATTGTTATTTATAAAAATAATTGAATTTTCGAAAATAATTTTCTAATTTATGAAAATAATTGAATTTTCAAAAATAGTTTTTGTTATTTATCGAAGTAATTCCTGTGAAAAATATTAAAATTTTTGTAAATAATTGTATTCAAAAAAACATTTTTTTAAATAATTGCTTTTTTCGAGAAAATTAAATTAAAATTTTAAGAATAATTACATTTTTTGAGCAATTCCTGTAAAATTGTATTTAAAAATAATTGAAATCCTGCAATGAATTTTATTATTTATGAAAATAATTGAATATTTACTAAGAATTTAATTAAAATTTTCAAAAATAATTGAAATCCTGCGATGAATTTTATTATTTATGAAAATAATTGAATTGTGGCGAACAATTTTATTAGAAGTTTTAAAAATAATTGAATTCCTGAGAAGAATTTTATGATTTATGAAAATAATTGAATAGTTGCGAAAAATTTTATTAAAATGTTTAACAAGAATTTAACCTTGCTAAAAAGAAATACTTTTTCCGAACAAAAGTCAAAGTGTTTCCAAATTGTTAAAGGAAACCATAAATTGAAATATAACCTATGACCAGATGTCTAAAGAACGACCTTTTTAAGGGTACGGTCGAGAGTGTATACATATACACATTCTAAAATGAGTCTAAACACTAGCAACGTTAATTTTCATTTGCAAATGAATAAATAAAACAATAAATAAAAATTATTAACAATTATAAATAATTAATATTTTAATATTATTAATAATGTGTATAAATAAATATTTATTGTTTATAAAATAATTAATAACAAATAAATACCCACAAAGTATAAATAAAAGCAATAAACCAATAATAATTCACAAATTATTAATAACAATTTATAAAAAAAAAATAAATAATCATAAAATAGAAATAAATAATTAAATAATGCGACAATTACGTTAAAAATTACGATAAAATTAAAATTCAAAAACCTACATAAATTTAAAAATTATAAACAATTAAACTACGCTATAAAAATTGTTGTAAAATTATTATTAACTAGATTTATAACAATATTTTGTAAAATCTCAAGAAACGTGAAATAATATCCCTACTATTTTAGAAAGAGACACTGACCTAGGATACAACCCTCAAGGACTCAGCCTCTTTATGAGGGTTGGTTCAAGAAGAGCCAATACCGAAACGACAGAATCAAATCTTTTAACTTTTTACCAATCTGATAATTAGTCAGCCTCTTTTTTCCATTTCCCTAAAAATATTTTCCAAAAATCTGGAAACTCCCAAAAATCTTAGTGGGCACTTAAAAAACAGTGTCCTCACCAAGACAAGTCAGTTAAAATCAGTCACTTCTTCTCAGTGCCAAGTTCGAAAAGTGTCTAAAGCATACATCCAATTCTAGAAAAAGTTCTTAATTTCCATTTGAAAAGTAGTGCGTGTTTATTCCTATTAAAATCAAAAATCCTGATGAAAGAAAATTATAACACTATTCAAACTCGATCGAAGTGTCCCGAACTATCAGGCGAGAGTCTAGACATAATTTTATTTATTAAATATTAATTTATTTAATAAATAGAATTTAAAATAATTATGTTTAGTCCATAGGACGTAACAAATTATTTTTAAAAAAAATTAAAATTTTATTTAAAATAATTAAATTATTTCGAACAATTTTATTAAAATATTTGAAAAGAATAAATTGAATTTCTGTGAAAAATTTTTTTGTTTTTGAAAATATAATTGAATTCTTCATAAGAATTTTTCATAAACATTTGTTGTACTTATTTTAAAAATAATTGAAATTCTTCGATGAGTTTTATTAATTATGAAAATAATTGAATTTTTGCTTAGAATTTTATCAAAAATTTATTTAAAAAATGGAATTTCCATATTTTTTTGAAATTTTTCTGAAAATGCTATTCTAAATTAATTGAATTCCTGTAAAAATTTATAATTTATAAAAATAATTGAATTTTATAAATTTAAAAAAAAAATTTTCGAAATTTTATGAAAATACTAGATATTGAATTCTGAATATTTTTTGAAAATAATTGAATCGTTTTAAAGAATTTGTTTATAATTTTTGAGAATAGTTTTTTAAATTCTAGTATTAGTAGTGGAAATTCTTTTTAAAAAAACAGAAATAGTAGCTTTTAGTGGCTGAAATCTAAAAAAAAGTACACAAATAGTATCATAACGTAAAAAAAAGTAGTAAATATTAGGTTTCAGTAGATGAGTGCGAAGGCTGCAATAATCTAAAAAAGCAAATAATTTTTAAACAAAAATCAAATAATTTGTTTTTCATTTTCGAAAAAGTGCGAAAAAAGGTCAAAATTTTCAATTATTGGAAAATTAAAATTTGCTTACCTTAAAGGTGAAAGGGATTTTTGGTAATTATCAGCTGTCCTACACCATCCTGAGAATTTTTGAAGATCAACCCTAGGAAACGATCCGTATGTCAACATTTTGGAGCAATTAAATTCCAGTTTCTGATTAAATACCGTCACACAACTTTTATTTCCAAAATATTCTTTACTTTAAATATTGAAATAAAAAGGTCTGAAAAAACAATTTATTTTTAATAAATATTATCTCACAAAATGTGTAAAAATAAAAAAAAAAAAACTCTAAAGTTTCTAAGCTTATAATAATAATTTCTTTTATTCTATTTAAAAAAATAGATAATAATAAAAATAATAATTATAAAATAACAATCAGTTTATAGAAAAAATATAAATAAATAAAAGATAGTTTTTATTTTGTAAAACAAAATATAATAAAAATACGTTCACAGGAAAAAATTCGAAAATTAAAAAATTCACTTTTTATTTTAGTAAAAAATATAAAATATAATAATAATAATAATATTAATAATAATAATAATAATATTTATAATAAAAATATTAATAATAGTAAAGAAATAAAAATATGTTTACAGAAAAAATTTGCAAATGAAAAAGTGCATTTTTTTTATTTTTGAGTGAAAAAAAATGTAAAATTGTGAAACGTGTCAAAAGTGAAGTAGAGAAAATGATGACTGATGAAATTTATAATGATTATAATCTTATCATATTGTAAAGTCTAATAGAATGATATCATATTTCCAGAGTATTATAACATTTTCTATGCTCTTTTAACAGTTATTATTTGAGTAATCATCTCTCCTATCAGTAACAACTTTTAACTCATTGCGTCATTCAAGAGAATCAACCGTGTTAAAAACTTTACAAGGCCATTTTTTTTACAAAAGCTTTCAAAATAAAAATTCTATAATGAAAAATTTTTATTTTTAAATAATTTTCAAAATAAAAAAAAAATTTCTTTCTAAAAATTAAAAAAAACAAGTTATTAAAAATTGTTCTATTTATTCTATTCTTCGCAAATAAATTATTTCAAAATAAATTCTAATGCAAAATTCCAATTTTTAAATAAATTTTAAATCAAAGAATAGCAAATTGGGGAAAAACATTACAAATTTGGAAAGAAAATAATAATAATAATAATAAATTTGGAAAAAATAAAGAAAAAAAAGTCCTAACAAATTAGATTCTATATAAAATAATTTCTTCACAAATAAATTGTTACAAAAAGTTGTTTCAAAATAAATTCTAATTCAAAATTCGAATTATTAAATAAAAAATGCAAATAATTTCTTGACAAACTAATACAAAAAGTTATTTCAAAATAAATTTCTAGTGCAAAATAAAAAAATCAAATTTTCAATAATTGTTTTTTTTAACAAATGGAAAAAAAATTTATTACGTAAAACAGGAAAAACAAAAAAAAACACTGATAAGAACTATGATAATTTTTAAATGACCAAGAAAAAGATAAAGTTTAATTGAATAATACCTGACACGTTTCATTTTATGCGGATTGATGAATTAAAAAAAAGTTATTTCAATTTTAATTATTTCTCAATAAAAAAAATTTTTTTTTGTGAAACAACAAACTTATTCTCGTAAAAATTTTTTAATAATGAGCCGGAACTCTCAGAGATTTTCATTATTCACTAAAGAAATGTCAAATCAATTTGAAATCACGTGACTATTTTAGAATTATGATCGCGTGCGAGGTGTGTCGAAGGTGTGGTTCTTCACCTTCTTTTTCTTTTCAAACTATCTTCCTGTCGTCGAAAAAATTCTTTCAAACTAATAAATGCCTTTTTTTTAACAAAATCTAAATTAAATTAATATTTTTTTTCTCCCAGTTAATTATTTTTAATAGAAAAAGAAAAATGTTTTTTTTTGTCTAAAAAAATGGAACTTTCTTTACTGCTTAATTAATTTTTTTTCTCATTAATCTAATTAGAAAATTAAAAATTAGAAAAATTAAAAAAAACTTGATAATTTATTATTTTTAAAATTTATTTCTTTATTATTATTATATAAAAAAATATAATTATATTTATTTTTTTATTCATTTATTTATTTATCCAGTAAAAAGAAACAAAGTATTGACGTTTTATTGAAAAAAAAATAATTTTTTATTTCATTTCGTGTTAAAATTAAATTTTTATCGTTTAATTATAATCGAAACTGAACGTAAACAATGGAAGAATGAAGAACTCGTGGTGAGGGGGAGGGGGGCAGGGGGGAATCTATAAAAAGAAACAATTTTATATTCTTTTTATATAAAGGTGTTTAAATGGGAGTGTGTAAAGATTTTCCCCCCCATTTTCTAAAAGAGGATTGCTTCTAAAAGATTAAGACAGGTTCTCATTTTATTTTAAAAAAAGACGTAAAGAAAGTCTATAGACCTTCTTTTTTTCTTGTTAAAATGTCACCAGTTGCTTTGTGTCCTCGATTAAAGGGTATGACATCTACGCCCCAGTATAATAGTTGGAACACATATCGACATTACTATCGTCTCTCTTTTCCCTCTAACACAAACAATAATAATTTGTGCAGAATGTCATGGATGATACTTTAATATCCTGATGACTAATCTCACAATCACAAAAATCAATAAAAAAAGAGAGAGAAGAAAAATGAAACACAAAACCTAATGAGTATTCATTAGAAATTGATCAATGACGTACAATAATTAAAAATTCATATTCCACGATAAACACAACTCAATGAACATAAAGTATAATTTAAAATTCATTTACAAACACTCCTGTGCTCTAATTTCATAACAATAAACTAGAAATAATAGAAAAAAATAAATTAACCAGAATCAACAGAATTATGATTATTGAAAAAAAATTCAAATCATAAAAATAAAAAATTTTACCGTAACAACAGGAAATAATGCCGCAGTCAAAAATTTATTACCTATTACCTAATTCTTTTTTTTTCGCATGAAAAAATAGTGAAAAAAAACACTTGTGCCACGAGTGCAAAATGATAAAAAAAAATGCTATTTGAGTAAAAAATAAAGATATAAATTAAAAACAACTAAGTATTGAACATATAAACATATTTCAAAATTTTCACCAACAAACCTCGATATTATTTGAAGGATAATAAAAGAAAATCCATTCGGAGATGTCACAAGAAAATGGTATAAATTTTCTTGTCAAAATGTACAAATTGCTTGAATGAAGAATAAATTGTTTTTCCACACATAATCAATTTGATTGAGAGATAAATTGCTAATAACGGTATTTTAATGTACCAACAAATTTGTTCATCAGTTTAATCGTATAAAAATAAACTTTTCTTATATTTACTTCCTTCTAGCGCACTGACAAACAGAAAGAAAGGTTATGTCAGTATTCAAAAAAAGGATGATAAATGCTCCAAATGGTAATTAGATTAAAACCATTTTTACACACAAAACATTAGAATTACTTTACTTAATTGTTGACAATTGATAAAAAAACAATAAATTAAATGGTAATTATACTTTTTTTTTAAAGGCGACAACTTTAACAAATATTAGTCTTGAAACGTCACATAAGGAACTAAGAATATTGAAAATTAGAAAACTAGGGAATTTCGCGCAAACGTACTAGATTTTCCTTCTATTGGCTGGTTTAACGGAACGAAGATTCAAAATAATGTTGTTTGGGTAAATATAATTATTTCTTTTTTTTTAATTATTGAACTCTTCCTAGAGAAAAGTAATTGTTTCTTATTTTTTCTCTAGCCTCAGGGAGCGAAAATTCTATAAAGTTATTATTAATATTTTCATTGTGGAAAAAGCCGCTTATATTATTTTTCAATAAAAATATTAATTAATATTCAATTTATTTTATTATTATTTTTATTATTATTATTATTATATTATTATTAATAATATTACTATTATTATCATTACCTTTGCCATCAGTAATATATTTCTTTATTATTATTATTATTTTAATTTTAATTTTTATTAATTTGCAAAGTTATTAAAAATATAAAAATACACTTACCTTTTTTAACAAATAGTTTTTAAATCACACACTTTTATAACTAATAATTATTTCAAGAATACACTGTAATTAATTAACACTTTCACAAAACTTATTTTCTTAAAACGATTGTAATTAATGTAATTATTATAATTGTGATTATTCCAATAAATATTGTAATAATAATTACAAATAATTAATTAACTATTAACTATTTATAATAATTATAAAGTAAATTAGAATATTTTGTTAATTAACTGCTTTTCTTGGAAAAGAATTTAAAAATTATAAATTTTACAGTTCGAAAGAATTATAATGGATATTATCATAAATTATTGAATTTAAATGAATAAATTGCGAAACTTTGTAAGCGATTATACAATAATTAAAATTACAATTAGAAAATAATTAAAATTACTATTATTATAATTACAATTTGTGTCGGATGAATAATAATTTTTTTTTTCTTTTCGAATCGCGATTATTGCAAATTTACCAAAAATATAAAAATAAAAAATATTCGATTGAAATTTAATTATTCATTAAAAATTAATTATTTCTAATAATTATTCAGAAATTTTTATTTTTATCTCTCTTCTGGTTTTTCTTCTCTCTAAATTGTCATATTTAATAATTTGATAATTTTTTCGAAAGGAAAAAATAAAAATAAAAGCACTTATAAAAATTACTAGAAAAATTAATTAAATAGAATTAGAATTAGAATTAATTAAAAATAATTACTTTTATAATTAGAAAATTAATTACGATTTACTCTAATATCAAAAAATTTTATTCATCACTTCTTTTGCTCGATTTACTTTCTTGGCGGATAAATAATAATTTTCTTTCTTTCCTAATCGCGGGTTTTGTAAATAAATAAATAAATAAATAATCGCAATTATTGCAAGTTTACCAAAAAATTAAAGATAATATCCGATTGAAATTAAATTAATCATTAAAAATAAACGACTTCTGATAATTTATAATTTTTTTTAAATTATAAAAATTATAACGTCGACGCTAAGCGTTGAAAACTATTTTTTTTTTTTATTTTTTAGAGATGAAAATATCTCAAATTTTATTTCTTTCATTCATTTTGGTAGCGAAAAATAAATTTAAAGCACTTTATGAACCTGAAACCTTAAAAAAAATTGTTTTCTTTTTCATTTATGCAACAAAAAGATTTTTCGACGCTGAGAATCGACGCTAACTTCAGGGATCTAAATTATAAATTTCTAAATTATAATTTTAAAATTTTCTAAATTTTTCAAAATAAATATTTTGAATTGAATTTTAAGTTAGATTGAAATTAACTTAAATTTAAATTTAAGGAGAGACTTCGACTATAATTTTAACTGTGTCAAGAAAATGATTTAAATCTTCCATAAAATTATTTTCATAGTAATTTTTGAGAGAAAATCAATAGTCAGAAAATAAAATCGGTCTAAAAATATATTCTGACCCTTTTCGGATTTCTATTATCTTTCAAAATTAATAGATTTTAAAATTCATCCGTAATTTTGTAAAAAATATGTTTTGGTATTCACAAAAAATTGCCGAATGAAAAAAATTATTTTTATTATTTGTGAAACATTTTTTTAAATAAAAAAAAATTTTTTAGGTTGATAACGCTAAAAGAATCTATTGTTATTCAATTTTTTTTTATATGGAAATCCACTTGTTTATTTTTTTCTAACTAATTTCAAATCATAATTTTTTTGTATTTTATACTTTTTATTTGACGAAATTATGATTTGAAATTAATTGAAAAAATAAGCAAATGAATTTCCATATAAAAAAAAATTGAATAACAATTGATTTTTTAGCATTTTCAACCTAAAGACAATGTTTTTTTTCAAAAAAATAATAAAAATAATTTTTTTCATTCAGCAATTTTTTTGTGAATAAAAAAACATATTTTCTACAAAGTTACGGATGGATTTTAAAATCTATCATTTTTAATGGGGGTCGGAATATAATTTCAGACCGATTTTATTTTCTGACGATTGATTTTCTCTCAAAAAATTAGAATAAAAATTATTTCATGGAAGATTTAAATCATTTTCTTGATAAATAGTAAAAAATATGGTCGAAGTCTTTCCTTAGTTCAATTAATTTTGATAATTTGGTAAAATTTCTTTTGATAATTTGGTAAAATTTCTTTCGATAATTTTGGTAAAATTTCTTTTGATAATTTGGTAAAATTTCTTACGATAATTTGGTAAAGTTTGGAGAAGAAAAAAGAAATGAAATGAAATAAATACCTCTGATAAGTCGATACTTTCGTCGTTGAGTCTACGGAAAAATGGTTTATATCGCATCTTGTAACGAGGTAGAGTGTGTTTTCGACGGACTGCCCGTCTAATTTGTCCAGTAATCAACGAAATTATTTGCGGCTGCAATTGTCGTCCCTGAAATTGTGATTGAACATCCAATTCCAAAATTGGATCCGTATAGAAACTCAATGACCAATGTGTATATGGAACACGAGTAAACTGGAGTCTTGCCTTTCCGGTCACGCGTTTCACTAAAAGAAGAACAAAAAAATAGTCAATATCTATAAATAACTATCGAGACGAAAAGACATTATATAAGAGAAATGCAAATCATTTCCGTGACTTTCAATTTTCAACTAATTATTTTACTAATTTTTCTCCGAGAACCATTTTTCCTTCTTTTACAAAATTTCTTCACTCTCATTTAGCCTAAAAACTCTCACATGGCTTTGCACTCGATAAATAATTTTAAACAGACTTGGCTCTCGATAAATAATTTTAAAAAAGTAACAAAAAGTAGCTTTAGGACGAAAAAAAATTGGTAATAAAAAATTATTTATAGAAAAATCAAATTTTGACGACTAAAAAACTAGTTTTTTGACTCAGAAAAATCACAAAAATTTTATTCTGCATTTTATTTCCCTGATTATTTTCCAATTTTAATCAAAAGTATAATTACGTTTTTTCTTATGCTGATAAAAACTTTTGATAGTTCAAACATTCGGTAAACCAAACCCTAGATAATTTGAATTTTTTTTTCTGTCCCTTGAGATTATTGGAGAGTCGAGTGTATTTTAAATATTAGAAAATTTTTTTTTTCGTTAATAATTCTTTAACACAAAAAGATTAAACAAATTTGAAAATAAATTACCTTGAAGTGCCATGTAGGCAGTTTTTCCTAACAGCATTTTAACATCTATGGATAATTGAAAATTTCCTGAGTAATGTAAATCCAGAGAGAGATCGAGAGTCTCCAAAAGTCCAGTGTCCGGGCAAATTTTCGCATCCGCAACTTCCAGGCCCTTTATCATCGGAAACTTATTTCCCAAGTGTAAATCTCGCAACTGTAAATAAAAAAAAACAAACATCAATAAAAATGAAATGAGAAATGAAAAAAAAGGAAAATATTATCAGGGTTTCTACAAATTTCTCCTTATAAAATTCCATGATTATTCCATGATTTCCAGTTGATAAATAAAAAAATTTCCATGACACATTAAAACAAAATTTTTGTCAGTTAAGTCAGGTAAATGTCATGGAAAAAAATTTTTATCAAATTTAATTAAAAATAATAATTTTTTTTTTCAAGTATTTTATTAAAATTTTCAAAGATCAACTTTTGAAGAATTTTAATTGCAAATTTTGAAAATAATTGAATTATCAAAAATTTCAATGAAAAATCTTTAAAGATAAATTTAAAAATGAAAATAAATGTCTAATTTGTTAAAATTCAATATTTTTAATATTTTCAATTAGGTACATATTTCCAAAAATAATAACATTTTGCAAAAAACAATAATATTCAAAATTTTTAATTAAAATTCATCAAAAAATTCATTAGTTTTTTTAAATTAAACAAAAATTCTTAATTAAAAAATTCAATTATTTTCAAAAAAATACATTAATAAAATTTTTTTAAAAAACTAATTATTAGAATTGTTTTGTTATAATTTTTTAAGATTCAAAATTTACTTTTTGGACTTATTAAAATTTTTGAGAAATCATGGTCCTGTTTATAATTAAAATTCTTCAAAAATTTGATCATTTTTATTTATACTTTTGAAAAATTCAATTATTTTTAAAAGATTTTATTAAATTTTAATTGTTTGGAAATTTTTCAAATTTATCAAAAAAATATAATTATTTTAATAACCTTTGCTACAATTTATTTATTAGAATTTAAGTATTATTTTCAATACATTTGTAATTAAATTTCTTTAAAGAATAAAATTATTTTCAAAAATTTTAATGAAATTCTTTGCGTAACAGTTCAATTTTTTTCAAAATAATTTTAATAAAATTCTTCGCAGAAATCTAACTATGTTTAAACATTTACAAAAATTCTCGGCAAAATTTCAATTATCTTTATATATAATAAAATTTTTCTCCGAAATTCAATTATTTTCAAAACTTTTAATAAAATTCTTAGCAGAATTTCAATTATTTTTAATATAATTTTTATTAAATTTCTCGAAAAATGCAATTATTATTAAAAATTATATTAAAATTTGTCAAAAGAATTCAATTATTAAAAAATTTGTTGATAAAATTCTTTATGAAAATTCAATTTTAAAAACATTCAATCGTTTAATAAAATATTTATTTTTATAGTTAAATAATTGAATTTTCGTAGAATTTTCTAATAAATATTGATTTAAAAATGAATTTCAAATTTTTGAATATCTTAATTTCTATAAAAAAAAAAATGACGAAAAATACCTGAACACTGTCGAATAATCGACCAGTTGTTGTCTGATTCAATAATTCTTTAAATTCATTATTAAGTTTTCGATAAAGCCAAAGACGAACGCGTTCAGCATTTCTCAATTCATTGAATAAAAATTGTAATGTCAAATTAATAGCCAAATTTTCATTGCCCTGATTAAAATTCTGTCTCATTGGACTGCCAGTTTTTTCCTCCTTCATTTTCGCCAATAATTCCTCAGGTAATGCCGCTTTTCCATGTGGCACTGGCTTTTTTGGTGGACTCGCCACTGGAGCCGATTCCAAATATCTTTTGAATATATAAAATTCGAACAAAAGAGTACATCCTATTCCGCAAAGGAATGTAACACACGATATAAAAATAGTTGTAAAAATGTCCATATTAGGACAGCATCAAAAATTGAATAAGTCAATTTAAGAAAAAAAAAGAGAAATTTCGAAAAAACTCTTTTTTTTCTCTCCTTTATCGTCTAATATTAGAATTTTTATTTTCCTTCCAAAATTTTCGATCGATTAACATAATTATTGAATTTGTCAATAAATCTCCATTGGTGTCATTGTTAATAAAATTTTTTCTTTAAAATGTAAAATAATTTCTTGATAACACAAACATTGTGGAAATGGTGAAAATAAAAACTTTTCTTGATTGTTTGTCTTTTTTTTCCCCTTCTAAAAAAAAGGTTAGATTTTTACGTCAACTATAGGTTAAAATTCCATTTCGATTTCACTCGCGTTAACTTTTAAAAAATTCGATTAACACTCTAAAACTATATTGATAGGGGACAGAAAATATTTTTCTAAAGTCTTGTCAATATTGGAAATATTAAAAATACGTTTTTGTCAACTCTCGAGGTTAAAACTTGCACGAGTTGACAGTTCTCTATTGATTTCGTCGGCCATGTTTGATTACAACAACGTGATTTGACAGATGCGGATATATTGGGCAATGTGGGTTAAAAATGACGCATTTTGCATTTTCTATTATATTAATACTTTACTTTTTAGTTATTAAATTTCTATTTTATTTTAAATATGAAAGTTAAATTATCAACGTCTAATGATTCTTTTACCGTATTTGTGTAAAAAGAAGCAACTGAAAGAAAAAATATATTTCAAAATAGTAAAAAAAGAAAATCAGAAACTAAATCCAAAGAAGATGTTAGCATTCAACAAAATTTTAAAAAAGCGCATAAAGGATAAAAAGAGAAAAATCTGAGAGAAATATAATAAAGTGGAAGTTCAAACGAATGGCGGGTAAAAGAGAGACTCTTTCCAATTGGACGAACAAAAAAAGTGAGGTTATGTTTTGATCTCGCGCATTTCCGCACAAACGCAGAAGATTTTTAACGCTCAGAGGGGGCGGTGACATTTCGATCAATCGCATGTTGAACATTGTTAAGACTGTGTTCGTAATGTCAGGGTGATATTGTCAATTTTTTGGAATAAAAAAATACAATTCATCAAAAAAAGGAGTTTAGTACTTTTAAAAAAAACTCCATACATATCGAGACACTTGTTTCTTGCTCTTTTCACTATACTGGAAAAACACAATCATACAGAACATTTTTCGTGAAGGGAAATTAATGTAATTTATTCTCCGGAAAGATTAACAAACAATCAAGATGACAGTTATTACGAAGGCAATCAGCGAAAAGAAGCCTGCGGATAATTTGGAGCAGCCATTAGTTGTCGTCGAAGTTCCAACGGTGAGTAATAAAAAATATATATTTACTCGAACTAAAATAGTGTGCATAATTTATAACTTTATAATTATCATCAGAGACAATGGAAATTCCCAAATCATTTATACATTCAACAATTCACTTGTGTTTGCTTGTGTTCGTCATCAACTTACAAACAAGTGTCAACGTCAATATTTTGAATGTCTGCTCCAAAATTATTTTTACTTCTAAAAATATTTTTTTCACCCTTATTAAATGCGCTGGAAATTTTTTTTTACCACATTGTTCTGATTTTAAAGACAATTTCGAGAATTTTAAAAAAGGAAAAGAATTTGCATGTATACACGAAATGATAAATAAGGAATTGTGTCTTATTGTTTGGGGAAAAAATAATTGCAGAAATTGCAAAAATATTCGTTTAGTCACGAAGAGTTTTTATAAACATTTCTTGTTTATGTTTGTTAATTATACATTGGAAGGAGAGTACGTGTCTTCAGGGTGGCCACATGTCAGTAAAGTCAGGGAAATGACAATAAAACAGAATTTTTTGTCAGGGGATTTAAGAAAATAAGAGATTTTTTCCACTTATTTACAAAAAATTTTCTTCCAAGTACTGCAATAAAATACCATATTTTTTGTATAAACTGCAACTTATTTCGATTTTTATAATGCGAAAAATAATTATAAACAAATAATAATTTCAAAAATTATTTTTGAATCATTTTTCTATTTAAATTTTCGAAATATACAATTAAAAAGATTTTGAATAATTGAAATTTTTAAAAAATTTAATTGAAAATAATTTTTTTTTCAATGTATTTTTATTGAAATTTTCAAAAATCAACTTTTGAAGAATTTTGAATTTTGAATTTCCCAGAAGAAATTTATTACTTTTAAAGATAATTGAATTCTTGTGATGAATATTTTTATTTATGAAATGCCTCAAAATAATTAAATTCCTGTGAAGAATTTTATTATTAATGAAAATAATTGAATAATTGAGAAAAATTTTATTAAAATCTTTAAAAGGAATTCAATATTGATTTCTTAATTCTCTATAAAATTATTCAAATAAATTTAATTATTTTTATATAAATAGTAAAATTCTTTGCAAAAATTCAATTATTTTCTTAAATAATAAAATTCATCGCAGGATTTCAATTATTTTTAATACAATTTTAGAGGAATTGCTCGAAAAATGTAATTATTCTTAAAAATTTAATTTCAATTCCTCCAAAAAATCAATTACTTAAAAAATGTTTTTTTAAATTGTTTGGAAGTATTCAATTATTTACAAAAATATTAGTATTTTTCACAGGAATTCAAATATTTTAATAAAATTGTTCTAATGAAATCAATTATTTTAAATACAATTTTAATTAAATTTTTTGAAATAATTCAATTATCTTTTTAGATTTTAATAAAATTCTTCACAAGAATTCAATTACTTACATAAATAATTCTTCTAAAGAATTTAATTATGTATGTCGATAAATAATAAAATTATTTTCCAAAATTCAATTATTTTTAGCATTTTAATAAAATTCTTTGCAAAATTCAATTATTTTCATAAATAACAATATTTATCACAAGAATTCAATTATTTTTAAAGGTAATAAATTTGATTAAATTTTAAAAAATAATTGAATTCCTGAAAAGAATTTTATTATTTATGAAAATATTTGAATAATTCCGAAAAATTTTATAAAAATATTTAAAAATAATTGAATTTTTGTGAAAAATTTTGTTATTTTTTAAAATAGTTGAATTCTTTATAAGAATACTATAAACATTGTTTTAAATAAATAATTTGTTCGAAATATAATAAATATTCTGAAAATATTATTTTAAATAATTGAATTCTTGTGAAAAACTTTATTTGTGAAAATAATAATTGATTTCTTCGATTGATTCATTTAAAATAGTATTAAAAATAATTGAAATTCTTCGATGAATTTTATTATTTATGAAAATAATTGAATTCTTGCTTAGAATTTTAGCAAAACTTTTTTTTAAAAATTTAATTTCCATGAAAAATATTATTAGTGAAAGTAATTGAATTATTGTGAAGAATTGTATAAAAATTTTGTTAAATAATTGATTTTTTCGAAACTTTTATGTAAATGTTTTTCGAAATTAATTGAATTCCTGTGGAAATTTTATTATTTTATGAAAATAATTGAATTTTGGATGAATTTTATTAATTTTTTTCTTAATAATTGAATTCTTTTGCGAAATTTTATGAAAATACTAGATATTAAAAATAATTGAATATTTTTTGAAAATAATTGAATCGTTTTAAAGAAATTGATTATAATTTTTTATAATAATTTTTTTACCAATTACAAAATTATTATAAAAAATTGAATCTTTGTATTTAAATAATTGAATTCTCGAAGAACTTTCGAAAAATTATTTTAAATAATTATTAATTTGGAAATAAAGTTTAGTTGAAAATTGTCGAAAATAATTGAATTCAGGAAGGATTATAATTGTAATTTTTAGAAATTATTAAATTTCATAAATTAACTCATTTTCCGTAAACTTTCATATTTTCCTGTCAAAAAGAAATTTTTATCAGGGAAAATAATTTTAATGTCAGTAAATTGTCAGGGAAATGTCGGGGAAATTGATAAACTGAAATTTGTGCCCACCCTGGTATACGAAATAATAAATAAGGAATCATGTCTTATTGTTTGGCGAAAAAATAATTGCAGAAATATTCGTTCAGTCACGAAGAGTTTTTATAAACAATTCTTGTTTATGTAAAATTCTTTGAACAATTCTTGTTTATGTCTGATAATTATATATTGGAAGGAGATCACACGTTCGAAAATATTCTTTTCGTTTGTCAAAATAAGGAAATTTGTCATTTCTTATTTCTTTTCTTTTTTTTTTTTTTGGTATTGGAAAATTGTTACAAAAATTATTGAAACTTATTTCTTTTTCAGCAAGCAACTCCTAAAAATGATCCGGAATCACAACGTCCAAAGAAAGATATGGCTGGTCATTATTTAATTTTGCAACAAAATGCCCTCCGTCCCAGTGCAATGACGACATTATGTCTTTTCATCACGGCAATTCTTGTGATGAGCATTGGAATAATTGGCGGCGTTTATATTTATAGACAATATGGAAGAGCTCAAATGCATAGGCTTCGCACCGGTTGGTACAGTATACCATACGATGGATCAAATAAAATTCAATACGCCCGCGATCAAATTCATCAGGGATTATTGGCCGATTCTGATTTATTCAAGTCATTGTCGAGAGCAACCGAACAGGAGACGATGGATCTTGAAAAATCATTGCACAACATCAAGAGTTTCTTTAAGGAACGATTTGAAATGGATATTGAAAATGAAAACTACGAGATTGATGTTCCCGATTTTAGTGAGGGACGACAGGGAAGATTTATTCACGATTTCAACATTGTACGATATTTTTTTTGTCTCATACTTCTTTTTTCCAAACTTTACAAATATTTAGAATTTTCAAATTTAAAAATTGCGCAGTTTGATGTAATAATAATAATAATAAATTTTTTTTCCGTTACAGAACAAAACAGGAATAATCGATATTGATGGAAGTCGTTGCTTTGTCATGCCTTTGAATCGTCAACTGGTTTTGCCACCACGCAATATGTACGATCTTCTCAGCAAAATGTACAACGGTAATTGTATTTTATTTTCCAGAAGAAAAATTCTTTTTAATTCAAATAAGTTTTTCTTCTAGTCAAATAAATATTTTCTAAACATTAATTAATTTTTTCATGTATTAAATATTAATTAATATTTGTACGAATTTTACGAAAATTTATATTAATAAATATTTAATTGAAATTTCATGAAAATTTATATTAATAAATATTCAATTAAATATTTAATTAATACAGAGGAGATAAAATTTGAAGTTAATATAAATGGATTCGAATTAAAATTATCGTCCATTTAGAAATGTAAATAATTTATTTCACTAATAGTGAATTTTCAAATATCGCATTAAACAATTTAATTCGTACAGGATATTACGAGGTTGACACGCAAATTGTTCGTGAGACAATGAGGGTCCAAACTCCTCCAATCACGGATCTTTCAACAATTGGCACGTACATTGCTCGTGAATGCCAAAATTTGCCAACGTTTATGCTCGAGAAAGTCGATTCTAATGGTAATTTTTAAATTATTATTATTATTATTATTATTATTATTATTATTATTTTTATTATTCTAAACCAGCATATAATGCGCGCAACGTAATTGAAATTTTAACGCCCATTGTTAGTTACAAAAAACTTTCTTTTTAAAATTTAATGAAAATTTAATATTTTTCAAAAAATATAATTTTCCGAAATATAATTCTTCAACAATAGGAATATATTTTAAAACAATTTTTAACACTAATACAATTGAATTCTTTCAAATATAAAATTTATTTCAATGAAACTTGAGAAAACTTTTAATTGCTTCTATTTTTAGAATTATTTTCCGGAATTCAATAATCTTCAAAAAAAATTTTAATTACAATTTTTCAAAAACTTAATTTTTTTTGAATTTCTGCATTAAATTATTAAAAAATTCGAAATAATTTTTGTTAAACTTTCTTTCAAATAAAATTTTGAAAAATAATTGAATATTAATTATTTTTAAAAATTTTAACTGAAATTCAATTTTGAAATCAATTCTTACTAGAATTCAATGATAATTGAATTATTTAAATACAAAATTTTTTAAAATTTTAACTGAAATTCAATTTCGAAATCAATTTCTTATTAGAATTCAACGATAATTGAATTATTTAAATACAAAAATTAGTATTTTTTCCAAATTTTTAGTTACAATTCTTCAAAAAAAAGCAATAATTCTATTTGAAAATAATTTTTTAATTAAGAAAATAAAATTCTTTCAAATATTAAGTTTTAATGAAATTTGAAAAAATTTCCTTTTTTTCAATTTTTAAAAATTATTCTCGAGAATTCAATTATTTATTTATTTAAATATTATTGGAACCTTATCTTCAAAAAAAAATCTTAATTTTAATTTTTCAAAAACATAATTTTTTTTCTAATTTCTACATTAAATTATTCAATAATTTTTGTTAAACAAATAACGCTTATAATATTCAATTATTTTTCAAAATTTCAACTGAAATTCAATTTTGAAATCAATTCCTATTAGAATTCAATGATAACTTAATTACATATTTAAATACAAAAAATTGTATTATTTTCAAAATTTTCCGTTACAATTCTTCAAAAAATGCAATAATTCTATTGGAAAATAATTTTTTAAAGTGGGAAAATAAAATTCTTTGAAATATAAAATTTATTTTAATGAAATTTGAGAAAATATCCTATTTTCTTCACTTTTTTATAATTATTTTCTGAAATTCAATTATTTCAAAAAAATTTTAATTTTAGTTTTTCAAAAACATAATTTTTTTGGAATTTCTACATTAAATTAGTCAGAAATCTAATCATTTTTGTTCAACAAATATCCCTTATAAAATTCAATTATTTTTAAAAATTTTAACTGAAATTCTATTTTGAAATCAATTCCTATTAGAATTCAACGATAATTGAATTATTTAAATACGAAAATTTGTATTATTTTCCAAATTTTTCGTTACAATTCTTCAAAAAATGCAATAATTCTATTTGAAAATAATTTTTTAAAGTAATAAAATAAAATTCTATGAAAATGTATTCTTTCAAATATTAAATTTTAATAAAATTTAAAAAAATTTCCCATTTCATTAATTTTTAAAAATTATATTCGGGAATTCAATTATCGTAAAAAAATGTTAATTACAGTTTTTCAAAAACATATTTTTTTTGGAATTTCTACATTAAATTATTCAACAATTCAATAATTTATGTTAAACAAATAACGCTTATCAAATTCAATTATTTTTAAAAATTGTAACTGAAATTCAATTTTAAAATCAATTCTTATTGTAATTGAACAATAATTGAATTATTTAACTACGAAAATTTGTATTATTTTCCAATTTTTTAGTTACAATTCTTCAAAAAATATAATAATCCTTTGAAATATATAAAATTTATTTTAATAAAATTTTAAAAAATGTCCTATTTTTAAAATTTTTAAAAATTATTTTCAGGAATTCGATTATTTTCAAAAAATTTAAATTACAATTTTTTAAAAACCGTATTTTTTTAGAATTTATAAATAAAAATTTTTCAAAATTCATTAATTTTAGTTTATTTTGTTTCAATAATTGAATACTTTTTGTTATTTATTTTGTCCAGCAGGAATTAAAATTTCTAAATACTTTCAGTGTAAAACCTTTTGGAATTTAATTATTTCAAAAATTAAAACTACAATTCTTTGAAGTTTTGAAATGTTTTCTAAAATTTTAACTGAAATTCTTTTTCAAATTTTTCAAAGAAAATTCATTTAGACTATTTAAGATTTTGAATAATTTGATATTTTTTGAATACTTTGGATTAAATTTCCTTATTATATAATTAATGTTGTTACCATTATTATTATTATTACAACATTTTTTTTACCAATTATCATTATTATTGCCATAAAATAAAGAAATAAACAAAAACTAACTCAAACTTTGTTATTTTTCAGGAATTTCGAAGCGCAGCATATCAGAGGGACAATTGTTCCGTCAATTCGCAGGAAAGAACATTGTGGAACTTAGTATCGTAAACTAAAGAAAAAAAAGAAGAGAAGTCGCGAAAGTAAAATCAATTCTTTAAATATTATATAGTAGATTAGCAAAAGAAAAAAAAAAGAAAATATATATAGGATTTTGCTGTTCCACGATGTTCCAAAATTGCATCACAATTGTGTGATATTTGTGGGTATTACATTTATAGATTTAAACTTAATCTCTTCTTACAATAATAAATTTTACATTTTTGATCTTTAAGGAAAAAGCAGAGATATAGATGATAATTTTTTTTATAACTTTCTCTATCTCGAACTCTTGTTTTCCTATATTTATACCTACAATTAGTGCGAATTTTATTTACAATAAACTTTTTTTTTTAAATTTCTTAATGGAGGAGGAAATGTTCTAAATTAAGTAATATTTTTTAGTAAAATCTCTTTTTAATATTAAAATACGTATCTAATTGAAAATATAAATAATTTAGTGATACGCAAATAAGTTTCAATATATTATATACAAATATAAAAAGAAAATGTTTTACATCTAGTATTTAGATGTGAATGTTAAAAAAAAAATGAAATTCGAGGAGAAGAATTTGCATTTTATGGGAATTAGAAATTAAGTTTGAATTTTTCATAGAGATTATCTGAACAAATTGATATATATATTAAACACTTTTTCAGAATAAAAAAAGCAGTTTCGTAATATACTGAATAAAATGAGATTAATTGCAAATTCTTTTAAAAATAAATTGTGAAGAAAAGAAAAATTGTAAATTCTTATTGAGAAATAAAAGGAAATAAATTAAATTAATTTTTTTTCGTTACATTTTCATTAAATGCTGGGAATGTATTTGAATAAATAAATAAATATAAATTAAGGAACTTTTTGTTTTATTATATACTTTCAACTTGAGCCTTTTGTCTTATCAGATACAATTTTTTCACCCATTTGTCGAATTTTGCTTCTTGATCTCCAATAATCTGAAATTTAAAATTATTTTCTATTGAATTTAATAAAACATTAAAATCAATGAACAATCATATTAAAAAATAAAAAATAAAATTAGTAATTAGAGTTTTTAATATTAAAAAAGTAAATTTAATACCGATTGATGAAAAATACTGTCGGATGGAATAATCGGTTGCACTGGAGGTATGACAATTGTATCAGAGGTAATATCAATAACGATATTTTTCGATTTTGTCTCTTTATTCTGTGCCGATGAATTAAATTGTTTTGGAGCAAATCCTTCGCTATTGATTTCTTCCAGAATCGATTCCTTAATGGTTGGAATAATTGAAAAATCGTCTGAAATATTTATTAAAATTAGCGACAATGGCAACTGCAGACTTCGCACTTGATAATTAATTTCAAAATAGAAGCTTTCAGACTAAAAAAAAGTAGCTATTGAAAAATTAAACTTGACGACAAAAAATACTCGTTTTAGACACTTCACAAAATTGACAAAAATTTCATTCTATATTTTATTTTCCTGACTTTTTCCTAATTTTCATCAACAATATTTATTTCTTTCTTATCCTGCTAATAAATTGAATTCCTGCAACGAATTTTATTACTCGTGCAAGAATTTAAATATTTATAAAAATAATTTAATTCTTGCGAAGAATTTTATAAAAATGTTTAAATAATCGATTTCTTTCGACTAATTTTATGAAAATTCGAAATTAAATAATTGAATTCCTGAGAAATTTTTATTATTCATGAAACGAATTGAATTCTTACGAAGATTTTTAAATAATTGAATTCTGATTGGAAATTTTATGAAAATAGTAGATATTGAAAATCATTGAATTGCGAAAAGTTTTTAAAAATAATTAAATTTTATAAAGAATTTTATTAAAATTTTTATAATTGAATTCTTGTGAACGATTTTCTTAGAATTTTTTAAAATAATTGAATTTCCAAGAAGAAAATTATTACTTTTAAAAATAATTGAAATCCTGAGAGGAATTTTATTATTTATGGAAATAATTGAATTTTGCAAAGAATTTTAAAATGCTCCAAAATAATTGAATTTTTGGGAACAATTTTATTAAAATCTAAAAAAATAATTGAATTATTTAAAAAAAATGTAATTAAAAATGTATTTAAAATATTTGATTTCTATCGAACAATTCTATTAAAATATTTTAAAATAATTGAATTCTTGTGAAAAATTCTAATATTTTTTGTAAATAATTGAATTCTCACAAAGAATTAAAAAAAAAAATTTCTAAATAATTCCTTTTTCGAGAAATTGAAATTAAATTTTTAAGAATAATTCAATAATTACACTTTTTGAGCAATTTCTGTAAAATTGTATTAAAAATAATTAAAATCCTGCTGCTATGAATTTTATTACTTATGAAAATAATTGAATGGTTGCTAAGAATTCTATTCAAATTTCCAAAAATAATTGTATTCTTGAGAAGAATTTTATTATTTATGAAAATAATTGAATAATTGCGAAAAATTTTATTAAAATCTTTAAAAAAAATTGAATTTCTGTGAAAAATTTTGTTATTTTTTTAAAATAATTGAATTCTTCATAAGAATGTTATAAACATTGATTTAAATAATTAATTTTCTCGAAATATAATAAATATATTATAAAAATTTTATTTTAAATAATTGAAATATTGTGGAAAACTTTTTTTGTAAAATTAATTGAATTTTTCGATTAATTAATTGAAAATAGTATTAAAAATAATTGAAATTCTTCGATGAGTTTTATTATTTATGAAAATAATTGAATTCTTGCTTAGAATTTTATCAAAAATTTTTTTTTAAAAATTGAATTTCCATGAAAAATGTTATTATTAGTGAAAGGAATTGAATTATTGTGAAGAATTGTGCGATATTTTGCGAAATTTTGTGAAAATACTAGATATTGAAAATAAATGAATTTCGATTATTTTTTGAAAATAATATTGAATCGTTTTAAAGAATTTCATTATAATTTTTGAGAATAGATTTTTTTATTTCTAGTATTAGTGAATTTAAAGTAGTGGAAATTTAAAAAAAACAGAAATAATAGTTTTTAGTGGCTAAAATCTAAAAAAAGTACCCAAATAGTAGCATAACGTAAAAAAGGTATTAAATAGTAGGTTTTAGCAGATAAGTGCGAAGCTGCAACTGAAATATTTATTCTTTTCTTTCTAATTCAAAAATTATTTTTCCTTTTTTCAGTGTCGAGAATTTTGTCTTCTTTTTTCCCTGTTGAAAATTAAATAATATTGTACCTTTTATATTTTGCACTTTATCAGAAGTCGGCTTCACAATTGACTGTGAACTACTTGATCTACTTGTAGACTTTTCTCTTGAAACAGATCTTTTCTGTTTTCTTTGACTCGAAGACGATGGCGATTTGGATCTTCGAGATTTTTGTCTACGTCTCTCTCGATCCCTAGAACTGTCTCGTGAATATTTATAACTTTTAGATGATCTATCTCGATCTCTACTTCTCGTTCTCGAGCGGTGTCTTCGTTTTGTTTTTGAATGTTTCGACGATTTTCTTTTATACGAAGAACTGTCACTTGAATCCGAACTACTCGATCTAAAAATTACAAAAATTAATTACTGTTAATTTTTAATAATAATAAATACGAATTTTATAAATTTACAATTTAAAATTAACAATTTAGTAAATAAATATTTGAATTTTGAGGTTAGGTTCGAAATATTTTTTTCTGGTTACTTCGGTTGCTTCTTATAAAATTTGTTTTTGTTATTGAGAATGTAACATTTAAACAAAAGGATAAGAATAGTAGATAATCAAAATAATTAATTACTATGTATATAATATAAAAGTTCTTGTTTGTAAATACCTCGATCTTCGGTGACTTTTTCGACGATGTCTACTACTTCGATCTGAATCCGAATCCGAAGAATAACGTGCCATTCTGTTTGTAATTTAAGTTCCTAAAAACTAAATACAAAGAAAATATGAGTAAAATTTAAATAATTACAATTTTCGAATAATTTATTATAAACAAAAATAAAAAACATTTACAAAAGCTTTTTTGACAGCTCGCCAGCAGGTGACTGCAGGTGACTGCGAAAACTCTCACCAGATGTCATTACGAATTTAGCGGGTTTTTTCAAAATTAAAATAAAAACAGTAAAAAATGTAGGTAAATAAATATATTATTATTAATATACTCCAATACAAGAAATATTATCTTTTAAATAATTATTTAACTTACCTGCTTTTTTTTCTGAAAAAAAAATACTTTTTTGTATTCAAATATTACAATATTAAAAAATTATTAAAAAACTTGATTTTTTCATCTAAACAAAAAAAATTACTTACCGTATAAAAAATTTATTATCAGCAATTTTTACACAGAAATAACTTGAAGCTCACTAAACATTCTTTCACTGTGTGTTACGAAATCGAGTCAATTGAATGAAAAAAAATTATGTAAATAATACGCAAAAGAAACCAACTGCTCTTTTTTCATTTAAATTTTTTAATAGAAAAAAATTAAAATAACTTATGGCACACGATTATTGAATAACAAAAAATATTTTAATAACGCCTCTTTTTATCGCCGACGAATTTTTTAATTTTGAAACTAAATAATTAATTATTTAATAATTAATATTAAATAATTATTATTTAAGAATTTTAATTTTAATAACCTAATAATAATAATGGCAACAATAATAATAATTTTCTAATTTAAAAAATAACGCCTCTTTTTATCGCCGACGAATTTTTTAATCTTTAAATTAAATAATTAATATTCGATAATTATTATTTAATAATTTTAATTTTAATAACCTAATAATAACAATGGCAATGATAATAATAATTTTCTAATTTAAAAAATAACGTCTCTTTTTATCGCTGACAAATTTTTTAAACTAAATAATTAATTATTTAATAATTAATATTTGATAATAAAAATAATAAAAATCATAAAAAATAATAATAATAATAATTATAATAATAGTTTTCTAATTAAAAAAATTGTTTTAACTTGAAACAATTTGATAATTTACTTATCAATAATTTTTTTCTAATATAATCTACTATAAACAAAATGAGACAAAATTAATTTTTAAAAAATAATAATAAACTGAGAATTAAAATTGTAAAAAATTACAAAAATTTACTCGAATTTTACTCTTTGAAAAAAGTGTATAAAAAATAATCGCTACGAAATTTTTCGTTAAAATATTAAACAAAAAAAATTGTCCAAAGAAAAGGAATAGAAAAAAAAAAGAAAATATTTTCTATATTTTTATAATCATTATTATAAATAATATTGTAGAAGGGGAAAATCTAGGCAAACGGAAGTATCTAACAAATGTTATGAATGAGGGACCTCCTAGGGTTTCACACTCCTGTCATTCGTGGTTTGATAACACGTTCTCCACCACATATAGTGCAAATTAATTTCACAACTCAACTATATATTTTAAAAATTAAAATTAATCGTTATTAAAATTTTCTCTTTCGATTATTTCTTTTTTTCATATAAATATAACGATATAAAAATAAATTAGGTCATCAAGAGTGTCTTTCAGGGAAAATAAAATTCAATAAATTTAAAATAATTAAATTTTATTCTAATTAGTGTAAATTCGCGAATTTATTTTAATTTAATTTCACTGAATTTATTTTTTTTTTTGGCAAAAAATCTTTTTTTTTTGCATTTGTTTATAGTCGTTAAATTTTAGTTTTTAATGAATACTTTCGATTAATAGTGGAAATAGTTGAAAAATGAGGAAAAGAAACAAAAATCGTGTTTAATTGAAGTTTGTGTGAAAAAAATTTTTGAACAAAGTTATCTGAGTGACAAAAGTGAGTGAAAGTTTTCTTTTTGGAATTGCCTGATGGGAATTTTTAATATGGTAAATTAATAATTTTTTGTTACTTAATTTTTGATTCGTTTCTAAATTTAATAAACAAATATTTTTTATAGAATAATATAAAATAAAAAATAATATTGTTAATTATTATTATTTATTAAATAAAAAATAATAATTATAATAATTATTAAATAATATATAATAATAATAAAAATAATAATTATTATTATTTTTTAATAGAAAGTTTGTCTTTTTACGAAAAAAGTGAATTAACTTTTTGATGCTTATCACTTTTATCAACCGAGATAAAAATACATCTCGAGTGCTACTTCAAAACTTCTGTATTTAAACATTAATTATTATCGTCCCACTTATCATTTTTATAACAAGTGAATGGGAACTAAATATCTAAATTATTACAAATTTAGAAAAATGAAACAATTTAAAATTATTTAAACTTTAAAAAGATTGCTCCGAAAAATTTATAATCAACTTTCGTCCTTTTTCTAACTTTTGACAAAAATTAAAAATCTGCCGAAAAATAATATTATCCCCAATTCATTGATAATAATTACTAATAATAATTACCAATAATAATTACTAAGAATTATTTGTAATAATAATTACTAATAATAATTACTAATAATAATTACTAATAATAATAATCAGTAACTAATAGATAACAATTATTAATTACTAAGTAAAGACAATTAATTAATTAGCAAATATTCTGATAATTACTCAAAGCAAAATTCTAATTTTTTAAAAACAAAAAGAATAGAAATATTATTAAAGAAAAGAACTTTTTTAATTCCTTTTAAATATCACGAAAAAATTCCCAGACAAATGATATATGGAAAAAAAATTCAAAATTATCAAAAAAAAAAAAAAACTAAGTAAACAAATTCCTTGCGAACGAATTATCATTCAAATGAATATAATTATAAAATATAAATTATTGTAAGAAATCTATCTCTATTAAGATAAATGTGACAAATTATATTAAATTTAGAAAATCAAATTAAGACAAATTGCAAAGAAAAAAGATAAACTGTATAGTTTTTATCAAAATACAATTATTATCAGAAGCAGAAAAAACGTTTAAATTCAATTTAAAAAAAAAAAGAATAATATTCTATTTGCTTTCAGCCACGCGCAGGAAATCGTGAAATTATGCGTAAAATCCATATTGAAGCTGCGCAATGAACTTTAGCAAACTGGAAAAGCCGGTGGATGCCTCGTGGCGTCTAAGTAACATTATGCCGAATAAAATGAGACGCTTTATATACTCGTCATCAAATTGTTGTGCACTGACAATAAATGCAACTTAAAATTCAAAATAACAAAAAAACAATCCTCCTCTTCCATTTTTCGAATCATTGACAAAAATTAACTATAGAAAAAAAAAAAAAATATTGTAATCCTTTTTAAAAGAAAATTTCCAACCTAACTTTGCAAATTCCCTTCTCGAAAAATTTCGCCTCTATTTCATCATCCATTTCTCTTCTATTTCTCTTTCTCTCTTTACCATCCCTCTTTTTCAGTTTCTCTCTTCTCCCCCTTTTTTCTTTTCTCTATAAATTCCCCTACCCAAAAAATTTCTTCACTTCCATTATATACTCCACGTGTCTCCCAAGGAGCATTTCACATTCGTCTCACATACTCGAGACATTAAAAATGTTTCGTGCCTTATGAAGAGAAAAAAAAACGTGCGTCAATTCATTTGCGGAGCAATCATTTCTTTATCTATTTAATGAAAAGAAAAAAAGAAAATTTGTGTGATAAAAATTAATACGTGCCTGTGAAAAAATTGTGTCTGTGATTTTTTTCCTTTTTTTTTTTTTGTGAAAATGCCGAAAAAAGTTGCTCCAATAAAAGAGCCGGAACCACGAAGGGGTTCGGGACAATGCGATGAAGGTATTAAACTTCAAAAAGAAATTGGACTTTTGGACGGTGTGGCAATTATTGTTGGAATTATCGTTGGCTCCGGTATTTTTGTCTCTCCAAAAGGTGTACTCATTAATAGTGAGAGTGTCGGTTTGGCGCTCATTGTATGGATTTCTTCAGGTGTATTGTCCCTTGTTGGGGCCCTATGTTACGCCGAACTTGGTAAGCTGCAAAAAAAAAAAATAATACATTTTAATTTCTTTTTTCAAAACTCTAAAAAAAATTCCTCAATCATTATGTAATTATCCCCCCTCGAGAAAAGTTGTTTTTAACTTTTCAATTCGTAAAGTTTCGTATTTAAAAAAAAATTTCAAACAAAATTCTTCACTTAAAAAAATAATTTTTCCAATTATAGACATATTGTTGAAAAAATAAAAATTGTAGGTAATAAAATTTTGTTTTTCCTCCTCTTGGAAAATTTAAAAAGTTGTGACAATCGTTAAAGTTGTAACTTTGTGACAATCGTTTTTTTTCAACAATTTTTGAACAAAAAAAAAACCTGAGAAATGGGTTTGAAATTCAAGAAGACTATTTTAATTTAAATTGGTCTTGGCGTGAAAGATTGTGTGGGTTGTCCGGAAATAATTCGCGGAGTAATTTTCATTTTACTATTTAAGTGCATAGTGAATTTGCGGGAAATAAATGTAGTCTACCTTATCATTGAACGTTCCGCGAGTTCATTTTTTTTTTGTCAGTTAGAAACAGCGCGCAAAATGCGAAGCTACTTACATCACCTGAATTCAAACAGGTCAACGTTACGGATTTATTTTTAAAGACACTTTTTTTTCTTTTCTTTTTCTGCATTAAAGAGCCAATTTTCAAATGATGATAATAAATAGAAAATAAATTATTTCTCGAATTTTTCTATTTATAAATTCAGATATAAATAAATAAATAAAAAATAGAAATAAATAAAAAATAGAAATAAATAAAAAATAGAAACAAATAAAAAATAGGAACAAATAAAAAATAGAAATACATAAAAAATAGAAACAAATAAAAAATAGAAATACATAAAAAGAGTTTATAAATTTATAATAATTGTAAAACAGTGAAAATAAAATATTTACGAAAAAATTAATTAGAACAGAAGTATTAATTTAGAAATATAAATTTTAAACTTCAATTAATTCTGAAATAAAATAAAAGAAATTAGAAATAAAATAGAGGAATTTAGAAATAAAATAGAAGAAATTAGAAATAAAATGGAATAAATTCTATTGGAAGAAAATTATTTTCGGACGTCAATCTATTTTAATTACAATAACAATAGGTTTTTTGTTTCAAAGTGCAACAGGATTTTTGATTCAGTTTACTCTAAATCAACGACCTCTTATCGTTGAACTTTTTTCCATTTAAAGAATTTTCCTCTCTCTCTGCGATATCATAATATATATTGTACTCGAGAAGCAAATTAATTTATTAGCCGCACAAAAAAAAATAGGAGTCAAAACATGAGAAAAAGAAAAGAAAACATAATAAGATTCCAAAAATAAAGAATAATTCTAATGTAATCACGAATTTATATTTTGTCGTTCTCAAATGTAAACTGAATATTAATTACTATTTTTAGCTCATTATCGCTCACTATTTTGAAAATCTGAGTAAATTGTTTATTTAATTGTTGGCAAACTAAATAAATTTTTATTGATATCATTATTCATTTTTACGTGCTTGAATTTGAAAAAAAAAATAATAACAAAAAAAAAATGATAAAATTCTTCTATAAGAATAATAATATTGATGATAATAATAATAATAGTATAAAAATAAAAAAATTAAATTTTATTTAAAAAGATTCTTAATTTTTTACTGTTTAAAAAATTTTAATTCTTAAATTTAAATTATTTATTATTAATATTAATATTATTATTACAATAATAAATAAAGAGAATAAGAATAATATTATTGATGGTAATAATAATAATAAGAAGAAAAATAATAGCAATAATAAAAAATAATACGAATGCACGTCAATCGGTACTGATTTAAATAAAATATTTTCACATTCTTAAAATGTCTTGTAGATAAAAAAATTAAATTGCATACAATTTTTAGCGATATTATATAGTTATTTAAAATCCTTCCGGAAATTATGTAATAATTTCAACCAAGAACTAATTTTATTCATTTAAAAAAATTTCTTTATATATTATTTTTTAAAATATATTTTCAGTTATTAAAAAACATTTTTTCTAATATATTATTTTGTTATAATAATAAAATTATAAATATTGATAATGAATAAAAATTATTATTATTATTAATAATGAGTAAAAAATTATTATAATAATAATAATAAAGAGAAATTATTAATATTGATAATAGAAATTAATTTTAATTACAGGTACAATGATCCCAAAATCAGGTGGCGATTATGCATATATTAACGATGCATTTGGACCATTACCTGCATTTTTATATGTTTGGGTGGCTCTATTTATTTTGGTACCAACCGGAAATGCAATAACGGCCTTAACATTTGCTCAATACATTTTACAACCACTTTGGCCAGGATGTGATCCTCCACGAGATGCAATTAGACTATTGGCTGCCGTTGTCACATGTATGTTTTAAAATAATTATATTTTTCACACCAATTTTCATAGAAATTCATTTTTTTAGAAAAAAAAAATTTATTAACCAGCAACTTTTACACCGATGCTATTCAAATATCAATTTATAAATTTTAAAATCAGTTGAAAAAGTAAGTAATAAAATAATAAATAAATTCAAAAAGTAAATAATAAAATAATAAACAAATTAAAAAAATAAATGACAAATAAAAAAATAAATAATCAAATAATAAATAAATTAAAAAAATAAATATCAATTTCCTAAAGATTATTTAAAGAGAAATACAAAAAAATTTATTACAAATGAACATAAAAGTTTGTTCTTATAAAAAATTTTCAGTCAAGTATATTTATTTTTTTTTTAGAAAAAAAAATTGACAAGTTATTTTTAAATAAAAGCTACTTTTTAAAGAAACAAAAAATAATCCAAGGAAAAAAATTTGAATAGCGAATTATTTTTCAAAAATTAGAATACCTATTAGAGAATAGAAAATTTGAAAGAAATTATTGTAAATAATAACCTTGAAAAACGGTGGTATTACTTTTATCAAAAAAAAAAAAAAAGTTATCGATACTTTGTTGACTTAGCTGACTGTATATTATTTACTGTCTGTATTCCAAAGATACATTACAAACAAATAATTTCTCACTGTCAAATGGATATAATTTTTCAAAGAAAAATTTTCCAAAATTTACCAATTTAATCCTCCCATTATTATTTTTCGATTCAAAAATAATATTTCATTATAAATATTGTAAAAAAAAACAGAAAAATTGATTTTATTTCCAAATCGTTTCACCAGTAAAAAAAATACGTATATTGCTGGCAAATTACAATTTAATTCAAATTAAAAAACAAAAATAATCTTATTTTATTATTAAGGTAAATAATAATTTTATTGAAAACAAGATAAATTTTAATTTTTGAATGATTACAGATTTAAAAAATTCACTTAAGTACATAATATTAAATATTCTTGTTTATTATTCAAAAATTAAAAAAAATACCTGAAAGAATACCATTATTTTTTAAATTCAATTATTTTCAACAATTCTGACAAAAAATTCTTCGAAACAATTCAATTGTTCTCAAAAGTTTTTAATAAAATTCTTTGTAAAATTCAACTTTTTTCAAAATTTTCAAAATTTTCAATTACATCAAAAAATTTAATTATTTCTGCAAATAATTTAATACTGGAATAGAATTTTATTAAAACTTTTTTAAATAATAATAATAATAATTGAATTCTTACGAAGAATATAAAAATAATTGAATTTTCCCTGGAATTCAATTAAAATTGTATTTAAAATAATTGAATTCCAGCGAAAATTTCATTATTTTTAAAAATAAGTGCATTCTTCATTTGAATTTTATTGAAACTTTTTTAAATAATTGAACTCCTGTGAAAAATGGAATTATTTTTAAAAATAATTGAATTTTCTCGGAGAATTTTTACAAGATTTTTAAAAATAATTAAAATTTTCGAAGAAATCAATTAAAATTTTATTGAAAATAAGTTAATTTAATAAAATTTCTCTAACAGATTCAATTATTTTTAAAAATTGTAATAAAATTCTTTGTCAATTTCAATTATTGTCAAAATTTTTAATTTAAATTATTTAAAAAAATTACATTATTTTTACGAAATTTAATGAAATTCTTAAAAAAAATGTAATCATTTACAAAAACTCTAATAAAATTGTTTAAAAGAATTTAATTTTCTACGAATAATTTTAGTATAATTTAATAGGAACATTGTTAATTACAATTAATAATAAACACGATTATTTTGAAAACTTTAAAAAAATTCTTCATAAAATTCAATTATTTTCAAAATTCTCAGTAAAAATTATTTAACAAACTTCATTAATTTAAAGAATTTCAATAAAAATCATGACAAGAATTAAATTATTTTCAGTGCATCTAAAATTGAAATATTTCTGAAAATAATTGAATAGAATTTTATTAAAACTTTCTTAAATAATTGAATCCCTGCGAAAAAATTTATTATTTCTGCAAATAATTGAATTTTTGCAAAATTTGAAAAAATAAGTGAATTTTTTAAAAGAATTTTATGAAAATTGTATTTAAAATAATTAAATTCCAAGGAAAAATTTACTATTTATTAATATAATTGAATTCTTAAGAAGAATTTAAAAATAATTGAATTTTCCCTGGAATTCAATTAAAATTGTATTTAAAATAATTGAATTTCAGCAAAAATTTTATTATTTATGAAAATAATTCAATTCTTGAATTGAAATCTTGAATTTTATTAGAAGTTTTTTAAAAAATTGAACTCCTGTGAAAAATTTAATTATTTTTTAAAATAATTGCATTTTCTCCTAGAATTTTCACAAGATTTTTAAACATATTATTTGAAATTATATTTGTCCCCATTCGAAGAAATCAATTAAAATATTGTATTGAAAATAAGTGAAATCCTGATAAGAATTTTATTATTTACATAAAAATAATTGAATTTTTTTACGAAGATTTTTATTATTTATAAATTGACTGAAGAATTTTATTACAATTATTGAAAATAATTGAATTCTTTATAGAATTGAATTACTTTTAAAATTTTCAGTAAAAATTATTAAAAAAAACTTTACTTTTTTTAAGAATATTAAAGTGAATTCTTCAAAGCAATTCAATTATTTAAAAAAAAATTTAATAAAAATCTTGCCAAGATTTGATTTAATTTCAATACAATTTTAATTACATTTTCTCGAAAGAATTCAACTATTGAAAAAAATGTTGATAAAATTCTTGAAATGAATTTAATTATTTTCAAATTTTTTGGATAAATACTTTGCATTAATTCAATGATTTTCAGTACACAAATTTAAAAATTGAAAATATTTAAAAAGAAACATTATTAAAAAAGTTAAAAAAACAAAAAAGCAAACAACAACTAATTTCAAGCTGCAAACAGATTATCGAAATACAACGATTATTATTATAGATTATGTATTAATGAAATAAAATCGTATTTTGCATTATACTTTTCCGCTTGAAACGATTTGAAATGTGCCCCATATAGTGGAAAAAAGAAATGAATAAAACTTACGTATATTTGAATTTCAAATTTCCGTTTTGCTTTTTCCTTTCCAAGGTTTCTTGACAGCGGTGAATTGTTACAACGTAAAATGGGCAACACGAGTGCAAAGTATATTTACAGGAACAAAAATATTTGCCCTGATTATTATAATGGTCGCTGGATTTTGGTGGCTCTGCTTGGGGCACACAGAAAATTTTCGCAGTCCAATGTCAGATTCAAATACAAATCCAGCATCAATTGCTCTCGCTATGTACAGCGGTCTTTTTTCATATTCCGGTTGGAATTATCTTAATTACGTCACCGAAGAGCTAAAGGATCCATACAGGTATAAAGAATTTCCTTTCAATCTGCAAAGAGAGAAAAAAAATTGAAATATACTAGAATTAATTATAAATTCAATTTACATATCTAGATATATTCTTTACTCCTTTCTAAATCCATTGAAATATGTAGTTAAATATAGAAAAAATGAAGGGAAAAAAGAAAAATGAAGAAAAATTACTAAATGTCGAATGAAGAAAAATAAATGAACAGGAATAAATAAACACGAAGAGAACAAAAATAAGTAAAGACGAAATGAAAGCAAATAAATAATACGAAAAAAAATAAATTATTATCAGTTACAGAAAGAGAATTTTTGTTTATAGACAAATTTTGAAAATACAGGTTTTTCAATTTTTGGAAAAAAATTTAATTTCAGAATAGAGAGAGAATATGAGACTTGAATAACAAAAAGGGGGAAACTTTTTCATTATTGAAGTTCTCTTTTGTTCGCATTGTAAAATCGAACTCCTTTGTGAAAATTAAACAATACACGTTCATATTCTTGTTCCCATTGTTTGGTTTTTTTAATTACTCCTTTAGTTTTTTCATATTGTAAATAAGAAAACGCTCTATAAATACCGAACAATATTTATAAAAATAAAATTCGAAAACAAAAAATTCTATTTTTAATTCCAACTTTTAATAATTATTAATTTTGAAAGAGACAAACCCTGAATATAATTATTTTAAATCTTAATTAAAACGATTAAAACTAAGATTTTATTTTTAAATTAAACAAATCTTAAATTTATATATTTTTCATCGGATAAAGTTTAATTTTATCTATTTTGGAAAAAATGTAAATTTTATTTAGTTAATATCATAAATTTTATTTTAAAATAAGGAATTATTTATTTCTGTTAGTTAACGTTTTTTGGTCCAATAAGTCCTGAGTGTTAATAATATTAATTTATTAATTAACAATAAAATAATAATAAAAAAAACAATAATAAAATAATTTTTCAGGAATTTACCGAGGGCAATTTGCATATCATTGCCATTAGTGACAGTAATTTACGTTTTCGCGAATGTAGCGTATTTTGTTGTTTTAACACAGGAGGAAATCCTCTCATCGAATGCTGTTGGTGTTGTAAGTAAATTGAAAATTAAAATTTATTTCTTACTCAATTTTTTAATTTAATAATTAAATTCAATTATTTGAAAAAATTACTTATAAAATAGATTTTCAAAGATTAAATATTTAAAATTAATTTTATAAACTATTTGAAAATTTATTGAGAGTTACTTTTTGAAAATTTATTGAAAACATTGAAAATAAAATATTATTTGAAAATTTATTGAAAATTATTTTTAAAAAAAATTTATTTAAAATTTACTTTATAAAGAATTTTATTTTTTAATTTTAGACATTTGGTGATAAACTTCTGGGACCAATGGCATGGCTAATGCCATTTTTTGTAGCTTGCTCAACTTTTGGAGCTTTGAACGGTGCAATTTTTGCATCATCGCGGCTTTTTTTCGTTGGTGCTCGCAATGGACATTTACCAACTGCCATTTCGCTCATCAATGTCAAAAATTTGACACCAATGCCTTCTCTTATTTTCATTGTGAGTATTTTTAATGCTTTTCTTTTCTACTTTGAATAATTAATTATTAATATCAAATTAATCTTTATTTATTGTTTATTTTTGTAATTATTATTATTTTATTATTCAATTTTTACTGTTTTAATTTTTCTATTTTTATTATATTTTGATTATTTCAATATTTCTATTTTTCTTATCATAATTTTTCTGTCGTTATTATATTTTTATTTTTTTGTCATTGCATTGAGAAATTCGCGTAAAATTAATAAAAAAATATATTCCTTAAACGATTCATGTACATTGGTCTCCCATTGCAATTTATTTATTGCCAATGACCCAAAAAAAAAAAATAGAATTTATAATAAATTCAGAAGCACTTTGAGAAAAGAAAAACTCTGCCCCAGTGATTCACTGACATTTCAATGTCGATTATAATCTTGACGCTTTGTGTCAGAGGCATTTGCAAGTCAATTGAATTATAGAATTAGGTTTAAATTTAATACGAGATATATACGCACACGAATCGATCAATGAATATTTATAAACTTTCTTCGAATTCTCAATAAGAAAATAGCAAATTTTACAAAAAATGAATCATTAATAATGCTAAAATAATAGATTAATAATAGTTATTTTAATTTATACCTATATTAAATGAAAATTACAATTAAAATTAAAAAATTTGTCTTTGATCATACGCGGCGGAAACATTAATAATATATATCTTAACTACATCACTAAAACCGACAATAAAATTTTAATGATATTTAAGAAATTCAATTGATTTAATTTTTTTCTAACGAGATCAATTTACGAATTTATTTATCGGCAAATTAAATTAGAAACTTAAATGAAATTTTATTAAATTAAATAATTTTAATTTTCTTTGAAAGTTTTATTATTTTAATTCGTTTTTAAAAAATCGCTTTTTATTTCAATTTTTATAGATATTTATACTGCTCTCTAAATTTGAATTAGTTAAAAATAATTAATTTGATAGTAAAAAATCAGTCACTGATTCAAAAATAGTATGTAAATAAATTTTAAAAAATTATCGAATTAATAGAAATTTTGTGAAATTCAACTGAAAATAATTAAATTTTTTAAAGAATTTCATTAAAATCTTTTTAACAAATCGAATTTTCAAAGCATTTTAATTTAATAATTGATAAATAATTAATAAATTAGTTAATTTCAAAAAAGATACACACTTAAAATTTTTTTAATAAAATTGAATTTTTGCAAAGTTTTTATGAAAATTCTGAAAAATAAGATTTTTGAAATTTTTAAATTCTATTTTTTTAAGATAATTGAATTTTTATGAACAGATAATTGAAAATTTTTGAAATAATTGACATTTCTATACATTCTATTAAAAATAATTAAATTCTTTTAAAGAATTTTATTTAAATTTTTCGAAAATAATCAAAGAAAATCAGTCACCGTAATTAAAATTTTATTTTAAAAAATTTCTTCGCAATATATTCAATTATTTCTAAAAACTGCAAAAAAAAATTCTTCTCAAGAATTCAATTATTTCCATAAATAGCCAAATTCTTTAAATTTACTAAATTTTTTTGAATATTATTTTAAAAAAAAATTCTTTACAAGAATTCAATTATTTTCATAAATTTCAAAAACATTTTAAAAAAACAATTCAATTATTTTTAAAAGTATAATAAAATTATTCGCAGAAATTCAATTACGTTAAAAATCTTTTTAAAATTCTCCTTAAAATTTCAATTATCTTTATAAATAATTAAATTGTTCTCCACAATTCAATTATTTTCAAAAATTTTTAATTTTAATAAAATTCTACGCAAACATTTAATTGTTTTCATAAATTATTATTTTATTATTTTAAAAAATTGAAAAAATTCTTTGTTTAATTCAATTATTTTCCAAATTTTTAATTAAAATTATTAAAAAAACATTATTTTCATAAAGTTTGTAGATTTATTTATATTCGAAATCAAATAAATTTAAATTTGATGAGAAAAAAAACCGGGAAAAATTAGGACAAAGCCGGGAATTTTTTTTGAACGAAAATACATAGTAGAAAAAGGAACAATTTAATATTTTTATTACATGAACTCTAATATTTTTTATGTTATTAATTTAATATTAATTAAAATTTTATTTATCAGTTATTAATAATATTGGTTTTAATAATAATATTAATAATTATAAATAATTATTAATATTAATTAAATATTAGTTTAATAGATAAATATTTTTAATATAAAAAATAATTACTGTGATTCTGTTCTAATTACCTTTTTTTATTATTTGCATCCATCTTATCCATTTTTTTTCTCCTTTATTATGGTTTCAGTGCATCATAACATTGGCCCTTTTATTAATAAATGACGTTTATGCATTAATCAATTACGTGAGTTTCGTTGAATCATTATTCATTGCGATGTCAGTAAGCGGCCTTTTGTGGTTGAGGTATAAAAAGCCGGATCTCCATCGACCTATTAAAGTAAGTAACAAATAATAAAAATGTCATCTTTCATTTAAAAGACAAAAATAGGTACTAAACTTACAAATTTTTTCAAAATCAATTCTTAAAATAAATTCAATATTTTTTTTCGCAAAAAATAAATAATTTTTTAAAAATTAATTCATAATTTATATTAGGTATAAAAAATAATATTCTTTTTTTAATTTTCAGGTTTCCATTATTTTGCCAATATTATTTTTCGTTATTTGCGTATTTTTAGTAATACTTCCATGTTTCACTAGACCATGGGAAGTTAGTTGTGGATTAATATTTATTACCTTAGGAATTCCTATTTACATTATTTTTATTTATTGGGAGAAGAAGCCAAAATGGATAAAAAATGCATCGCGTAAGTAAATAATTATATATAATATTTTATTAATAATTTAATTGTACGACTAATTTTCAAATATTTTTTTTCCTTACAGATAATTTTAATTTATTCTGCGCAAAATTATTCATGTGTGTTCAAGAAGGAAAAATAGACTGAGGTTTGAAGTATAAGTTAAAAGAAAAAAAAAATAGCTCAGTCAATATCAGACATTTTTTCAGTTTTAGCGATTGTAAATACTTTCTTCCAATCCGATTTCTTTTTTTTTTTTTAGTTATTCACAATTTTACATAGGTAAATGTTTACAATTAATTTATTTAATTTAAAAATACGAAACGGCAATAGGAGATTTATTTTAATTACTAAGTTTATTATTGAACGCGAAAGAATAATTTATTCAATTTATTCAATTCAATCAATGTGCCAATTAAGTCAAATTTGTACAGAAATTTTAGAATTTAAGTCTTCAATTATTTTTTAGTGAGGCTAATATTATAGTCAATCTATAGAAATTTTTTATAAACAAGGTCCTATACACCACTAAAAAAATTTTTCGGCCATATTTGAAAATTCAAATTGTCAATTGAATAACCAAGAAAGATTGTAAGTTTTTAGCTCGAGACTTTTTTTGTAAATAGTAGACGATTATTAATCAAGAGTACTTTTATAAAAATATTTTCAGAGATTTGACAATATTTACAAAAGTGCTCGATTTAAAAAAAATCCTATATTTAACATAATGAATTATTTCTGAAAAAAAACATTATATTGCATTTATTAAGAAATTTGAATTTTCAGAAATAATTCATCGAGAATCATGTGTGCCAGATAGTGTATAAGATTAAAATCTTTGCATAATAAAAACGAATTCGTAAATAAAAATTATAGAAGAGTGAAAAAATTGTTAAATCAGTATTTTTAGTATAATAATATAACTTAAAGGGGACAATAAATCAAAACCTTTTCGTTCAACATTTTCATGTGTATATGAATGGTGCGAATATTTTGTAAAATAGACATTTATATAATGTAAATATTTTTCAAACAAAATCACCAAAAATGCATTCCAATTGTTAGGTACGACGACAAAAATTTAAAAACGCACAAATATAATCTATGGCTATAAAAAAGACTTTTTGCTTTCATTTTAACATTTTACTCTAAATCAAGAATATTTAGAATATTAACTTTTTAATTATTATAAAAATTGTTTTGCTTATAAATAAAAGCATACTTACAAAAAAAAACCGGTGTCACATTTTCTAACCTCAAAATGCATAAACTCCTCTTTGTACATATAATGAAACTTATTTCGTGCATTAAAACTTTCACATCTTGCAAGAAAATTAAAAATTATTTTCACTATCTGAAATATCTATTCTAAAATTCTTGACATTTGGACTGTTTTAATCGTTTTGAAGAATAAAAATATCTATAAAATAAAAACTATAAACACTTGTAAACATTTTAGAACTTTCCGGAATTTTCAACTGATGTGACACTCCACTGTTGCCAATTGTTTATGACTGAATTTTTCTTCAAGGCGAGCAGAGAGAAAATTAAACTAATATTTAAAATTATACTATTTTATTATTACTTATTGCTTCAAAAACATTTGAAAATATTGTTATAAGTGAATAATATTTATTATCATAATGTAAATATTATTATTAAATAATTTAAATATTTCAAAATTCAAAAGAAGATTAGGTTGGCAACAAGGATAAATTTATCTTAAAATCTGATTGGTCAAAGTTTCCCGCCGTCATATTTAAAATTATTTATTTTTCTCGCCTATGAACTATTTTTATACAATTGTATAAATGGTATAAATAAATAATTAAATCGTTTTTCTCACAAAGCCTTCGCTTAACTATAGTTTGAAAAGCAAATATTATTGACAGACATAGAGTTTTTAATAAATTAACGATAATTGACAAATCATACTGCGCAAAATCTTCAAGTCTTTGCGATAATAATAAAAATCTCTTTCCAAGCGACTGCTGTCAAGAAGCTTTTATAGAAAATTATTGTTTTTATTATGAAATAAACAAGTGATATAGAGAAAGAAACTTTTTTTAACATTGTGCTTTTATTATTTTATTATCCTTAAATAATATTTATACCCGTGTACTCAATTTTTCTACAAAATATCCTGAAATTTAATCACACCTAACCTAAAAATGACGGAGAATTTTGCGGATATTATCAATGAGGAACAATTAATACAAAAACATAAAAAAGAACGAAAGGATTTACAAGGTAATTTGATAAAAAGTTTGTTAATTGAACTTAATTCTTTGGAGAAATGTTGAAATTTAGAAACCTAACCTCAAAAAGTATAAACAAAAATAAACTTTTTTTTATTCGGATAATATTTACATTGTTTACATTAATAATGAAAGAGTTTTTTTTTTAATTTTCTTATTTTTATTCTAGCGCAAATTCAATCATTAAAGAAATCAATAGGCAAGGGAAATAAAAAGCAGAAAAAAGATGTGACGGAGGAAATTGCACGCCTCGAATTAGATTTAGATAAAAGGCAAAATGACGAATTAGTGAATTTTAAATTATCTGAAGTGAAATTAGAACAAATAGATATAAAAGAAAATGCAAATGAAGAAAACCTTGATCAAAGTGAAAATGTAGACGAGAAGGAAGAACAACAAGTGATACCGCAAAAAATATCAAAAGCCCAGAGGCGACGCGAAAAGAAAGCAAACGAGGAAAAGGAACGAAATCAACGAATAATTGATGAAGAAGCTGGAAATATTTATAGTAAACGAAATATGGAAATGATAGCAATTAGAAATATTCTCGTGAAACGTGAATTTAAATTACACGAAATTGCCAGCGATGGCAACTGGTAATTATTTTTATTTTTTGAAAAATTTAACAGGGCTCGAACCAGTGAAAGTATTAAAAAATTACGGACTTTACGGACCAAAAATGAAAAATTACGGACCAATTTCTGACAAAAATTTAACCAGTCCGAGTTAAATAAGAAAACATTCTATTTAAAACTATAAATTGAATTTTATAACTATAAAACATGAAGATATCAATAACTCCGAGTCTTCGACTCGGAGTAATCGATTTCTTCATGTTTTATAATAATTAAAGATGTCAATTTGATGAAATTATTATTTTATATTATAAGAATATTGTACTTCTTTAAAATTATTTTCATCATTTCAATTCAATTATTATGTTTAAGAATGTCTAACTACAATTCTTAATTAATTTTCGAAAAAGTTCTTTGACAATTTTCAAATCCATTTGTTTACAATATTCAATTTTACGAATTTCAATTATTCGTAAATTCTTCAATTAAATATATATTGGAAATTAAAACCTTCAAATAATATAAAACAAAATTTAATTAAACTTTTTCACAAAAATTAATTTTAAAATTCAATTATTTCTAAAAATTTACGCGCTATATTGCTTTTAATATTCAATTATTATCTAAAATTTTAACTGAAATTCATTTTTAAATCAATTTTTATTAGAAAATTCTACTGGAATTCAATTATTTAAATACAAAAACGATTTATTGAATAATTGAATGTTTTTAAAATTCAATTCCCATAAAGAATTTTATCAACAAATTTTTAAATAATTGAATTCCTTATAGACGAATTTCAATATAATTTTTAAGAATAATTAGAATTTTCGAGAAATTCGATTAAAATTGTATTAAAAATAATTGAAATTCTGCGACGAGTTTTATTATTTATGAAAATAATTGAATTTCTAAAAAAAATCTTATTATTTTTTAAAATAATTAAATTATTGTGAAAAAATTTATAAAAAAAATTGGTAAATAATTGAATTCCTGTGAAATTTTTATTATTTATGAAAATAATGAAATGTTTGGGTAGAATTTTATTGAAATTTTTTGTAGTTCATTAAATTCTTTTGAAAAACTTTATTAAAATAGCAGATATTGAAAATCATTGAATTCATGAAAATTTTGGAAAATAATTGAAATTTTGCCAAGAATTTTATTAAAATGTTTAAAAATAATTGAATTTCTCAGTAAAATTTTATTAGTTTTCAAAATAATTGAATTTTTTAGCAGAAATGTATTAAAATTTTTCAAAATAAATGAATTTATACGAAGAATTTCATTATTTACAAAGATAATTAAATTTTTGTGAAGAAATTTAATTAAATTTAATTTAATTAATAAAATTAAATAAAATTTAATAATAAAATAATAATAAAATAAAAAAATAATAATAAAATAATAAATAATAAAAAAATTAATAATTAATTAATAATAATAATAATTAATAAATTAATAAATTAATAATAAAATTTTTCTCCGAAATTCAATTATTTTTAAAAATTTTAAGAAAAATATTCCTAAAAATTCAATTATCTTCTTAAATATTAAAATTCTTTCATTTAATTAAATTAAATTAATTAAATTTAATTTAATTTCTTCTTTTTGATATTTTTTAAAATATTTTAATTCTTCCAAAAACATTTTTTTAAATATAATTGATTTTTTCGAGGAATTGAAATTAAATTTTTCGAGCAATTTTTGTAAAATTGTATTAAAAATAATTGAAATCCTGCGATGAATATTATTATTTATGAAAATAATTGAATAGTTGCTAAGAATTTAATTAAAATTTTAAAAAATAATTGAATTCCTGAAAAGAATTTTTTGATTTATGAAAATAATTGAATTATTGCGAAGAAATTTATAAAAACATTTGTAAATAATTGAATTCCTTGTCAAATTATGCCAATTTTTAAAATCAAACCTTTTCTAAATTCAATTATTTCTAAAAATTTATCCTAAAATGCACTTAATATTCAATTATGTCAAATTTTAACTAAAATTCATTTTTAAATCAATTTTTATTAGAAAATTCTACTAGAATTCCATTATTTAAATATAAAAATAAATAATTTATTAATTGAATGCTCGTAAAGAATTTTATCAAATAAATTTTTAAATAAGTGAATTCTCTCTACGAATTGTAACAAAATTTTAAATAATAATTACATTTTTCAAGAAATTTGTTTAAAATTGTATTAAAAATAATTGAAATTCTGCGAAAAGTTTTATTATTTGTGAAAATAATTGAATATCTAAGAAGAATTTTATTATTTTTGAACATAATTAAATTTCTGCAATAATTTTTAATGCAACAAAATAATTTATTGAATAATTGAATGTTTCTTAAAATTCAAATCTCATAAATAATTTCATCAACAAATTTTTAAATAATTGAATTCTTTGGAAGAATTTTAATAAAATTTTTAAGAATAATTACATTTTTCGAGGAATTTGATTAAAATAGTATATTAAAAATAATTCAAATTCTGCAATGAGTTTTATTATTTATCAAAGTAATTGAATTCCTAAAAATCATTTTACTATTTACGAAAATAATTGAATCCCTGTAAAAATTTTATAATTTACGAAAATAATTGAATTATTGACAAGAAATTTATAGAAAATTTATAAATAATTGAATTCCTGTGAAATTTTTATTATTTTATAAAAATAATTAAATGTTTGCTAAGAATTTTATTAAAATTTTTGAAAATAATTGAATTTCGGAGAATTTTATTATTTCCAAAAATAATTGAAATTTTGACGAGAATTTTAAAAGTTTTTGAACATAATTGAATTTTTGCGAAGAATTTTATTGTTTTTGAAAATAATTGAATTTCTGCAATCATTTGTAATTTCTCTTAAATTCTCCAAATTATATCGTACAATTTACGAACTTTTCGTCCATTTCTCAATCAAAATATCAAATCAAAGACTTTACGGATCTTTTTTTCAAAAAAACGGACTTTTACGGGCTTGAAACAAATTTACGGACCTTTATGGGATTTACGGACCTAGTTCGAGCCCTGATTTAAATATTTTATTCAATGTTTCCGAAAAAAAATTGAAAAAGTAATTTACTCATTTACTTTTCAGTTTATATAATGCAGTCGCGCATCAAATGAAAGTCAAGGGTCTAACGCCTCTTGGCTTTAGTGATCTTCGAACAAAAACCGCAACTTACTTACGCGAAAATATGAATGATTTTCTTCCATTTCTAGCCAATTCAGAATCAGAGGATTTATTAACTCCCGAGGAGTATGAAAAATATTGCGACAACGTTGCTAAAACATCAGCATGGGGTGGAGCTGTCGAGGTATGTAAAATATTTTCCAAATGCGAATTTGAAAAAAAACCTCCGAAAACTTTCGGAAATATAGAAATGAGTAATAATAAATTTCTTACTTCGAAAGCCTAATTCTATAATTTAAAAAATAAAATTCTCTTACCTTTCTAGCTTCAAGTTCTATCGAAAATTCTCGAATGTCCCATTGAAGTTATTCAAGCTCAGGGTGCACCATACGTTGTTGGGGACGAATTTGACGCGATGAAAAAATTGACAGTGACATATCATCGACACATGTACGAATTAGGCGCCCATTATAATTCTGTTACAAAACACAATCCTGGCGAACAACCAGATGAATTTTAACAATTTTCCTCTATTGTATGTATATAATTTTTAATAACGATTTTTATTCATCATCAATTTTATTTAATATAATATATAGTAAATAAATTTGGAGAAAAAAAACGATCAACGGACTTACTTTTTTTGTGAATTTATTAGCAAAATTCGTTTTTCTTTATTATAAATATCAACTGTTGTCTTTCCAGTTATTTTTCTGGTGCATTGCTCACTTCATTCTCCTCTGAGTCTTTATGTTTATTTGGGTCGTCGGGTTTCATTGCAGGGAAGAATAATACTTCCTGAAAAATTTAAAAAATTAGTTTTAAATTAGAAGTTTATTAACTCCAGACTTCGCACTCGATAATTAATTTTAAAAAAGTAGCTTTCAAACTAAAAAAAGTAGTAAAAACGTAGCTATCGAAAAATTAAACTTGACGATAAATTGAATTCCTAAAAAGAACTTTATTATTTGTGAAAATAATTGAATTCTTGCGAGCGATTTTATTAGAATTTTTTAAAATAATTGAATTTTCATGAAAATATTTATTACTTTTAAAAATAATTGAGTTTTGCAAAGAATTTTATTACAATTTTCAAAAATAATTGAATTCTTGAGAAGAATTTTATTATTTTTAAAAATAATTGAATTTTGCAAAGAATTTTATTAAAATGTATCAAAATAATTGAATTTTCGGGAATAATTTTGTTATTTATCAACGTAATTGAATTCTTTCGAAATATTATTTATATAAATAATTAAACTCTTGGTATGAATTTCATTAAAATTTAAAAAAATAATTGAATTTTTTCAAACAAAATTTAATTAAAATTGTATTTAAAATAATTGATTTCTTTCGAACAATTTTATTAAACCAGTTGAAAATAATTCAATTCCTGAGAAAAATTTTAATATTTTTTTAAATAATTGGATTTCCAAGAAGAGATTTATTACTTTTAAAAATAATTAAATTCTTGTGATGAATATTGTTATTTATGAAAACAATTGAATTTTGCAAAGAATTTTATTAAAATGCCTCAAAATAATTGAATTTTCAAAAATAATTTTGTTATTTATCGACATAATTGAATTCTTGGGAAGAATTTTATTAAAATCTAAAGAATAATTGAATTATTTCAAAAAAATTTAATGAAAATTGTATTTAAAAAAATTGATTTCTGTCGAACAATATTATTGAAATATTTGAAAATAATTTAATTCCTGTGAAAAATTCTAATATGTTTGTAAATAATTGAATTCTTACAAAAAGTTTTAAAAAAACATTTTTTTAAATAATTTATTTTTTTGAGGAATTGAAATTAAATTTTTAAGAATAATTACATTTTTCGAGCAATTCCTGTAAAATTTTATTAAAAAAATTGAAATCCTGGTATGAATTTTATTATTTATGAAAGTAATAGAATATATTGCCAAGAATTTTATTAAAATTTTCAAAAATAATTGAATTCCTGAGAAGAATTTTATGATTTATGAAAATAATTAAATTAAGTTGCGAAAATTTTTATTAAAATGTGAAAAATTTTGTTATATTTGAAAATAATTGAATTCTTCACAAGAATTTTATAAACATTGTTTTAAATAATTTATTTTTTTAAAAATATTATAAATATTATGAAAATTTTATTTTAAATAATTGAATTCTTGTGAAAAGCTTTATTTGTGAAAATAATTGAATTCTTGCTTAGAATTTTATGAACAATTTTTGTTAAATAATTGAATTTCCATGAAAAATATTATTAGTGAAAGTAATTGAATTGCTGTGAAGAATTGTATAAAAATTTTGTTAAATAATTGATTTTTTCTGAATTTTTTTTGAAAATTATATTCTTAATTAATTGAATTCCTTTGGAAATTTTATTATTTATGAAAATAATTGAATTTTGGATGAATTTTATCAATTGTTTTTTAAATAATTGAATTCTTGTGCGATATTTCATGAAAATACTAGATATTGGAAATAATTGAATTTTGAATATTTTTTGAAAATAATTGAATCGTTTTAAAGAATTTGATTATAATTTTTGAGAATAGTTTTTTATTTCTAGTATTAGCGAATTTAAAGTACTTTTAAATTCTCAAAAAAAAACAGAAATAGTAGCTTTTAGTGGCTGAAATCTAAAAAAAATTACCCAAATAGTAGCTTAACGTAAAAAAAAGTAGTAAATAGTAGGTTTTAGTAGATGAGTGCGAAGCCTGTAACTCTAATTGATAAAATTAGTTTTCGGTAAAATTCTCTGATTTCGAGAAAGTAGGAGAAATTTACCTTTATGTTGTTTGAATCGGTAAGAAACATGGTGAGACGATCGATTCCGAGTCCCCATCCTCCGGTCGGTGGTAATCCGTATTCTAAAGCTGTGCAGAAAGTCTCATCGACTAATTGCGCTTCATCGTCTCCTGCTGCTTTGTCTTTCGCCTGTTGCTCGAATCTGAAATTTTATTCATTCAACAGTTAAGAGAAGTTATCGTAGTCGTATTTTATTTATTTTCTCTAAATTGTTATAATTATAAAGATAAATTCATTGATTTTCGAAATTCGAATTTAGAAATAATTTAATTCATTATAAATTGAAGCAGAATATTAATTTATCTCACCTTTCACGCTGAACTACCGGATCGTTTAATTCCGTGTACGCGTTGCAAATCTCCTTTTTCATGACAAACAATTCAAATCTCTCCGTTAAACCTTCCTCGGAGCGATGCCATTTTGCCAATGGCGACATTACTTGCGGATGATCCATGATGAACGTTGGATTTATGCATTTTTCCTCAATGAACTCGCCGACAAGCTGCAAAAAGTAAAAAACAATATTAAATTTCAGACAATTCATATCTCAATAAATTTAACAATAGACAAAAAAATAAAAACTAATTTTAACCTTTAATATTTCGAATTTAAAAAATAAGAACAAAGAAAGAAATAAAAAAAAAAGATAATAACACTGCCAAAAATTAATTTTGATAGAAGTTAATTATAAGAATTCGGTAATTTTTCAATTATTAGGAACAATAATCGATCGTATTTGATAAATTCGAAATTACCTTATCGAGTAATCTAGCTGTCGTTCTTGGCGCCGGACATTCAACTTCATGCTTTATGCAAAGATCGCTCAGCATTTTATTAGCCTCTGGAGTTCCATAGTCCTGGGGTTTCGGCAGAGTAACTTTAAGTAATTCCTCCAAAGTTTTAATCATCGATACTCGCTTAAATGGCGGTGTGAAGTCAATCAAAAATTTCTCGCCATCGACACCATTCGGATGAAACTCCACCTTATAACTCCCATGAATACTCATTACCATACCGGAAAGTAATTGCTCAGTAAGAACCATCACGTCATTATAATCGGCATAGGCCATGTAAAATTCACAAGTTGTAAATTCAGGATTGTGCGTCATATCGATACCCTCATTTCTAAATTGTCTACCAATTTCGTAGACGCGATCGATTCCTCCCACGACAAGCATCTAAAATACATAAATTATTCAATTTAAATTAATAAATTATTACTAATTCAATTAATTAATAAAAATTAGCATATACCTACCAAAATTAAAATTTTCTTTAAAAAGTATATTTAAAAAAATAAAATTTATCAATTTTCGTTTTACCTTGTGATAAAGTTCGGGGGCGATTCTCATAAAGAGATCGATATTGAGATCGTTGTGATGCGTCACAAATGGTTTGGCTGTCGCTCCACCGGCGATCATGTTCATCATCGGAGTTTCCACCTCCAAAAATCCAAGTTCGTCGAAAAATTTGCGAATGTAAGCTATTATTTTCGCACGAATATAAAAGGTCTGCCTTGTCTTGTCATTGAGAATCAAATCCAAATATCTCTGTCGAAACCGGGTTTCCTGCAAGTTTTTTTTAGAATAAAATTATACAAATTTAAATATTCTTAGTAATTCACAAAAATTTAATTTTGTTTTTCCCTGACTTTTCTCGGATTTCCAGACAAAATTTTGATTTTTTTCCTGACCCGAAAGAATATTCTGATTCAATCAAACCTTTTTGAAATCTTCATGTTTTATAATAATTACAAATAATGACCGAGAGATAAAATCATTATTTTAAATTATAAGAATATTGTTACTTTAACTTCTTCAAAAATATTTTCAACGTTTTAATTCAATTATTTTTTTCTAGTATTTTTAACTAAAATTAAGTTATTTCCAAAAATTCATTCTAAAATGATTTTTATTTTAAATTATTACCTCTATAAAATTTTCCAAGAAAAATGTTATAAAAATTGTAATTAATTGAATTCTTACAAAGAATTTTATTAATATTTTGAAAAAAAATTGAATTATTTAGTGAAATTCATTTAAAATGGTTTTAAAAATAATTGAATTTTAGCTTAGAATTTAATTATTTTTGAAAATATCTAAATTTCTGCAATAATTTGTAACTTCTCTGAAGATCAATTTTTATTAGTGTTTTTAACTAAAATTCTTCTATAAATCCATTATTTTTAATAATTAATTAAATATGTATTAAAAAAATTAACTAATTTCAAAAGAATTTGAGTTATTAAAATTTTTCAAAAATCTAAGTTCTAATTCTAAAGTTCTGCAAAAAGTTTTATTATTTATAAAACTAATTGAATTTTTGGGAAGAATTTTACTGAAATTTTTGAAAATAATGAAATTTCTGTAAAGAATTTTAATATTTAAGAAGATAATTGGATTTTTGGGAATATGTTTCTTAAGATTTTTAAAAATAATTGAATTTCGGAGAAAAATTTTATTTCTTTTGAAAATAATTCAATTTTCTCGCAGAATTTTATTGAAATTTTGAAAAATAATAAAAGGTTTTGCGAAGAATTTTATTATTTATGTAAATAATTGTGACGCGATCTGAAGAAAGGGACCTTAGAAGCAAATCATTTTAAGGTTGGGTTAGAGTTACTTTTTTCTTGTTTGAAAGTTTCTTTTTACTTATTTCGAATTAAAATCAGTGTTTATTAAATATTTTAGTTTTAATGAAGACTTAAACTTCAATGATTTATATTGACAGTTGATCCTTTTTTTGTATTTTCAATTAAAAAATTGCAAACTTAACCTATAATTTCTTGCTTCTAAGGTCCCTTTCTTCAGATCGCGTCACAATTGAATCCCTGTAAAATTTTTTTTTAAAATAGTTGATATAGAAAATCATTGAATTGAAGAAAATTTTTACAAATAATCGAATTTTTGCGATGAATTTTCTTAAAACTTGAAAATAATTGAATTTCCAAGGAAAATTGTATAAAAAATGTAAATAATTGAATTCTTACAGAGAATTTTATTAATATTTTGGAAAAAATTTAATTATTTAGTGAAATTCATTTAAAATAGAATTAAAAATAATTTAAATTCTGCGATGAGTTTTATTATTTATAAAAATAATTAAATTTTTAAGAAGAATTTAATTATGTATATGAAAATAATTGAATGTTTCCGATGAATTTTATCAAAATTTTGATTAAATAATTGAATTCTTTCAAAAAATTGTATTATTTATGAAAACAATTGAATGTTTCCGATGAATGTTATCAAAATTTTATGATAAAAAATTAAATAATTGAATTCTTTTGGGAAATTTTATTAAAATAGTAGATTTTGAAAATCATTGAATTGAGGAAAATTTTGGAAAATAATTGAATTTCGGAGAAGAATTTTATTATTTATCAAAATAATGGAAATTTTGATTAGAATTTTAAAAAAATTTCGAACGTAACTGAATTTTATTATTATTGAAAATAACTGAATTTCTGCAATAATTTCTAACTTCTCCAAAATTCAATTTTTTTTTAGTATTTTTAACTAAAATTCTTCTATAAATCCATTATTTTAAATAAAACTAGTTAAATATATATTAAAAAATTTAACTAATTTCAGAAAAATTTGAATTATTAAAATTTTTCAAAAATCTAAGTTCTTTAAAATTTGTAATGAAATTCATACAAAATTGAAATTTTATAAAATTTAAAATTAATAGGTACTTTTTGAAGTTCATGTCTATTTATGAGAATTGTAAACGCAACTCTTTTAAAATTGAATTAATTTTGAAATATTCAAGTAAAATTATTCATTAAATAATTTTCTAATTGTTCTTCAGATCCTATTTAAAAAGAAATTATTGTCAGAAACAGAAAACATTGAAGGTTTTATATCAGAATTCGTGATAATTTCAAAGTTTATGAGGCAAACGAAAAAAAAGACAAAAATTCAGAATTTTCTTCTGAATTCTAAACTTTTAATTTTTTCCAGTACTGTTAATAAAAATTCGTGACTTTTCCCTGACTAATTCTACTTTCCTTACACCTTTAATTAAAGAATTCTACTTTCCCTAACTTTTTCCCTGACCTGTGTCAATCCTGTAAATATTCATTGAAACAATTAAATATTCAATGAAACAATTAGACAAATATTCAATGTAACAATCAGACAAATAGACAATGAAACGTATAATCACCTTGTCCTTCAATCCAAAATGCAAATGAGGAAGCATATGAAGACATGGACTCAGTAAAGTGATGCTCTTGGGTAAAATGGAAAATTCACCTTTCTTCGATTTACCCGGATATCCAACGACACCAATAATATCGCCGCGACGAATTTTTTGCGTTTGCTTGAAAAATTCTTCTTCATTGGGAAATCGGCGAGCATTCGCCAATACTTGAATTTTCGTCCCCTCACCGCGAAGATCGTAGAATATTAATTTAGCACCAGCTCCACGAATCGCATGTACACGTCCAGCAATACTGCATTCTTCATTTTCAAGTACATCGCCATCCTTCAATTTCTCCGAATATGTTTCTATAAATTTTTCTAACGATATTGAAACATGAAATTTATGCGGATACGGATGTTCATCGTTTGCTTTCAATTGCGCAACAGCCAATGAACGAAGTTTAAAATATTCCTGTAAATAATTATTAAAATAAAATTAAAAATAAATTTAATTAAAATAATTAATTATAAAATAAATAATTAAATTCAATTAAAAATAAGAAAATATTACATTTGGACTAATTTCCTCCTCGTTTAAAGCCGAATTTTTCTCAGCTGTCTCACTTTTTGCCGCCTCTGACGATTTCACTTCTTTCTCTGCTTTTTCCTTCAATTTCTGTTCGGCCTTCAATCGCCTCTTAAGTTCACTGAAAAATAAAAATATTTTATTGGAAATTACCAAATTTATTAACCCTTGTATAAAATTAGAATTATTTCAGAGTCTTTTAGTTACAAGAACTGTCTTTTAAAATAAACCAAAGTTTTATTTACTCCAAGTTCCAAAAGCTTTCTATTTGGTTACTAGAAAATAATTTGATTTAAAAATTACGCACTTTTTTGAAGGCTGAATCGACAGATGACGAATATTCGATAAATCATTGGCTGTAAATGATTTTATAATTGCCGGTTCAATGAGAGTGAAATGTTTGGTTAGAATACGCAGCATGATGGATTTTTTTCTATTATTCCATCAAATGATGCATCACGTGACAAATTTAAACGCCAATATCGAGAAGAGTTTATTTAACTAACTAATCTCTTTTATTACATCAGAAAATTGACAATATAAACCTCATAATGAATAAGAACGTGGTTATACTTGGCGCACGTTACCGATATCATTATTTCTAACCTCAATTACTTTCACAATTTACAAACAAGGAAATTTTCATAATAAGAATGAAACGAATGTTTAATACACTAGTCAATAAATACTGGGGGGAGTTTTAATTAATTTATTATCCTTCGTTTTACTCACTTTTTAGATAATTTTTCACCAGCTGGCTCGGCCATGTTGACAACCTCTTGTGGAAGACGTTGAGAAACACTGTGTTTGTGCTTTTTTGAGAACCCTCCGAACGTCTGTAGCCACAGGACCCCCAGGAAAATATATCTGTTTGTATTTTAAAGATTTCCAAGGTAATTATTACATTATTTATTAGAGGAAGATAAAGAAACTGAATAATAGTAAATTTCTGCAGTTAACAGTAAAGTAATAGCGTTTTTTTTTCTTCCTGTAAGTTGTAAATACGTAAATATTAGGTTATGTTGGTACAATTGTTGTCTACGTACGATCTGAAGTTAGTGTCAAACTCAAAGTTACCCTATTGGTCGAAATTGGCGCCTTGATTTAAAACGTCCAAAGGGAAACTTTCCGAAACTCGCGCACCATTAATTTGACCAATCAGGCTCTTTGTTGCTAACTTCACCTCTCCGTTTATATCAATGAAAATGAAGTGCGCGAAATTTGAAAGTTCTGAATCTATTTATAAACAATGTATAAAATAATAATAAATAAATAATCAATAAATAATAATATATTTTTTCCTCAGGTAAAAGAGAATAAATTTCATGGAAAATATTTTTCATCTCAAAGAAACAATAACAAGTGCTTTGTATACTTGTGAAAATTACGAAGAATGGGCTGGAAAATTTTTCTCTCTGATAGAAAATTTACAACCGAGTCACGAATTATGTCAGATAATTATCAATGGATTCATTGAAAGCCACTTGAATAGAGATTATTACTATTGTTTCGCTACGGTTAGTATAATTAATACGATTAATAGAATTATTGCAATTAGTTAAAAATTAATAATAAAAATAATAAATTAATAATTAATATAATAAATTAAAGGTAAAGGAGAATGCCGGAAGTTCGTTCAAAGCCGAAAGGCAGGAACTATGTATAATATAATAAATTAGAAATTAATTACAAATTAATAATTAAAATAATAAATTAATAATTAATATAATAAATAAAAATTAATATAATAAATTAATAACTAAATTAATAATTAATACAAATTAAAAATTAATTAAAAATATTAATAACTAAATTAATAATTAATATAAATTAATGTAATAAATTAATAAATTATATAATAAATTAGAAATTAGTATAATAAATTAATAATTAATAAAATAAATTAGAAATTAATGTAATATATTAATAATTTTAGTGGCTAGGATCGACAAATGTGGTTTTTCGTTCAATTTTCGAAAAAATATTTGAAAATCTTTTCGAGTCGGAATTACCAGGCGAACCAGATCTTCACCGTATTTATGAAGAGACAAAATTTTTCGCTCGTCTCATTTATGAAAATTCGATATCATGGGATGTTCTCTCGTGCATACAATTAAAAGCGAATTCGTCAGCAGTACAAGAATATTTCGTGACACTATTATTTTTAGAATTGTCGGCGAATTTTGGAAAAAGAACTTTATGCGAACGACTTGAAGAATCGTAAGTAATTTTATTTTAATAATTTACTGTTAATTATATAAAAAAAAATATAATTGACACCAAATTTTATTAAAAAACAAAAATTAATAATAATTGTAGTAAAAAATAAAATTACTGCTAATTTTATTTAAAAAAATGAAATTATTGCCAATTTTATTAGAAAAAATAAAATTACTACTAATTTTATTTAAAAAAAATAAAATTAACTAAAATTTTTGCATAATAATTTTCCAGAAAATCGAGAAACGATTTTAAAGGTCTTTTTCCAAAGGATAATTTGGATAACACGCGATTCGCCATAAAAATATTCGAATTAGTCGATTTACACGATTTGACGTAAGTTTCCAAGTTTTAATCAAATATTTTCCTGTCGTTTAATAAATTTTCATTCCAATTATTATTTTTACAGTCACGATTTGCACGCACATATCAACGAATACGAACTTAATTGCAGAATACAAAAATTATCCTTATAAATAAAATGACAAAAACGAAAATTAATAGACTCGTATTAGTATTATGATAATTAGTATATACAAACATTTGTAAATATTATATACATTTCTTTTTATATTTATAAAATACAAAAAAAAAATTATCATTTCTAAAGGGTGCAAACAATAAGAAAATCCCCATTAATACATTAAGTCGTTTATATTTTTCGGCATTAAAGAATTAGTATAAACTTTCAGCAAACTGACAATGTGAAACGCCCTCATAGCCTTTGAATCATTCTCACTTAAATTTATCAAATAATTTTTTTTTATTTATATACTTTTTTTTAATTTTCCTTTTCTTGCTCATTTTTTTTTTTTTTTTAAAGTTATACAATATTTTCAATTATTTCGCGACAAAACAATTGGCGAATTATTTCTTTTTTCGTCCACTGACTCAATTAGTGTTTTAAAAACACATTTTACTTTTTTATTTAATTATTTATTTATTTATACACATTATAAAGAATAAAACGAAAATTCAAAAAAAAAAAAAAAAATTAACTCGCTCATCTAAATTGATTTAGTTTTACGCGAATACTCCGCGCGTGTAAAACAATTAATAATAAAACATTTAAAAAATAGTCAATGTCATTTAACATTCTTTTTTTTTCACTTTCCTGTTAAGATATGACAAATGTGCACTAACGACCGTGCATTATTTTTTTTATTACATTTTTTCTTTTTTTTTTTTTCAAATCTACAATATATCGACAATTGTGTTTCGCTTTTTTTTCATTAAAAATAAGAGTGAAAAATCTCTAACAATCGATAAAGATCTGTCTTTTTTTTTTGTTTTCCATTTTTTTATTATTAGTTTTACAGTTAAAAAAAATCAAAAAAAAAGAATTCTTTACATGAAAAACTTAAAAAACAAAAACTAACAGAAATATAGAGCTGCGCGAATAAAATATATTTTTTTATATATATAATCTTTTCTTTATAAATCATATTTAAAGCGTAAGAAACATTGAGTCAAGCAAACGGCGTGTGTTTCACATCGAATTTCGTCTGTACAAATCGAATTACTACTTAAAAAAAATAATTTTTTTTAAGAAAGGCATTCGCACAGTCCTACTGGAAAAAAAATTAAAAAAAAAATAATTATAATAAAATTTATCCAACGGATACGAGGATGCAAGGTTTTTTTTTTATAGAATTTTTTTTTCTTTTCTCTTTTTTTAAAGCAAAAAATATCATCGATCCGTAGGAAACTATACAAGATAAACAATCTACAGTAGACTTATTTGATAACGCACTTGTAAACGCCTTAAGTAGGTGTTTTTTTTTTCTTTTCTTTTTTTTCTATCTAATTTACATTACAGCTATAATAATAATATAATATAATAATATTATCAATAATAATAATATAATAATCGTCTATACATCGTTTATCTGTACAAGTATTTATCAGTCGTAAATCTGGCAACTGTCTTTTATTATTTTTCAAGGAGTGGCCGAAAAAATCGATTCTTTCCACTATTTTATTAAAAAAATCAGCACTGCTTTTTTTTCCTATTCTCTCAAATTAGAGAAATAGAGATATAGAGAGAAGGAGAGACAGTTGCTAGATTAATGAACTTTTTTTTTGTTTTTTCTTTCTTTACGTATTTAGAATAAGAATTCGGATGAGTCGAGATTTATGGATTTTGTACAATGCGATCCATCTTTTTTGCGTTAAAAACCCGAAAACACAGTTTTTTTTTCGAAAAAGTGTTCAATGTTTCTGGTTTTTTTTAATATTCTAGTTGTTTCATGGTGAACATCAAGTTGTTATTTTAGTTAATTAATTTTTTTTTTTTTTGACGATTGAGCTCACACTTGACTAGATTCGTCATTGGTGCACCTCCTTCGTTGCTATGTATTTTCATCAAGCAATTCCTGGGCCTGCTTTGGCATTTGCCAGCAGTGTAGACTCCTATCTTTACTGCCTGCGATTATCTACAGAAAGAAGAAAAAATTACTATTTTTTTCTTTTTGATTTTTTAATAACTATTCTTTTGTCTTTTTGTATTTTTAATTAAGTATTTTTTAGCCTCTTTGGTTTTTTTAATAACTATTTTTTTGTCTTTCATTTTTAAATAAACTCTTTTTTTTATTTTTTATTTTTTTAACAACTATTCTTTTGTCTTTTTGTATTTTTAAATAATTTTTTAATCTTTTTGTATTTCTTTAAAATAACTATTTTTTTTGCCTTTTTTGTAAATTTTCTAAATATTTTTATTTTATTTTATTTTTATTTTTTATTATTTTTATTCTAATCCTGCTGCTGAAAACATTAATTCTAAACTTTTGAAAAATTCAATTATTTTCTAAATTTTTATCCTAAAAAATACAATAGTATTTAAAAGTAAGTTTTAAAAGTAAACAAATAAAATTATTTAATAAAATTTCATTTAAATTGTTCACAGGAATTATGAAAATAAATTAATAATTTTTCAAAGTAAAAATTTTAATGTTATTACAGTTTTACAATTAAAATTTTCAACCATTTCAATTTAATAATCTTCTAAAATTTAGTTACTTCTAAAATTTCAACTGAAATTCATTATTAAATCAATTCTTATTAGAAAGTTCAACTGAAATTTAACTATTATTTAAATACAATAAATAATATTTTGAATAATTGGATTTAATCGATTTAATTCTCATAAAGAATTTATCAGTTTTTTAAAAAATAATTTAATTCTCGTGAAAAATTTTATTTGGGAAAATAATTGAAGAATTATGAAGAATTAAAAATAAAGAATTTAAGAATGTATCAAAATTTTAAAAAATAATTGAATTTCTGAGAAGAATTTTATTATTTATAAAAATAATTGAATTCTTGCGAAGAATTTTATTTAATTCTTTTTAAATAATTAAATTCTCCTGAAAATTTTTATAATTGAGAAAATAATTGAATTCTTGTAAAAAATTTTATTAAAACTTTTAAAAATGAGTTAATTTAATTTTATAATTATTTTATAGTTCTTTTAAAATGATTAATTATTAATACAAAATTAAAATAGAATTTCTTTCATAAAAATCAAAATAATTACTTTCAGTAGAACATAAAAGAAAAAATGTTATTTTGAAATTTATGATAAAAAAATCGTTTGAATCAACAAAGACTGAAATATTTTCGAATTTAAAACTATGTGATTTTTTTTGAATTCCAGATTTTTTCATTTTCCAATAGCAGATCTATTATTAAAATGATTTTATTTTTATTGGTTTTTCTTGTTGTTATTATTATTATTACAAATGAGTCACTTACCCTTTTATTTACAATGGCCATACTCAAGAGCATTTTTCCTGGGCCAGGAATACTGCAAACTAATTTTTCCTCCTGAAATAATAAAATTTTCTGTTTATTTATTCCTATAAAATTTTTAAATATTTAATACATATTTTCAAAATTATTATCAAAATTATTATTAAACTTTTATTTAATGATCAATTTTATATTTTTTTTTACTATTTTAAAAATAAATAAAATAAAATAATAAAAAATGTTCAAAAATATTAAAATTACAAAAAGAAATAAAATAAAAACTGTAAAAGAACTTTTATTGATTTTAATTATTTTCCATTTTAGTTTCTCCCAAAGAAGAGAAAAAAATCGAAAGTTAATTAGAAATTTGTATTTCTCTAGGTGTTGATAAAAATATGAAAATTATACCTTAACATCGAAAATGTAGATATTTCCGTCATAACAACCAGCGAATAATAGTCTGTCATACAAATACATACACACGACACCAACACCGGCATTGTATTGTACTTTCTGTTCACTGGTCTGTAAAAAAAATATAAATATAAGAATTATATAAATAGTATCTTATTTTATAAATATTTGTTTTTTCGAATAATTAAAGATTAATGCACTCTCATCCTTCAAGAATATATTCTATTAATATTAATAATTTACCATTAATCTAAACTTAAATTAATTCATTCATTCCAAACTTAAATAAATGAATAAATTAATTAATTAATATTAGCATTAATATTTATTAATTAAGCAATATTCGTTAATTATTAATTTTCATTGACTAATTATTATTTTCATTAACTATTAATTAATATTTATTAACTATTAATTAAAAGTTTTCATTTTTATAATTAATATTAACAATAATCATTGTTTACTTAATATTAATAATGAATAATGAATAATGAATATTCAGGGTTCGAACCAGTAAAAGTATTTAAAAATACGGAATTTACGGACCAATTACTGACAAAATTCAATTCTATACGAAATTTCAATTATTAGTAAATTCTTCAATTCCTTTATTCTTCAAATAAAAACTTCAAATTATATAAAAAAATTCAATTAAACTTTTTCAAAAAAATTAATTTCAAAATTCAATTATTTCTAAAAATCCACGCTACACTGCTTTTAATATTCAATTAAATTATCTAAAATTTTAACTGAAATTCATTTTTAAATTAATTTTTATTAGAAAATTCTACTATAGAATACAATTATTTAAATACAAAAATAAATAAGAATAAATATTATTATATTTGAACAATATTTAATTTTTGGGAAGAACATTATTACTTTTGAAAATAATTAAATTTCTGTAATAATTTGTAATTTTTCAAAAATAAATTTTTTTTATGTGTTTTTAACAAAAATTCTTCTATAAATGCTCTAATGCTTTTAATATTCAATTATAATCTAAAATTTTAACTGAAATCCATTTTTAAATCAATTTTTCTTAAAAAATTCTACTAGAATATTCAATTATTTAAATAAAAAAAACAATTTATTGAATTTATTGATTTATTTTCTTAAAATTGAATTCTCATAAAGAATTTTATTAATAAATTTTTAAAAAATGGAATACTTTTGACGAATTTTAATAAAATTTTTAAGAATTTTTTCGAGGAATTCGACTAAAATTGTATTTAAAATAATTGAAATTCTGCAATGAGTTTTATTATTTATGAAAGAAACTGAATTCCTAAAAAGAATTTTATTATTTGCGAAAATAATTGAATCTCCGTAAAAATTTTATTATTAATAATAGTAATTGAATTATTGCGAAGAAATTTATAAAAAATTTGTAAATAATTGAATTTCTGTGAAATTTTAATTGTTTTATGAAAATAATTAAAGGTTTGTGTATAATTTTATTAAACATTTTTTTTTTTAAATAATTGAATTCTTTGGGAAAATTTTACTAAAATAGATATTAAAAATCATTGAACTGAAGAAATTTTTTGAAAATAATTGAAATTTTGCCAAGAATTTTATTAATTTTTGAAAATAATTGAATTTCAGAGAAGAATTTAATTATTTCTAAAGATAATTGAAATTTTGACGAGAATTTTTAAGTTTTTGAACATAATTGAATTTTTACGAAGAATTTTATTACTTTTGAAAATAATTTTCAATAAAATTACGGACTTTAAGGACCTTTTTTAAAAAAAATCTGACTTTTACGGGACTTCAAGCAAAGTTACGGCCTTTTACGGGATTTACGGACCTAATTCGAGCCCTGTGAATATTAATTTTTAATACAAATATTAACATTGTTACTTATTGTTATTAAAGTTATTAGCATTGATTAACTTTTAATTTGAATTCAAGTGAAATTTTAACTATAGAAAGAAATTATGCGAAATTAACTTACAACGAAGTCGTAGACGGGAATGGACGTGCTACTGGTGCCAAAATAAATTAAATTATTGTGCCTCAACAAACTGTAAACCGTGTAATTCCTTTGACCACTGATTTGCCGTAGAAATAATCCAGTAAAAGCGTCGCGTATTGTAATCGGCTGATTTCTTGATGCCACAATAAGAACTTTCCTTGGTCCTTCATTTGTTGCTTTTAATGCCAAAACTGATTTATTCGAGAATTGTATTTTATCTCCTTTTAGGGATGAAGCCTAGAAGAATATTATCAATATTATAACAATTTTATCAAACATAACAAATATCAAACATTATCAAAAATATCTAATTTCTTAATTATCAATTTTTTGTTTATTGTCAAATTTAAAAAAGGCTTAAATATAAAAAATTGCTTTATTACAAAAAAAGCAGTAAAATTAGAAAAATTTTGAAATATAATCGTATAATCGCACTAAAAAGAAATATTGTCGAAAAATACACAAAAAATGCAAATTTACTTTTTTTACTTCCATTTTTTTTTGTTATTATCTTTTATTTTATTACCCATTATTTATTGCTTTTAAATAAACAAAAATCGTTACCTTTATGTGATAACGAGCAACGTGACCTGAAGTGGTGCCAATAAAAATAGCTCCCCATGCCTGATCCATACATTGTACAGCACTTCCCATAATAATTGGACTTTGCATTTGTTCTCCAGTCTGAAAAAAGGAATTACAAATTCGTAAACAAACAGTCAATTAAAGTCGACTAATTACTAATTACCAATTACAAAATTAGTATATTTTTTAATTAGCTCATTTAATTCTTTCCTTATCAATTCATTTGAATAAGAAATAATTTTCATCATTAATCATTAATCGTTTCGTTTTTTTTATTTGTTATTTACGTCAGTGATTGAAAGTTAATTCTTACTACCAATTTTAATTCTAATATTTGGTTTAATTTCTAAAATTTGATTTAATATTTAATAATTAATAATTGTTTAAAAATTCCCTTTGTTTAGAATTTTATTTTCTTATTAGAAGCAGAATAGAAATAAAAATAAAAATAGAAAAAGAAATAAAATTAGAAACAGAAACGAAAATTGAAATAAAAATAGAAATGAAAAAAGGAAATAAATTGCTACTTACCGCAATATCATAACAGCGCATTTGTCCATCCAAGGAGCCAGAGTACATCCATTTTCGATTTGGATTCATAGCGTCAGGATTTAAAACATAAAGGCATGTGACTGCATGCGTGTGACCTTTGTAAATATTTAAAATTCCATTCGACGTCAAACTGTATCTGTAGATTGCTCCATCCTCACTTGCAGCCAAGAATGAATCGCCAATGATCTGGAGTACGTGTAGTTTTTTGTTTTTTTTACTCTCATACAATTAAATTATTACAATATCCAACTCAACTATTTTTCTACTCTCTAAAGTAATCTCTAACAATTTTTATCACAAAAATCTCATTGAATTTTTGACAATCTTCGACATTTCAAAACTTAGTAGTACACATATTGTTTTTTTTTTGGAGGCGAAAACATTTTTTGATAAAAAAAAATTTCCAATTAGCGAAAATAAAAAAGTTCCAATTAAGCGGACATTTTTGTTAAAATTTTGAACTAGCGAACAATTGTAAATTGTTTATGTTTTTCTTAAAAAACTGAAAATTTTTCAAAATTTTATATTAAGCGAATATTTTTGTTCAAATTTTAAATCAACGAACAATTGTCAATTTCCCTTTCTAAAGAAACGAACATTTGTTAAAAATTTCGAATAAAGCGTCGAAATTCAATGTGAATGATTTTTCGAAAAAAAAGTAATAATAGTTTTTGATCGATTTATAAATTCTTATAAATATTTTTTAAAGCAAGCAAACTTCGATTTTCTTCTCTAATTTTCAATAACAATTAGTATTTTTATAATACTTCGATAAATATTTCATAATATTAATAAATAATAATAATATATCAATTTTTCTCTAATACTCAAAAACTATTTTACTTTTTTTTAATATTCTACTTTTTTTCTACTAAACTATTTTTTTGTTACACAAGTTTTGAACGTCCAAATGAACAAAATTTTATAAAAATTATTTTCACAATTTTAGCAATAAAAATTGCAATAAAAACTAATAATTTCAATTTTACATTTAAAAACTTAATAATTTTTTCGAAAAAATTATGCTAATAAAATTTTAATTTGCAGAAGAAATAAATAGATTTCGTTCATTTGAACGTTCAGAACTTTAGGAGAACACTATTTTTTTTAAAACATTTATGCAATATTTTTTACGTAAAAAAAATACGTTTCTAACAATTAACACACAACAAAAGAAATACTGAAACTCGAAAATTTTTTTTCCATAAATTCAAAAAATTACAAAATTATAAATGTAGATTATTCTATACAAAATTATGTTCCTAAAGTTTCGAACGTTCAAATGAACGACGATTTTTTTGCATTTTATTAAAATTCGAAATTTGTTAAAAAATATTTTTTTTTGTTAATTTAAAAAATTAATTCCTTTCTCAATGTTGAATTTTGAATTAATTTTATTTTAAATTTCATTCTGGTAAATGTTTGAAAATATTTAAATAGAAAATTTATTTCGTTCATTTGAACGTTCAAAACTTTAGGGACGTACAAAATTTTGAATTTAACAGAAAAAAAATTATCTGCTACGATATTTTAATTTCCAGTTAAAAATAATTAAAACAAATTCTATCGCTACGAATGAAAAATTAAAAAAACGTGCATTCTTAAAATTTTATTTTTGTTTAGAAAACGACAAAAAGAATTTGTTTATATGAAAATTAAAAATAATTCGGAGTAAAGTAAAGTGTAAAAAAGGAAAAAAAATTTTTTTAATAAAAAAAAATGTTCAATAAATTAAAAAAATCCTTTTTTTGAAAAGCAAAGATTTCTAAACATGCGAAATTTTCTTTGGAATAAAAGTAAAAAAAAATGTAAATAATAGAAAATTTTCTTCTCTAAAAGTAATTAATTGAATTTAAATTTAAATAATGGAAGATTTTCTTTTCTAAAAATAATTTGTTGAATTTAAATTTAAATAATATAGAAACATTTTTTTAAATTAAATTTCAATAATAGAAAATAATCTCTTTAAGAAATAATTTTTTGGATTTAAATTTAAATAATAGCAGATTTTCTCTTCTAAAAATAATTATTTTGAATTTAAATTTAAATAGTAGAAAATTTTCTCTTTTAAAAATAATTTTTCGAATTTAAATTTAAATAATAGAAATAGAAACATTTTTTTTAAATCAAATTTCAATAATAGAAAATTTTCTATTCTAAAAATAAATTTTTGAATTTTAATTTAAATAATAGAAACATTTCTTTTCTAAACACAATTTTTGAATTTAAATTTAATTAATAGAACAATTTTTTTGAATTTAAATTTAAAATAGAAAATATTCTCTTCTAATAATAATTTTTTGGATTTTAATTTAAATATTAGAAAATTTTTTGTTCTAAAAATAATTTTTCCAATTTAAATTCAAATAATAGGTAGAAAAATTTCTTTTCGAATAATAATTTTTTGAATTTAAATTTTAATGTAATTAATAGAAAAACTTCTTTTCTAAAAATAATTTTTTGAATTTAAATTTAAATAATAGAAAATATTTTCTTTTAAAAATAATTTTTTGGATGTTAAATTAAATATTAGAAAATTTTCTCTTCTAAATATAATTTATCGAATTTAAATTTAAATAATACCAGATTTTGTCTCCTAAAAATAATTATTTGAATTTAAATATTGGTAAATAATAGAAACATTTCTATTTTAACACAATTTTTTTGAATTTAAATTTAAGTAATAGAAATATTTATTTTCAAAAGACAATTTTTTGAATTTAAATTTAAACGTAATAAAAAAATTTTCTCTTCGAAAAATAATTTTTTGAATTTAAATTTAAATAATAGAAAATTTTCTCTTCTAAAAATAATTTTTGAATTTAAATTTAAATGTAATAATATGAAAATTTCTTTCTAAAAATAATTTTTTGAATTTAAATTAAAATAATAGAAAATTTTCTCTTCTAAAAATAATTTTTGAATTTAAAAAAAATAATAGTAACATTTCTCATCTAAAAATAATTATTTGAATGTAAATTTAAATTTAGAAACATTTCTTTTCGAAAAATAATTTTTTAAATTTAGATTTAATTAATAGAAAATTTTCTCTTCTAAAAATAATTTTTCGAATTTAAATTTAAATAAAAGAAATATTTCAATTCTAAGGACAATTTTTTGAATTTAAATTTAAATAATAGAAAATTTTCTCTTCTAAAAATAATTTTAGAATTTATGTTTAAATAATAGAAAATATTCTTTTTTAAAAATAATTTTTGGATTTAAATTTAAATAATACCAGATTTTTTCTTCTAAAAATAATTATTTTGAATTTAAATTTAAATAGTAGAAAATTTTCTTTTCTAAAAATAATTTTTCGAATTTAAATTTAAATTCTTCGTAAATAAAATAAAAACATTTGACTTTTGCGTAAAAAGCAAATTAAAATTTTCTACTTTCTACTTCGTCTCCTTGTTCGCTTATTTCCTCTTACCTTGATATCTAAAATTGGTCCTTTATGAACAGTGTACTGAATTTTTGCAATATCGTTCGCATCATCAGTTCTTTCGTCTCCAACAATATTTTCATTATGGCTCATTTTTTCCTCTTCGCTCGGTCCATTCGTCAACAATTCCTCTTCATTTGTATTTTGAGTATTTAAATCGGTTTTCACTTCTTTATTTTCCGGATGGATTTTATCTTTCCCCGCTGTTGCTCCTGCTCCTGCTGTTGTTGCTGTACTTCCTGCTGTTGTTGTCGTCATCGCTATTGTCATCGCCGCTGCAGTCATTGTAGTAATAATATTTGTCATCGTCACTGATGTTGGTATTTTCTCCTCGTTATTCACACTTTCCTTTTCCCCCTCGTTTATTTTATCTTCGCTTTTCTTCTCGATTTTTTCTTCTTCCTTTTCCTTATCACTTTTCTCCTTTTCCTTCTCCTTCTCGTTTTTCAATGTGACATTTTTTTCTTCCTCCTCGTCTTTCTCGTCTTTTCGATTTTTCTCCTTTTCTACAATTTTATTATTTAATTTTTCCTCAAAAATTGATGGATTAAAATTATTTTCCGCATTTGTTTTCACAATCTCGTGTTTTTTAGCACTTGCGACGGGTTTAAAAATATACAAATTCGTCTCCTCCATCGAAATCCGTCGGATTGGTTGCATATTCATTATTTCCTCTCGTAATAATAAATTTGGGAAATCAATCCTTTGTTCGATTTGTTGTTGGTGGATTTTCGTGAGACCTAAACGTTTTAGAACACCTGGGGGTAAATCATCGCGCATATATGTATATTTACAATCGACTAATTTTACTTTACAATTTTCCATTTCGCTTAATGTTTGTTTTCTTTTCTTTCGATCTTTTCGTTTCGGGCGTAATTCCATTTTTAAGAGATCGCGAATCGTGGAGTAGAGTATTTTTTCGTTTATTTTTTTCTTCTTTCTCGGTGGTTCGCCTTCTGAACATTGTGATGTGGAGAGGGCTTGTGATCGTTTTTCCGGTTCTTCTTCACTTTCCTGATGCCTCGAACTTCGACGGGTTGGTTGATTATTTATTTTTCCCGCACGTGATACACTTCGCGTTGGTCGTTTACGTTTGCGGGTCGAATCGACTGATTTCGATGATGAATCGTCGGAAATCGGTGACAAGAGGGCGGAACGCGTTGAATCCTTGTCGGAAAATTCCTTGAAACTTGGATGAGAAAATACTTGTTCCGATTCAATGGGACTTACTTCAATTTCAATTTTTGAATGTGAAGAATTCAAGGCAATGTCGATTTTATTTTCATTCTGGGAATTTATTCTCTGGACTTCTTCATTGAGACTTTCGTCCTCGTTGCTTTCGGCGAATAAATTCTTCGTTAATTCGGGCACTTTTTCGTTTTGTGACGATGGGAGACTCGGTGGTTCGATTTTCGTTTCACTGTCGAAACCTTTGCAAGAAACATCTCCTGGTTGATTCTGAATTTCTTTTTCGGTCAGATTTTCCTCCGTTTCCTCCTTTTTCTCTTGGTGCTTCTTCTTCTTCTCTTTCGCCTTCTTTGCTTCGGCAATTTCACGTTTATATTCCTGTTCAAGTAGACCGAGTGCGGTGTTATTTTTTTTCTTATCCCGAATTGATTCCAACGGTTCGAGTTGACTTTCGTCGGAATAAATCAAAGCACTGTCGATTGTTTTCAATCTCATGTGTTTTTTATCAATAATCTCCACTTTGTCCTTTTTTGGGGAAATTTTCTTTTTTTCCACTTTCCCAACGGGGGGTAAATCATTTTTCTTTTTTTCGAGTCGATTAATTATATTCGAACTGATTTTCGACACTTTTTCATTTTTCTCAATAATTTGCACTTTTTTCTCCGGCGATTCTTTCTTTTTGAATTTATCCCGTTCGTGTTTGCCGCGAATTTTGACGAATATTCTCTCAGCAGTGTTTAAAATTGGAATATCTTTGGTTGCTGTAGTCGTTCTTCTTCTTTTCACAATTTCCTCGTCACTTTCGTCGATTTTTGAACTTTTCATCATTACACTTTTGGGACGTTTGTTGGAAATTTTTTTCTCCAATTTTACACGTTCCTTTTTTTTCAAATTTTCATTCTCCTCATCGTCGTCACTTGTGGGAATTAATTTCGATATTGTCGGTTTCATTGCACTTTTTGGACGCGCACGTATTGTATCACTATTATTTTTTGGTGGTAATTTTTTATTATTTAAACTACTCAACATTGCAACTTCTTCATCGCCACTTGTCACTTCGGAACTTTCGTTAACTTTTGATGTTAATTTCATTACACTTTTCGGTCGTTTTGTATTCTCCGGTTTCTTTCGCTGCTCGTCACTGAATTTTTCCGAAAATAATTTCATAACACTTTTTGGTCTCTTTTGAGGGGTTTTTTTATTCCGTTTTTGTGTTTCATCTTCGCTCGACGATTTTATCGAGACTTTCAACATAACACTCTTTGGTCTTTTGGGTGATTTTGATTCTTCCTCATCGCTGGATAATTTTGCCTTTGATTTATTTTTCGGAACATTATCCTCTGATTCGATGATTGTATTTTTCTTCATTCGCGATTGTGATCTTTCGGTTAATTTTTTGAATTTATTTTCCTGTTCGTCGTCGGTGATTGTTAATTTTTTATTACCTCGAACTCGGGGTAATTTCTTTTGTTTTCCCTTTGTTATTCTTTCAATTTCCTCGTCCTCTGAACTTGAATCGGGTAAATTTGTTTTTCGTAGTTTTGTCAATTTTTTCGTTTTCTTCTCGATGGTTGTTTTTCCCTCTTCTTCGTCGGCACTTTTTTTCGACACTTTAGATTTTGTTGTGTTCGTTTCTTTCAATGGTGATGATAATTCCTCTTTGGAGAATTCTTCATTTTCAGAACTTGGAATTTTTAATTTCTTTTCATCGCTCGATGGAGGTTCCTCGTTGCCATTTTTCGTCGCAATTTCGTTTGGATTCGTGTTATTTTCTGTATTTGCCATCATTTCGTAAAGTTTTTGCTTCTCGAGCATTAATTTTTGTATTTCGTCGTCGATTTCCTTCATTCTCGCCACGAGTGATTGTGTTGTGAGAGGCTTTACACTTTGTTTAATAGCGTCCTTTAGTCCGTCTTTAATTTTCTTATCCTTCTTTTTCTTCATTCTTCTTTTACGTTTTAATTTATGTAACGCTTTTTCCGATTTCGACGATTCCTCCTTATCTTCCATTTTCGAATGCACCGTTTCAGTTTCACTTGGATTTAACCTAACCTCAAAATCGGTTTCCGTTTTCTCCTCTTGATCTACCGTTTTTTCCGAAATAATTTGATGATCACACTTCTCGGAGACTGCAATTTCAGGGTCTAATAATTCACCATCAATTATCGATTCTTCGTAATTATCTTTAAGATCCTTGAGAATCATAACACCGGTTTGAAGCACAAATTCGGATAATTTTTTTGGTCTATTGTTCGATTGAATTTCGGTAATTTGGGAATTATTTAACGAATCAAATGGGAGTTTATCGGACTTGGTGGCTAGTGAAAATTCTGAGGGGGGTAATATTTCAGTTTCATCGGAAATGGCAACGGTCGTTTCTGAGAATGCAGGTTTCAACTCGTCTTTGTCACTGGAAAACGTTCTTGTTTCTTTCACTTCGTTAGCACTTGAACTTTCCGTTTCTATACACTTTTCCACTTGGTCAACAATTTTTCTATTTTCAATTTCACTCGATGTATTTTCTTCAACCGAATCGATATCCACGTGCGGACCAGTGCTTTCGTTTAACAAATGACTCAAATCGCCGGTTTCGCGCGATTCATCAACTGTCACGTGACACTCATCAGATGGCGTTACTTGACTCGCGGAATTTTTGAATTCATCATCGAAAATAACAGGCGCTTTATTATCCAAATTTACATCGTTGATTGTATTTTCAAATAATTGTTTAACACTTTCCTCGGGTTCTTTTTTATCGTAAACTGTTGGGGGGTTTTCTAAACTTTGGGGATTTTTTATTAAAAATTGTTCATCATTCACACTGTCATCGAATTGTTCAATAAGCGTTTTTTCGTCACCTTCCAATTTTTCGTCATTCAATGGTAAATTCATTTCACGTTCAGTTAAAATTGGTGGTAGATCATCGGTTAATCTTAAATTTGTATCACTATCGTCGATACCAAAATGAAATAATTCTGGTTTCTCGACACTTTGTTCGTCAAAAATTTCGTCATCGGTTTTTGACGAAAGAACACATGAATTTATATCGGAATAAACGATATTTGCTTCTTGTAATTCGGCATCAAGAACGTTATCAAAAATATTTTCTATTGGATTAATATCGTCGATGATAAGTTTATTTTTTATTGGCTCATCCTCATTGTCGAATGTTGATTTAATATCGGTGATGTCGTCCTCCTTCACTGACATATTACCAAAAAATACTTCTTTCGCCGGACAAACGTCCACTGGATCTTCTATTAAATCCTGTAGAATATTTGGATAATTCTCCACCTCCATTGTATAATGTTTTGTTATTTCTTCCGAGGGCACTGTATCCGGTAGTCCATCGCTAATTAATTTTTTCTCCTTTATTTTCGTTTCCTGTGTATTTTTTCCATAGACTTTTAACTTTCTCACTGGTTTATAAGGTAAAGTAGTATTTTCTTTCGGTTTTTCATTTATTTCCACTTCGACTTTTGATTTATTATCAGTTGATTTTTCCTTTTGAATTTTCTCATCACATTTTGTTGTCACATTTTCATTGGTTATTTCCTGTTTTTGTGTTTTAATATCGTTTTTACTTTTTCTTGTATTCGATTCGTTTTTCTCTTGTTTTCTCTTGCTGTCAATTGTTTTTGTTTTTATTACATGCGAACTACTTTGCGATGATTGATCCGATTCCGATGATATTGATGATCGTCTAACTGGACTTTCAATTTTTTGCTCAATAACAACGAGTGGTGTTAATTCATTTTTTATTTTCTTCACAATTTTTGGCTTATTTTTTAATTTCATCTCCTTACCGCCTTCAGATTTGATGAATTTAAATTTACTCTCGTCTTGTAATTTATTATCATTGACATTATTTTTATTTGGATCTAATTTTGTTTTTTCATGCGTTATTTTAGGTGCAAGACGTGGATCACGTGAAATTATTTTTGTCTCGTCTTGTATTTTTTGTTTGAGAATTTCATCGTTGATTTTTTTATTTTCAATTATTATTTTTTTCTCTGTTATTTCATTTTGTTGAATATTTTTATTTTTCTTCTTTGTCTCGAGGGATTTTTCAATAATTCGTGATTTACTCCCTAACGGAATGTTGAGAAGATTAGTTGTTAATGAAATTGGATTTTGATCAATTTCCTTCAGCTTTTGTTGTTCCTTTTTCTTTCGCTCGATTGTCCGTGCTTTGTAAGCTTGAATGTCGATTCGTTTCGGCTTCTTCTCATCATCACTTCTCAAATGAACTTTTTCCTTCGTTCTTGTCGTTTTACTTTGATTCTGAAAAAATTTCCAAATATTGTTAGTATTAAATAAATATATTAATTAATTAATTAATTAATTAAATAAATAAATAAAAATTAAGATATAATTTATTTTACATAATATTAAATTTAATATTTATTTTTTCATTTATTGAAATAAACTGCAATTTTATTACGTTTTTAATTTTTTAAAAATAAACTCTGTAATTTGTTTAGAATTTTTTTTTTATCTAAGTCCCGTAATAAATGTAATAAATTTAATCTTCGAGTGAATTTATTCACGATAACAGTTGTCCAGCAATGCATAAGAGAGATAAAGATTTAGAATTTGCAGTTAAGTCATTTCATCTTATCTCCCTTCCGTTTTTAGAAACGCAGTTATCGGATTTCACTCGTTAAATTCTAATTCTCAAGATTTTAGAAATTTTGTATTATTCATCAAAGAATAATTTTTCAATTATTCGTATTTCTTATTTAATAATTTTTCAATTAGATATAATAAATACTTTACCAGGGTGGTCACAAGTTTGAGTTTATCAATTTCCCTGATATTTCCCTGACAATTTACTGACATTAAAATTATTTTCCCTGACAAAATTCTTTTCACAAGAAAATATGAAATTTTACGGAAAATTAGTAAAATTTATGAAATTTAATAATAATTTTTTTAAAAATAATTTTAATAAGTCCAAAAAAGTAAATTTTTATTTGCTTTATTGGAAGACAATTAAAGCTTAAAAAATTATGATAAAAAATTCTAGGAATTAAGTAGATTTTAAAAATATTTTAATGTAATTTTTCGAAAACAATTGAATTTCTCCAAAATGTTAAAAATAATTCAAAAATGTTATTATTTTTGGAATGTATTTGAATTTTTGGAAATATGTAATTAAAATTTTTGCCAATTCAATTATTTTCATTAAATTTGCAATTAAATTCCTTCAAAAGTTGATTTTCAAAAATTGTACCAATAATACTTAAAAAAAACAATTATTTTTAATTAAATTTTACACACTTTCAATGATTCAAAATCTTTTAAATTTTATATTACGAAAATTTAAATAGAAAAATGATTCAAAAATAATTTTTGAAAGGTTTGTTTATAGTTAAACGTAAGTAATTGGAATATTATTTAAATTTAATTCAATTTTCTCGAGAATAATTAACTATTAATTATTTTTTTTGTAATTTTTTATTATTTAAGTTAATTAACTTAAATAGTAAAAAATAAACGAAGAAACGAAATTTTAAAACTCACTTTCTTTGAAGTTTGTGGCTTTTCGGACTTCTTAGAAGGTTCCTCGACAATTTTGGTCTCAGTAGGCGACGAATTTTTCAATTCCGAACTTTTATCAACCTCGTCATTCTTCTTCTCCATCTCTTGAATTAAATCCGAAATTTTTTCATCGTTCTTGGGAGTTTCTAAAATTTCTTGCAATTTCTTTTCTTCACTTTCCTTTTCCAGTGGCTTTTCCGTTTCTTTCTCGAACTCCTTCTCCTTCACCTGCTCTTTTTCTTTTTTCCTCTCTTTCTCCTTGTCCGATTCCTTCTCTTTTTCCTTTTCCTTCTCTTTTTCTAATTCCTTCTCTTTTTCCTTTTCTTTCTCTTTTTCTTTCACTTTTTCCTTTTCCTTTTCTTTTTCTTTTTCTTTTTCTTTCTCTTTTACTTTTTCTTTCTCTTTTACTTTTTCTTTTTCTTTAACTTTTTCTTTCTCTTTTTCCTTTTCTTTCTCTTTCTCCTTTTCCTTTCCTTTCAATTTTTCCTTTTCCTTCTCCTTCAATTTTTCTTCTTTCTCTTTCTCCTTTTCCTTCAACTTTTCCACTTCCTTCTCCAAATTATCAATAGCGACGGATTCATTCGAAGAAAGAAAATTGAGATTTTTCCCATGTATTGGAGCATCACTGCCATAGTTGACCAATTTAATCGTCGAATTCTCATCGTTCTGCGGTGGCGATTCAACAATAATTGCCGTATTCGACACTTCTGGCATTTGCTTCAATTGTGCCTTTGTCTTCAGTGATTGCATTTTCACCTGACCATAATCAACATTAACCTTAACCGGCGAATTGGAAATTTGTCGATTATCACAATTTCTCAATGTACCATCTTTATTTTGTCCAATAATTGGCAATAATTTCTTCTCACTTCGTTTCTCCTCAGGTGAAATTGGTTCAATTTTCACTTCCTTTTTAATTTCATCCTCAGTCAATAATTTCATTGGTATCTCCTTCTCCGAGCCTGATATTGAATTGCGTTTTGTTTTTTTCTTATGACGACGAGTTTTCTTTTTCTTCTTACCCTTTTTCTCACGTCTTTTTCGTTTACGTGATTTTTTCTCCTTATGCCGTTCCTTTTCGCGTTTACGCTTCTCAATATCGGCGGCAACCTCATCGCGTATCGCTTCATTTAAAGATTTTTTCTTTGCCACTTTTTCACGTTCTTTTATCACTTTTAATAGTTTTGTAACATCGGGAGCAATATTTTCACTACTTGTACTGTCGCTCGATGTTGATGAACTCGATGAACTATCATTGTCACTGTCGTCATCACTTTCGGAAATTTCACCATCCTCGAGATGCTCCTTTTGACGGACAAGTAAACGTTCGGTGCTTTCGTCATTATTATCCCTCTCGGGAATTGGCGTCTCGTCCCATTGATATGGCTTCTTTTGTGATCGATCGCACACCTGAAATTTAAAAATAAATATATATTAACTCCTGGGGCGGAAATAATTTTTTTTCTTTTAGAGTTGCCACGCTTTTGCTCATTTCCAATTCCCTGACTTTTCCAGGTTTTTAAAACTACATTTATATTTTACAAAATATTAAATAATTAGTCATTATAATTTTTCCATAAGAATTAAAATTCTTCAAAAGATTCAAATTTAAATCTTTTTGAAATTAAACATCTTATAAAAAATTGTTATAAAACATGAAGAAATCGATCACTGTGCAATCATTGTCTTCATGTTTTATAAATAATTAAAAATGACCGACTGATAAAATCATTATTTTATATTATAAAAATATTGTTACTATAACTTATTCAAAATTACTTTCATTTTAACAAAAATTAAACATATTGATTGACTTTTTGCTTTTGAATTAGTAAATTTTACTATTAAATTAGTAGAAACGACTATTTATTACTAAAAACTGCTAATTCAAAAGCAAAAAGTCAGTCACTAATTAAAATTAGAAAACATTTTTACAAATTCAAATTTAGAGAGTTTAATATTCAATTATTATCTAAAATTTTAATTAAAATTCATATTTAAATCAATTTTTATTAGAAAATTCTACGAGAATTCAATTATTTAAATACAAAAATAAATAATTTATTGAAGAATTGAATGTTTTTTAAAATAAATAAATTCTCTCATAAAGAATTTTATTAACAAATTTTTAAATGGGTAATTAAAATTCTTTTGACGAATTTTAATAACATTTTTAAGAATAATTTCATTTTTCGAAAAATTAGATAAAAATTGTATTAAAAATAATTGAATCTCTGTAAAAAAATTTTATTGAATTGAGAAAAGTTTTTGAAAATAATTGAAATTTTGCCAAGAATTTTATTAAAATTTTTGAAAATAATTGAATTTTGGAAAAAAAGTTTATTATTTATTTAAAGATAATTGAAATAATTGAATTTTTTAGACGAATTTTTTAATAATATTTTTTTTAAATACCTAATTGAATTCTTTTGTGAAATTTTATAATCAAAATTTAAAAAATTCACTTATTAAGTAAAAAATTAATTATTAGGTACTGTTTATATTTTCAAAAATTTTAATAAAATTTCACGAAAGAATTCAATTATTTTTCAAAATTATAATAAATCCTTCTAAACAATTCAATTATTTTTTTAAATAGTAAAATTCTTCGCAAGAATTCAATTAATTTTATAAATAGCAAAATTCTTTGCAGGAATTCAATTATTTTCAAAACAATTTTAATTGAATTTCTCGGATAAATTCAAATATTTTTAAATATTTCCATAAATTTCAATTATTTCCTAAAATTTTAATAAATTCTTCTAAACAATTAAACTATTTTTATAAATACTAAAATTTTTTGCAGGAATTAAATAATTTTTAATACAATTTAAATAAAATTACACGAAAGAATTTAATTATTTAAAAAAATGTCCATAAAATTCAATTTCAACAAGAATTTAAAATTGTCTAAAAATAATTCAATTATTCTCAAAATATTTTTAAAAAATTCTATACCAAAATTAAATTACTTTCAATGTAATTTTTAAATTTATTCGTCAAAAAAATTGAAAGAATTCAATTATTTTCGAAAAATAATAAAATTCTTGTGATGAATTCAATTATTTTGAATATACTTAATTTTAAAAAAATTCTTTAAAGAAATTCAATTATTTTCGGAACATCTTTAATTGAATTTCTCGAAAAGATTTCATTATTTTTAAATATTTCTATAAAATTCTTCATAACAATTTAATTATTTCTTAAAATTTTAATAAATTCTTCGAAACATTTCAATTTTTTATAAATACTAAAATTCTTAGTAATAATTCAATAATATTTAAATTTTTAAATATTAACATAAAATTTATTTATTTTCTAAAATTTTAATGAATTCTTGAAAGGAATTCAATTATTTTTATAAATAGTAAAATTCTTTTCAAGAATTCAATTATTTTCAATACAATTTTAATAAAATTCTTCTTCATAAAATTCAATTGCTTTCAAAATTTTCAATTAAAATTATTAAAGAAACTCTATTAGTGTAAAAAAATTCAAAGATATTCTTCAAAAGAATTTAATTAGGATTTTTTAAAATTTTAATAAAATTCTTTGCGAGAATTTAGTTAATTTACTAAATAATAAAATTCTTTGAAGAAATTCTATTAATATCACATTTTTTGATAAAATTCCTTGCAACAATTCGATGATTTTCAATTCATTAATTTTAAAATTGAAAATATTTGAAAAGAAAAATTATAAAAAAGTCAAGAAACGAAAAAGCAAACAACAACTAACTTCAAACTGCGAACAAATTACAGATTGAAATTAATTAAAGTTCTACGAAGAATTTTATTAAAATTATTTTGAAAAAAAAATTGAATTGTTAAAAAGAATTTCATTAAATCTTTTGAAAATAATTTAATTCTTTCAAGAAATTTAATTAAAAATTGTATTTAAAAAATACAATATTCTAATAAATAGATTATAGAAAGGCTTTTTAAAATACCTAATTGAATTTCTTTGATGAATTTTAAAAAAATTTTTAAGAATAATTACATTTTTCGAGAAATTCCATTAAAATTGTATTAAAATTAATTGAAATTCTGCGATGAGTTTTATTATTTATAAAAATAATTGAAAAACTATAAAGTTTCTTATTATTTATGAAAATAATTGAATCTCTTTAAAAAAAACTTGATTATTTATGAAAATAATTGAATTATTGCGAAGAAATTAATAAAGAATTTGTAAATAATAGAATTCTTGTGAAATTTATTTTTATTTATGAAAATAATTGAACGTTTGCGTAGAATTTTATTCAAATTTTTTTTAATAATGGAATTCTTTTGGAAAATTTAATTATTGCGAAGAAAAATTTTAAACGCATCTCTTTTAAAATTGAATTAATTTTGAAATATTTTAGAAAAATTAGATTTCAAGAATAAACACAATAGCTTTAGAAAACAATAATTTTCCAGGATTCCAATCAAAATTTCCTGACATTTCCTGGTTTTCCAGGATTTCCAGGTTACGTGGCAACCCTGATTCTTTTCTTTTATTAAAAATAGAGTAAAGTTACCTCAACGATTCGGGTTTCCTTTGCCTTGGAATGCAGCGATTCGTTATCAGCTCGTCGGGACATTAATGCATTGAATTCCTTTTCGAGAGCATCGCTCATGGTGTGTCCATGTTTCGCCTCCCATTCCTCTTTGGTCAAATTTCTGAACGTATCGACATTTTCCCGCTTCTTTCGGGTCCACATTTGTTGGAGTTCCAAATTCTGTTCGGCAATGGGTTTCGATGAGGCTTTTGCTTTGGCAATTCCGGCGCTGAATATATCGTCTAAAGTACGTTCCATTGTACCTAGTGTTGGATATTTACCGGGTGGTTTTGTGACAACTTCGCTTCTATTTGGCTTTGTTCGGGGCGTTTCAGCGACGACGTTCACGGCAACATTCACGCTTCGATCGGGTTTCACCTTTTGAATACCGGGTTTGAAAATATCGTCGAGAACAGAAGTGAGATGTGACGATGGATTTTCGGCTTCTTTGTTTGTCGAACCACTTTCAATTAACTCGCGTGCTAATTGAGCTTTTAAGTGTGCTTGCTTCTTTTTTAATTCCTTGATTTCGGCTTCGCGTTGAGCTTCACGTTGCGCTTCACGTTGTGCTTCGCGTTGAGCTTCACGTTGTGCCTCGCGTTGTGCTTCACGTAATTTTGCTTCACGTAATTTTGCCTCACGTGCCTTTGCCTCGCGCGCCTCACGCTCTTGTTTTTCCTTCAGCGCCAATTGTTCCTTTAATTCCTGTTCGCGTTGCTCGCGAAGAAGCTGTTCGCGTGCTTGTTGATCTCGCACCTGTTGTTCGCGTGCTTGTTGCTCCCGTATCTGCAGTTCCCTCAAATGTGCCTCACGAATTTGCGCCTCTCTCAGAGCTTGACTCTCCTTCAGGGAATTTTTCACCGTCACGTCGCCGTTTTCTCGTTCTCGAGACGATTTCGTTTCCTTTGATGATGATCGAGAGGCGGACGCTAAAAAAACAAATTAATTGTTATTAACCATTTTTATATGTTTTCTATCTGGAATTATGTTACCAAAACAATTTTTGGTTCAATTCTTGGTTCAAGAACCAAAAATTGACACAAAAAATTAATTTTGTTTTTCCCTCACTTCTCCCTGATTTCAAAAACAGAATTTTAACTTTTTCCGCTTACACTAAAAAATATTCAGATTCACTCAAAAAATTACTAAATAATCATGACTATTTTTCCAAATGAATTAAGATTTTCAAAAATATTAATTTCGAAACCTTTTGAAATTTGGTAATTTACAAAAATTGCTATTGAAGCTTCTTCAAATTTATTATCATAATTTCAATTCAATTTTCTAAAATTTTTAACTAAAATTCTTCTCTAAATAAATTATTTTTAATATTTTACGATAAAATTCTTTAAAAATCCATTTATTCAAATAATAAAGAAAAATTATAATTAATAACTTTTAAAGTTAAATTAATTTTTAAATTCACTTGTTTACAATTCAATTTTATTATAAATTTCGATCATCTGGAAATACTTTAATTAAATATTAAAGGAAGAAGTTAACAATCTATTCGAATCATTTCTCACTTAAAGCTTCATTAAGATTTCATGTATATCGACAGCACAGCCGTCCTATTAAAATAATACAGAAACCTGCTTTTTCAGAAGAATATTTTTCCAAATCAATAAATAATAAATCAATTATTTTTAATAATATTCAGAGAATTCTTTCCTAAATCAATTATTTTTAATAATATTCAGAACATTTTTTCTTAAATCAATTATTATTAATAATTAAATACATATTACAAAAATTCAACTAATTTCTAAAGAAATTAAAATTTTCCTAAAAATGAAGTTCAAGAAAAGTTCTAATTAAATTCATTAAACATTTAAATCTTCTCAAATTTCAGTTTGAAACCTTTTTGAAATTAAATTATTTTTAAAAAATTCTAATATTTGTAACTTCTGCAAAATTCAATTATTTCTTAAGAGATTTTAACTAAAATTCTTCTCTAAATCAATTATTTTCAATAATAATCAGAGAATTCTTTTCTAAATCAATTATTTTCAATAATTAAATTTATATCAGGTACAAAATTCAACTAATTTCAAAAGAAATTGAATTAAAATTTTTCAAAATACTAAATTCAACAAAATTTCTAATTAAATTCATTTAAAATTCTAATTTTCTAAAGTTTCAGTTTGAAACCTTTCCAAAATTCAATTATTTAGAGTTTTTAACAAAAATTCTTCTCTAAATCAATTTTTTAAAAATAATTTACAGAAAATTCTTCTAATAAATCAATTATTTTTAATAAGCAGGTACAAAATTCCACTAATTTCAAAAGAAATGAAATTAAAATCTTTCAAAAATTAGTTCATGACAGTTTCTGATTAAATTCATTCAAAATTCAAATTTTCTAAAATTTTGATTAGAAACCTTTTCAAAATTCAATTATTTTTTAAAGTTTGTAACATAAATTCTTCTCTTAATCAATTATTTTTAATAATAATTAAAGAATTTTTTTCTAAATCAATTATTTTTAATAATAATCGGAGAATTCTTTTTTAAATCAATTTTTTTCAATAATTAAATTTATATCAGGTACAAAATTCAACTAATTTCAAAAGAATTTAAATTAAAATTTTTCCAAAAATTATTTTAACAAAATTTCTGATTAAATTAATTTAAAATTAAAATATTTCTAAAATTTCAGTTTGAAACCTTTTCAAAATTCAATTATTTTTTAGAGTTTATAATAAAAATTCTTTTCTAAATCAATTACTTTAATAATATTCAGATAATTCTTTTCTAAATCAATTATTTTCAATAATTAAATATCTTTTAGGTACAAAATTCAAAACCAATTTCAAAAGAATTTGAATTAAAATTATTCAAAAAAATTAAGTTCAACAAAATTTCTAATTTAATTCATTCAAAATTCAATTTGAAACCTTTTCAAAGTAAATTATTTATGAAAATTTTAATTGCAACTCTTATAAAATTCAATTATTTTTTGAAATTGTTATGTAAAATTTTTTATTAAAAATAATTATAAGTAATAATTTTACAATAGTTCTTCTAAAATTAAATTGTTTCAACTAAATTTAATTTCATATTCAGTAGAGTTTTAAATATTGTCAGAAATAAACGAATTTAAGTTTTTTTTCGTGAATTCAAAGTTTATAAAACAAAAAAAATAAAGTATAGAAATTTAAGAAGAATTAATTCTTTTTAATATTTTCAAAGATATTATTTATCAGTTATCTTTTTAATACTTTCACTGAAATTCAGAATATTCTAATGAATTCTAAAAATTTAATTTTTCTGCAGTTTTTTTTAATAAAATTCCCTGACTTTTCCCTGATTTCCCTGATCAATTCTAATTTTCCTGAATTCCCTGCAATGTCGCAAACCCTTTTTGGATATTTTTTGAAGAGAAAAATAATTACTTTTTACAGAAAAGTAAATTAGGAAAATTTAATTTTTTTTCCAGTATTTTTAATCAAATTCCCTGACTTTTCTCTGATATTAAATAATAAATTCCCTTTTTGCGGAAAATTAATGATAAATTCTTTTTCTGTGGAAAAATTAAGAAAAATTCTTTTTCTTTTTCTGCGGAAAAATTAAGAAAAATTCTTTTCCTTTTTTTCTACGGAAAACTTAAGAAAAATTCCTAAATACGTAGAACGATATTAAAACATTTATAAATAGAAAAACATTGAAAAAAGAAAAAAACCAAGTAGAAAAAAAAATCTAAACGATTGTTTACATTCTTTTACCTTGTTCATAACCATCGCTCTGATTACTTCCTTCTTTTACTCGAATAACGTGAACAATTTTCTTCTCATGATGTCGACTCCTCTTTTTCTCAATCGCCGGCAACGATTGAACCGTCGAATTCGGTGACGAATGCGAATGTTTCGGCAAATGCGTATATTCATCCTCATTCATCATTTGCTGCTCCTGCTCCTGTTGCTCCTGCTGCATTTGCTGTTGTTGTTTCTTATTCGCCATTACCATTTGCTGAAGAAAATCATCCGAATCCATCACTTCAATTTCCCCGACATCCTCACCACCTGGCATTGGATCCAAATGAAGAACAGCGCTCAAATGTTGAATGAATTCAGTTGGTAAATTAGTAATATCAACCGATTCCCTTACACCCGGATCTAGCATTGCACTCAATTGTGTCATAAATTGATCACCATCGTAATCGCGCACCTTCTCCTCCTCACTGATTCTCATCTCTTGGGACAACGAAGTTTTTCGTTCCTTCACCAATTGTTTCATTGCCATATCAAATCGTCTCAAACTCGTGTTATTAATCATATTGTTTATATCATTTTTACTCATTTTTAGAAATTGATTTATCACCTTATTCCGCCATATTTCTTGATGTATTGTACTGTCATTTTTTGTCTTCTTCCCACTTTCCTTATCGTGAAATGTCCTTTCCTTATCTTGAACTGTCCTTTCCTTATCGTGAACTATTCTTTCCTTATCGAGAAGTGGTATTCTTTCCTTATCGGGAAATATTGTCGAAGATGTTGAGGGTTTCTCGTCCTTCTTGTCCTTCGAGGTACGTCGTCGTCGCTTCTCGTCTTCCTCGGGAATTATTTCTTTATCGAATTTCTCCTTGGGTAATTTTTTCTTTCTTCTTTCCTCATTGTCCTCGGCTTGTAATTGCTGTTGCCATTCGTCGTTTTTGTGAATTCGTTTCACTTTATTCAGATTGAAGACAACTTTTGGTCTTATTTGATCTTCGGGAATTTCTTCGGTTGGTATCGGTACGTCTTGTAGATTTTCAGGACCGTATTCAATGTCCTTTTTTCTCTTCTCATCCTTCTTGTTGTACTCCTTCTTCTTTTTTTCATTCTTTGTTTTTCTTTCGGTTTGCTTCTCGCCATTCGATTCGGACATGTTCATTAATTGTTTGGCAAATTCCATGGCCTCTTGCATTTCTTCGAGTTCATCCTCCATGTTGAGCATTGATAGTGAGGATGATTGAATTGACGGTTGGGGATCCTGAGGTAGAGGCGGTGGATATTCTGGCAATGGGATATTGTAACTGGGGAGAAAATTATTTGTTTGTGACATTGGTATTGTGTGCATTGGTGGTGCGTAATTTGTATAGTCAATCATAGCCGATGGCCAAGTGGTGGGAACAATTTCATTCGGTGCGACGAAATCCATTCTTTGCTGTGACGATAGACGGGGATCGAATACTTTTGGCGGTTGTATAACATCGGTTAATATTGTGACAGATGGCGGTGGACCACGTGGATCGAATGCTGGTGGTGGTTGTTGAAGAATTTCCTTCATTTCTTCCCGATGATCGAGTTTCTTTGATTTTTTTATCATCACTATTGGTTTTGTATCACATTCCTGAACGAATTCGGGTGGTTCGCCAATTTCGAACATTGGTGGCGGTTCAAGGGGTTTGTCCTCGATGTTTCTCGAGCTAAAGCTCACGTTGTTTTCTTCCATGAGATCGGGAAACACTTCCATTGGATCGAATATTGGCGGGGGTTCGAGTTTCTTGTTTTTAAATGAATCGGAACTATCTGAATATTGATTCATTAATTCTTGTAATTCGAAAATAGGCGGTGGTTGCAGGGGAATATTACTCTCGCTTTCTTGATTTGCATCGTCGAATATTGAATTTGATTGTTGGGTTTCATCGCTCGATGGTAGGGTCGTCTCATCGTCGCGGATAAATCTCTTTTCCTTTGATTGATTACTCATTTCGTCATTGTCGGAAACTTTCGTCTCGTCTTCTTTACATGTTGTTGAATCCTGATCCGGTTGGGGGAAATTCCCCTCCATTTGATCCAATTGCTCGAAGAATAAATTCGATTCTTGTTGCGATAATTCGGGTAATGCTTCGGTAGAATCAAAAATTTGTACCTGTCCCTGACTTTGATCGAAAGCTGATTGTAAATCTTGCAATTCACTTTGATTTTGAAGAATATCGGCCGATTGTTCAATATCAGCTGATAATCTTGTATTAACATCCTGTTGTTCAAATGGTAAATTCGAACTTTGTGATTCTTCTTGGAGAATTTCTTTTGGCGGCTCAGTTGATTTAAAGGCAGTGAAGAGTTCAACGTCCGGTTTTGTTTGCTGTGAATTACCAACAAAATCATTTGTAAATTCATTATCCAACTCTTCTTGAATTTGATTATTCGATTTTTCAAAGGGAAAATTCGTTTCAATAACTGCATTGTCAGTTGTTTCTTCAAAATTCCCCTCAATTGTCTGATCGAATAATGAGCCATTATTAAAATTTGTTAATTCTGTTTGTACTTCGGTGACATTCTCATTGAATTGAGGATCAATGTCAAATTGTAAATTTTCATTAGTCTCGCACAGCAAGTCATTTCTTTCTTCAATTTGAAATTCGGAAATTATTTTTTCACTTGCGAGAAATTCCACCGATTGATCGCATTGTTCTTGGGAATTAAATTCATTAACATTCGATGTTGTTGGTTGAGAGAAATTCACGTCACAATTTGCAATCCTCGTGTCGAGATGAGAAATAAATGACTCCTCCTGCGGATCGTCCAGATATAAACAATCCTCACCAAATGGATCCGCATCCTTTGAACTTTGTCTCGAAAGTTTTGCTTTCTCACTCGTCCCATTGAATACTGCGAAAAAGAAATTCACTTTAGAAAAAATTTTATCAAACAAAATATTTCCTAAAAATAAAAATTTCAGTAAAAAAAAAAAAATTCACATCTAAATTTTTATCCACTTTTATAAAGACCAGTCCTTTAGAAATTACTTCAGTCTTTATATATGATTAAAAATTAAATCAGTTTCGATATCATCTATAGCGGTAATTAAATTACAACCCGGAGTTAATGATGTTACTTTCAATTGCCTTGACCTAGCGCGTTTTCTATTTATGAAATATTCTGGTACGTCGAAAAAAATTTCGAGAATTCAGTGGAAAAAAGTCATGAAAAAAAAGAAGAAACAAATTACATTCTCTTTTTATATATTTATAGACAGAGATATCTATATAATGCATTCGCGTGAGTTATGATAAAGATGCAATTCACGATGATCGATAGATAAAAGGCAAGTAGGACAAGATTTTTTTTTCATGTATAGTATTCTTTCAATGATTCAATGAAACTTTCTTATATATTTTACATTGATTTGTCAATATTATTATTTCGTGAATTTCACAATACTCGCTATAAACAAATCATTATCTTTTGTATATTGCTATTTTTTTATGAAACAAAAAAGTTGGTAATAAAATATTGAAATCACCTTCCGGACTTTGTTATTGCTTTTTTTTCCAGTTTCAAAAATAAATTCTAATTTTAATTCCATTCGCTTAAATCTCAAATAAGAATTTTTTTCTTCTCTTTACTCTCTGAGTTATTTTTTTTTATTTTCGATTTTTGAAATATTTAAAATTCTGTAATTAATTCTTAAAAAAAAAATTTGCAATATTTTATAATTGTCACTGAAAAAAAAAATTTTCTTTCAAAATAAAAATTCGTTGTATAGTTAAAAAACATTGAGAGAGAAAGAGACAATTTTTTCTTTTATTAGTCACAATTTGAAAAATTTGAATTTAAAATTAATTTTGAAACAAATTCAAATTGAAATGCAAAAGTTGGATGGAAAATGTTTCTCTTTTATTTAAAATATCATCTGTTTTGAGACGGTGTATCTATCTAATAATTGCAATATTATTCACTGCATATTTGCATAATTAACAAATATATCATGCATTTAAGAAAGTAATTAGATTAATAGACTTGTCGTTCAATAATGAATTGAAAATGATAGTGATGTAATTAAATAAACAAAGAATTTGAAGGACATCCCTCAGGGGTCAATGACCTAAAAATGTCACACTATTGTACTTTACAATTCACACATTTTTCTCCAACTTTAAAAAAAACAAATTTCAACGAATTAATTTATCGATAATTTTTCTAATATTGAAAAATGCACTGTAGTTTTAATAATAATAATAATAATAATAATAATAATAATAATAATAATAATAATAATAATAATAATAATAATAATAATAATAATAAAATAATAATAATTACAGGGAATTTTTTATAGCAAAAAAAATAAAAATACTAAATTATATTAAAATTTAATAATAAAATAATTGTTTCTAATAATCTATTTATTTAGATTCATAACTAAATAAATATTATAATTGACATTATAAATAAATAAATAATTAAATAAATAATGTTTTATAATTATTTTGTTATTATTTGAGAATTTCAATGAAATTTCAATACGTAAAATAATGTTTAAAAATATTTTTTTGCGTCTCCATGGCAATAAAAATTGATAAAACATAAATAGAGATAATTTATACTTGAGCGAGCAGTTTTAGAAGTGTTTAAAGAGTAAATATCAAATAAAGAAAGAAAGTTTGAATGCAAAAAAAGACACCGGAATTATTTATGTAACTTTAAATATGTAAAAAAAGAAGAATATAATCTTTGTAAATTTAATAATACATGCAATTAGAAAGTTAATAGATAATAAATTGCGTCACACGAGACATAAAATTAAGAGAGAAAAAAAAAACACAAGAAAATTGTTAAGAAGTAAAAAAAAGTATTTAAATTTAAAAATAAAATTGAAATTTCTCCCGGTGGGAAGAAATTATTTATACAGGGCTCGAACCAGTGAAAGTATTTAAAAATACGGACTTCACGGACAAAAAATGAAAAATTACAGACCATTTAACTAAAATTTTTCTTTAAATCGATTATTTTTAATGATTTTCGTAAAAGTTCTTTGATAATTTTCAAATCCATTTGTTTACAATCAAACTTTTTCAAAAAGAGTAATTTCAAAATTCAATTATTTTTAAAAATTCACGTTATATTGCTTTTAATGTTCAATTATTATCTAAAATTATAACTGAAAATTATTTTTTAAATCAACTTTTTTTAGAAAATTCTACTAGAATTCAATTATTGAAATACAAAAATAAATATATAATTTATTAAATAATTGAATGTTTCTTAAAATTTAATTCCCATAAAGAATCGTTATCAACAAATTATTTCAAATAATTGAATTCTATCAACGAATTTTAAGAAAATTTTTAAGAATAATTACATTACATTTTATTAGAAAATAAAAACTTTAAATAATTTTTTTAAAAAATCCGAAATTAAAGTTTCTAAAAAAAAATAAATTCCACAGAATTGTTAGTTAAAAATATGAAAAATTCAAATTTTCAAAGATTTTAATGTAGAATCTTTTCAAAATTCAATTATTTCTAAAAATTCACGCTCTATATTGCTTTCAATTTATAATAATAATAAGTTATTATTTTTTTGAAAATAATTAAAAGTTTGTGTAGAATTTTATTAAATTCTTTTTGTAAATAATTGAATACTTTTGGTAAATTTTATGAAAATAGTAGATATTGAAAATCATTGAATTAAAGGAAAATGTTTGGAAAATAATTAAAATTTTGCCAAAAATTTTATTAAAATTTTTGAAAATAATTTAAATTTTGCCAAAAATTCTATTAAAATTTTTGAAAATAATTGAAATTTTGCCAAGAATTTTATTAATTAATTTAATTAATTTAATTAATTTAATTATTTCTAAAGATAATTGAAATTTTGACGAGAATTTAAAAAAATTTTAATATAATTGAATTTTTGCGAAGAATTTTATTAATTTTGAAAATAATTGAATTTCTACGAAGAATTTAATTATTTCTAAAGATAATTGAAATTTTGACGAGAATTTAAAAAAAATTTTCAACATAATTAAATTTTTACGAAGAATTTTATTACTTTTTAAAATAATTGAATTTCTGCAATAATTTATAATTCCTCTAAAATTTTCCAAATTATATCGTACAATTTACGAACTTTTCATTCTGTTTGATTCAAATTATGGACTTTACGGACCTTTTTTAAAAAAAATGGACTTTTACGAACTTCAAGCAAAGTTACGGACTTTTATGTAATTTCCGGACCCAGTTCGAGCCCTGCTTATATTATTAAATGCAATGAACTCTTAAACGGAAACAAAAATTCCAATTGATAAGACAAGAAAAATTGATAATTGATAACGAAAAAAAAAGATTCAATTGTATTTTCTTTTTTTTTTTTGTATTGAAAATGTTTACCAGTATTATCCTGTTCGTTTCCCGTGACATTTGTTTCAGTCCTTAATGTTGTATCCAAATCAACACGACCAATGACTTTAAAGTCATTAAACGTTAAATCGAGTTCAGGTGGACCGTGCCTGAGTTCGGGAATACCTTTCTGTGATGTTGATGGATCATCAGAAACAACAGATTGCGGTGAAAAATTATCCTCCCAAAAATTAATACTATCCTCCTCGGTGAATGACGATAATGTTTGTTTCAATTTATCCACCGTCTTGGATATTTTCTGCTGTCGTTCCTCCTCTGAACCCAAATGCGGTTCTTGATAATCATCGAAGAAATTTCTCTTCTCACCGTCGCGAATATACCTTTGTTGTTGTTGTTGCTGCTGCTGCTGATGCATATGTTGTTGCTGTAATTGTTGCTGTTGTCTTGGATCGCGATTAATTCGATCGGAATCTCTAATCGGTCCCCGACCACCTCTTGGACATGGAAATCTCGATGGTCGAAATCCATGAAAATTTCCCGGTCCATTATTATAATAATGTCTTTGGTGTCCTGGATTATGTCCCGGATATTGTGGTCCATTACCAGAATGTCGATTGAATCGATTTTCGGAATTATCACGCCAACCATCCTGTCCACCACCAGCACCTGGTGATCGACCCTGTCGTCGTTGTGGTCCAAAATTTAAATTTGAATTGAAATTTTGATGATTTGGATTTGGTCGACGATTTTGATTAAAATTTGGATGGGGAGCATTAAAACCACCGTGTGGTTTTTGTGGACGATTACTTCGCGGTCCGAAGCCTCTTCCTCGAAAACCACTGTTACTCATCACACTCTGTTCAATGCACAGTTGTCCCTAACCTGAGCCTCATCGAACTACATTAAGGGATGCTTTTTAGGACCTCCCTTCTGAAAAAACAAAATTTACAAATCACAATCACAATTCAATCTTTTCTTTATGATGTAAACATTTAATACAAAAACAATTACTCTATCCAACGAAAAAAAGAACAACCTCCGGAAATCGAAGTGAATTTCTAAAAAAAAAAAAAATAATTTAAACACTGAGTAAACAAAAGAAAAGAATAAAATTCCCTTAAAATGAAAGGAAAAAAATAGTTAATTCTAGAACGGTATTCCCACACTTGTTAACTACATGTCTTACAGTCTGTCATGTTTTTTTTTCTCCTTTTAACCCTGTTTTGTCCCGGAGGAAGGCCTCGTAAAAACTCTCGGCCTCAATTTCCCAATTTGAATAATAAAACAAATCCAATTATCATTCTCGCGTATTTGTCACAAATGCTAAAAATGATATGAATAAAAAGGTACACGGACGCACCTTGACTAAAACGATAAAATACGTTTTTACTGCGCAAAACGAACGTGTTTTCACGAGCAGATCGCCATATTGCGTGAGCACTGTTATCATTATTGTCCGCTGTTATTTTGGAGCAGCTCGGAAGCAAATTTTGTTGCTAGGAATTTGTTTAGAAAAAAAGAAAAAAAAAAATAATTTGACAACAATTTACGAAAATCACACCAATTATAACAAATTCATACCAAAATGTTGAATATATATTATATTACTTACTGAAATTTGTAAATCTATATCCAATAAGCCGCGTGATAATCCAATCAACATTTTTTTCAACACTATAAACAATCGAATCACCTTTTTTTTTCTTTAGTAATATTTTTCTTATTTTCTTCTATATTTGTGTTATAACTATATATACATACACGGAAAAATGTTTGGGACAGTATCTGTACCTTTTGGTGAATCGGTTATCCTTGTCTAAAAATTTTACTATTCAATTCACTTCACACTTATTATTTCCTATTGTTTTTATATGAAGTGAAGTTAATTGTTGGATAAATTTTTTGAAAGGTATAGCATGTGCACCTTACATTTTTCCGTGTATTATTTCACTAAAAAAATATTAACCTAATATACAACAAAAATCAGAACATCACAGAGGTTAGCTTGTTACTTTCATTTCAATTTATAAATCACACGCCAATACAACACACGATGCCGTATTACCCGAAAAATATAATGTTTTCAATTATTTACAAAATGAAAAAATCAGCCGTTTATAATATTTAAGAATCGATTGAATAATTATTATTTTCGCACATGTGATCAATCTCGGCCTGTTGGTAGCGTAACTGTTGTTAGGGATGCATCACAATATTCATGCATCACTCTTCGCCAATCAACGGGGAGTTTCTGTCTGTTCACGTTTCTGATTGGTCGGTGGAAAAGTGCAACGATCTGTGCACCAATAACAGACGAGCTTGTCTATTCCTCGATCATGATTGGTGTGCACAACGACATCTGTTTCCGGTTTCATATTCAAAATGTACTTTTTCGTTGTTTACAAGTTTTACAAAGTTTACAAAGATTATAAATAAAATTGTTTGTAAATAAAATGAAATAAAAAGTAACGTTTCGGTTATTTTGGTACAATTGAGTAGTAGTAATCAAGTAATTTCTTTTAGTTCGGATATTGTTTAATTCGAATTTACTTTCATTCGACTACGTGAGTCAAGTAGTGTTGAACGTACAATGACGACTTCCGGTTGTCAGACGAACGTTGCGTGTTGAGCCGCGAGAATCTCTTTGGACTCAGTGTTTTATTGTTTTTCGTGACAGTGAATTTGTTTGGAATTCGACATTTAGTGGTTTGGGAAAAAATACCGGTGAGTAACGAATGTTTACAATAAATTCTCATGCTAAACATGAATTAGTAATGTGGGAAACAATCATTAAAATTCACATGTTAAAATGGTTGGTGGTTGGCTGTCATTGCAGCATACCTATCGATTTTTTAACCTCGCAACACTTGTTTTCTTCTTTTTTTCACTTTTTCCACACACACTTTTTTATAACAATTCACTTTTCCATTTTTCCATTTTCATATTTCACTTGCTTGACATTTTTCTGTTACACGCCCACTTGTTCACTTATTAATTTTTTATCACTTCTCGTTCTACCGATAACAGTTTTAAAATTAAAACAAAATTTTTGTCTTATCATTGTTGAATTTTGTTTACGCCTTCATTGCATTCATAAACATTGGAAAATTTTTTTTGTCTTATTCTTTCAATAAAATAAGTGTTTGAAAAAATTGTAGAAATTACGAGAATAAATATAAAAGGAAGAGAAATTTTTGTTTTGGAAATTATTTTTTAGTAAATTTCACTTTTAGGGAAAATTTTCATTTTTTTAAAATTCATTTTAAAATTAATTTGACATTTGCAAAATTAATGATAACTCACAATATTGATAAAAATCAATGTCGTAAAGATCCTCGAACCATGCCGTTATTGGAGATTGAACGGACATTTCACGTTTAGTGCAAGTTACATCGCGTGACTGAAAGTAAACGAGCGTGTTTGATATTCTCGTATACACACGCTTTTTTTTTGATAATATAATCAGTTTGATTATAAGGAGTTTTGGGAGCGCCCTGGAAAATAATTTAAATTTAGTTTTAAAAAAATGTATGATTAAAGTGATAAAAGGAGGAAAAGAAAATTTACATTGACATTAATTTCAAGAGTAAAAATTAATTTTATTTCTCTTAATAGCACTTGATTAACAGACCTTAAAGAGAAAGTTAATTGTTTCTTGTATAATATGTCGATATACGTATATATTTATTCCATTTTTATCACTGGAAGAAAAAAATAGTTTTCGAGAATAGAACATTCCAAAATAATGGTCTTTTTTATTTTTTTTATTAAATTGCATATTACGTTATAATTATATATTATACTGGATTATATATAATATTAAGATTATTTATTACCTATTATAATATTATTATTATTATTTTATTATAATTATTATTATTTATTATTACTATTATTATTATATTACTAGCAAATATTAAGCGCGGAACGAGATATTTCATTTATTATTGTTATGCAAATTGCAAAATGTTTTATTTTCAAATATAAATTTTTAAAATAATTTCATAATCAAAATTTCAAAAATTTACTTATTAAGTACAAAATTAATTATTACTATTCATATTTTCTAAAATTTTAATAAATACTTCTAAACAATTCAATTATTTTTTTAAATAGTAAAATCTTTACAAAAATTCAATTATTTTCAAAACAATTTTAATTAAATTTTTCGGAAGAATTTAAATTTTTAAATATTAATATAAAATTCATTTATCTTCTAAAATTTTAATAAATTCTTCGAAAAAATTCAATTATTTTTATAAATAGTAAAATTCTTCACAAGAATTCAATTATTTTATAAATAGTAAAATTTTTCGCAAGAATTTAATTATTTTCAATTCAATTTTAATTAAATTCTTCATAAAAATCAATTGCTTTCAAAATTTTCAATTAAAATTATTAATAAAACTCCATCAGTTAAAAAAAATTCATAATAATTAATAATAATAAAATAATAATAATAATAAAAAATTAAATAATAATTAAGAAATTCTTCAAAAGAATTTAATTCGGATTTTGAAAAATTTTAATAAAATTCTTCTCGAGAATTCAGTTATTTTCCTAAATAATGAAATTCTTTGAAGGAGCTCATTATCAAATTTTTTGATAAAATTCTTTGCAACAATTCGATGATTTTCAATGCATTAATTTAAAAATTGAAAATATTTGAAAAGAGAAATTTTAATTTTAATTTTAATTTTAATTTTAATTTTAATTTTAATTTTAATTTTAATTTTAATTTTAATTTTAATTTTAATTTTAATTTTAATTTTGAATAATCAAAATTATTCAAAAAATTAGTTTTTTTAAAATTATACGAAAATTCTTTTAAGTAATTCAATTCTTTTCCAAAAATTACATTACAATATTTAAAAAAAAAACTTTTTCTTGTAATTTTTTTATCTTAATTTTTTAAAGATTCAATTAACTTCGAACAAAGTAAATTAAATTTTTTAAAAATTTACTTTTTTAGATTTATTAAAGTTTTTGTCGAAATCACGTTTATACCGTATTAATAATTAAAATTCTTGAGAAATTCAATTATTTTTTTAATACAATTTACCAAATTTCAATTGTTTGTAAATTTTTCAATGGTATATAAATGAAAAACTATTATCTTTCTTCAATTATTTTAAAAATATTTTTAAAAAATTAATTTTAAGAATTTTCCATATTATAATTTTTTTGAAAATTAATTAATAACTTAAAAAACATGGACAGTTACAATTATTATAAGAAACTGAATTTTTTTAAATTCAGTATTTAAATAATTTTTGTAACAACACTGAATTAAATAAACGATTTTTTTCTATTTTAAATAGATTTTTTTGCGCCTTAAAGTCGATCCGAGGCCTGTGTAATTTATTTTTTTTTTTTATGAAAATTACTTGATTTTGTTTGATGGAATTTTTTTGTTTTTTTTTACAGAGGGATAAAAGTTTTTCTTATCGGAAGTTATGCATACAAAAATAGACATGAAAGGCATTTAAACTGTGCGAAGAAGATAAAGAGGCTCCATTGTATTAGAATTACGGAATTCGGTGAATTGATTGCAATATTCTACTTTTTAATTACGCCATTATCGTTCATATTACGCCACAGGAATTAACATTGACCTGCTCGCAATTTTATATGTATATAGAGCAAATTTTATATTCAAGATCAAAATTCTTTCAATTCGGAGTATTTTTAAAAAAAAGATGAATAAGAAGAAAATTTTAGGTATGTTTTTTCGAAAAATAATACACAAAAAATGGAAATTTTATACTGGAGAAAATTTACTTTTATGAAAACTAATCAGAATAGTTTTTTTTCTTTTTTTAGGCAGAATTTCGTCTTTCTTTAGCTGGGAAAATTTCATTTTTTTTCCAATTCTAGTCTTTTCTTTTGATTCTAGTCTCTTTTTTTTGCAGCTCTCTTTCTCTTTTACACTTGGGAGTTTGATTAATGATTGGAATCTAAAGTAAAAGGCATAAAATCAATAAAAGGCCATTGTGTTTGCAGCCTTTCACAAAGAGCGTTTATACAACCTTGCAAAACGAGTGATGAAACACCCGGAGCCCACTTTTCTCCCAACAGAGAGAGATATACACTTGAGGTGACCTGTAGTGTGCTGCGCCGACCTTGGTCATGGTCACGCAGGTCGCTGGCACACAGTGTCTGCTTTTCTAATGTCAGAGAATTGTCACGATTTATTCTTTTCTGCAGTAAATTAACGGCGAGGGAGAAAATAAGAGAAAAAGGGGGAAACGATTAGGAATATTGCACGTAGTTACTATTTCTTTGTATTTTTAGTTTTTTTTTTTCTATTTTAGTGTCTAACGGTATAGACTCGTTATTTCGGACTTTTTCTAAAATTTTACAAATTTTAATTAATTAATAATTAATAATAATTAATTTATTATTTAATTAATTTTACAAATTTCTGAAAAATTTAGAAAAAAAGAAAAATTACATAATACCGTATTGTCAATTGATAATTTTAATTTGTGATCTTCGTTATCATTTTCAATCGATTTCGCAAAATTTTTGCATTCTCTTCATGGCATTTTTTCGTCACTTTTTCTCAACTTCTCTCACTGAAGTTGATAAACTTCAGATGAAATAATTGTGCCTGAAGTTCGTAGCGTTTTTTCATCGCTTCTTGTTCGCTTCTTGTTCATCTATTAATGTTCGATTTAAATAGTTAAATTCAATTATTCACTTAGAATGACCAATCACTAGAAAAATAGAAAAGAATTTCAATTTTCATGTTTGACAATTTCCCGAGTAAATGAATACAGACTTCGCACTGAATAATTAATTTTAAAACAGTAGCAAAAAATAGCTTTCAAACTAAAAAAAGTAGTTATCGAATAATTGAACTTGACGACCAAAAAAACTCGTTTTAGATACTTCACAAAATTGAAAAAAATTCTATTCAATATTTTATTTTCCTGACTTTTTCCTAATTTTCATGAAAAATATTTACTTCTATTTAATTCTAGCGAAGAATTTTATAAAAAATTTTAAATAATTGATTACTTTCGACTAATTTTATACAAATTCTAATTTAAGTAATTGAATTCCAGCGAGAAATTTTTATTATTCACAAAAAAAATTAAATTCTTACAAAGATTTTTACACAAATTTTTTTAAATAATTGAATTCTGTTTGGAAATTTTATATAATAGTAAATATTGAAAAAATTAAATTGCGAAAAATTTTTTAAAATAATTAAATTTTACAAAGAATTCTATTAAAATTTTTGACAAAAATTAAATCTCTGTGTGGTATTTTATTAAATTTTTTTGAAAATTATTGAATTCCTAAAAATCATTGTATTTTTTATAAAAATAATTGAATTGTTGTGAACGATTTTTTTTTGAATTTTTAAAAATAATTTAATTTCCAAGACAAAAATTTATTACTTTTAAAAATAATTTAATTTTGCAAAGAATTTAATTAAAATGCCTCAAAATAATTGAATTTTCGTGAAAAATTTTGTTATTTATCGACATAATTGAATTCTTTCCAAGAATTGTTAATGTAAATAATTGAATTCTTAAAAAGAATTATATTAAAATTTAAAAGAATAATTAAATTATGTGAAAACAATTTAATAAAAATTGTATTTAAAATAATTGAATTGTTTTCAACAATTTTCTTAAAATATTTGAAAATAATTGAATTCCTCTGAAAAATTCTAATATTTTTGTAATTAAAATTGTAATTATAATTGTATTTAAAATAATTGATTTCTTTTGAACAATTTTATTAAAATATTTGAAAATAATTGATTTCTTTTGAACAATTTTATTAAAATATTTAAAAATAATTGAATTCTTGTGATGAATATTGTTATTAATGAAAATAATTGAATTTTGCAAAGAATTTTATTAAAATTCCTCAAAATAATTGAATTTTCGGAAATAATTTTGTTATTTATCGACATAATTGAATTTGTAGGAAGAATTATTTACATAAATAATTGAATTCTTGGAAAGAATTTAATTAAAATTTAAAAAAATAATTGAATTATTTCAAAAAAAAATTTAATTAAAATTGTATTTAAACTTTAATCTAATTGATTTCTTTCGAACAATTTTATTAAAATATTTGAAAATAATTGAATTCCTGTGAAAAGTCTAATATTTTTGTAAATAATTGAATTATTTCAAAGAATTTGATTTTTTTCGAGAAATTCAAAAAAAAAATTTTAAGAATAATTACATTTTTTGAGCAATTCCTGTAAAATTATATTAAAAATAATTGAAATCCTGCGATGGATTTTATTATTTATGAAAATAATTGAATAGCTGCAAAGAATGTTATTAAAATTTTCAAAAATAATTGAATTCCTGTGAAAAATTCTAATATTTTTGTAAATAATTGAATTGTTCCAAAGAATTTAAAAAAAAAAATATTTTTTTAAATAATTGATTTTTTCGAGGAATGGAAATTAAATTATTAAGAATATTTACATTTTTTTTAGCAATTCCTATAAAATTGTATTAAAAATAATTTGAATTCTATAAATTTTATTATTTATGAAAATAATTGAATTCTTTCGAAGAATTTTATTATTTATGAAAATAATTAAATTATTGCGAAAAATTTTTTTTAAAATGTTTTAAAAGAATTGAATTTCTGTATTAAAAATAATTGAAATTCTTCGATGAGTTTTATCATTTATGAAAATAAATTGAATTCTTTCCTAGAATTTTATCAAAAAATTTTCTAATAAATTGAATTTCCATGAAAAATATTATTATAGTAAAAGTATTTAAATTATTGTGAAGAATTTAAAAATTTTGTTAAATATTTGATTTTTTCGAAACTTTTTTCCAAATGCAATTCTAAATTAATTTAATTCCTGTGAAAATTTTATTATTTATGGAAAATACTTGAATTTTGAATGAATTTTATCAATTTTCTTTTAAATAATTGAATTCTTTTGCGAATTTTTATGGAAATACGAGATTTTGAACGTTCCAATAAACGAAATATATTTGTATTAAAAATATTGTCATAAAAATTGCAATAAAAATAAATATTTTTTGTTTGATATTCAGAAACATTAATTAATTTTTTTACCGGAAAATTATTGTACCTAATAAAAATTGAATTTTAAGAAGAAAATAAATTTCGTTTATTTGAATGTTCAGAACTTTAGAAATATGAATTTTTCTGTATTTAGAGTTTTCGAAGTTTTTTTTTCTTTTTGAAAAAAAATATTACTTTTGGTGAAGAATTCCAGAATATTAAAATTAGTCAAATTAATCGAATTCAAATTTGTTGTGTTTTGAGGTTTAGGCCAAAGAATCCAATTTAAATCCAAGAATTAAAATTTTTATATTTGAAAATTTGTCCTAATAAATATATTTTTGGCCACAATATTTACATTAGTCAAAATCTAAATTAAATTTTTTTGAATAAACAAGAAAAATAATCTCCTCGCAGAGAAATTGACCTGCTAAATTACAGTTACGTTAATATCAGGTTCAACGTTCGAGATCTAAAATGTCGTTAGTCAACTTTCACGTAGCGTGTGTGTGTGTTTGTGTATTTATACAAATATAAAATTTCTAATGACTCAACGAAAGTTGACAAAAAAAAATAGAAGAAACGAAATTTTTTTTCTTCAGCCAAAAAAATTAATTTTTCGTCTCTTCTGTAATTTAACAGCGACAATGAGATCGGGAAAATATTGAAAATTCTATTGTGATGATATTGACAAAGTGAGACAGAACCTGTCCAAGTATATATAGAGTGGAGAATGTGAAAGCCAATTAATTGTTAATCAATATTCGATTCACGCAGAACAACGATAATGACGCACTCTAAAAATGATTAGCCGTCAATCTTCCTCTATTACAACAAAAATCCAATTAACCGCGCGAAAAACTTGATATCTGAATGTCAAGAATTTGAAAAATTCTCACATTAATTATTATTTTTATTTATCATTAGAAAAAAATTTAAATATGAATTTATATTTCCGTATTTTCATTCCAATTTGAGAAAACTTGTTTTATCAAGTTTTTGATGATTTCGCGCGCTGGATTATATAAAAGGAAAAAAAAACCTCGGGAAATTGATTCACACAAGTTTTCCCCTCGAAGCGAATATCTTTGACATGCAATGTTTTTATTTTGAAATGGGAAAAAATGGGAAGAGAGAGAGAGAGAGAAGAAAAGTAGATCGACGTGATCATAACTTTCGCGTTTAAATTTGAAGTCTAGAAAATGATCTATAAATTCATATCCTGGAACATTAAAAGTTTTATATTAGTATTTGATGTTAATTATGACAACGATGCTCATTTTTCAGTCGACGATAAATATTTATTTTAGGATAAGTGCCTTTTCAGGTGTTTTTTCTTATTTTTTTTTTTGTTTGGACGAAACGATAATTCCGGTAATTTCGAATTCATTTTCTTAATGAATAATGCGATTCGTTTTTTTTTACTATTTTTCATTTTTACCACTACTACTAACTTACTACTTTTGTTACGTTATGCTACTATTTCTGTTTTTTTTTTTTTTTTTTTTTTTTTTTTTTTTTTTTTTTTTTTTTTTTTTTTGAGAATTACCACTACTTTAAATTCGCTAATACTAGAAATCAAAAAGCTATTCTCAAAAATTATAATCAAATTCTTTAAAACGATTCAATTATTATCAAAAAAATATTCGAAATTCAATTATTTTTCAATATCTAGTATTTTCATAAAAATTCGCAAAAAAATTCAGTTTAAAAATAAAATGATAAAATTCATCCAAAATTCAATTATTTTTATAAATAATAAAAATTCCACAGGCATTCAATTAATTTATAATAACTTTTAAAAAATTTCGAAAAAATCAATTATTTCACAAAATTTTTATTCAATTCTTCACAATAATTCAATTACTTTCACTACCTAATAATAACATTTTTCATGGAAATTCAATTTATTAAAAAAAATTTTGATAAAATTCTAAGGAAGAATTCAATTATTTTCATAAATAATAAAACTCATAGAAAAATTTCAATTATTTTTTAATTCTGTTTTAAATTAATAAATCGAAAAATTCAATTATTTCCCTAAATAAGGTTTTCCACAAAAATTCAATTAATTAAAATAAATTTCAATTACTTTTAATACAATTTTACAGGAATAGCTCAAAATATGTAATTATTTTTGAAAATTTAATTTCAATTCCTCGAAAAAATTAATTATTTAAAAAAATATTTGTTTTAAATTCTTTGGGATGAATTCAATCGTTCAATTGTTTACAAAAATATTAGAATTTTTCTCAGAAATTCAATTATTTTCAAATATTTTAATAAAATTGTTCACAAGAATTCAATTATTTACATAAATAATTTTTCGAAAGAATTCAATAATATCGATAAATAACAAATTTATTCACGAAAATTAAATTATTTTGGGGCATTTAAATAAAATTAAATTATTTTCTCAACTAACAATATTCATCACAAGAATTCAATAATTTTTAAGAGCATAATAAATTTCTTTTCAGAAATTCAATTTCTTTTAAAAATTCTAATAAAATTGTTCGCAAGAATTCAATTAGTTACAAAATTATAAGAATTTTTCACATGAATTCAATTATTTTCAAATATTTTAATACAATTATTCCAAAGAAATCAATTATTTTAAATACATTTTTATCTACAATTTTAATTAGAAAAATATTAGAATTTTTCCCAGAAATTCAATTATTTTCAAATATTCTAATAAAATTGTTCGAAAGAAATCAATTATTTTAAATACAATTTTAAATATTTTAATTAAAATTTTTTTTTAAATAATTCAATTATTCTTTTAGATTTAATAAAATTCTTTCCAAGAATTCAATTATTTACATAAATAATTCTTCGAAGATTCTATTATTTTGAGGCATTTTAATAAAATTCTTTGCAAAATTCAATTATTTGTTCATAAATAACAATATTTATCACAAGAATTTAATAATTTTTAAAAGCAATAAATTTCTTTTTGTAAATTCAATTATTTAAAAAAATTCTAACTAAATCGTTCGCAAGAATTCAATTATTTACAAAAATATTAGAATGTTTGACAGGAATTAAATTATTTTCAAATATTTTAATAAAATTGTTCAAAAGAAATCAATTGTTTTAAATACATTTTTAATTACAATTTTAATTAGAAAAATATTAGAATTTTTCACAGGAATTCAATTATTTTCAAATATTCTAATAAAATTGTTCGAAAGAAATCAATTATTTTAAATACAATTTTAAATATTTTAATTAAAATTTTTTTTTAAATAATTCAATTATTCTTTTAGATTTAATAAAATTCTTTCCAAGAATTCAATTATTTACATAAATAATTCTTCGAAGATTCTATTATTTTGAGGCATTTTAATAAAATTCTTTGCAAAATTCAATTATTTGTTCATAAATAACAATATTTATCACAAGAATTTAATAATTTTTAAAAGCAATAAATTTCTTTTTGTAAATTCAATTATTTAAAAAAATTCTAACTAAATCGTTCGCAAGAATTCAATTATTTACAAAAATATTAGAATGTTTGACAGGAATTAAATTATTTTCAAATATTTTAATAAAATTGTTCAAAAGAAATCAATTGTTTTAAATACATTTTTAATTACAATTTTAATTAGAAAAATATTAGAATTTTTCACAGGAATTCAATTATTTTCAAATATTCTAATAAAATTGTTCGAAAGAAATCAATTATTTTAAATACAATTTTAAATATTTTAATTAAAATTTTTTTTTAAATAATTCAATTATTCTTTTAGATTTAATAAAATTCTTTCCAAGAATTCAATTATTTACATAAATAATTCTTCGAAGATTCTATTATTTTGAGGCATTTTAATAAAATTCTTTGCAAAATTCAATTATTTGTTCATAAATAACAATATTTATCACAAGAATTTAATAATTTTTAAAAGCAATAAATTTCTTTTTGTACATTCAATTATTTAAAAAAATTCTAACTAAATCGTTCGCAAGAATTCAATTATTTACAAAAATATTAGAATGTTTGACAGGAATTAAATTATTTTCAAATATTTTAATGAAATTGTTCAAAAGAAAATAATCAATTGTTTTAAATACATTTTTAATTACAATTTTAATTAGAAAAATATTAGAATTTTTCACAGGAATTCAATTATTTTCAAATATTCTAATAGAATTGTTCAAAAGAAATCAATTATTTTAAATACAATTTGAATTAAATTTTTTTTGCAATCAATTATTTTTTTAGATTTAAATAAAATTCTTTCCAAGAATTAAATTATTTACATAAATAATTCTTCGAAAGAATTCAATTATTAAAGATAAATAACAAAATTATTCACGAAAATTCAATTATTTTGGGGCATTTTAATAAAATTCTTTGCAAAATTAAATTATTAGTCCATAAATAACAGTATTTTATTACAAGAATTAAATGATTTTTAAAAGTAATAAATTTTTGTCTTGGAAATTCAATTATTTTAAAAAATTCTAATAGAATCTTTTGCGAGAATTCATTTATTTTCATAAATAATAAAATGCTTTTTAAGAATTCATAAAATTTTCTAACAGTATTCAAGTATTTAAAAAAATTTTCGTAAAAATCTTCGTAAAAATTAAATTTTCTTTTTATAAATAATAAAAATTTCTCTGGAATTCAATTATTTAAATTAGAATTTGCATGAAATTCGTCGAACGAAATCAATTATTTAAAAATTTTTATGAAATTCTTCGCAAGAATTAAACTATTTTTACAAATATTTAAATTCATTTATGAATAATAAAATTCGTTGCAGGAATTAAATTTATTAGCAGGATAAGAAGGAAGTAAATATTTTTTAATGAAAATTAGGCGAAAGTCAGGAAAATAAAATATAGAATGGAATTTTTTGGCAGTTTTCTAAAGTGTCTAAATCAAGTTTTTTTTGTCGTCAAGTTTAATTTTTCGATAGCTACTTTTTTACTCCTTTTTGTAGTTTAAAAAGCTACTTTTGCTATTTTTTAAAAATTTAAATTAAAATTTTTTTTCAAAATTATCGAGTGCGAAGTCTGCATTTACTTTTTCATTTTATTTCGTTTTTTCTAATCAAAATGTTATTTTTCTTTTGTACAGGGTTAAATTAACTCGAAAAGTGGGGGAGAATTCGACATTTAAAATACTTCTTTTAAAAGGAGAGGGAGAGAGTGAGAGAGAGAGGAGTCTTCGTAAATAATTCGAAGCTCTGCATAAATAACAAGTCGAGATCGTATATTTGGTGGATGTCTCTCAGGAGAGTTTGCTTTCTGGAAAAAAAAATGCTTGGCCCAGAATTGGAGGTCAGCTTTCGAACTTGTTACATTCAATTCGAAATAGAAGTCACGTCGATTTTAATTGCAACCGTAAAATATCAATATTTTGGTGTCGATTCTTTGGATTCTTAATCTGCAGTCAGAAGTTATTCTCTATCATTACTTTCGAATTAATCATCACAATTTAATGTCTGGGATTCCAATTTGTCTACGATTATTGGATTAGGATCATCATCATTAGAATCATAATTATCGTCATTATCATCTTCATTATTATCATCATTATCATCATTATCATCATTGCCATCATTATCATCAAGAGTATAGTATCAATATCATAAACAGTATTTCATCATCAATTTTCCTATCAAATATTATTTTTTGTATTATTATCTAAAATTTCATTTTTTATTTTTTATCTTGATCTTAGAACGGCGAATTCAAAATAAGAAGAACGCAGTCGCAAGTTTTTGGTGAATCGTCGTCGTCACGAGCAATAGAAGCACCTTCACGTTAGCGACGTGTAGATGTCTCCCCCGGAACTTGCTCGAGGGGAAGAATATTGTCAATTTTCGTCAGTCGTTGATATTTTGCCGTTGTGAGAAGTAATTCTTGCCAAGTGCATTTTTACGCATTTGATTTTACTAAAGGAGACAAAAAAGAAAAAGAATCTGTGGTAGGTGAAAAATTGCGTGAAATCCTTTCGTTCTCTCAAACGGAAGTTTATCGACTTGCGCCGAAGCAATCGTGCTCGGTTATTCCCGCAAATCCTCGGTTCGTCCTTTTGTCCTCTCGACAAAACTCCTGTGTGTCTCTCTCTCTCTCTCCCGTTTTTCTCTCACTATCAGAATGTTTCATTCCCTATCCCGATTCTCCTGATCATGGTGATTCGGTGACGTTCTTTTTTTCATTGCCTCCTCGATTCGAGTCAAGATCATCATCGAAAAAAAATTATTCCCAAAAAATTGAATTTTGTCCCATGAAATCAGTGTTTTTTTGCAAAAACCAACTTCGAGACGTGATCATCGAATCCAAGGACCAGGTGACCCTGTATTGAAAAATATTTCGTCTTTTTTTTTTTTTTTAGTTTCATTATTCGTTATTTTTTTCTCAACTTCGGATTATTTTTTAATAATTTGAAGTGTAATTTTTTACACTTGGAGATTATTTTAATTATTTATTAAAAAATAGTTTCGTATTTTGAAGGCAGTGAATTAATTTTTTTTTTTACAAAGTGGTAAAAAATTAAAGTGTTTTTGTCATTTTTATCTAGTTGGAAAAATTTAGTGAACGTTTCCCCTTTGATTTATTCGAATTAAATATTTTTTTTTATCGCAGTATAAATGACGAATCATATATATTATAAGGACAGGGATACACGTGGTGTTTGCACTTGCGCGCAAAATGAAACAAGCTATTGATTTTCCCAACTCCTACACCTTTCTCTTCGTTTAGAATTTGCTTTTCCACCTTCTTCTCTCTCTGTATGACCATGTTGTACATTATACCATCACCACCACCACCCCCCTCGAGATCTTTACTTGCAAACTTCCTTATCGGTTAACAAATATCGATCTCACAATCAATATAAATATTCCTCACTACTTGTCCTTTTCAAGATCATTCTGCCATGAAGAAAATGAAAAAAAAGATCACTGTCGAAAGTTCATTGGAGCAGAATTGATTTAAACTCGTTCTTTTTTCGAGTGAACAAATCTCTCTCTCTCTCTCTCTCCTTCTCTCTCTCTATCGGGAAGATATAATGTATATATATATATTGCTAAATATTGTGCAACGACTGAGAAAATTGAATCAAAAAGTAGGGGGAGAATTTTATTCTAAACAATAGTGTTGTAACAATTTCTCGTCAGATTTTTTTTTCTCCTTGACTTTTTACCAATTCATCGTCGAATTTATTTATCCATTCATGATATTTTCATTATCTCTTAATAATTATATAAATTATAATTAATAAAAATTATTTTATTATTAATATAATTGTAAAATAATCCTAAAATTTAACTTTCGATAAATTCTTTCCGAATTGGTAAAATTTATTTATATTGATTGAAATTGAAACGGTTGACATTGAAAATTTTCAAAGAGAACAACTGAACGTTTCCAAACGTTTCAATTTTTTGGGTTTTTTTTCAAGCAACTCTTTTTCGTTTTTTTTTTTTTGGTTTTGCATTTATATTGTTGTATAACTTATTTATCATTCATGAAAATCGTGACATTAGTGGAAGTTGAAAATAAAAAATGATGTAAATCTTGTGTTTGAAAAAATAATAATAGATGATGCAAATCTCGTAGCTTAAAAGAAAGAGTAGGTGATGTCAGTCATGAGCAAAAAAGATTGAAAAACAGTTGATGAAAAACTATGATTCAATAATTAATTTTAGAAAATCTGAATTAAATAATAAATATAATATTAAATTTGAAAATAAATTTAATTAGGAAGAATAATATTAAATGGAAATTAAATTAAAATAGGAAGAATAATACTAAATTGAAAAAAAAATTAAATCAGGAAGAATAATATTAAATGGAAATTAAATTAAAATAGGAAGAATAATACTAAATTGAAAAAAAATTAAATCAGGAAGAATAATACTAAATTGAAAAAAAATTAAATTAGAAAGAATAATATAAAATTAAAAATAAATTAAATTATGAATAATAATAATTAAGAATGATTTCTATTAAGAACTCTTGACTATTAATACGACCGAGTCGACCGAGTGAAAGAATATATCTTATTTTTCAATAATATTGTTAAATTAAAATAAAATAGAATTAGGAATGATAATAATAGAACAAAAGAAAAAAATATTTTTTAATATAATATAAAATATAAAATAAAATATTTTTATATTTTTTAATTATATTAATAAATATTTTAATAATAAATTTTGAAAAAAATTGAGTAAAAGATTGTTTTTTTTGACGACATTTTTTTGTCTTTGCAGGAAACTGAGAGAGCGGACAGCGTTGTCGTCCGCTTGAAAAAGTAACGTCGAGGAGTCGACGTTGAAGAAAGACATTTAGGTGTCAACGAAAAGGTTAACAGGAAAGAGGGACAGTAAATTGCAGCAAATATGCCGGCCCCAACGACAGCAGAAGCGCATGGCGAGCCAGGCCCGCCGAAGACGGAACTTCAGGAATTGCAAATCAAATCACAGCAAACGGCAGATGAGGTGAAAAAGAAAAAAAATTCACTATTTTCGTAATTAAAACAAGAGGCGAAATAAATATATATACTAAAGGAAAGAAAAATAAATCGTTATCTCTCGTAAAATTATTCAGGAAAATTAACTATTTCGTCATTTATTTTCTAAATTATTTTTAATTTTTTTTTATTGATATTTATTTTAATTATTTTTCCAAATTTTTATAAATTTTATTTATTTATTTATAAACGGGACACTTCATTTTTGTTCATCAATTTTTATTGAAAGCCAGGGTGGTCACATGTCAGTAAAGTGAGCAAAGTCAGGGAATTATCAGTAAAACAAAATTTTTGTCAGTAAAGTCAGGGAAATATCAGGAAAAAATTTTTTTTCTGGGAAATTTAGAAAATTGAGATTTCTTTCTACTTATTTTCAAAAATTGTGACTTTTTCGACTTTTCTTCCAAATATTGCAACAAAATAATACATTTTTTTAAAAAATACAACTTATTTCGATTTTTATAGTGCGAAAAATAACTAAACAAATCTTTCAAAAATTATTTTTGAATCATTTTTCTATTTAAATTTTCGAAATATACAATTAAAAAGATTTTAAATAAATGAAATTTTCTTAAATTTAATTGAAAATAATTAATTTTTTTCAAGTATTTTGTTAGAATTTTTGAAGAATTTTAATTGCAAATTTTCAAATTAATTGAATTAACAAAAATTTTGATGAACAATCTTTAAACGTAAATTTAAAAATGAAAATTAATAAAAATTAGCTTGTAATTTTTTTAAATTTAGTATTTTTAGTACTTTCAATAACATAATTTCAGAAAATTCAATACAAAAACTTCTTTTAAGAAATTTAATTGTTTTCGAAAAATTACATAAAAATAATTTTTAAAAACTACTTAATTCTTAGAATTTTTTTATCATAATTTTTTAAGATTTAACTACCTTCGAATAAAGGAAATAAAAATTTAATTTTTTGGACTTATTAAAATTTCTGGGAAATCGTGATCATATTTATAATTAAAATTATTTAAAAATTTGATTATTTTTAAAAATATTGTATACAATTATTATAAAAAATTGAATTTTCGTATTTAAATAATTTAGTTCTCGAAGAACTTTTGGAAAACTATTTAAAATAATTGATTTGGAGATGAAGTTTAGTTGAAAATTATAGAAAATAATTGAAATTCAGGAAGGGTTAGAATTGTAATTTTTAGAAATTATTAAATTTCATAAATTTTACTTATTTTCCGTAAACTTTTAATATTTTCCTGTAAAAAGAATTTTGTCAGGGAAAATAATTTTAATGACAGTAAATTGTCAGGAAAATGTCAGGGAAATTGATAAACTGAAACTTGTGACCTTGTTCTTTTCTTGAAATTTACATTTTTTTTACCTAATTACATTTTTAGAAAGTTTTTCTAAATTGAAAAAGTTTTTTGTCTATTTTTTTTCTATATTAATTTTTTCCCCTATTTTTCTACAATGGAATTTTTATTTTATTTCGAAAAGTTTTTTTCTCAGTAAAAAAATCTGTTTCTTATCTGGAATTTTTTTTCTCCACAATATCGGAAATTCAATAATTTCACTGATAATTTTTGTTTAGAAACACTAATAGCTGAAAGAGTCTTGAAAAAAAAAATTGAGAGGAAAACTTTAAACGAATTTTTATCTTTTCAATTTAATCTCCAGACTCTTTTTTTTGTAACTTGAAAAAAAATTAATAAGGCCGTCATTTTTTTTCTATTTTGTTGAGAATTTTCCTTATTGTTTTCTATTTTTACTATTTTTTTTCTATCTTATTCTATTTTTTTGTATATTTTTTTATTTCATTTTTATATATATATTTTTTTTATTTTCATTTTTGTATTATTATTTTGTTTCAAAATTGTAAAAAGATGTAAAATTTTGTAGAATTTTCTCTTTATCAGAAAAAGGTATCATTTTTATTATTCAATTCGGGGAATGTAAACGAAACGTAAATTTTAATTACATAAAGTCGGATAAATTGCGTTAAAACTGAAACACGTTTCAGTAATTAGGCCAACAATATGTGAAGCATCTTTGATTTTGAAATCTAAATTATTAATTTAATTATTTGATTAGATTAGAGAATAAATTGAATAATTAAATTATTTCTATTAATTTATCGATTAATATAATTGAATTTTTATCCGTATTATATTTTGAATTTTTATTGTGTTTTTATTGTATTTTTTTCTATTTTTTGAATAGAATAGAAATAAAAAAAAAATAAATAAATCAGAAATAAAATTGAAAATAGTGGAAATGAAGTCAACAATAATTTATATTATTCACTATTTATTTTACCATCTGGTCAGTTTTTATTCTGGATTTTTATTACAATTCCGTTTAATTAATATTTCGAAAGAATTAAATTAAAAAATTAGTAATTAAAATATATTACTATGGAATCTGAATTTGAAATTTCTTTCTCTTCTTTAATTTTGAAGCTGATAATTGCAATTTCTTCTTCGTCTCGATAACTTGAGATGATTACTTAGAATCGATATCATAAAAATTATTACTTGGCCTGGAATATACACTTGTGTGTATATATGATACTCGAACATTTTTAGCACAAAGTGTTCTTTTCTCCCCCGGTTATTCGCAAAAAAAGTCGATGGAAACATTGGAATTTATGGAATAAAATGAGAAAAAAAACTCTATCGATTATAATATTAATTCTCGTCATAACTGCCAATTAATTGCTTTTTCAAAAATTAATCATGTTTCTAATTTTTTCGAATCATTATTAAAATAATTTTGAATCATCGTAAAAATAAAAAATCAAACATTAAATTAAATTTTAATAATTTATTCAATTCTTAATTTATTTTAATAATTCAGTTAATTAATTTAGAATAATGTTTAATAATTAAAATAATGTTTGCAATATTAATTAAAATTGTCTTTTCTTTTTGAAATTTTCAGTCGCTGGAGAGTACGAGACGAATGTTGTCGTTATGCGAGGAGGTAAGTCAAATAAAAACAAAACAAAAAAAAAATGCTGGAAATTTTTTCTATCTCTCGTATATTCTATAATTGTCTTTGAAATCGGGACTTGAAAGCTTTACAAGGCTCGTCGCCTCGACGTCCTGTTTAAATCACTAATCGCATGTCGAGCACATCGCATTCCTGCTCTGCTTTGAATTAATTAATATGTAACGCTATTCTATTCAATTCGAAATGAATTCAACTCTTAATTGAACTCAAATCAAAACTTTTTTATTTTTTTTTATTTTTTTTCTTTATTGAAAAGACGTCGAGCGATCAGCGATTGAAAAGCTATAGTACAAAATGTTTAATCATTGCAATAAAGAGCTGATAATTTTGAAGCGACACGGACGACACGATTTTTTGTATTAAAGCCGAAAGAAAAATTTTTTACTGGAGTAAAGTTTCAAATTTAATTGTTATTTTAAATGAAATTTAATATAATTTCATTTCATTTAATTCAATTTATTTAATTTTATGATTTTAAGTAATAAAATTAATAATTCTTAATTATTGGATATTAATTTTTAATTAGATCCAATTTTTGTATTTTAATATTTCTATTTATTTAATTATTTTATTCATTACAATATATTCTAATTTATCTAAATTTTTATTTCTATTTCTAAATTTTCATATCTATTTTTATTTTTCTATTTTCTTAAAATTAATTTCTTAATTTTTATGTAATTAGATGCAATTCTTATGTTTTAAATACATGTTTTAATTTCCTGATTCAATTTTTATTTTAATTTTCTGATTCAATTTTCTGTTTTAATTTTCTATTTTAATTTTCAATTTAAATTTCTGTTTTAATTTTTAGTTCCAATCTTCTATTTTAATTTTTTGTTTCAATTTTCTGTTTTAAATTTCTATTTTAATTTTTGTTCAAATTTTCTGTTTTAATTTTCCATTTTTATTTTTTGTTTCAATTTTATGTTTTAATTTTCTGTTTCAATTTTCTATTTTAATTTTCTGTTTCGATTTTCTATTTTAATTTTAATTTTTTGATTTTCAATCTAAATTTCTGTTTTAATATTCTATTATTAATTTTCTGTTTTAATTTTTAGTTCTAATTTTCTATTTTAATTTTTTGTTTAAATTTTTTGTTTTAAATTTCTATTTTAAATAAATAAATAAATTTAAATTTTTGTTTCAAGTTTCTTGTTTAATTTTCTGTTTCAATTTTCCCTTTTAATTTATTGTTGCAATTTTCTGTTTTACCTAATTTTCTGTTTCAATTTTTTATTTTAATTTTCTTTTTCAAATTTCAATTAAATTTCAGTTTTAATTTTCTGTTTCAATTTTCAATTTAAATTTCAGTTTTAATTTTCTATTTTAATTTTCTGATTTAATTTTTAGTTCCAATTTTTTATATTAATTTTTTGTTTAAATTTCTGTTTCAATTTTCAATTTACATTTCAGTTTCAATTTTCTATTTTGATTTTCTGATTTAATTTTTTGTTCAAATTTTCTATTTTAATTTTTTGTTTCAATTTTCTATTTTAATTTTTATTTCAATTTTCTTGTTTAATTTTTCATTTTAATTTTTTGTTTCAATTTTCAATTTAAATTTCAGTTTTAATTTTCTATTTTAATTTTGGTTTCAATTTTCTTGTTTAATTTTTTTGTTTAATTTCTTGTTTAATTTTTTGATTCAATTTTCTGTTTCAATTTTCTATTTTAATTTTCAATTCAAATTTCTGTTTTAATTTTCTATTAAAATTTTCTGTTTTTATTTTTAGTTCTAATTTTCTATTTTAATTTTTTTTGTTTTAATTTTCTGTTTCAATTTTCAATTTAAATTTCAGTTTTAATTTTTTTTTTTTATTTTCTGATTTAATTTTTAGTTTCAATTTTTCATGTCAATTTTCTATTTTAATTTTTTGTTTCAATTTTCTTTTTTAATTTTCTATTTCAATTTTTTGTTTCACTTTTTCATTTCAGTTTTCTATTTCAGTTTTCCATTTATCACAATTTTGTGAATTTAATGTTCAATTTTAATTTCAAATAAAAATTGGAAATAAAAAAAGTTTAATATTGGAAATAAATTAAATTTGAATTTTAATAAGAAATTTATTTTAATGCCAGAAAAATCGCGGCAAAAAAAATGTTTAACTACAATTCGTTGTCCTTGTTGCGGAAAAATTGCTCAAAAGGTTTTTAGGTTTAAGGATTCTTATTTATTTAATTTTTTTTTGAGCAGACGACGACACCACTTTTTAAAAAAAAAAAATGAATTGTCGTCGTCTCTGTTTCCAAATTACGATGCGATTTTGGAAAACAAAAAGAAAACCTGCGTCCGTAATATATAAGAGCGCGTTTATCCTCCGTTATGAAGGATTCGTCTTCTATAGGGCCCACTGCATTTGCATCCTGTTTCTGTGTACCTTCCTCATTATGTGATTTCATCGACTGTTCCATAAATATCGACGTCAGTGTGAAAAGATATGAACCCCCCTTGTTTTTTCTTTTTTTTTTTGCATCCGTTTTTTGACCTTATATTCCGTGGCACACCCTAATTGATCCTTTTGTGTGTAATTTTTTTTTTTTTTGTATGTGTTCACTGTTCTTTCAAATGCTCCTATTTTTAACCCTCTCTCTCTCTCACTTCTTTCACTCCACTTTTTATATATTCTCTCAGCGAGCAATAAAACGTCGACGAGCGTAGGATGACTATATATTTTTATCATAAGGGTTGGGGGTGAATCTTCTTTTGTCGTCCCCCCTACTTTTTTTTATTATCTCTTTCTCTATATTTCTCATCCCTTATTTTTTTATCATTCATTTCTATTTTTCGGCTCGTTATTTTTTGCCTCGTTCTTTTTCTCCGCTCGTATTTTTTTCGTTGGGATTTTTTTACTTTTCTTTATTTTTTCTCCATGTTTTTATTTGTTTTTCGCTATTTTTCCATCTTTTTATTTTTTTTCTTTATTTTTTCAACTTTTCTTTATTTTTTGTTTTTTTTTTGCTATTTTTTCGTCTTTTTATTTTTTTTTTTTACTATTTTTTCATCTTTTTATTTTTTTTTGTTATTTTTTCACATTTTATTTTCCTTTTTCTTATTTTTCCATTTTTTCTCTATTTTTTTGTCTCCTTTCATTTTGCTCCTACTTTTCCATTTTTGTTTATTTCTTCATTTCTCATGTTTTTTATTTCTTTTTTTTCATTTTCGTCTTATTCTTCTAAACTTTTGAGTTTCAGATTATATATAAAGTATTGGCAGTAAAATTCTCTGGGACGAAGAACTTTGAAAGAAAAAAGAAAAGAAAAAAAAATGAAAATGAAAAATGTGGGGGAGTACATTGATCCAGTAATCGTGAATAAGAGGGACTGATAAGAACGATAAGGACGCAAGAAGCTGGTATCGAAAGTGGAAGCGTTGAATGACCTTTGAACCGTAAATAGCCTTTCTGATACAGTGAGGGGGAAGGAGACATTAGCCGCACTTGTCTCATTGATTTTTCTAAGGGCTCTAAGACTCGCAAGTTTGCATTAATTTTTAGATTCACTATCTAATCTGTTATCAACATATAAACACTTTTAGTGGAAAAAGGAAATATCGACAATTTGTCAGAGAAAATTTTCTTCTATAATTATTATATCAGGCTTCGCTCTCAACTACTGAATCCTAATATTTACTACTTTTTTTACGTTATGCTACTATTTGAGTACTTTTTTTTAGATTTTAGCCACTAAAAGATACTATTTCTGTTTTTTTTTCGAGAATTTCCACTACTTTAAATTCGCTAATACTAGAAATCAAAAAATTATTCTCAAAAATTATAATCGAATTCTTTAAAATGATTCAATTATTTTTAAAAAATATTTGAAATTTAATAATTTTCAATATCTAGTATTTTAATAAATATTCGCAAAAGAAAAGAATTCAAAAAGAAAAGAATTTAATTGTTTAAAAAAAAAATTGATAAAATTCATCCAAAATTCAATTATTATCATAAATAATAAAATTTCCACAAGAATTCAATTAATTTAGTTAATTGAATTAGTAATTAATTTAATTAATATATTTTCAACAAAATTTCGAAACAATCAATTATTTAACCAACTTTTTATACAATTCTTCACAATAATTCAATTACTTTCACTAATAATTACATTTTTAATGGAAATTCCATTTTTTAAATAAATTTTTGATAAAATTCTAAGCAAGAATTCAATTATTTTCATAAATAATAAAACTCATCGAAAAATTCCAATTATTTTCAATACTATTTTAAATCAATTAATCGAAAAATTCAATTATTTACAAAAATATTAGAATTTATCACAGGAATTCAATTATTTACAAAAATATTAGAATTTATCACAGGAATTCAATTATTTAAAATAAAATTTTCATAATAATTATTATATTTCGAAAAATTTAATTATTTAAAACAATATTTATAAAATTCTTATAAAGAATTCAATTATTTTTAAAAATAACAAAATTTTTCACAGAAATTCAATTCTTTTTAAACAGTTTAATAAAATATTTCGCAATAATTCAATTCTTTTCGTAAATAATAAAATTCTTCTCAGGAATTCAATTATTTTTGAAAATTTTAATAAAATTCTTTACAACTTTCAATTATTTTCATAAATAATAAAATTCATCGCAAGATTTCAATTATTTTTAATACAATTTTACAGGAATTGATCGAAAAATGTAATTATTCTTAAAAATTTAAATTCAATTTCTCGAAAAAATTAAATATTTAAATAAATGTTTTTTTAATTCTTTTAAAGAATTCAATTATTATTTACAAAAATATTAGAATTTTTCACAGAAATTCAAGTACATATTTTCAAATATTTTAATAAAATTGTTCAAAAAAAGTCAATTATTTTAAGTACAATTTAATTAAATTTTTTTTAAATAATTTAATTATTCTTTTAGATTTTAATAAAATTCTTCATAAGAATTCAATTATTTACATAAATAATTCTTCGAAAGAATTCAATTGTTAAAGGTAAATAACAAAATTATTCCCGAAAATTTAATTATTTTGAGGCATTTTAATAAAATTCTTTGCAAAATTTAATTATTTTCATAAATAACAATATTCATCACAAGAATTCAATTATTTTTGAAAGTAATAAATTTCATCTTGGAAATTCAGTTATTTTAAAAAATTCTAATAACATCTTTCGCAAGAATTTAATTTTTTTCATGAACAATAAAATGCTTTTTAGGAATTCAATTATTTTTGTAAAAAAATTTTGTAAAATACCATACAGACATTCAATTATTGTCAGAAATTTTACTTGAATTCTTTGTAAAATTTAATTATTTTTATAAACATTTCCCAATTCAATAATTTTCAATGTCAATTATTTTCATAAAATTTTCAAACAGAATTCAATTATTTAAAAAACATTTTTTAAAGATCTTAGTAAGAATTCAATTCTTTTTATGAATATTTACAATTTCTCATGAATTCAATTACTTAAATGAGAATTTGCATAAAGTTAGTTGAAAAAAATCAATTATTTAAAAAAATTTTGTAAAATTAGTCAAAAGAAATCAATTATTTAAAAATTTTTATAAAATTCTTCGCAAGAATTAAATTTTTTTTATAAATATTTAAATTCTTTCATGAATATTAAAATTATTCGTTGTAGGAATTCAATTTATTAGCAGGATAAGAAAAAAGTAAATATTTTTTTATGAAAATTAGGAAAAAGTCAGGAAAATAAAATACTACTAAAATGCTACTTTTTTTTAATTTAAAAGCATCTTTTTGCTACTTTTTTTAAAATTAATTATCGAGTGCGAAGTCTGTTATATTGAAAACATTTTTTTTTTACTAATTTCATTACAGTTAAAATTACATAATTCAAATCGAAATTTTTATTCCTAAATTCGAAAAATTCAGTCTTTAAGTTTCTTTTTTTGTTTTTAAAAAAAGACGAAGTTTCAAACAAAAACGAGAAATTTGTTAATTTATTATTCATTTCAGTATAAAAATAATTTCGCATATTGAATTTATGCAAAGAACCACTTTCATTTGTATTTCCGGAATATAATATTTTGCCTTGACATTTTCATTTTTAATCGGAATATCAAATAATTTTCAAATCAATATTCACGCATTCTGATATAAATATTTTTTTTACTTTTTTTTATTATACTCTTTTTGTATATATTTTATTATTTTATTATATTTTTTTATTTTATTAATTTTTTTTATTATTAATTAATTAATTAATTAATTAAAATTAATTAATTATTTTATTATTTAAATAATTTATTTATTAATTTTTGTATTATTTTATTTATTAATTTTTTTTATTATTATTAATTAATTATCTTTTATTAGTTTAAATAATTTATTTATTAATTTTTTTATTATTTTAGTTTATTAATTTATTAATTTTTATTAATTTTATTAATTACTAATTATATTTTTAATCAAAAATGATGTTTAATTATTTTATTAAAATAATTAAAAACATTTCTCTTTTTCCTTATTATCGAAATAAAAGTGTAAAACAGAAAATTGATAGCAGATTAAATAGAAAAAACTAAAAATATTCAGCGCAAATTGAATAAGTGATTAAAAAAAATATTTTTCACGAGTAAATAAGTTTACTCAGAATATATAGAGTAGAAAGAGTAAAAAACTGGGTGGAGAAAAAATCCCACGCTTGTCGAGAACGTTTTATTGCAAACTAAAATCGTTTCTGCCTAATATAATTGTCTCTCTCTCTCTCTCTCTCTCTCTCTTTTTCTCTTTCTCTCTCTGTCTTTCTCTTTTTTCTCCAGATCTTTTGTCAAAAATTAATGATCGATTCTTTCAATTGATCAATGATTGTTCACTGGTATAATTATATACACAATTAGGAATTTTTATATTGGAACGTTGATGTACGTATAATACACAACCACACACGTGCTGTGTTGCTGCTGCTGTTGCTGCCAAATTGCTGGCGCTGCTCTTTTTTGCTGTCTATTTCTATATGATGTTAGTGGCTGACCTGTTGTACTATCTGTGTTTTAAGTGTCTCTCTCTCTATCTCTATCTCTCTCTTTCTTTTAAAAAAAGAAATTTAAATAATTAACTGATTTTAATAAAAAAAAAAAAAAAAAAAATACTACAACTAAAAATTCAAACACAAAAGATAGTCTAAAACAAGAGATACTTCACACCTAGGCAGGCACGAGGATTCCAGCATCTCGCACTTATTGTCCCCTATTTTTTTTTTTTTGTATTTTAGTTGAAAAAAAAATATCAAAACACTTAACGCATGATTTGTATACAATATTCCACAATCAATTTTGAATTATTTTCCTCTCGTTTTTTTTATTCTATTGATCGATACTTTTTGGAATGAGAAATAAAATTGTCTGGATTATTATTTTTTTTTTGGCTTCAGTAATATTTTATTACCAAAATTTAAAATTTGTCACGAAAATTAAAAGGAAGGAAATATTCAGAAAAATAGAGGAAATAGAATCAAATTTGAAAAAAAAGAAAAAATAGAAACAAATTGAAAAATCGACCAGAAAAAGTAGAGACGAATTCGAAAAAAAAGAAAAAATAGAAACAAATTGGAAAATCGACCAGAAAAAGTAGAGACTAATTCGAAATAAAAAGAACTGGAAAAAATAGGAGCGAATTCGAAATAAAAGGAGCAAAATTCAGGCCTTGGATATAATGATTTTTACGACTTTTTTCGACTTATTTTCAAAAATTACGACTTTTTCGATTTTTTTTCAAATATTGCAATAATTTTTAGTATAAAATGAAACTTATTTCGAATACATACAAAAAATAATAATATTAAAATTTTTTACAATTATTTTTAACATTTTAACAACATAACAATCATATTCAAAATTTTTAATCGAAATTATTCAAAAAATTCGTTTTTTTTTAAATTATACAAAAATTCTTTGAAGTAATTCAATTCTTTTCGAAAAATTACATTACAATATTTAAAAAAAAAATTTTCTTGAAATTTTTTTATCTTAATTTTTTAAAGATTCAATTAACTGCGAACAAAGTAAATTAAAATTTTTTTAAATTTACTAAAATTTATTAACATTTTGGCGAAATCATGTTTATATTAATAATTAAAATTCTTCGAAAATTCAATTATTTTTTTAAATAGAATTTACCAAATTTCAATTGTTTGGAAATTTTTCAATAGTATATAATTGAAAAAGAATCTTTCATAAATTATTTTAAAAATATTAAAAAAAAATAATTTTAAGAATTTCTTTATTATAATTTTTTGAAAATTAATTAATAACTTAAAAAACATGGGCAGTTACAATTATTATAAAAAGCTGAATCTTTTTAAATTCAGTATTTAAATAATTGAATTCTTTAAGAATTTTTGAAAAATTATTAACAATAATTAATTTCGAGAAGAAGTTTGATTAAAAATAGTAGAAAATAATTGAATTTTAAGAGAATTTCAATTATTTTCATAAATAATAAAATTAATCGCAGGATTTCAATAATTTTTATACAATTTTACAGAAATTGCTCGAAAAATTTAATTTCAATTCCTCGGAAAAATCAATTAATTAAAAAATGTATTTTTAAAATTCTTTGAAAGAATTCAATTATTTTCAAAAATAACAAAAATTTTCATAGAAATTCAATTCTTTTTAAACATTTAATACAATTTTTCGCAATAATTCAATTACTTCCATAAATAATAAAATTCTTTGCAGGAATTAAATAATTTTTGATCCAATTTAAATAAAATTGCACGAAAGAATTTAATTATTTTCAAAAATTTCCATAAAATTCAATTTCAACAAGAATTTAAAATTCCCTAAAAATAATTCAATTATTCTCAAAATATTTTTAAAAAATTCTACATAAAAATTAAATTACTTTCAATGCAATTTTTAAATGTATTCGTCAAAAAAAATTGAAAGAATTCAATTATTTTCGAAAAATAATAAAATTGTTGTGATGAATTCAATTGTTTTGAATATACTTAATTTTAATCCAATTCTTTAAAGAAATTCAATTATTTTCATAAATAATAAAATTAATCGCAGGATTTCAATTATTTCAAAAAACCACTTTACAGGAACTGCTCGAAAAATTAAATTTCAATTCCTCGAAAAAATCAATTAATTAAAAAAATGTTTTTTTAAAATTCTTTGAAAGAATTCAATTATTTTAAAAAATAACAAAAATTTTCATGGAAATTCAATTTTTTTGAAACATTTTAATAAAATTTTTCGCAAAAGTTCAATTATTTTCATAGAATTCGTAGCAACTATTCAATTATTTTCATAAATAATAAAATTAATCGCAGGATTTCAATTATTTTTTATACAATTTTACAGAAATTGCTCGAAAAATTTAATTTCAATTCCTCGAAAAAATCAATTATTTAAAAAAATGTTTTTTTTTAAATTCTTATGATAAATTCAATTACTTTCAAAAATAACAAAAATTTTCATAGAAATTCAATTGTTTTTAAACATTTTAATAAAATTTTTCTTAAGAATTCAATTATTTTCAATACAATTTTAATAAAATTCTTCATAAAATTCAATTGCTTTCAAAATTTTTAATTAAAATTATTAAAGAAACTCCACTAGTTTAAAAAAAATTCAAAGAAATTCTTCAAAAGAATTTAATTAGGATTTTTAAAAATTTTTAATAAAATTCTTCCGGAGAATTCAGTTATTTTTTTAAAGTACTTTTTTATTATAATTTTTTGAAAATTAATTAATAACTTAAAAAACATGGACAATTACAATTATTATAAAAAACTGAATTTTTTTAAATTCAGTATTTAAATAATTGAATTCTCTAAGAATTTTCGGAAAATTATTGAAAATAATTGATTTCGAGAAGAAGTTTGATTAAAAATTGTAGAAAATAATTGAATTTTAAGAGAACTACAGTCGTAATTTTTAGAAGTTATTAAATTTCAAAAGGTTTTAAATAGAAATTTTTTAAATTTTATTTCCGTATAAAAACAAGCGAGGAGTATTTAGATATTTATTTAACGAAATTATTCAAGTTTTGAATAATTTAATTTATAAAACAGTGAAAGATCGGAAAAATACAAAATAAAATTTTTGTGATAACACTGAATATTAAATAAACGATTTTTTTCTATTTTAAATCGACTTTTTTTGCGTCTTAAAGTCGATTCAAGGCCTGAAAATTAGAAAAATTTTGAAATTAAGTTTGAAAAAATTCAATTCTAAATTGAATCTGAACTAAATAAAAATAAAATAGAAATAAAATAGAAATAAAATAAAAATAAAGTAAAAAAATAACTTGAAAAAAGTAAGAAAAAAAGAAAAGATTCCAAGAAAAGAAATTAATCTAAAAAAAAAAATACTTTTTGAATAGTGGAAAGAAACTGAATGGAGAATAATAATTTTTTTTTCTTACTTCGCCTTTCATTTGGTTCAAAAAATGATAATAATAATAATTCAGACGTAAATCCCTGGGTATTATGTAGATGTGGATTCTGACAATTTAAATCCCCAAAAGTATCCATTAATATTTTTTTTTCGTCCTCTTCCAATTTTTTTCTTCTTTTTTTTTTTTTTTGTCATTGTCAGTGGCACGAAATCCTTGACCCTGTTTTTCTGCAACTATATATATATACGATCCTATACGGTATCAAATTCTGATTATTAATCCCTTGAATATTTTTATTGAAAGGGCATGCACGCATGGTGAGAGCCCTTATTTTGCATTTATTATATTTTTTGGTGTCAATCTTGCTCTTTTTCTGTCTATATAATAAATTCCTCCATTTCTCTGCCTTTTTTCTCTAAATCTCTATCTTTCCTTTTTTTTCTCTCTATATTACTCTCACCATTTATTTCTATCCTATATATAACAAAAACTGAGGCGTGACGTCGTCACAAATTTCAAGGACAATATCATTAGCGTGCTGCATTTTACAACTTGAAACAATGTTTCGTTTTCGCGTTTAGAATCTCAATTATCTTCGAACGATTTTATTTTATTTTTTTATTTATTTTTTTTTTACTTTTCAAATGTATACATAAAAGTTTTCACTTTGTTGAATTTGTTCGATTTGTTCAAAAAATCCTTTTTGGAATTTTGTCTCGAAAAATCGAAAAAATACTTCAAATTCAATACTTTTTTAATCCTAACTAATATTTTTTTTTAATCAATTTTTTATGCTCAATAATTCTTTATTCTTTATAATTAATAATTTTACCTCGAATTTTACAATCAATTTTTTGTGTTCAATAATTTTTTATTCTCTATAGTTAATAATTTTTTATAAACAATTTTTTTTTATAATTAGTAGGATCTAATTATGTTAATTTCTAAAGTCAAAAAATAATTTTTATTTTTTCAATCGTAATAAAATATTTTCTTTTTAATTTTACAAATTCTTTTCAAAAAATATTTTTTCTTTTATTTTGTTTATTTCTTCCAATTTTTTTTTTTTTTAATTATTATTGACAAAAAAAATTTATTTTTAACGTTTCGAATTCTCTGCAATTAAAGATAATTTTTCTCTTATTTAAAAAAAAAAATGGAAAACAATAACAAACAATTGTTTATTAAATAATAAATATTATGGAAAAAATAATAAACAATTGTTTATTAAATAAATATTATCGAAAAGATAATAAACAATTGTTTATGAAATAATGAATATTATCGAAAAGATAATAAAAAATTATTGTTTTTAATTTTTTCGAATTTTTATCAATTATTATTCACAACAAAAAATAAAGAGACAGAAAGAAAAACATTATTAGTTTAAAAAAATAATCGTTTCTCTGAAGAATGTAAAAAAGGATTAAAACTATTTTCAATTAATTAATTGAAAAATTCAATTATTATCCGAAATAAAATTTTCCACAAGAATTCAATTATTTAAAATAAAATTTTCATAATATTCATTATATTTCGAAAAAATTTATTATTTAAAATAATGTTTATAAAATTCTTATGAAGAATTCAATTATTTTTAAAAATGACAAAATTTTTCACAGAAATTCAATTCTTTTTTTAAACATTTTAATAACATTTTTCGCAATTATTCAATTATTTTCATAGAATTCTTAGCAACTATTCAATTATTTTTGATAAATAATAAAATTCATCGCAGGATTTCAATTATTTTTTAAAATTGTAATTAAATTCTTAGCAACTATTCAATTATTTCCATAAATTATTCCATTTCAATTTTTTTAAATACAATTTTGCAGGAATTGCTCGAAAAATTTAATTTCAATTCCCCGAAAAAATCAAATTATTTAAAAAAATGTTTTTTTTTAAAATTCTTTGGAGAAATTCAATTATTTTCAAAAATAACAAAATTTTTTTACAGAAATTCAATATTTTCAAATTTTAATAAATTTTTTAGCAATAGTTCAATTATTTTCATAGAATTCTTAGCAACTATTCAATTATTTTTATAAATAATAAAATTAATCGCAGGATTTCAATTATTTTTAATACAATTTTACAGGAATTGCTCGAAAAATTTAATTTCAATTTCTCGAAAAAATCAATTATTTAAAAAAAATGTTTTTTTTTAAATTCTTTGGAAGAATACAATTATTTTCAATAATATTAGAATTTCGCACAGGAATTCAGTTATTTTCAAATATTTTAATAAAATTGTTCGAAAGAAATCAATAATTATTTTAAATACAATTTTAATTAGATTTTTTTGAAATAATTCAATTATTCTTTTAGATTTTAATAAAATTCTTCCTAATAATTCAATTATTTACATAAATAATTCTTCGAAAGAATTCAATTATTAAAAATAAATAACAAAATTATTCCCGAAAATTAAATTATTTTGAAGCATTTTAATAAAATTCTTTGCAAAATTCAAATTATTTTCATAATTAACAATATTCTTCACAAGAATTCAATAATTTTTAAAAGTAATAAATTTCTTAATGGAAATTCAATTATTTTTAAAAAAATTAAGAAAAAAAAACTTTATTAGTTTAAAAAAATAATCGTTTCTCTGAAGAAAATTGTAAAAAAGGATTAAAGAATTTTTTTTCCGAATAAAAATTCTCGGAGTTTTTAAAAAATATAAAAAATTTTACCAGATAATAAGAAAGAAAGGAAAAAAATTACTTCTTTGTATTTACCATATTTCTTGGTGTAAATTATTTTCTTTGAACAATATAATGACTCGTGACTTAACGTTGATTATGTGTCTAAAATAATGATTGAATAGATGACGTAACTTAATTTTTTTTCTTTCTCTCTCTCTCTCTTTCTCACTCTACACGAAAGTAATGCAAGAAGAATTTCTATTAAGAAAATATTTTCTCATAACTTATGATTCTTCGTATTTGAAAATGTGAAATAATAAAAAATTATTTTTCCATTTTTCTCTGAATAAGAAAATCTACAATCGAGGTGTGTCTATAGTCTTGTATTTTTTTAATCGATTCACTTTTCTTACCGCGTTTTATATTTTATTGAAAGAATTTAATCCGTAAACTATTTTGTATTTATTTTTTATACTTATGAATTTGTCACTCTAGTGAAGTTTCTGGTATTTTTGGAAATTGATTTTTCATGACTCTACGCGTGATTCATTTGTGAAATATTTTTGTCTAATCTTAATTTTTTTCTTGATCCATTTTTACTTTGATATTTATTTTTCGAATTCGAATAGAATTTTAATTTTTCTTTTTTTAATATTTAGGAGGAAAATTAATTTTTAATTTACGAGAGAAATTATTTTTTATTTACAAGAAGAATTATTTTTTTACAAAAAGAATGATTTTTTTACAAAAAGAATAATTTTTTACAAAAAGAATTATTTTTTATTTGCAAAAAGAATTATTTTTTATTTACAAGAAGAATTATTTTCTATTCTAAAAAGAAAGATTTTTTAAAAATAATATTAATCGTGAATTTTTCTCATGATTTTATTTTTCTAATTTTGCATTTTTTTTCGTTTTGACAAAAAAAATTTGGTGAATTAATTGTTTTTCTTTTGTTGTAGGTGTATAGAAGATTTATTTGATTTTTGGAAAATTATGGTATGGAAAATTCTTTTGGGAAAAAGAGCCTTGAAATTAAAATTGGTGAACATCGTCACGTCTCAGATGAATTTCATGTCCTCTGTTTCTTTTTTGCAAGAACATATTTCAAATCTTCTCAATATGACTCGAAGTTATTTATAAATATTAAATAGAAGAGAGAAATCGAAATTCTGCACTCAACTCATTCACTCACTCACTCATTCTCACTCGTCTTGGACTGATATCACCAGCATCACCTTCCTAAAAAATATTATCCAACGATAATTTTTTTTTTTTTTCAAAAAAAGAAAAAAAAAATGCCAGAACAATTACACTTCTGGACAGGTACACACCGTCACTCTCGTAACAAGAAGCAAAAAAATTCCGAGAGGCTCAAATTTTTTTCAACTTTTTTCTATTTTAATATTTTATTGAACAAAAATATTTTTATACTTCTAATTATTATTGATTGAGAATATTTTTATATTTCTAATTATTATTAATTGAAAATATTTTTACAATTTCTAATTATTATTAATTAAAAATATTTTTGTTTCTAAATATTATTGATTAAAAATATTTTTGTTTTTAATTATTATTAATTAAAAATACTTTTATATTGCGTCCTTATAGAGGCAAAAATTGTATTTTTAATTATTATTGATTAAAAAATATTTTTGTTTTTAATTATTATTAATTAAAAATATTTCTATATTCTTAATTATTGTTAATTATTGTTAATTAACGGAATTATGAATATTTCAACAAGTATTCGTTGCAAAAAATAAAAAAAAATTAAGGTGTGAGAAAAGGGCGATGAACGAGATGAATTTTCGTATCAATAATTTGCCGAAGCGTGGGAAGAGAATTAAAAAAAAAAAAAGTTCAAGTATTTACAACTATTTATTCAAGTCTCATTAAACAAACGTGCAATTAAACTTGTGCGATTTTATTTATTTTTACCATTTTCGGACTTTTTTCATTATAAAGTTTAATGAGACTTTTTTTTCGTTATGTTCCATTCAAGGCTCACTAGATTTTCTAGCCTTTTGAGTTGAAATGTTTCTTTTCCTTTTTTTCTCTCTCTATATTTTATAGACGTAAAAATCTAATCTAAATTAGTTTTCGAAAAAAAATAAATTAGTTTTTTCAATTTTTGTCAATGAAATAATTTTTTCAGTATTTTTTTCAGTATTAAATAAAAATAAATTAAATGAATTAAATAAAAATGAATTAAATAAATTAAATTAAATATTTGTCGAATGATTTTTAATTCGTTTCTGTAATTTTTTTCTTATTGTTTAAACTTAATTTATTTTCTTTATTCAATAATAATTTATTCTCCGCAATTATTGATACGAAATTTCTTCGTTTTCTATACAAAAATGTAAGAGAAAAAAATTAATTTATGAATTATAAAAAAAAAATTTGAGCAAGTTCGGTTAATGGAAAATAAAATTGCGAGAGTGACGAGACCGACGATCCTTCAGGTTCTCTATATTATAATTGTTAGAAACGAATACTTCAAACGTCAGCAAAAGAGGAAGCACACGAACTGCTTTCCTTAATTACAAAAAAAAGAATTAATATACACACAGAAAAAAAAAAATAAAGGGAAGAAAATGTTGAAAAAAAAAAAAAAAAATAAGAAAGTGTGCGTATGTTGCAAAGTAATTACAGTCACGCGGAGATACGTGCGCAAATTATAAGTCATTATTCAAAATCATTATTGTTCCTCGACGCCTTTATTTCCTGTAATGAACAAAAATATTAAAATATCGATCAACGATTTTTGTTGGGAAAAAAATGACGCTTTTCTTTTCTCGTCTATTATTTGTTTTGAAAAATTTTTTTTTTCCTATTCTTTATTAACTTTCCATCAAAATTTGGAAATTAGTTGCTACTGAAAAATTAATTTTTTCTTCGGTTGCTTTTTCATTTTTTTTTTTCTCTAAATTCTGTAATTCATCATTTTGCAAATAAAAAATGTGGCACAGAAAATGAAACAAAAATTGGTGAAAAATAATTTTTAGTTTATGAGGAAATTTAATAGAAAATAGAAAACGCAACAAAAATTGAGGAAAAATAATTTTTAGAATAAATTTACGAGAAAATATAAAAAGCAGGGCTCGAACTAGAATTTTTCAAAAGTAATAAAATTCTTCGCAGAAATTCAATTATGATCAAAAAATTTTTTTTAAATTCTTGTCAAAACTTTTCAATTATTTTTAGAAATAAATAAATTCTTCTCCGAAATTCAATTATTTGCAAAAATTTTAATAAAATTCTTGTCAAAATTTAATTATTTTCAATGTCTTCTATTTCAATAAATTTTCACAAAAGAATTCGATTATTTAAAAAGAAATTTTAATAAAATTCGTCTCAAGAATTTAATTATTTTCAAAAGCAATATAATTCTTCGTAGAAATTCAATTATGTTCCAAATATTTACAAAATTACATTTATCTTTATAAATAATAAATTTTTTCTAAGAAATTCAATTATTTTCAAAAATTTCAATAAAATTCTTTACATAATTTCAATTATTTTTAATACAATTTTCATTAAATTTCTCGAAAAATGAAATTATTCTTAACATTTTTTTAAAAATTTGTCAAGAGAATTCAATTATTTAAAAATTATTGATAAAATTTTTTATGAAAATTTAATTTTAAGAAACATTCAAATATTCAATAAAATATTTATTGTTGTATTTAAATAATTTGCGAATTAGTAAAATTTTCTAATAAAAATTGATTTAAAACGTAATTTTAGTTAATATTTTAGATAATAATTGAATATTAAAAGCATTAGAGCGTCAATTTTTAGAAATAATTGAATTTTGAAAAGGTTTCAAATTAAAATCTTTGAAAATTGGAATTTTTCATTTTTTTAACTGACAATTTTGTAGAATTAATTTCTTATTAATTATTTCAAGTTTTTATTTTCTAATGTACTTAAAATTGAAAAATTTATGAATAATAAATGAAATTTCGTAAAATTGAATTTTGTAAATAAATAGATTTGAAAATTCTCAAAAAACTTTTTCAAAAATTATTAAAGATAATTTATTTATTTATAGAAGAATTTTAGTTAAAAAGTGTAGAAAATAATAATTGAATTGAAATGATGAAAATTATTTTTATAAATAATTATAATAATATTTATTATTTATTTATTTATAAATAATATTCTTCTCCAAAATTTAATTATTTTCAAAAATTTTAATAAAAAATTCTTTTCAAAATTTCAATTATTTTTAACACAATTTTAATCAAATTTCTCCGAAAATGTAATTATACTTAAAAATTTTATTAAAATTCGTCAAAAAAAAATTCAATTATTTAAAAATTTATTGATACAATTCTTTAGGAAAATTTAATTTTAAGAAACAATTGGTTATTTAATAAATTATTTATTTTTGTATTTAAATAATAATTTAATTCTCGTAGAAATTTCTAATAAAAATTGATTTCAAAATATGAATTTCAGTTAAAATTTTAGATAATAAATACCTATTAAAAACATTATAACGTAAATTTTTGGAAATAATTGAATTTTGAAAAGGTTTCAAATTAAAATTTTTGAAAATCTGAATTTTTCATACTTTTAACTAATAATTCTGTAGAATTTTTTTTCTTTTGATAAAGTTTAATTGAATTTCTCTTGAAATTATTTGAAATTTTTTTATTTTCCTCTATATATTTAATTGAATTGTAAACAAATATTTTTGAAAATTCTTAAAGAACTTTTTCAAAAATTATTCAATGTAATTGATTTGAAGAAGAATTTTAGTTAAAAAAATTCTTGACAATAATAATTGAATTAATAATGATTTCATCACTTATTGGTCATTATTATAAAACATGAAGAACTTTAATTTATGGTTTTAAGTAAATTTTTTTAATTTTTAAATTCTTTCACTGGTTCGAGCCCTGAAAAAGCAACAAAAATTGGTGAAAAAATAATTTTTAGTTTATGAGGGAATTTAATTGAAAATAGTAAAAGCAACAAAAATTGGTGAAAAAAATAATTTTCAGTTTTTGAGGAAATTTAATAGAAAATAGAAAGAAGCAACAAAAATTAGTAAAAAATAATTTTTAGTTTATGAGGGAATTTCATAGAAAATAGAAAAAGCAACAAAAATTGGTGAAAAATAATTTTTAGTTTATGAGCAAATTTAATAAGAAAATAGAAAAAGCAACAAAAATTGTTGAAAAATAATTTTTAGTTTATGATGAAATTTAATAAGAAAATAGAAAAAGCAACAAAAATTGTTGAAAAATAATTTTTAGTTTTTGAGGGAATTTACTAGAAAATAGAAAAATCAACAAAAATTGATAAAAAAAAATAATTTTTAGTTTATGAGGAAATTTAATAGAAAATAGAAAAAACAACAAAAATTGATGAAAAATAATTTTTAGTTTATGAGCAAATTTAATAAGAAAATAGAAAAAGCAACAAAAATTGTTGAAAAATAATTTTTAGTTTATGATGAAATTTAATAAGAAAATAGAAAAAGCAACAAAAATTGTTGAAAAATAATTTTGAGAATAAAATAATTTACGAGGACACGTGTGAAAGTAAATTGAGGAAATCGTGTGCTTCCTCTAAATGCAAAAAAAAAATTTTTCAAAAGCATCACGCATCGTTTACTCTTTTATACTATACGCATAAATACTAATTACCTACTAATATTACTAAATACTATATACGAACTCTTTAACACTGGTGGTGGTTGTTTGTGTTGTGCTGCCTCATTTCTGTAGAGCAAGGAGGCCGGCATCCGTACTCTGGTCGCACTCGATGACCAGGGAGGTGAGTCTATTGCTCTTTTACAAAAAAAAAAAAAAAAAAAAATCCAAAAATCCCCCACCGCACTTTAATTCAGATGGAAAAAAATCGGCCTTAAAAAAATATCCCCTTTTTAATCCCTTTTTTTCAGAAACAAGAATTGACACTTTTAGGCACACACTAATAGAAAAGAAAAAAAAACTTTGACGAAATAATTTTATAGGAAAAAAGGAAATTATTCTCGAAATTGAGAATTAAAAATCCGTAAAATTTAATATTTTGTTTAAACCGATATTTTTGAAACCAACGATTTAAGAAATTTTGTGTTCCTCCCTTTCTTTTTTTTTTTTTTTAATTTTCTACCCTGAGGTATAAGAAACGTTCGCTCTTGAAATGTAGTTTTTGTTTTTATTTTTTTAATTTTAATTTAATTAATAAAAATAATATTGATAATTGTCCACGTTCTTGCTTTCGTTGGTTGGTAAGGTGTTGGTTGACAATCGTACGAGAATCAAAAATCTAATTTTGTTTTTAATATCAAGAAGAAGAAATTTAGCATTATCCTTAATATTTTGAAAATTTTTCGAAACGAAAATACAGAAATAATAAATAATAATAAATATTTGTAAACAAAAAACGAAAAATAAAAGTTAGGTTCAAAAACTGTTTGCAAAAATAATTTCAAAAATTGATTTATTTTGTTAAAAAAAATATCGAAATAAATAATGATCTATAATAACCACTTGAAAGTTTAATATTAATAATTTTGTGAAAATAACAAGTAGTCTAAAAATTAATTGAAACTTAATGCAATAATAATGATAAAAAAAATATCGTTTGAATAAAAAAAAAAAAAAAATGCTTGATTGCTGTTATAGAATCTCAATTTAATGCTGGAAAATGTAATTCAAAATTAATTTATGGAAAATTAGTTGGTCACAACTTGAAGAAACTCGAGTTTCTCAATGAAGTTGAGGGAACTCCTGCGATAAATTTGCTTAATTAAAGGGCCAATCATGATAGGCTTTAGTCTCTTCCCAAGGGGTTACAGTTCCTCAAAGTACACTTCACCCAACATTAACTGGATGAGAAATATCCGAAACTTATAACAAAAAGAATCAGAAATAAAAATATAAAAACTCGAAAAAAAAAGAAAAAAAAAACCAGAAAAAAAATTATTTCTGACAAAGAAAGGATGACAAACATTCAGCGCATTTGACACTTGACAAGAAATAAAAATTGATTTTTAGTGACAATTTTAGTTTCTATTTAGGATTTTTTGGTTTCAACTTTCAACTTTCTTTATCTTCCTCTTATTCTTTCACTGTTTTTGATTTTTTTTTTTTTTTTTTTTTTTTTGAAGCATAATTGTGAGGAGAATTTTGGCGAAAATTATTTTTTTTATGAATAGAGCCGGTTAGTGATGCTGTACTATTACTGCTACTATATTGTACAACAACTTTTAAAAATTAATACTATTATTGCTATACTAATTTTGCCACTACAGGTACTATGACTATTTTTCTGATACTATTTCTAATTTAAATACTTTACTGTTATTACTACTTTTTCTTTTTTTCCTTCTATTACTATCTACCAGGAATAAAAGCAAAAACAGCCTTCGCACTCATCTACTAAAAACTACTATTTACTACTTTTTTTACGTTATGCTACTATTTGGGCACTATTTTTAGATTTCAGCCACTAAAAGCTACTATTTCTGTTTTTTTTTTTTTTTTTTTTTTTTTTTTTTTTTGAGAATTTCTAATACTTTAAATTTTCTAATATTAGAAACCAAAAAACTATTCTCAAAAATTATAATCAAATTCTTTAAAACGATTCAATTATTTTCAAAAAATATTCGAAATTCAATTATTTTCAATATTTAGTATTTTTATAAAATTTCGCAAAAGAATTCAATTATTTAAAAAAAAAATTGATAAAATTCATTCAAAATTGAATTATTTAGCAAAATTTTTATACAATTCTTTACAAAACTTCAATTACTTTCACTAATAATAACATTTTTCATGGAAATTCAATTAAAATTTTTTTTTTTTTTATAAAATTCTAAGGAAGAATTCAATTATTTTCATAAATAATAAAACTCATCGAAGAATTCCAATTATTTTTAATACTATTCTCAATTAATTAATCGAAAAATTCAATTATTTTCACAATTAAAGTTTTCCACGAGAATTCAATTATTTAAAATAAAATTTCCATTAATATTTATATTATATTTCGAAAAAATTAATTATTAAAAACAATGTTTATGAAATTTTTATGAAGAATTCAATTATTTTCAAAAATAATAAAATTTTTCACAAAACTTCAATTCTTTTTAAACATTTTAATAAAATCTTTCGCAACTTAATTCAATTATTTTCATAAATAATAAAATTCATCGCATGATTTCAATTATTTTTAATACAAATTTTAAAGGAATTACTCAAAAAAATCAAATTATTCTTAAAAAATTAATTTCAATTCCTAAAAAAAACAATTATTTACAGAAATATTAAAATTTAACAGAAATTCAATTATTTTGAGGCATTTTTATAAAATTCTTTGCGAAATTCAATTATTTTCATAAATAACAATATTTATCACAAGAATTCAATTATTTTTGAAAGAGTAATAAATTTCTTCATGGAAATTCAATTATTTAAAAAAATACTAATAAAATCTTTCACAATAATTCAATTATTTTCATAAATAATGAAATTCATCGCGCAGGATTTCAATTATTTTCAATACAATTTTACAGGAATTCAATTATTTACAAAAATATTAGAGTTTTTCACAGGAATTCAATTATTTTGAGGCATTTTAATAATATTCTTTGCAAAATTAAATTATTTTCATAAATAACAATATTCTTCATAAGAATTAAATTATTTTTAAAAGTAATCAATTTCTTCTTGGAAATTCAATTATTTTAAAAAAATACTAATAAAATCGTTCGCAAGAATTCAATTATTGCCTAAAATTTTAATTCAATTCTTTGTAAAATTTAATTTTTTTCTCTATAAAATTTTTGCAATTTAATGATTTTCAATGTCAACTATTTTCATAAAATTTCTAAGCAGAATTCAATTATTGAAAACATTTTTTGTAAAAATCTTCGTAAGAATTCAATTCTTTTCATGAATAATAAAAATTTCTCAGGAATTCAATTATTTAAATCAGAATTTGCATAAAATTAGTCGAAGGAAATCAATTATTTAACAATCTTTATAAAATTTGTTTGAGATAATTCAATTATTCTTTTCTATTGGATTTTAATAAAATTCTTCCTAAGAATTCTATTATTTCGAAAAATAACAAAATTATTCTGGAAAATTCAATTATTTTGAGTTATTTTAATAAATTTTTTTTACAAAATTCAATTATTTTCATAAATAACAATATTCATCGCAAGAATTCAATTACTTTTTAAAAGTAATAAAATTTTTCTTGCGGAAATTTAATTACTTTTTAAATATTCTAATAAAGTCGTTGCAAGAATTCAATTGTTATTTTCATAAATAATAAAATGCTTTTTAGGAATGCAATTATTTTCAAGAAAATTTAATAAAATGCCGCACAGACATTCAATTATTCTCAAAAATTCTAATAGAATTATTTGTAAAATTTAATTATTTGTAAAAAATTTTCGCATTGCAATGATTTTCAATGTCAACTATATTTTAATAAAATTTCCAAACAGAAATCAATTATTTAAAAAATTTGTTGTAAAAATCTTCGTAAGAATTCAATTATTTTCATGAATATTAAAAATTTCTCAGGAATTCAATTATTTAATTTCGAATTTTCATAAAATTAGTCGAAGGAATTCAATTATTTAAAAATTTTTATTAAATTCTTCCCAAGAATTAAATTATTTTTATAAATATTTAAATTTTTTCATGAATAATAAAATTCGTTGCAGGAATTCAATTTATTAGCAGGATAAGAAAGAAGTAAATATTTTTTGATGAAAATTAGGAAAAAGTCGGGAAAATAAAATATAGAATGGAATTTTTGTCAGTTTTGTTGAAGTTTTCAAAAACGAGTTGTTTTTTGTCGTCAAGTTTAATTTTTCGATATCTACTTTTTTACTTTTCTTTTTTTAGTTTGAAAAAGCTACTTTTTGCTACTTTTCTCAAATTAATTATCGAGTGCGAAGTCTGCAAAAGATATTTTTGTTCCCAAAACAATCTAAAGAATCAAATCGAAAAATTCTGCAAGTTACAGATTTTTGAACCTATAGTTTTGCTTCTAATTTTGGATTTTGAAACAAAAAGGCGAAAAACAGGAGTTTGTTTGTAAAATCACACAAATCGAAATTACATCCAAATTTGCCACTTGTTCTGGAAAACGAATTGAAATTATATTTTGTTTCTGAATCGGAATTATTTTTCATTTTGATTTTCAAGTTTCCCAGAAAGGAATCTGTAGATGGGTTTTTAATTTAATTTTTCAATTGAAATTAAATTAAAAATTTTAAATATCTAAACCAAAACTATTGCTAATTATAGTTGTTGGATATTAAGAGTAGGTACAGAATCAAAAATTAAGACTACTCTGTTTATGAAATTATGAATATAAATATTATAAATATTATATTATAAATTAAAACTTGTTTTTGCTTCCGATATTTTTGAGTTCAATTGCAAATAGTTGAACGAAATAAATAGGAAATAAATAGGAACATGGTTACAGAGAACATGGTCCCTGATTACTAATATACTAGTACTACAATTAATTTTACTAATGCTGCGCTGCTACAACTATTACTACTATCCCTACTTTAGTACTACTACTACTAATAATTTTTCTACTACTACTATTACTACTACTATGATTATCACTATTATGATTATCACTATATTATTACTAAAAAAACTATTACTACTAAACTAAATAATGTAATAAAAATATTACTAAATTACTGCTACCGCTACTGCTACGCTCAACTACAGATAAAAAAATATACCGTACTAATCTATTTTTTTTTTTCTTAAATTTTTTTTTTATTATTGTTAATCAGTTAACACTCACAGAAGCTTGTCAAAGATCTCTGTCTCTTTCTTTCTGTGTTTGTCTTTGTTCCTATAACCGATTTCGTCCTTTTCCATAATAAAATGAATACCTGGTCAAACTAATTTTGAAATATTTTTAATAATATTTCTGTCAAAAAATTATTCATTAGATGAAGCTGATTAACAAATTATTTTTTTTCTTAAGTACCATTCTTTAAATTGTTCTATTTATTGACAGCTTTTAAGAATTGGAAAAATAAATTCGAAAATTTCTTTATTTAATTTTTAATTTATTCAGATATTTATTGTATTTTTATTTTTTATTCAATCCTTTTATTCAGACCAGATCTTTTATTCAAGGTCTGGTCCTGTCTACTTCTGCAAATAATGGAGCCTGAAAATAATATTAAAAAATAAAAATTTAATCTTTGAATAATCTTTTTATTATTTGTATGTAAATGACGATAATTATGAAATTAGAAAAAATAAGACAGTGTAAGAAAAATTATAAGGAATAAAAATTTGTATCGTAAAGATAAATTCTGAATAAAATGAGTCTAGGAGAAGCGGCCCCCCACCAGGGAGTAGAAGGTTAAAGAGTGGGGGGACGCTTCTTTTAATGTCCGCTAACTTTTAATTTACGATTAAATTTATCGTAATACAATTATTGTGTAAATTAAATTTATTATAAATTAACTTATTTCTTATTTTGCCTCTATAGAAAATAAAAATATTCCACTAATACTGAAATATTAAAAAATAATTGTTCTTTCATTTTTCTTTTTTATTTTGCACTTCTTTTCTTTTTCTTTCTTTTCTTCTGTTATAATCTAAAATATAATTTATTAATATTGAAAATTGAAACATTCTTAAAAGCTGTCTTTAAATTTATACATGAAATATCAAGTTTTTAAATTTAAAAAAAAAAAAAAAAAAATGCGTGTTTGTGCGCGTGCACATTCTTTTCCATAATTAATTTTACTGAAAAATATCTTTTACTTTTTCTCCTTGAGAAAATTTTTATATGTGAAACTGGCAAAGTTTACATACATTTCTTTTATGCCTCCACTTACTTTTTTCTTTAATTTTATTACAACCGTTTCTCAAATAAAAAAAATTACATTTGTGATTTAAGTGTTGTATGACAATTTAATTTATCCAACTTAATGAAAAGAAATTTAATCTTTATTACTAATTAGAATTTTTTTTTTTTTTTTTTTTATTTATTAATAAAATTAATAGTATAGAATTAATAAAATTAAAAAGAATAGATTTAAATTAATAAATAATTAAGAAAATAAGTTACAAAAGCCCCTGATCAGATAGACATTAAATTTGTAATTTATAATATTCTATTATCTTCGAATTCTTATTAACTTTCTTTTTGTATTTTCAGGGTTAGAATGAATATTTTTCAATATGGTCTTTAAATTATTTTTCTGTGTGTGTATGCAAATTAAAAAAAAAATTATTTATTGGTGGAGGGTGCGATTAATTAATAAAAATAAATGTTTATCATCGTGCGCGCTCGCAGACACGTTTACATCTTAAATAAAAAGCTTCTAGCTGTGCTGCTTTTTTAATTATATATTATAGCGATTAATTCGTTTCATATTTTTTTTGCGACGTATTTGTTATAGCAGTAGCTGTCTGTACCATGTAATTAATAATTAATTGTTAGATATCATTTTTCGTTACACTAGTTCTCAATTTATATTCTATTCATTAGATATCATTATTTTTAAAATCATATTTATTTTCAAATTATATATTTTTATTTTTATTTATTTATATTTATTTATATTTTCTTTTATTTTTTAGCTCCTTTACATGGCCAGACATAGTTTTTTTTTAAATTTCTAATTTGTTTTTTTTTTAGAAAAAAAATTTATCACTCGTTAAATTTCTTTTTTCGGCAATAAAAATTTTCTTTCTATTTTTAATCCCTATTTTTTTAAATAAACAATTAAAAACTAGTTAAAATTTTGAACTAAAAAAAAAAATTATTAGAAATTAGATTTATTTGAAAAAGCGAATTTTTAAAGTTATAATCAATTTTTTATGGAAATTTTTCGAGTTTATATTGAGCAACAACTTGTCGGATTTTCTCATTAAGAAGTTCTGTAAATTCTCTCACGGAAAGTTTATTCAAATTAAACAGCGAGTGGTAATTTGTTTGTAAGAAGCTTTTTGTTTATTTTGCTTCTGCCAAGATTCATCACTTTATCATGGACCCTCTTTATTATTTTACACCGTTCGTTTCGCCTCAAGTTTATAATTTTCTTTTCTTAATGAAATAATAATTATATTACAATTTTTAATTATTAATCTTCTTAATGAATTTATAATAATTATATATACTCTGCAAAATAATTTACTTTCGGTAATGAAAATAATTTAAATCCACTTTTTGCGTCAAGTTAAAACTAATTATAATTATATTTATTATATATTATAGTTGTAATTGTTATAATTTAATAATTATCAACTTTTTTTTTTTTTTTTTAATGATTATATTCTTGTGATTATTAAAATTAAAATTATTATTTCACAATTAGTACTTCATTTAAAGGAAAATTTGAAATTTCGTGGTCGAAACGTTCGGTACATTTTTCTTCTTCTTTTTGTCCGAATTTTTCCGCAGTTTTTTGCATCACTGAATGATTTTTCATTTCCGTTTCGTGGGCCAATTTAGAGCGAGGAAACCGGAGCGAACGTACTGACGATGTTAGACCACCAAGGCGGTAAGCAAGAAATTTTTGTGAAAAAGCAAAAAAAAAAAAAAAATTAACTGCAAATTGAATTAAAATTAAATGTGGCTATTATTTTTTGATCGCGGCTGCTGCTATTATTATCTTCTCTTGTCCAACAAAAAAAAATCGTGTTTAAATGTGCGAATTCATTTCTTTACATCATCTCTCTGTCTCTAATCTTGACGCTAATTTTATTAATAAATACTTTCTTCTATTTCTTAATTATTAACTTTTGTAATATTATATTTATACTAATTATTCTAATCATTTGTTTACTGTTGCTTATTTCGCTCGGTGTCTCTCTTCGTCGCTCTCGGCATTTTAATATTTCTTGCCGTCAAAAGTTCCAAAGAGACAATAAAAAAAATATATAAAATTTACGAATTTAGATATGTTAATGAAAAAAAAGATTTGACTAGACGTTCCCTGATTGATTCATTCTTTGTTTAATCTAAAAAGTATTTTTTTTTCTTTTTTTTAATACCTTTTTATTTTATTGTTTTGTAATGTTATTTAATTTATTGAATTCCGAAATTTTGGTATTTGAACGATTTGAAAAAATGTCCCCTTCTAATCGAATCTTTTTTTCAACACAATCTTCGTTTGCACCTGGATTGGTTTCAATTTGATTTGTGAAGAATTCAAAACTTTGGTTTGGATTTTAATGTAATATGATAAATTGTTTTTAATATGATAGTAATTTTTGTTTTTCTATACAGATTGTAGTTAAATTCCGGTGAAAACCGAGGTGAAAACGCAGAGATTGAATTATATTTGTCTATTAATAGCAATTTAAAAAATTCTTTTTCTTTTTAATATTTATGTAGTTGGGAACTCTCGTAAAAGGTTTCTTTTTTTTATCATTGTTATCATTTTATATTTATATTATATATAAAATTTACGAGAAGGTCCCCACTTTAGTGATTACATCGATTTACATCAACGACTAACCATTTTAAATCCTCTCATCCCTCCGGAGGAGTAATTTATTACCAGGGCTATTATATGCTACGTACAAAACGACGCTAGATGAATATTTTAACTCTTTCGTTCCCAGACTCCTGTTGTTGTAATATAAATTGAAATTTCTTTTTTTCTAAATTAAACTATTTATCATTTTTCCAGAATTCTCTCGCTTCCAGTTCATCAATATTCTCGTACATAAATATGACGATAAAACAAGTTACAAGTGCAATGAAAATCGGAAAGAAAAATTTCTGATTTTATATCATCAAGAGTGTAAAAACAAGTATTATTTATTATTAGTAGAAGAAAAATTTAAAAATAAGGCTCTTTGGCCTAACGTAAAATTCGAAGGGTGGAAAAAGATCAATTCTTTTTAACACCGTTCCCTTGGACTTATCAAATTGACGCCAAAAATTTGGTTTAATTTTGGTATCAATTCGTTGATACGAAAAAAATTTGAAACTCTTAACACTTTGAAGTAAACAGTGGATTTCAATTTTTGATATCATTTTCTTAAATATATTTTTTACTGAGAGTCTCATATCCGATTCTTTTATAATTAGAATTAAAAAAAAACTAGCATCAGAAGAGGGGTACTCTTTTTTTCATTATAATAAAAGCAAAGAATTCTGGAATAAAATTAAATTTTGCCATAAAAGAATAATTTTGTAATCCGGGAACGATGAGTTTGTTGTTGTTTTTTTTTCTTTGGCTCTGTGGTTATCTGATGTTAACGTCTCTGATTGGTCGGTTGCCTGTTTAGAGCCACGAGGTCGGGATGAAAAGTCTCGTTATGCTGGACGAACAAGGCGGTAAGCCATCTCACCTAGCTAGTTTAAAATAATTATTGTCAATTACTAAAAAAAAAGAAAAAAAATATTTTAGAAAAAAAAAAAATAAATAAACGATAATCATTAAATTGTCCAACACAAGCAGCTCGAGCGAGCTCGTACGAAAAAAAAACCCACCTCGCCGACACATACGTACACACACGTTGAACACAAAAGCAAGTACGTAAGTTCAAGTTCAAGTTGGTCCCGAGGCCAATGAAAAACTGAATCTATGTCGGGGGACACCGATCGGAGCTCTTCTTACTCTATTTGTTAATGTACGTACGGAACAAAAATCCTAAAAACCCCGCTTTTTTTAACTGACCATCGATACTAATTATCAATTACTAATTACTAATTACTAATTTTTGTTACTAATTATTAAATATCAGTTACTAATCATTCTCACTGACACCTTAATAGCCAAAGCCAAAATAATCTTTAACCCTCTGCAAAAAAAAAGAATGAGCCTCACACGCGTGGTCCAAGTTCTTTTGCGATAAAAATTAATTTAAAAATTATCCATTTATGGTCCACAATGGACTGTGGAGAAATGTAGTAAAAAAAAGCTTTGAATATTTAATAAATAATTTTTTAATAATTTTAATAAATATAAAGTCATTTTATGATAAAATTTGTTTGTTAAAAAATATTAATTTTTGTACAGAGATTTTTTTCTTGAAGAAGAACTTATTGTTTCTCATAATAGTAAAATTTGCTTATAAACCTTTTGAGAGGTTTTTTTATGCTTTAATAAAAAAAAATTTAATTGTAAGAAACTAATTCTATGAATTGGTTATTTTTTAACCAGATTATTATTTGTAATATCTTGCAAAAGGAATAATTAAAAATAGTTTCGATTTGTTTATTTTATCTTAAGATAATTTCCCTAGATGCGATTTTTAAAAACTACTACTTAAAAAAAATTCCTAAAAGAATTCAATTGTTTAAAAAGAAATTTTAATAAAATTCGTCTCAAGAATTTAATTATTTTCAAAAGTAATATAATTCAATTATCACAGAAATTCAATAATGTTCCAAATATTAACAAAAATTATCGTCAAAATTTCAATTATTTTTATAAATAATAAAAATTTTTCTCTGAAATTCAAATTATTTTCAAAAATTTTAATAAAATTCTTGGCAGAATTTCAATTATTTTTAATACAATTATTTTCATTAAATTTCTCGAAAAATGAAATATTATTCTTAAAAATTTTATTAAAATTTGTTGATAAGATTTTTTATGAAAATTCAATTTTAAAAAACATTCAAATATTTAACAAAATATTTATTTTTATATATTGAAATAATTGAATTCTCGTAAAATTTTCTAATAAATATTGATTTAAAAATTATTTTCATGTTAAAATTTTAGATTATAATTGAATATTGAAAGCATTATAGCGTGGATTTTTAGAAATAATTGAATTTTCAAAAGGTTTCAAGTTAAAATCTTTGAAAATCTAAATTTTTCATATTTTTAACTAACAATTCTGTGGAATTAATTTTTTTTAAAAAAGTTTAATAGAATTTTTTTAATTATATGAAGTTTTTAATTTTTTATATATTTAATTGAAGAATGTCAGAATAATCGAAATTTTGTAAAATAAAATTTTTAAACAAAAGAATTTGAAAATTCTCAAAGAACTTTTTCAAAAATTATAAAAAAAAATTGACTTAAAAAAGAATTTTAGTTATTTATTTTTATCTTGAAAAATCAGGGAATTTAAAAAGAGCAAAAGTGTGACAACCTTGATTTTCTTACTAACGGACAATATTTTTTTGGTAGTCCACATTCTATCGAGACAGGAATCTAGGAAAATTATTCTCGATTTTATTATAGTTTATCAATTATTTTAAAATATAGTAGTAATTTTATTTCTCTACTTTCAAAATTTAATTTATTTTTTAAATTCTATTCTATTGCAAATTAAAGAAAAAAAAAAAAAAAAATTAGAAACATATTTATTTAAATATTCAAAATGGTAAATTGTAAATATTTCAGAAATAATAAATGTTGTTATTGTGCAGTAAATAATTTGTTTCCTCTCTATTATTTTTCTCTATTTACTAAAAATAAATTTAAAAAAAAAATATTCGCAAAACTTTGACCACGCCGGTCTAATATTTCAGTATTCGTCACCTTTCATCTTGTATATAGATAAATTACCCGCAATTTTCTACTAAAACAGAAATAAAATGCATTCTTGTTTACGTAACAATATAAATATATCAGAAACACAATCGTACTTCGTGCAAAAAACGAGAAACCATAACTTTTTTTTTTGCTGTTCAATTATGTCATTTGTAAATTGTGTCTAAATCATGAAACTTTTTCCCCCTCTGTTTCTTTCTTTCTTACTCTCTCTTTCTTTCAGTCTACGACAAAATTGTATCATGTTTCTTGATCAATGTGTTAAATAAAAAAAAAACTTTTTTTAAATATTTTTTTTTTGATGGAAAAAAGTGTTATATTTGTTTGAGTGTTTCGGTGTGGATGTTCAGCATGATTGTGTGTGTACTTTTACTTTTTTTTTTAAATGTTGCACGTATGTGTTTTGTGGGTGAATGTTCTGAGAAGTTTCAAGGTAATCATTAGGATAATTGCTCCAGTCGTTGGCATCCTTGTAATAATAAGAAATACCAAAAAAATTAGGATGTTTAGCGTATAATAATTGAATTCTTCAAATTTTTTTTTTTTTTTTCTAAAATCGAGTATGTAACTCAGTATTTCTTGTTAATTAAAGGCAAACAAAAAGGGTGTCAAACACTGGGTCAGTTACCCTAGATTGTTTAGAGAAACTTTTAGAGAAAAAATAATAAGGCAATTAAAGAATAAAAAGAATAGAAAAAAAATTAATAAAAAAAAAATTATTAAAAAAAATAAAATAAAAATAATAAAAAAAATAAAAGAAAATTTAATTTAAAAAATAATGAATTAAATATAAGGAATTACAAAAAAGGAAAAATTACTGAAATTTGCAAAATTGTTGAGTTAAACAAAATAAAAAATATAGTAATTGTAAATTAAAAAAAAAATTGTAAAACAAATTTGCCTTTAGTAAAAAATTTTATTCTAAAAAAATGAATATCTTTTTTCTTCTCATAACATAATTGATGCAGATGTGTATTTTTGTGCTTCTAAATATTTTCCTTTTGTTCAAATTGTTCTTATTTTTTTCTTCTATTTATTCACAATTTTCTGATTTAAATTAGAAAAATTTTTCATCGATGATTTTCTTTAAAAAAAAGAACCATATTATTTTAATTTCAAAAGATTATTATTATTTTTAAATATTTTTTATTTTTTTATTACATTTATTTTTAATTTACTTTTTTATTTTATTTTTTTTTTATTTCTTTTCTTTGTTTTTTTTATTTTATTTTTTTATTTTATTTTACATATTTAATTAAAAAAAACAAATTGTTGCCAATTTTTTTTTAAATTTGACAAATTCGATTTATATTAATAGATTTTTTTCTCCAATTTACTTTAGTTTTCACTGATATTGAGATAAAAAAAAGTATTTTATAGAGTAGAAGTAAAAAATAAAAATAATTGAATGACTGTGCGAATGAAAGAAATTTCCCCTTTTTATTGAAACAAAATTGATTTTTCAATTTCTTTAATAAAATAAAAAAGGTCTGGTTTCTGGTACTTTGCACGAATTGTATTCGATTAGCAAAAGGTCATTTGAATCTGAAGCAAGAAATTTTTTTTTCAAAAAAAAAGAAACGATAACGAAATATACTTAAACAATTTTTTTCAGAAAATTTTTTTAAAACACTTTTTGGTGTCTATAATTTTTTTTTGTTAAAAAATGACCTTTTGCAACAAAACAAAAAGAAACTGTTTAAAAAAAACCAGCCTTTAATTGTTCGAAATCTAAAGTTGTAAAAAAAAAATTTAACGATTTGAAAACTATTGGACTTGTATTTGTTGGATGTTGATCTTCTTTGCCTCTTGTTGATGTTTCTGTTTCGAGTATAAGAAAAAAAAAACAGTCTCTTAGTTTTCAGTCGTCAATTTTTATGGAAAAAGAAATGTTGTACTAAAATTTTTCTTTTCTTTCTTTTCCCTTCATGAAAAATAGAACAATTGGATCGAATCGAGGAGGGAATGGACCAGATCAATGCTGATATGCGAGAAGCTGAGAAAAACCTGACGGGAATGGAAAAATGCTGTGGACTTTGTGTACTTCCTTGCAATAAGTAAGAAATATTTTTCATTGTACTTTTTTTTGTTATTATTTTATTTTATTGATTTTTATTATTTCCAAAATATTCTCGCTTTGTCATTAAAAATTTTTAAAACAAATTTTTACAAGAAAAATTGTAAAAGTTTTAATAAAGCATTTAAAAAAAAAAATAGTACGAGTAAGAATCAGAAAATAAATATCTGATTTTATATCGAGAGTGTAAAAAAAGTATTATTTATAATTAGTAGAAGAAAAATTAAAAATGAAAATTATAAAACAAACAAGTTTTATAATAAGTGGAAGAAAAATTAAAAATGTTCGAACAGTTCATTTAAAAAAAAAAATCCAAGAAGAAATGTCAACCTTCACCTTTCTTTATTCAATTGCATCACTCGATAAATTCTCTTTTTCTCTCTTTTTCTCCTTTTTTTAAGTCTAATTATAAAAATAAATAGCGTGAGAATTATAAAGTCAAATATTTATTATTACTGTGCGTGACTTGAGATAAGAGAGAAAGAGAGAGAGAGAGAGAGAGAGAAAAAAAAAGGGAAATATCTTTTTATTGAATTCTCGATTTATTTGTGTTTTTTTTTTTAATGAAAACAATATTACGATGACTTAAAAAAATAGAAGAGGAGTTTCTCTAAAACCATTGAATTGAAATACAACCGGAGATGCTATTCAGTTCTGTTTTATATATTTTATCGTAAAAAAGTATCTCTTGGATTCCTTGTTTCAAGTATAATAATAAAATGCAACTGTAAGCGCATACTTTTATCTTCTATAGAAAGTTTTTATAAATATTTATTTTTTTTGTAATAAATTTACGATTATTGAAAAACGCTCGTCATTTTTTTTTTTTTTTACTTTTGTTGAGTGTTTGCGAAATTTTTTAACGAAGAGAGATATTTTTTTATTAAAGCAAATATTCTAATATTTTTTTTTTACTTTTTTGTGAAAAGAGAATTTTGTTATCTTGAGGAGTTTTATGTAAGGAATTATTTGAAAATTTTATTTTTAGCAAGAAACAATTTTTTTTCTGTTCAAGATCTCTTTTATTCAAAGAAACATTTTTGATTAGGATATTTTTTATTTAATTTTTTATTCAAAGAACAGAACAATTATTTTTATAAATAATAAAATTTCCACAAGAATTCAATTAAAATTCTATTATTTTCCAAAAAATTTCGCAAAAATTAATTATTTAACAAAAATTGTTTACAATTCTTCACAATAATTCAATTATTTTCATAAATAATGAAATTCGTCGAAAAATTTCAATATTATTTTTAATGCTATTTTAAATTAATTGATCGAATAATTCAATTATTTTCGCAAATAAAGTTTTCCTCAAGAATTCAATTATTTAAAATAAAATTTTCATAATATTTATTATATTTCCAAAACATTAATTATTGAAAATAATGTTTATAAAATTCTTATGAAGAATTCAATTATTTTCAAAAATAACAAAATCTTTCACAGAAATTCAATTCTTTTTAAAAATTTTAATAAAATTTTTCGCAATAATTCAATTATTTTCCTAAATAATAAAATTATTCTCAGAAATTCAATTATTTTTGAAAATTTTAATGAAATTCTCTGTAACTTTTCAATTATTTTCATAAATAATAAAATTCATGGAAGAATTTCAATTATTTCTAATACTATTTTAAATCAATTAATCGAAAAATTCAATTATTTTCACAAATAAAGTTTTCTACAAGAATTCAGTTATTTAAAATAAAATTTTCATAATATTTATTATATTTAGAAAAAATCAATTATTTAAAACAATGTTTATAAAATTCTTATAAAAAATTCAATTATTTTCAAAAATGAAAAAAATTTAATTTCAATTCCTCGAAAAAAATCAATTATTTAAAAAAAATGTTTTTTTTTAAATTCTTTGGAAAAACTCAATTATTTACAAAAATATCGAAAATATTCCCGAAAATTCAATTATCTTGAGGCATTTTAATAAAATTCTTTGCAAAATTCAATTTTTAAAAGTAATACATTTTTTCTTAGAAATTCAATTATTTTAAAAAATTCTAATAAAATCGTTCGCAAGAATTCAATTATTTTCATTAATAATAAAATTATTCTCAGGAATTCAATTATTTTGAAATATTTAAATTAGTATTCTTTTAGATTTTAATAAAATTCTTCCCAAGAATTCAATTATTTACGTAAATAATTCTTCGAAAGAATTCAATTATTTTAGGACATTTTTAGAAAATTTGCTAAATTCAATTATTTTCATAAATAACAATACTCATCGTAAGAATAAAATTATTTTTAAAAGTAATAAATTTCATTAAAGAAATTCAAATGATTTGAAAAATTCTAATAAAATTGTTCGCGAGAATTCAATTATTTTCATAAATAATAAAATGCTTTTTAGGAATTCAATTATTGAAATTAAAATTTGCATAAAATTAGTCGAAAGAAATCAATTATTTAAAAATGTTTATAAAATTCTTCGCAAGAAGTAAATTATTTTTATAAATATTTAAATTCTTTCACGAATAATAAAATTCGTTGCAGGAATTCAATTTATTAGTAGAATAAGAAAGAAGTAAATTTTTTTGATGAAAATTAGGAAAAGGCAGGAAAATAAAATATACAATGGAATTTTTGCCAGTTTTGTGAAGTTTTTAAAACGAGTTTTTTTGGTCGTTAAATTTAATTTTTCGATAGCTACTTTTTTACTACTTTTTTTTAGTTTGAAAGCTACTTTTTACTACCATTTTAAAATTAATTATCTAGTACGAAGTCTGAAAGAATATTTTTTATTTAAAGAAACATTTTTGATTAGAATATTTTTTATTTAATTTTTTATACAAAGAATATTTTTTTTATTTAAAAAAACATTTTTGATTAGAATATTTTTTATTTAAAGAAACATTTTTTATTATAATATTTTTATTCAAAGAAACAATTTTGTTTACCATATTTTTTTATTCAGAGAAATATTCTTTTTAAAGAAGAAAAATACTTTTCTGTCAGAATTATCGTTTGATGTGAATTTTTATAGTTAATAAAAAAAATAATGTTGTACTATTTATTTTTTCTTTTTTTGAAAATGATAGAAAATATTTTGACAATGCTTATTTATTTTTTCTTTCTCTTTGAAAATAGGGGTTCCAGCTTCAAAGAAGATGAAGGCACGTGGAAGGGAAATGACGATGGAAAAGTGGTAAACAATCAACCGCAACGAGTGATGGATGAACGTAATGGTGTTGGCCCACAAAGTGGCTATATTGCAAAAATTACTGGAGATGTTCGTGAAACAGAAATGGAGGACAATATGGGTCAGGTGAATACGATGATTGGCAACTTGAGAAATATGGCCATCGATATGGGAAGCGAATTGGAAAACCAAAATCATCAAATCGACAGGATCAATCGCAAGGTGAATTTTTATTCCCCACTGAATAAATTTTATACAGGAAAAGAAGAAAAAAAAGAGAGAATATCATTTTTTTTATTTTTTCTTTCATTTCTTTCAATAATAAATTTTTTATTTTATTTATATTTTTATTATTGTCACCATTTTTCTTTCTGTTTGTTTTTATTTATTTATTTTTATTCGTACAGTCGAAAAATAGTTATTCAATAGTCTTTTCTATTCGCAAAAGATTTATATCTCAATTTTCTCAATTGCTTGTTTACTTAATTCATTTTTTATCCAAGAATTCCTGTTACACGTTTTTTTTTTAATAATCTAGAAAGAAATTTTTCAATTGCACACACAGTTCATAAACATTCGCTGTAAATAATATTCGATCATTCAGAATCTAATTTGTATATTGCTTAAATTTACATAATTGTTCCAGTTTTGAAACGTAGATAAAAGAAAAAAGAAAATTAAATGTAAATATTTTCCCGTTTTGTTAGCGCAAGGAATCTTGGAATTCTAAATTAGAATGCCGAGTTTCGATAATTATAAATATAGTCTAATTTGCATTTTTATTTCCCGCTTAACAAGAATAATTTTTTTATTTTTATTGTTGAATTTTGCAAATTCAAACTTTCACTTTGTTGAGATTTTTTTTTTTCGCGCTTTGTAAAATATTAATTATTTGGTAATATTTAAAATATTTTTTATTTCGTTCTAAGAGTTATGGGTTGTTTTATTTATTTATTTATACAACTAGCAATAATTCGCGCGCTAAAGCGCGCGGCTAACTTTTTACTTCATTTTTTTAAATAAAATTATCAATTTTAAAAATAATAGAATTTAAAAATTTTAAATTCAAATTTTTGTTAAAAACACTAAACTAATTCAATTTTGGAGAAATTGCAAATAATTTATTGCAGAAATTCAATTATTTTCAAAAGTAATAAAATTCTTCTCATAAAATTCAATTATATGTTTAAAATTAAAAAAAAATTCTCGCCAAAATCCCAATTATCTTTGTAAATAACAAAATTTTCCCCCAAAGTTTAATTATTTTCAAAAATGACAATAAAATTCTTGCCCTAATTTCAATTATTTTCAATAAAATTTTCCGAGAAAAATTCAATTATTTAAAAAAAATTTAATAAAATCGTACACAAACATTTAATTATTGTCAAAAATATTAAAAATTCCACAGGAATTCAATTATTTACAATTTTTTTTATAAATTTCTTCGCAATAAATCAATTATTTTCATAAATTTTTAATTATTATAAATTATTATAAAACATAAAGAAATCGATCACTCCGAGTCTTCGACTCGGAGCAATCAATATCTTCATGTTTTATAGCAAAATATTTTTATAAGTTGTTTAATTTCAAAAAGGTTTGAATTTGGAATTTTGGAATGTCTTAATTCCTGTGGAAAAATAATAATAATTAAATATTTATTTAAATATTTAGTTAAAGAAGTTATTGATGTTTTCGAATAATTTTACAATTAAAGAAATTCGTAAAAATGTAACGGAACATTTTTTTTTTTTGAGTAAAATTTTTTCCTTTATTTTCTAAAAATTCAAAAATTTTCATTTTCAATAAAATCGACATTTGAAAGAATTTTAATTCAATAATTGAAAACAATTGAATTTTACAAACAATTTTACATGAAATCGATTTTTTTAAAGAATTTTAATTTAATAAATTAAAAAGAAATTGAATTTTTTAAATAATTTTCCAAAACATTGAGTTTTGAAAGAATTTTAATTTCATAATTGAAAAATAATTGAATTTAATGAATAATTTTCTTAAAAAATCGATTTTTTGAAGAATTTTAATTTAATAGTTGAGAAATAATTGAAATTTTCCAAAATTAATTTTAAAAAGGTTTGAATTTGGAATTTTTGAATGTCTTAATTCCTGTGGAAAAATAATAATAATTAAATATTTATTTAAAAAAGAAATTATTGATGTTTTTGAATAATTTTATGAATTAAAGAAATTCGTAAAAATGTAACGGAACATTTTTTTTTTGAGTAAAATTTTTTCCTTTATTTTCTAAAAATTCAAAAATTTTCATTTTCAATGAAAATTTGTAATTGACAAATAGAATTTATAAACATTTGTTTCGTTTATTTAAAAAAAACTGGATTTTATTAAAACTATTGTAATTAAAAAATTGAAATAATGTAAATAATTATTCCCTTATGAAAATTGAAAATTTTCTACAAAAATATTAAGAAACGGGAATATGTAATGTTTTTTTTTCCCAATATAAAAGAATGAGTTTGTGAACAATATTGTTATTGAGAAATAAAAATTATGCATAAAATGGGTATTTATTTACTATTTCTTAATCATAATTTTTTAACAAATTTTCTATTTTTTATAAATAAACAAGAGAAAAATTTAGAAATTTGTTATAAAAAAGAAATTTGTTATAAAAAAAGCATATAATAAACAAAATGGGTAAATTTTTTATTTGTTAATTATAATTTTTTTTAAATTTTCTAAATTCTAATATTATTTTATTATATGAATCATGAAAAAATACCTGCATATTTTCAATTTGTCAAAACAAATTTTTCTAAAGAAAAAAAACAAAAGAATACACAAAAACTAACTTCAGATGTGGACAGAATGAAAGAATGAATAAGACGATTATTATAGTTAATAGATTTTGTATTTGAAAAAAAAATATTTGAAAAAAGAAAAGTGAATTTATTTATTAATTTGCACTCGATTTTTTTCAGGGCGAGTCGAACGAGACGAGGATACAAGTGGCGAACGAGCGAGCCCATCAGCTGCTCAAATAAGAAAACAACTTCCATGGAAAAATAATAATTTTTTCGAAAATTCTATTTCGAGTTGCTACAAATACTTATACATCCCCATTTATTTACATTATTGTCCCTTATACTTATTATCGTCTCAGTGTCTACCTGTTCACTTACGTGCTATTTGCATATATTTACTTAATATTTATCTCTAACATTATTATTTGCCGGCGCATCGTCTCTCAAACGAAAATAAATTAATAAATCTTACAACAGCTTCTTAATAAACCGCTGAAAATTAAATAACAAAAATAATTCCTTTTCTCTCTTGCATAGATGAAAGAAATAAAATATTATAATCACACGAAAAAAAGGAATTCGAAATAAAAATTTGGGAAAATGCGCTCGCAAATAAAAAAAAAGACCTTTGAAGAACTGTTTAAATAAGGCCAAGGGATTTTCTTTTTTATTTTTCTCACTCATGCGCTGGTCGCACGAATCTTTTTATCAATAAAATAAAAGGGCCTATTTCATCGTTTTATATTTAAACAGTCCTCCCGAATCGTCAAGTATATTTAAAAAGAAAAAAATCTAGATTTTCCGATCGTTCCGAGTCCATTAAAAAAAAACTTCACTTTTATCTCTAAAAAATAAAAAAAAATATTCAGCAATTCTCCGTTATTTCCTTAAAAGATGTACGTAAATTTTTTGGAGAAATGTGAATTTTTTCGGAAACAAAACAAAAAAAAAACTCTATTTTTCTAGGAAACTTTTTTTCCAAATACTGTAAAAAAGAAAAGAAAAGTGAAGTTTCGACGAAAGATATTGTGAACAGGATTCGGAATGTATTGTTTGATGGTAAATTTGAATAATTCAATCCCATTTTTTTAGAATCTTTTTTTTTGAAATTTTTCAAAACTTTGTAGGTTCGAGAAGGTCTTATCAAAATATTTTAGATCTCGTTAATTAAAGACCATTGTCGGTGAACAACGATTATTAAAGTACGCATAGCGTCCAGCGATCGTCACTGATTCAAATTTGCAATTTTCTTCAATTTATCGAAAAACAATCCAAAAGGAAATATTCGAAATATTCCGAAATATTCTAATTTACTGAAAATAGAAAATTAAAAAATTAATTTTGAAATAAATTTCGAAACTTAAATTTAATAAAAATTTTTTTCTAATTTAATAAAAATAGAGGAAAAATTGTTTACAAGTAAAAGTTTAATGAATTCAAAAAAAGGTAGAAACAGTGACGTCGCTTTTTACTCTTTCCATTTTTCATCTTGAGAATTTTTCGACCCCGGAGCGATTCGTCAAGCGAATACGGGGGGCGCTTTTTATGGCGAATTTGATAGGCTTGTTAACAAAAAAAGAAAAAAAAAAGAATAAAAAATAAAAAAAAAATAGAGGAACGCGTGTAGGATTTTAGAATTTTGCCTGCGATTCCTATGAAGAATATTTACACCGAATTGTGCTGGGATTTCCCGTTCGTTATAAAAAAAAAATAATGGGAGGAAAAAGGAATTTTTATTGTGTTTTACAGCAGCGAAAATTAGCGAACAAAAAGAAAATTGTAAGAAAGAAATTAAACGTATTTTTACTTATTTTGCGAAAAACAAGAAGTAAAAACTAACTTGTCTTTAATTTTAAAATTTACGTTTAGTTACTTTTTATCGCCAATTATTTCTTGTAGATATCTCTTCTACGAATTGTAGAGCAAGAGTGACGAATTGTAAAAAGTCAAAACGAGAATGGAGTGACAATTTGATGAGAGTTTTTAAACAAAAGGGTGAAATTTTTCTTATCTATCGACTTTTTGGAAATTTTTCTGATTTTGTGATTTTTATTCTTTTTTTGTTTTATTCAAATTTTATTCTTACTTGTGTTTTTAATTTTACTCGTCTTTATTCTAATCTTACTTGTGTTTATTTTAATCTTACTTGTGTTTATATTAATTTTACTCTTGTTTATTTTAATTTCACTCGTTTTTATTTTAGTTTTACTGGTTTTTATTTTAATTGAAAAAAAATTTTTTTCGAGAACAAAAAAAAAGTCGATGACAAAAAAAATTGCCCGGAAGTTAAACTCGACTCATTGTAGCGTAGGTATATAACTCGCGCGCTTGTGAGCTCGCACTTGATGCGAAGCCCTCAGGTCACAGTAAGGTTTAACTCCAAGAAAGATAAAAAAAAACTTGTATATTACTGTATTTACATAAAGCTTGTACATGTACTGTAGACAAACATAGAAACGATAGTGAGATTTGGCTCTGCGACAAGGGGATGGGGGTGAAAGGCGTCAATCTCGTATTTAAAAAAAAAGAGAAAAAAAAGCTATTGGCACTGCACTTCTAGACATTTCACAAAAAAAAAAAAAAAATTCAAAAATCGAAAGCACCGAAGCTATTTTCAAAGCTAATTTTACTTTTTTCACTTCATCAATTTCTGTCTTTTTTCGCAAAGCTCGTTGCAAAATTCTCCACTAAAACTATTGACAACAGTCTATTTTTTTCGAGAAAAAAATTTTGTTTTTAAATATATGTAAATTTAAAAACGAAATTTTATTTTTTCTAGTTTCTTAACTTAGTTTAAAAACGTTTAAAACAAAAATATTTAAAATGAACGTTTAAATTATTTAAGAAATATTTTTAATTATTTATTAAATTTACGTAATTTATTTATTTATTTATTACGTAATTTATGAAATAATTTATGAAATAATTTATGGAATAATTTATGAAAAAATTTATTAAACAATAATTTATCCACTTAATTAATTTCTTTACTACTTAATTTATTTTTCTACCAACTTAATATTGTATTTTACTACTTAATTACCTTGTACACCACTTAATTATATTTACAAAAATTATTTACGAAAAAATACTAGTAAGTAAATAAAATAGTAATAAAGAATTTAATTAAATTTAATTAATTAACAAATTATTAATTAATTATTTAATTAATAATTAATAATTAATAATTAGTCATTAAGAAATTTGGAATTCCGAAGATAAAATCGACTGTATTCAATAGTTTTCCCGCAGTGGTGAATTTGCAAAAGTGCCAATAGATTTTTGGAAAAATTCTATTCTTGAAAACAAAAAAAAAAAAACTTTTTTCCTATTGGATGCAACAAAGTTTTTTGACAAAAGTCATTTTCATTTTTTTGTCATTTACTCAGGGCGTAGTGAAGAAAAAAAAATGCGCGATGCTCATCGCTAGGACTACTTAGAAAAAAAAACGAAATTCTAAAGTGATTCTTGTTTTAATTATAGACAATTCAATAATATAAATATTATTAATAAAAGATATATTGCTTAGTTGAGAAAATTTTAGATTGATCGAGAAAAAAAAATGGGAACAAGTTCTGCTTAGTAAAAAAAAAATGTTTGTAAAAAAAAAAAATTTGAACAAATTTGAAAATTTATTTTCAATTCATCTAGTTTTTAAGTGTTAAGATTAAAAAAAAAATCTTTTTAAACTCTATATAATATATGCTTATTAATCTAGTTATTATTCTAGTAAAGAAAAAAAAAATTGTTATCTTATCTTGTGGATGATGAGCATCGCAAACGAGATTGATGAAAAATTTTCTTTTTTCCAAAAAATGACCAATATGTATATTTATTATTTCCTTTTTCGTCGAATCGAATAAAAAATCTATGTAAAAAATAAAAAAAAAAATCCTCCTTTATAAGATGAAAACGATGTTTTCGATTCATAAGGAAATTTTCGATTCGTCTTTATAAATTAGACTTGAGCTCATCGTGATGGGAACAGAAATAAAAAAATTTAGTGTTTGCGAGTCGAGCGACATTTTACGAGTTGAAATTTTCCATTTTCTCGAAAACACGTGAAAAAAAAAAATACTGTAGCTTTTCTCATTATACATTTCAAAACAAAAAGGGGAATTTTTTTCCATTTTCAAATTCTTCAATTTTTTGTTAATATAGTAAAGAGAGAAAGAGAGAAAGTTAATCTTCGTTGGCGAATGGCTATTTAGTCCACGAGTCTTGATTAATTAAATTATATTAATTATTAAGCTAATTAACAAGGTGGATCCATTGACAAATTCAAATATTGAATCGTTTAAAAAAAATTTCCATTTCAATGTAAATTAATTAATTAAATAATAATTTAATTTATTTATACAAATTTAAATTTATTTTTTAGGAACTTTTCGAAATTTGTAAATTTTAATTTACAAAAACAATTGTATTTAGTATTTAAGGAAATAAATGAATGTCGGAAAGAAATAATGAAAATTCATCGAGATTATGATTATTTAAGCGACAATTAATTTGTTAATTTTAATTGTAAAATAAACTATTTTAATTAACAATTATTATTTAATTAACAGAGCAGTTAATTTGTTCCTCTACTAAAAAAAAAGAAACTTGACAATCAGTAGGGGAATAAATTAAAGAAAATATTCAAGTTTTAATTGTTGTTTAAGTAATTATAATTATTTAAAATTAAAAAATATTGTAAATGAAATCCGAATATTAACTAAATATTTTCAAATATTTTCAAATAGGTAAAATATTTAATAGCAAAAGAAATTTTATGTTTAAAATTTATTTAATTTTAATCTATTAAATCGATAGTAAAATTAAAAAATACTATAAAAAAAGAGGAGAAATTAAATTGAATTAAATTTAAAAATTCGTTTTGAAATTGTCAATGGATTTTATTATTAGCCTTGAGATGAGAAAAACCTACTACTTCTGCGTTAACTATAGCCTAAAGTATTTTTCAGTAACTTTTTTGCAAATATCAATTTTAAATTATTATAATTATTAATTATTAATTATTAATTATAAATAAATTAAAAATTATAATTATTATTACAATTTATTGAAGAGCGTGTCTTTTATTGGCGAAAAAAAAGTACCAGTTTTAGCGCGAATCGAGCAGGTATTTTCGATCGTGCACCAGAAGAAAAGAAAAAAAAAAGTATAAATAAAAAACAAAAAAACCTAGTAGAATTGCACTGCGTTTGTAGACACGATGTACTTTAATTATTGCATTAAAAAACAATTATATATTGAAAAAATAATCTCAGTACTAAAAAAAAAAAAAATATTAAAAAAAAAAAAATATGATAAGACTCTGGTCAAAGCTGAAGCTAATAAGATTTTAATAGAAATGTAAATCAAGATGGGCAAAAGTCAAGTAAATTTCTATTATTTGCTGTAAACTTCCTCGTGAAAGAATTATTCAAAAAAAAAAAAAAAAAAAATTTTTTTTTTTTAATGACTCTTTCAATAAATTTTTTGCGTTCATCTTCTTGGATCTTTAGCTGCAAATTTGTGAGCGAGTTTTATGTGTGTGAAAGAAAAGAAAAAACGAGTGAGAATGAAAGAAAAAAAAGCTTTTATCTATTTTATCACTGAAGCATAATATTTAACGCACATTTTCGAGTCACGATTAATTCGTAAATGAAAAAAAAAAAAAAATTAAAAAAAGCGTTTATTTGTATGTTTAATAAGGCGCAGATAAAGAAATAAGAAGAGGAAATTTTTTTGAGGAAGTTCACAAATCGATGATGATGATAAATGACGCGACAATTCAGTTCGCTGAATTAATTTACGAGAAGGAATATCGGGTTTCCTGAAATTCTGTTATAGCGTCTCTAAATGTATATTACAAACGCGATCTTATAAATATAAATATATAAATATTCAAATATGTGTATAAATATATATAAAAGTTTATATAAATATACATAATTTATTTATTTATATATTTATATTCTGTTAATTGTACATTAAAATAAAATTAAGTTATCCTAGACATTGATGTTTTCAAATGACTTGAAATTTTACCGCCTTTATACCACGTGACTCGCACGCATGCGCTGAAGAAAATTTTCAATCACGTGACTGACAATTTCCGCACTTTTTCATTTTTTATTGTGGCAAAAATTCTCCTTTTGTTGAAAAAAATAGAGTTGAAAGTTTCTTTTCACCCTTTTTTTTATCTCATAATAGAAAAAATTATAAATAAGATAATATCGATAATAATATTGCAGGAAAATTGATATTTATTTTTTTTGTCAAGTTGGCCAACCTTTTGGAGGGAAGATCTCAGTTTCGCGCTTCAGTTGCTAGCGTTGCTAGTAGTGAACATATCGTTGTCGGGTATTTTAATCTGAAACTTATTCTAAAATCGTAAAATATTTAAAATATATTCATAAATCGTTGATTTTTAAGCGAACTATTGTAAAGTGTGATTAAATTTGTCCACGTGTTGTGAGAATTACGAAAAAATAATGTTCATAGTGAAAGTGCTCCATGTTTCACGGTACTTTGCGAAATTATCAAAATTGTGATTAATATTTCACGTGTTTTTCAATATTTCAAATGAAAGCAGTATTTATTTGTTGATTAGTGATAAACATTCGTTACTTTTTGAATAATGTGCAATATTCCAAAGGATTATTGGTTGTCTTGGTTGTTAATATTAAATTCAAATTTTGAGGTTATGTTCGAAAGTTTAAATCGTTTAAATTTCGCTTTACGAAGTTGGCTAACGTGTTTTTCTTGCATACAAATATTTTTCGGAGCAAAACGAGAAAAATGGTTTTCGAATATTAAAATTTATACCTATTTATATTCGATAACAGAATCTTTCAAGTGGTGCAAAAATTTTGTATGAAAAAGTGAATTTTGTGTTTCGAATAATTGACGTTTTCACAAATATATATCAGAGATTCTCGAGTACAACAGAAGACGTATTTTCCTCTTCGGATTAAAAGTAAGAATTTGCTAAATTTAATTTCAAAAACTATTATACTAAAAACTATTAATTATTAAATTTAATTAAAAATAATAAATTATATCTTAGAGTCAAGTGATTTTTAAAAGAAAATTAAAAGTAACGATAACTATTTCAAAAAATTTTTATAAAAAACGAAACAAATTGATTACAAATTGATAAGAAATATTTACCTGCTTTTTTTCAGATGTAAGTGATTTCAAAAACTATACATATTTCAAAAACAATCGGAAATTAAAAGGTATGTCACAAAATATTATTATACACAGAAAAAAAAATATGTGTGAGAATAAAAATACACAATTGGTACACAACTTTGTATTTTTGAATACAAAATATATCTATACATATTAATATTATTAATTAATATAATATAATTTGACATAATATAAAATATAACACGCGCGGCAGTTTACTAATTTTAATAAATCTTTAAACAAAATGCTCTCTTATTTAAAAATAATTTTTTGTTCCCCTCAAAAAAAAAATGCTTTTTATAAAAACATTTTTCAAGTCCGAAGAATTAAAAAATTTTTATCACAACTCTTTCTAATGGTAAAAAAAAATGACTTTTTCATTTACCATATTTAGAAAAACTTTGAGAAAATATTTTTCACATCAATTTATATGATAATAATTTTCAAAAAAATGATAATGCTCTACGCGTAGAATTCAAATTATATTTGGAAATATATTTTTAATATATTTATATTATATATTTATACATATATAACTCTTCTTAGAAATTATCTTAGAAATTAATTTAAAAAAATGATTAAAAACAAAATTTTAAAATGTGCGAAATTAAAAAAAAATTGTCTTTATAAACATTAATTTGTATTATAAATTTTGAAAATTAAATTCCAAATTCTAAATATTGGAAAAATAAATCTTAATGAAAAATTTTAAATAAAACTTCCCCCGAATAACAGAAAAAAAACCCCATAAAAAATCGATTATTAAAAATGCCTTTTTTTTAAAGGAAATTTCGAAATTAGAATAGAAATAACGTAGTAAAATTTACAGTGGCACGGTAAATAAAATTATTTCTTAATTGTCCTAAAAGGAAATTAATTTTTAGAGCTAATTTACAAATTTCCTCGTTTTCTTCGTCACAAACAATTATTCCTGCATCATTGAAATTTATTCGACGTTCGTCAAAAAAAATTGTTTTTCTGCTTCTAAGAAAAAAGCATTTTTACTTCTTCAAATAGTTAGTAAAGCACGACAAAGCGTTTGAATAATTATTAATTATAATTTTCTTCTCTAATTTACTCTTCTTTTTCTTCTATTTTTTTCTCTGCTTTTTCTGTTTCTATTTTTTTTTTATAATTTAGACGAGATTCTGGTCCAATGATAATATATCAGATTCTTGTAGATATTTTGGAATTTCAAATGGCAGGATATCATAATTAGTTGTCATTATTGTTGTTGGCCAGTCTCTATTAATTCGATTTGAATTCTCATTTTTCGAATTAATTAAATTTGTTGTATTTATCGATGATAACCATTGCGGCGAAATTTTTCCTCCTTTCTGATTGAATCTTGTTATCTTATTTTTTCTCAATAGTTCTGGATTTATTAATTCGTAATTTTGAATCGGAATATCCTAAAAAGAAAATTAGATAAAATTAGTTTTTTTCTATATTTGAATTGAAATATAGAAAAAAAATGCGAAAAGTTGTTAGTATTTTCCATTAGTTCGGTAATTAGTAATTGAAAATAAATTAATAATTGTGTAAAAACAATTTTTTTTTTTTGTTAAAAAAACTGATATTAAAACATTCAGGCACTAAAATACAATAAATTTAACAAAAAAAAACAATTTGTCAATTTTTCGCATTTTGTGGTTGTGACAAAATAATAGAAAAAAAAGAAAAGAAACCTTCCAAGGCGAACGAGCAACACGCATATAAAAAACATTATTTTTTTTCTACTTAAAATTGAAATTACTTAACCTAGGTAGTGTGATGGTTGAGAAATTTCCAATCGCACTGCTGCATTTCTCGAGGAAAACGAATAAAAAGCAAGGAGAAGGAAACGAATTTTCAAATTAAAAATTGAATTAATTTAAACTAGATTTTTAACTCTCTCTCTCTCTTTTCTTCTCTCGTGCCTCTCATTTTCCCCGCAAATTATTTTCTTCATCACTCATCCTGCTGAAGCCAAGTTTCGTTGATTGAAAACGCAACAAAAATTAAATAAATAATAAATTTCTTTCTTTTTCAAAATACGACCTGAAATTAGAAAAAAATTTCCTACATAGTAAATATTTCTAAACTACAAATAATATAAATGAAGATATTTTACTATTTTCGAAGGATCTCGGGAAAATGGCTTTTACAAAAAAAAAAGGAATTGAAACGCAGCAGACTTTGGTTTTTATATCGGTGATCATTTTTTTTTTCAGTATATATTTCAATAACGATTGATCAACAATAATGATAAATATTTATACATCATTTTTAGAGAGCTGAACGGTAATTATTTTTGTCTTTTGAATAAAATTCGACATGAAAAAATTCTGGTCAAATTAAAAAAAACAATTTTGAAAAATTTTATGTCGAATTTATAACTCTACCGAACTGCGCACTTTTTTTCCTTTTTGGCAGTGCTTTTTAAGTTCTCGACTTTTCGTTGTTTTATCTCCTTCACCGAGAAGACTTTTTTTATCTAAAAGAAAAAATTTTTTCCCCTTCGGACGTTATAAATATTAAATAATTATTGAATTCTACAAGAATTTCGATAAAATTGGCAGTGTGCGATCGATTTTTATTTTGCACAAAAAAAATATGTGTTTTTCAAATTGTTCATTTCTCTACAATTGAAAAAATATTTTTCAATAGAAAATTTGGGTTCATTTCTTTGTAATAATTAAATTCAGAAGCCTCTCTTTTTTGCATTACAAAAAATATATGGTTTCTGAAGTATGAAAAATGTTGATATTTTTTTTTTCTTTATTTTATACTAAAAATTCTTTCCTTTTAGTAAAAGAAGGAAAAAAAAATTTTTTTTTTCCCGATCACACCGAGGAAAAAACACAATAACTATTCTAAACAAATATTTTACAATTCTTTGTAATTTTGCATACGTAGTTTTAAAATTTTCTATAAAACAGAAACAAAATTCGTCGCAAATTATTATTTATAAATATAAATTTCTGAAAAATTTAATTCAGAAATAAAATTTTTCTATTTATCGAATCTCATTTTGATTTAGGCGTCTAGACGAAAAAAAAATATATCCGAACTAAATACTAATCTTCAAGATTTAAAAAAATGCTATTTACAAAAAAAAAAATGTTGTGATTTTTTCAAAAAATCTTTCTATTAAAATTCTTCAAGAATTTAATTTTCAGTTTTAAAATTTCACTAGCAGTTGCTAACAAAAGAAAAATAGTTTTTTTTCACATTTTTCTTGATAGAAAAAAAATTGTAAGAGAAAAAAAATTCTTTTCTTTTTTTTTATCGAATCACTTGCTCGTGATGCCTTTGGAAGGTTTCGGCTTCGTTAGGCAAACATATCCGGCACTCACGTCGCAACCGGAAACAAGAAGGTTCATGAGAACGCTGTTCGATTGTTGTGACGTGATTGATTTCGATGCAGTGCCTTGTCGTGATTTTACAAGGTCACCGCAACCACCGCCATCATCATCGTCATCGTAATCAATATCATTATAATTTATCCCCCCATCTCCACCTCCTCCTCCTTCGCCTAAGTCATCATCATCATCAACAATAACAACACCACCACCACCACCATCACCACCACTAACACCACCACCTACGCTTGTATTATTATCATCCTTTGCCAGTCGTTCTCTCATTTCCAATTGATTTTGCCAATTTTTCGGCATATCCGCCGTTACCAAGCGATGTAAAAGTTGACTTCCTTCCTGCATACCCGAAATAACATTCTGATTTGTTAATTGAAAATTTTCTGCTCTCTCGCATTTGATGCGTTTATATTCGTTCTCGGACTTTGTAGAATAGCCGTGAACTCGTTTATTTGACCTTTCGCTGCAGAGTCGATGCGACTCGAGTTCTTTGCCTAGGAAAAAGTAGAATTCGCAAAATAAATTAGAGGGAAATTTTTAGGCTTTGGCTTTTCTTTCCTCAGGATTTTCTTTTTTTTCAAAAAAAAAAAAAATTGAATGTGTTACTATTTTGAAATCCGACTAAATTAGCCGAGTAGCCTTGATGCAATTAATTACTCTAGTATTTATAGAATCGTTAAAATAAAATAATCCTTACTTAGAAAATACTAAAAGAATATAATAAATACCAAAAAAATAACAATTAAAATACAAATAATAATTTTAATTAAAAATTTAAATTTTCAACAGTAAATTCTTCAATAATATTTTCAACAAAAAAATTCTTCAATTCGAAAAACTACTATTTTAAAAATCCGTAAAGTAAAAAAATTTAAATTAAACTTTTTCTGTAAAAAAAAAAGAATTTTCCAGTTATTCTATTTTTGACCAATCTTTTTGCAAGTTCTAAACTGGTTTCATTTATTTATTTATATTTATTTAAACACCTGATTTATTTATTTTGTTGAGTTTTTAAAAAGTTTCTTAAATTTATTTTATTTATTTATATTATTTACCTACTAATTTATTAATTTATTGAATATTGAAATAAAGTTTAATTATTTTATGAAAATAAAATAGATTTTAAATGTAAAGCCTTAAAATTTCAGAAAATATGGATTTAAGATTTGAATAGCATTTTTAGAATTAATAAATTATAGAGTGAATAGTTTTTTTTTTAATAGAAAAAAAAGTATTGAAAACTCACCTTTGACTCGAATTTGACCGAGAACATGTGCTGGATTAACCATGTCACCGCCATGATCTTTGAATTTTCTTACACTCGATTCATTTCTTAATAATTGTGCAAGACTTGAATTCTTCTTTTCTTCTATTAAATTATTATTCCTGAAACAGTTAAATATTTTTTGTAAATTTTACTGGAATGAAAAATTCATTTCGTTTTTAGGAAGTAAAGTAAATCAAAACTCAATGTAATGATTTTCATTATAATGTTTTGAACGTTCAAATGAACAAAATATTTTTTCTGCTCCAATATTTTTTTAAATTATTACAAAAGGGTTTCTTTTAAATCCGTGTAAGATTGAAATAAATAAATAAATAAAATTATGAACAACTAAATAAAAATACTAAATAATAAAAATGACTGAAATTGAACATTTATTTAGTTAAAAATTAATTTTTTATTATGAAAAATAATATTTTGTAAATAAAATTGAAATTCTTATTTTGCAAATAAAAAAAAATTAAAGAATTAATAAAAAATATCATCGTTTATATGAACGTTCGAAATTTTAGGGACATTATTATTAAAATAATTAATTAGAAATTAATTTCTAACAAAAAGAAATTTCTTCAATTGTAATTAAAAAATAGGATACCTATTATTGAAATTTTTGCTTAAATTGTAATTATAATTATAATTATTTGCTAAAAGACTAAAAAAATTTTTAGCACAAAAATTTATATTATTATTAAAGTAACAGTAGTTTGAAAATAATTTAATTCTTTCGAAGAATGTTATTTTATTTATGAAAATAATTATGAATTCTTGCGAGAGAATTTTATTAAAATTTTTGAAAATTCTAATTAAATTCATTTGAAGAATTTCTTTTGATTTTTTTTTTTTTTTGAAATAATAGAGATTCCTTAATAATTTTAATTGATAATTGAAATTTAATAATAGATTTAAACAATGAATTTTTTTTAAAGAGAAACTAACAATTCAAAATAATCGTGTTTGTCAATAATTATAATTAAAAATTTGATTATTGAGAATTTTATTAAAACTGTATTGAAAATAATTGAATGCTTGCAAAGAATTTAAAAATTTTTGAAAATTCAAATTAAATATTCTTTTAAAGAATTTTTTTTGAATTTTTTTGAAATAATGGAGATTTTCTAATATTTTTAATTGATAATTAAATTCTTTTCAGACTTTTTATTACAATTTTTTGAAACAAATTTAATGAATTCCAGAAATTTCATGTTTTTTGAATGTTTTTAAAATAATTGAATTCTTTTAACACAAACTAACATTTTAAAATAATCTTATTTGTCAATAATTGTAATTAGAAGTTTGATTATTAAAGAATTTTTTAAATATTGTATTGAAAATACTTTACTTTCTGAGAAGAATTTTATTATTTATAAAAATAATTCAATTTTGCGAAGAATTTTAGCTATTTACAAAAATAATTGAATTGTTTCCAAGGATTTATTAAAATTTCAGAAAATTCCTAATTGAATTCTTTCGAAAAATTGTATTAAAGATTAGAAAAAATAATTGAATCTTCTCGTGAAATTTTATTAGAATTGTATTGAAAATAATTGATGTCCTGCAAAGAATTTTACTATTTATAAAAATAATTGATTTTTTGTGAAGAATTTTACTTATTTAGAAAAATAATTGAATTATTTCGAAGGATTTATTAAAATTTTAGAAAATAATAATTGAATTCTTTCAAAAAATTGTATTAAAAATTAAAGAGAAAATTGAATCCTTATTCGTGAAATTTAATTAAAATTGTATTGAAAATAATTGAATTTCTGAGAAGAATTTTACTATTTACAAAAGTAATTGAATTGTTTCGGAGGATTTATTAAAATTTTAGAATGTTAATTGAATTCTTTCGAAAAATTAAATTAAAAATTTTAAAAAAATAATTGAATATTCTCGTGAAATTTTATTAGAATTGTATTGAAAATAATTGATGTCCTGCAAAGAATTTTACTATTTATAAAAATAATTGATTTTTTGTGAAGAATTTTACTATTTAGAAAAATAATTGAATTATTTCGAAGGATTTATTAAAATTTTAGAAAATTAATTGAATTCTTTTGAAAGATTGTATTAAAAATTAAAAAAAAAATTGAATCCTCTTATTCGAAAAATTTCATTAAAATTGTATTGAAAATACTTTAATTTCTGAGAAGAATTTTATTATTTATAAAAATAATTCAATTTTGCGAAGAATTTTAGCTATTTACAAAAGTAATTAAATTGTTTTGAAGGATTTATTAAAAGTTTAGAAAATAATTGAATTCTTTCGAAAAATCTTATTCAAAATATTATTATATATTTTAAAAAAATAATTGAATCTTCTCGTGAAATTTTATTAGAATTGGATTGAAAATAATTGAAGTCTTGCAAAGAATTTTCCTATTTACAAAAATAATTGAATTGTTAGGAAGAATTTTATCAAAACTTTAGAAAATAATTTAATTCTTTTGAAAAATTGTATTCAAAATTAAAAAAAAATAATTGAATCTTCTCGTGAAATTTTATTAGAATTGTATTGAAAATAATTGAAGTCTTTTATTTGAAGGTTCGAAATTTTCGAATCATTATTATTATTCTTCTTTTCATTTTTAGTTTACTAGGTATTATTATTATTTTCCTTTTATTATTATTTTTATGTTTGATTTCTCAGAATAGAAAACCAAGTTTTGTAATTGAATTAAAATCGAAGAAAGCAATAGAAATAAATAGGAAATAATGACGAATTCTCACCATTTGGACTTTTTGTCGTTTATTTGTGTTGGGCCCCACATGACCATGTCATTATTAATAAGTAATTCTAGTGCTTCGTCCTGATCGGACATAGGAATATAGGGTGCTCTTAGCGCTAGTTCATCATCGGCCATAACGTCCGTTATACTCAGCATTAGCATTTCATCATCGGAAAATCCATTTCCACTTCCGCTTGGACTACAAAGAGAATCTATACTTCTCTCTGGACTCTAGAACAATAATAGACAACGTTTTTCTCAATCAAAAATTATAGAAATCAATTACAATTTTTTTCTATCCAGAAAACTTCTTTTGTTCGAAAAATAAAATAAATTCAATCTAAAATAGTTTAAAGAGTAGAAAAAGTAAAATTAAAATTTTTTAAATTAAAATTATAAAAATTACCCTGCTGAGTGTTGGCGAATGAAGTTCAGTACTACAACTCCCTCGACTCGGCGAATCACGATAAATAAATGGATCACGATCTTGAATTGAAATATCCAAATCCTTATTTTTTAATGAATCGCCAAGAATTGAATGCTCCTGATGATTTCTAACGAGACTTGAATCAGTGAGATCGGCAACTGGCAATTCTGTTTGAAGTTCCGAGCTCAATAGTGGACAGTAACTTTCATTTTCGAGAATAAAATCATCCAACATATCGGAAAGGAATGGAGGATCCTCAAGTGGAACACAAACATCACCGGCCGTTGGTGCCAAATGTGTCAAATCCTCTGGTTCGTCTTTCAACACTGAAAAAAGAAAGCAAAAAAATATTGAAAAAATTAATGAGATTAATTATAAGAAATTAATTGTCACAGCTTTCAAGTGATACTCGCTTTGTTTATTGCAACAAAAACAGCGTTTTATCCAACTGCAAAAATGAATGACGTAGAATTCTCGAAAACTATAAAAATAAAAACTATAATAATGAAAAAATAATGTATATTTATTTTTTTTGGAAAATATTTAATAGACAAATGGAGAGTTTTTAGACTAATTTTGTATTCTATTGAAGAAGTTTTAGTGATTAAAATCTAAAATGCGTGTTTGGAACTATTAGGAAAGAATTTAGTGCGATTAAATCAAAAAATTATTTTGCGCAGTTAGAAAATAGTTTCAACTTTGTATTTATGAATTATTTCCAAAAAAAAATAGTTTCCCATAGCAAATTATTTTCTACTTTGAAGAATTTTATTACATATTTTTACAATTGGGAATGATTAAATAAAGGAATTTTTCGCTCTGCAGTTTTTAATTTATTTTCAATTAAAAAATTTCTCACTATTATAAATAATTATTTATTGGATAAAAGTTACATTTTTTCAAATTCTGAAGCCAAATAGTAAAAAAGAACTTGTTTCAAATCAAGTTGAGTGTAATTTGCACTAAAAAAAATTTTGAATTTAGTTTTTTCATTAATAATTAATAATTAGTAATATTTTGCAAAATAAAAAATTTTATATTTTCAAACATAAAAACTTCAATATTAGAATAATTTCAGATTAAAAATTTTTTAAATTCCCTTATTAAGTACACAATTAATTGTTCTTGTTTATTATTTTCAAACCAATTTTAATAAAACTTCACAAATTTCAATTATTTTCTAAAGTTTTGATAAAATTCTTCCTAACAATTCAATTATTTTTATAAATTCTAAAATTCTTTGCAAGAATTAAATTATTTTTATAAATAATAAAATTTTTCTCCAAAATTCCATTATTTTCAAAAATTTTAATAAAATTCTTGGTAAAATTTCAATTATTTTCATAAACTTTTCTCAATTCAATCAAATTTTTTACAGAGATTCAATTATTTTTAATACAATTTTAATCTAGTTTCTTGAAAAATGAAATTAAAATTGTATTAAAAATAATTGAATAATTGAATAAAAATAATTGAATTCAATTATTTTTAATACAATTTTAATCTAATTTCTCGAAAAATGAAATTAAAATTGTATTAAAAATAATTGAATAATAATTGAATAAAAATAATTGAATTCAATTATTTTTAATACAATTTTAATATAATTTCTCGAAAAATAAAATTAAAATTGTATTAAAAATAATTGAATCTCTGTAAAAAATTTGATTGAATTGAGAAAATTTTTCTCCAAAATTCAATTATTTTCAAAAATTTTAATAAAATTCTTTTGAGAGAATTCAATTATTTTCAAAAAGTTGGATAAAATCTTGCAAAGGAATTTAATTATTTTCAAAATTTTTTGATAAATACTTCGCAAGAATTCATTGATTCTCAATAAGTTAATTTTTAAATTGAAAACATTTACATAGAAAAATTATTAGAAAATTTCGGAAAGAATTAAAAATGAAGCATCAAAATCATAAATTTGTTACAATTAAATTGAAGAAGAATAAAAACGAAATTAGATTCGTTTAAAGAAACAACTTCTTTCAAGTCAATTAAAAAATCTTTCAAATTAGTTTTTCCATTAATAATTTATAAATTGTTAAATAAATAAATAAATAAATAAAAAATAAATAATTTCCTATTAAATTATATTAACATTATTAATAGAAAATTAAATTATTCTAAACAATTTTATAAGAATTTTTGTAAATAATTATATTTTTTTAAAGAATTTTATTAAATTAAAAAAAAATAATACAATTTTTTTAAATAATTTTCAATAAAAAATTTTGAAAATAGTTAAAATTTACAAAGAATTTTATTAAAAACTTTTGAGAACAATAAATTGAATTGTTAAGAAAACTTGTATTACAATCTTTAAAAAATAAAAATAATTAAACCTGTTAGAGAAATTTTATTAAAATTATCTTGAATATAATTGAATTTTTTCCGAAAAATTTTATTAAAATTGTATTGAAAATAATTGAATTTCTCAGAAGAATTTTATTATTTACCAAAATAATTGAATTCCTGATCCAAGAATTTTACAATTTATAAAAATAATTGAATTGTTTCAAAGAATTTTATCGGAATTGTTGAAAATAATTGAATTTTTATTAAAACTCTTGAAATTAATTAAATTTAAATAATATTTTAAAAAATAATTGTATTCTTTCGAGAAATCTTATTAAAATTGTATTAAAAATAATTGAATTCCTCCGAAACGTTTTATTATTTATGAAAATAATTGAATTCCTTTGACGAATTTTATTATTAATGAAAATATTTTTATCTTGCAAAGAATTTTCTTGTTTATGAAAATTTGAATTCTTGCCGAAGATTTTACAATTCATAAAAATAATTGAATTGTTTCGAAGAATTTTATCTGAATTTTTGAAATAATTGAATTTTTTGAAGGAATTTTATTAAAATTTTTGAAACTAATGATTTTTTTAAAAGAATTTCATCAAAATTGTCGAAAATAATTGAATTTATATTAAAATTTGTGAAAATGATGATGATTTTTTAAAAAGAATTTCATCAAAATTGTCGAAAATAATTGAATTTATATTAAAATTCTTGAAAAAACTTTAAAATTAATATTTTTAAAAATAATTGTATATAAAAGAAATTTTATTAAAATTGTATTTAAAATAATTGAATTGCTCTAAAAAAATATTATTATTTATGAAAATAATGAAATTCTAGCGAAAAATAAATTTTATTAAAATTTTTGTATAATAAAGAAGAATATTTAATGTTATGTACTCAATGAGTGAATTCTTTAAATTTCGAATCTGTAATCATTCGAAAATAATACCTAATCGAAATATATTTCTTGTTAATTAAGTTCACAAATCATAGATTCGTTAATTAAATTAGAGAAGTACGGAAAATAAATTAGATTCGTTTATTTAAACATTCAAGAATGGAATTATGAGCAGTGTTTTCCCATTAATTTTCCGAGAGGGAAAGTTTTAATAATCAAATGAAACAAATATATCTTAAAAACCACGAAGGTAAATTAAAAATTGAAAACTGCAGATATATGAAGAAGAGATGAGATAGTGATGAGATATTTTTTGAGTTGCCGACTAATGAAATTGCAAACATTGAAATGAATAATTCTAAAGGCAAAAAGCATTTTCTTTGATTAATATTACTAAAAGCGTGTGTTTTAAATTGAGAGACAGAGAAAGAGAAAAAACTATGTAACAATATCAATTTTAAAATTTGTATTTTACGTTTCTGAAGTTTTGAACGTTCAATTAAAAGCCGATATTTTTCTATTTGCTATTTTTATTTAATAGTAGAAACTTTTAATTTGTTTTTTAATAAAAAAATATTTTGTATATAAAAGAAAATTAGTTTTTAATTAAATAAAAAATGTTGAATTTTTTACATTTATTTTTCCTTTAAAAAATATTTTGAATATAAAAGAAAATTAGTTTATAACTAAATAAAAAATGTTGAATTTTTTACATTTTTCCCTTTTGTATAGAAATTTGTTTTTATTAATAAATAAAAAATTTCCTTTATTCGAACGTTCGAAATTTTAGTGAAACATATTTTTTAAAAAAATGTAATTTTGACAAACTGATGTTTTTCAAATTGAAAAATTATTTACAAAGAATTAATTTTTGCTAAATAGTGTTAAATATTCTTAATTCAATTTTATTTAATTGAAATTAATCAAAATTAATAATTTAGTTAGTTGATTTTTAAATAATTTTAAGGACTTACTGGTGAGGCCAGGTTGATCTTCACTGTAAGTAAGAAAGCCCGTATTCATGTCCTCGGTACGAGGAGCAAAAATACTTGCTGTCGCTGTTTGTGGCAGTGGTCTGCCAATTTGTGACAATTGACTGAGCTGATCCTGATTAATTCCAAAAACAGGCGATGTTGGAAGAAAGTATGGGAAATTATCAATATTTTCCGAAACGGAATTATTGCGCTGTGAAATTGGTTCCAATTCTTCTTCTCCTTCGGATTTATCCTAAAAAAAAGAAGACAATAATTTCTACATTAATTTTTCTTCTGCAAAAATACCGTTTATGCCCCAATTTTAATTTTTACTGCAGGGTTGCCACACTTTTACTCATTTCAAATTCCCTGACTTTTCCAGGTTTTCCAAGTTAAAAAACTTAATAATTTAATTTTTCCAGGTTTTTAAAACTACATTTATATTTTACAAAATTAAATAATTAGCCATTATAATTTTTCCATAAGAATTACTTTCATCACTTAAATTCAATTATTGTTTTCCAGAATTTTAAACTAACATTCTTCTTTAAATTAATTATTTTTACTAATTTTTGAAAAATTTCATTGAAAATTTTCAAATCTTTTTGTTTACAATTCAATTTTACGAAATTTCATCGATTATTCAGAAATTCTTCAATCAAATTTAATAATATATTAGATAATAAAAACTTGAAATAATTTTTTAAAAAATCCGCAATTAAACTTTCTCAAAAAAATTAATTCCACAAAATTGTTAGTTAAAAATATAAAATATTCAGATTTTCAAAGATTTTAATTTGAAACCTTTACAAAATTCAATTATTTCTAAAAATTCACGCTCTAATGCTTTTAATATTTAATTATTATCTAAAATTTTAACTGAAATCCATTTTTATTAGAAAATTCTACGAGAATTCAATTATTTAAATTCAAAAATAATCTATTGAATAATTGAATGTTTCTTAAAATTCAATTCCCATAAAGAATTTTATTGAATTGAATTGAATTCTTTTGGAAAATTTTATTAAAATAGTAAATATTAAAAATCATTGAATTAAGGAAAATCTTTGAAAAAAATAATAAAATTTCGGAGAAGAATTTAATTATTTCTAAAAATAATTGAATTTTGAGGAGAATTTAAAAAAAAATTTTGAACATAATTGAATTTCTGCGAAGAAAATTTTATTACTTTTGAAAAATCCTAGTTCGAGCCTAGCTTTTGTATTTTCTATTAAATTTCCTCGTAAATTTAGTCTAAAAATTATTTTTTTTACAATTTTTTGTTCCATTTTCTGTGCCACATTTTTTATTTGCAAAATGCTGAATTATAGAAATTAGAAAAAAAACGAAAAAGCAGTCGGAAAAAAAAACTAATTTTTCAGTAGCAATTAATTTCAAATTTGGTGGAAAGTTAATAAACAATAGGAAAAAAAATTTCAAAACAAATATTAGACGAGAAAAGAAAAGCGGCTTTTTTTCCAACAAAAATCGTTGATTGATATTTTTGTTTATTACTGAAAATTTTTATTAGAAAATTGTACGAGAATTCAATTATTTAAATACAAAAATAAATAATTTATTGAAGAATTGAATATTTTTTAAAAATTGAACTCTAATAAAGAATTTAATCAACAAATTTTTAAATAGGTAATTAAAATTCTTTTGGCGAATTTCAATCAAATTTTGAAGAATAATTTCATTTTTCGAGAAATTAGATTAAAATTGTATTGAAAATAATTGAATCTCTGTAAAAAATTTGATTGAATTGAGAAAAGTTTTTGAAAATAATTAAAATTTTACAAAGAATTTTATTACAATTTTTGAAAATATTTGAATTATGAAGAAAAATTTTCTCAATTCAATCAAATTTTTTACAGAGATTCAATTATTTCTATTTAATTATTCAATTATTTTTAATACAATTTTAATTTCATTTTTCGAGAAATTGGATTAAAATTGTATTAAAAATAATTGAATCTCTGTAAAAATTTGTTTGAATTCAGAAAAGTTTTTGGAAATAATGGAAATTTTACCAAGAATTTTATTAAAATTTTTGAAAATAATGGAATTTTGGAGAAAAATTATTTTATTATTTATAAAGATAATTGTAATTTTGAAGAGAATTTTTTTAAACGTTCGACCATAATTGAATTTCTGCGAAGAATTTTATTAAAATTTATATTAAAAATAATTGAAATTCTGCGATGAGATTTGTTATTTATGAAAATAATTTAATCTCTGTAAAAAATTTGATTATTTTTGAAAGTATATTTGAATTATTGCGAAGAAATTTATAAAGAATTTGTGAATACCTATTAGAATTCCTGGGAAATTTTTATTATTATTAATTCATTCATTCAAAATTGAAATTTTACAGAATTTCAAATTACAACCTTTTAAAGTTTATCTATTTATGAAAATTGTAAACGCAAATCTTTTAAAATCCAATTAATTTTGAAATATTTAAGAAAAACTAATTTTCAAGAATAGGCAAAATAACTTTAGAAAACAATGATTTTCCAGGATTCCGATTAAAATTCCCTGACTTTTCCAGGTTTTTTTCAAGGTTTATAAAATTCCCTGACATTTCCAGGTTTTCCAGATTTCCAGGTTGTGTTGCAACCTTGTATTATTAAATTGAATTCTACTATTAAATTCTATTTAATTAATTTTAATTTATGTGGTAGAATTTCAATTTCTAAAGTTTAGATTAAAAAAAATAATTTTTCTTCACAATTTACCTGTTCAGAAGAATTGTTTTCGTTACAATTTTGTGAAATTGTAATTGTCTCGGTAATTTCCTTCAATTGATTGACTTGCTTTGGAGAATAATTTTCTTCGGCTTCATCGAGTATATTGTCAAAGAGATTTTCCTTTTTGTTTGATTCCTTCAAGAATTGATTGAGAGGATCGGATGTTGGTTGTGGTTTGACTATTTGCACTTTTGGCGTTGGACGTTGTTCCAAAATGTTGCTCGGCTCCAAAAGATCAACTAACTCCAAAAGCGGTGGACGAAGTGTATTATTGTCCAATGAAACGGTGATCTCCTCCTCGTTTATTGACACTTCTCTCGCTTCAAGTTGACGAATACTGTAAATTTCGTCCTCACACTCCACTCCACTGAAACATTTTTATTGACACATTATTAAAATTCATATTTTTTGTTATATTTAAGAACCAAATTTTTTCTTTTTTAATTCTCTTCTCTCACGGAAATTTTGGATTCTAGCAAATTTTTTTTTCAGTTTCATTGAAAACAATTATTTTTGATATTGATTAAAATTTATAGTAGTCAGAATTTTTTTTTGAGTTACAATTTGGGAAAAATTACAATTTGGAAAGAATTCGAATTGGAAAGAATTCAATTAGGAAAAATTATAATTCGCAAAGTATTCAATTTGGGAAAATTACACTTTGGAAAGAATTCAATTTGGAAAAATTACAATTTGGAAAGAATTCAATTTGGAAAAATTACAATTAGGAAAGTATTCAATTTGGAAAAATTAAAATTGGGAAAAAATTCAATTTGGAAAAATTTAGAAAAATTACTCTTTAGAAAGAATTCTATTTAGAAAAATTACAATTTGGAAAGAATTCAATTTGGGAAAAATTCAATTTGGAAAAATTAAAATTGGGAAAAAATTCAATTTAGAAAATTTTAGAAAAATTACTGTTTAGAAAGAATTCAACTTGGAAAAATTACAATATAAAAAGAATTTAAATTGAAAAAAATTCAGTTCGTAAAAAATGTAATTTGTGAAAATTACAAAGTAAAATTGACAATTTATTAAAAATAAAATTTTTTTCTTTCATCACAATTAGAAAAGAATTCAATTTGGAAAAATTAAAATTGGGAAAAAATTGAATTTGGAAAAATTACACTTTAGAAAGAATTAAATTTGGAAAAAATTCAGTTCGGAAAAAATGTAATTTGTGAAAATTACAAAATTGTAAAAATAAATATACTGAAATTTACAGAATTAAAATTACAATTCTGGAGTTTAAATAAATAAATACTGACTAAATAAATATTTGAATAAAATTTGTAATTTGTAAAATTGACAATTTATTTTTTAAAAAAATTTGTTTTCTTTCACTAAAAGGAAAAAGAGAATTTTCGTGAGAGAAAGATTAATAAATGAGAGGGGCTTATTAAACAACCGAGTTTTATTGATTCTGAAGAGATGAGGGAAAAATCTGATGCAAAAATCCGTTGAATATGTAACTCTGACGCAAGCACCGCTCGCAAATCGAGGTCTAAACTGTCTTCAACCGGTCGCAACTATCTAATAACTGTGTAAAATTGACCCTACGAAGACACAATTCACAATAAAAAAAATAAAAATTAAAAAAAATTGGTCCATTTCCGATAATCACGAATTTTCATTTTCAATTTACTCTCAAAGAAATTTGTCAATGAAAATTAATTTCAAGTAATTTAATTACCTGAAATTATTATTAAAATTTATTATTTAATACTTTAGAAACAATTTATTTATTTATTTAAATTTAAATTTTATTAAAATTTTATTAAAAAGTGGAAAAAATTGCACTAAATTATTATTCTACTAGAGAAAAAATAATTGAGTGGAAAAATTTTTACATAGAAATAATAATCAATGAGTGGAAAAATTATTATTTACTTCTATTATTTTACTATTTAGCAGAGACAAAATTTTATTTTACCACTAAGCAGATAAAAATAAAAAATTATTAATTCACTACTTATATGAGAATAATAATTATTTTACTAGAAATAATAATGAACGATTGGGAAAAATTAGTATTTTACAATTAGGTGAATTTATTTTATTTATAATTTATTTTATTAGAAATAATAATTACGGAGTGGAAAAAATTATTTTACTATTTAGCGAATAATAATTATTTTTCTAGAAATATTGAGTGGAAAAAAATTATTATTTTACCATTTAGCGAAGAATAATTTTACTAGAATTCAAAATCGAGTGGAAAAATTATTATTTTACTATTTAGCGAAAAATAAAATTGTTTTGTTAAAAATAATAATTAATAAAAGGGAAAAAATTATTACTTTAATATTTAGCGAATAATAATTTTACAAGAATTAAAAATTAACAAGTGGAAAAATTATTATTTTACAATTTAGCGATTTTACTAGAATTAAAAATTAATAAAATTAATTTTTACTGAGTTAAAAAAAATTAATATTTTACTAAATTTATCAATTAAAAAATTATTTTCTAGGAAATAATAATTTTACTAGAATTAAAAATTAACGAGTGGGAAAATTAATTGGGAAAATTAATTTTGGAAAAATTATTTCACGACTAAGATAATTATTATTTCACTATTTGTAGAAAATAATAATTAGTAGGAACAAAGTATTGTTAATAAACTTTTTTGAAAATATGGAGGAAATATTTTTTTTCTATCTAACATTTAAAAATCGAGTTTTTTTTTGTGGTAATTTTTTTGATTAACGGTGAGCCGAAGGGAAAAATTTAATTGGACTTTTTTTCTGTTTAAGAAGCAAAAGATAAATAAGATTCTTTTAAGGATGAAGATTAAAATCTTTTGAACCCCTGGGTGTACTATATACTCGAGTGGTGCAATTCTCGGTGACAACTAACCAAAGATTTCATTTCGATGAGCAGGGACGCGCAATATTCTAACGCAGTGATGATGAAATCCTCAGGATTGCTTGCTGGCCTGATTGCGCATGATATATTTTGATATTTTTTTAAATTAGTCCTTTTCGTTTTTTTTTTTTTTTTATTTGCCTTAAACGCTTCTGAAGTCATAATAAATATTAAAGCAAATAATAATAACAAAAATAAAATGATAATAATTTTTAATTAATAATTTAATATTCATAATAATTAAACTAATAATAATAATAATTTTTCCAAATTGAATTTTTTCCAAATTGGAATTTAAAAAAGGAAAAAAAATAATAAATAAAATAATTGATTTTGGAGGGAAAATAAATTTCTCTGCGTGAAAAGAGGAGAAAATTATTATTTTCAAATACGAAAATTAAATAAATAAATAATTGACATTAATTTTTGTTTTGACTGAAAATGAAATGTTCAATGAAACGATTTGTCCCATTTGCGCAACTATAGTACTTAATAAAGTCAATTGGGATCGTGCTAGATGATTCTCATACAAATGATAAGATAGTATTTTTGCATAGAGTTTAGTGTCACATGGCACTCATAGAAATTGTTAATTTTTTTCTTTTTTTTTTAATTCTTAAATTCTAATTTCCCCCGTAATTAATAACTTGAGAGGAAAAAAAGAAATTTATTGTATTTTTCCAGGAGAGATAGATATTTGCAATTTTTTTCTTGTTTCTCTTGCAAAAAATGTATATTTTTTTTGAAAATTCTTATTGTTTGTAATTAATATCTTTTACTCGCTTTTGCTTGAGTTTCCAAGTTCGCGATCATAAAAATGCAATATATACGTATTTATATTGAACAAACAAATCTTATAAGCCTATTATCATCAGACTATTGAATAATAAAATGAATGTGTTTTATAAATATAGTTTCTTATACAATGTTCGTTTTAAAATCTTCCACTGACGATAGTAAAATTTATAATGTTTACTCTAAAAAAAGAATAAATATTAAAAAACTAAATTTTGAATAATAATTGTTAAATTAATTATTTTTTCAAATAGGTTTAAAAATTTTGTAGATTCAAACGAATGACAATATTTTTTACTCCATTTAATTAATTTTGTTACTTCTTTTGACTTTAATTTTATTTAATTAATTAATTAATTAATTTTTTTTTATTTAATTTGAATTTTATTTAAAAAATTAATTCCTAACCAAATTAAATATTTAATTTATATTATTTTTACAATAATTATAATTTTTATTTAATTCGTTTGAATCAAATAAAATTTTTTTTTAGTGTAAGACAATAATAACAACAGTAGAAATATTGAATATAATTATAAAATGTTGATAATAATAATAATAATAATAATAATAATAATAATAATAATAATAATTTTAATAAATAAATAAATAATAATAACGAGACTTTTGACTCACTTTTTATAAGGGATGAAAATGAAAAAGAAAAAATTCACCAATATTTTGATAACACTTCTCATATCGCCAATAAAATTAATTATAGTTGAAATCATATTTATTTACTTATTTCGGCACATTTTAGTTGCTCATAATATTGCATTTGGCGATTGTCCAATATTTTCTAAAGTTTAATTTCAAATTCTTTTTTCCCGACCCTTTAACATACACAGTGCTCTCATTCAATTTTTTTTTTTATTATTATTTATTTATTTCATTTAAAAAATTAAATGTAACAAAAGTCTCCTTAAAAATAATTTTTATATTATTATTTTATAGTTTTATTTATTTATTTATTTATTTATTATAATACCTATTATTCTTATTTTTATTTTTTTTAGAAAAGCAAATTTGACAAAAGTCTCGTTATTATTAACATTACAGTTATCAATTATATATAATTATAATCAAAATTTTTCTAATTATAATAAAAAATAATTTATTATTAAAACAAAATTATTTTTCCACAATATATTTAATAAAATTAACTCCAAAAATATGTTCAGGTGGAAAAAAATTGAGAAAATAGAATATAATATTTTTTACAATAAAATAACGAAGAAATAAATAAAATAATGTATATAATGTAATCATATTAGTAAAAAAAATAATATAAATTATTTTTAGTGAAAATATCCCTTTACCTTGAAACTAATCTAGTTACTTAATGAGGCTGATTAAAGAGTCATCATTTATAGAGCATAACGAGCAAATTATTGTTAAAGCAACAATCAAATCTTGAATTTTCATTGTCAATTGAATTTCAAAATTTAGATTCAAATTACTAATATTTATTAATAATAATCTTCGATTTATTATGCTATTAAAAAAGTGGAGAGCAATCATTATTAAATAACAAAAAAAAAAATTTTTAATAAATTTTCTATTATTTCGAAGATATAATTAAAATTCCTTTATTATTATTATTTTTATAACTTTTTTTATTAATAATATTTAGAAAGTAATTTTTTTAATATTATTATTTTTTTCTTTTTTTTAATATTACTTTTTATTTCTTTTTTCATAGTTCTTCTATATTTAATAATCTGCAATATCTATGAAATTTTATTATTTTACTACAGAAAAAATAATTATGAAAGATTATTATTTTCCTCTTTAACAGACAATAATTATTCTACTTGAATTAATAATTATTATTATACCATTACTTTTTATTATTTTTTTACTAATATTGTTTCTTCTATTTAATTACATGAAATATTTATTAAAATTTATTATTTTACTAAAGAAAAATAAATAAATATTTATGAAAAATTATTATTTTACTCTTTAGCAAATAATGATTATTTTACTTGAATTAATAATTATTATTTACTAATACTTTTTATTATTACATTCTCATTTTTTCGTTAATAATATATGTCATCTCTTTAATTACCTGAAATATTTATTAAAATTTTATTATTTTACTGTAGAAAAAATAATTAGGAAAAATTATTATTTCACTTCTTAGCAAATAATAATTATTTCACTGGAATTAATAATTATTATTAATAATCATATTCAAAAATTTACTTTATAAATTTTTAAATATAATTTTATTTATAATTTATTTTTAATTACTTTATAAATATTAAATATTTTAAAAAAAAATTTTTTAATTTGAATGAAAATAATAAAAGAATAATAATTATTAGTCTTTTGTTATTATTATCTTGCAGTATTTTCTACTTATGAATTTTAAAAGTAAAAAAATAAAAAATTATTTTTTAATACTATTATTGTTATTATTCTTCTATTATTATTACTGTTTCTATTATTAGATTAAATGAGACAATTAAAAATCTCAAAAAAAAAATTAAAGTCTATAATTGTCGAAATGAGGTCATAAAAAATTGAGCTGATAAGAATTTATTTGGGGGGAAGAATGCGACAGTTAATGCAATTTTGTTAATCTCTCTTTTTTTCTCTCTCTCTCTCTCTATTTATCTCCCTCTTGATTTTTGAAGCACATTGAACATGTTTGTGTCAACTATTATACAGTCACTGATGAGGGTTGAGCAGGTTAAATATGTATCGGTATTCGTTAAAAATAGAATGACGGCCAACAGCCGGGCTCCTTGCGTAACCGAAAAAAAACCACGTGGGTCAGTTTTTCTTCTCTCCTTATCATCGAATTCTTCTGAAATTCCCAATTTTCATTCTTTAATAATTTCATAAAAAATGTTAAAAGGGAAAAAAAATATTTTGTTTTCTTGTATTGTGAGAAAAAGAAACAGACTCGAATCAAAGACTTCCTCTACTTATATTATTGAATCAAGAGATTTATTATCTGTCAACATTTGGTGGATTCGGCTCTTAACGATTCGTCTTAATTAAACAATCTACTTATTTTATTAGTCCACTTAACTTCTTTAACAACTGACGAAAAAATGACTTTAATTTCAAAATAAAATTGACGTTTGAAAAACAACAGCGGAAAGAAAAATAAAAGGAAATATAAATAAATTTATTATAAATTTTAATAATAATAATAATTTTTAATTTAATTTTTATTTTAATTTTTAATTTAATTTTTAATTTTAATATTATTTCATCAAAATTTCCCTCATCAAGTTATTATTCGAAAATTTTTTCGGCTAAAATAATTTTTGTGTTAAAACTAAAATAAATTTCCAAATTTGCAAATAAATAAATTTTGAAATAGAAAATATTTAGGAAACATTTTTTTCTTTCTGACTAAAATAATTTTTGTGTGAAAACTAAAATAATTTTCTAAATTAGCAAATAAATAAATAAATTTTGAAAGAGAAAATATATTTAGGAAACATTTTTTTCTTTCTGAATAAAATAATTTTTGTGTGAAAACTAAAATAATTTTCCAAATTTGCAAATAAATAAATTTTGAAAGAGAAAATATATTTAGGGAAACTAAACTAATTTTGAAAATGAAAACAATTTTCCAAATTTGCAAATAAATAAATTTTGAAAGAGAAAATATATTTAGGGAAACATTTTTTTTTTGCCTTTGACTAAAATAATTTTCCCGAGAACTAAAAATTTTTTTTCCCCTTCACTGAAATAATTTTCAAAACAAAAAAAATTTTCCTGACTGGCTGACAAAATTTTTTCTCTTTTCCATCAGAAAATAATTTTGAAACACGAAAATATAATGTGTTAAATGAAAACTTCACTAAATATGTTGAAATACGACAAAAATTTTGTAACCAAAAAAAAAAAGGAAAATATTTATAAAATAAAATATTGTAAAAATAAATTAGAAGCAGAATCGTTTTCATCAAATCGAAGAATCCAAATATAACATAAGGGGTCAAGAATGGAGAGATATGAGTTTATCGAAACTATTTAAATGCCTATGTGTGAAATTTAATTTATTTTTTACCAACAATAACAAAAAAAAAAAAAAAACGGAAAGAAAAAGAAAAAAAAATGCGAAGATAAAATCAGACACAATTTCAACATATCGTTAAAATTTACAATCGACGAGAATTGTCATTTTATTTATTTCTCCGACAAAAAAGAAAAAGGATCAAGTTTGATGAAACCTAGAACGAATATCGTCGTTTCAGGGGATAAGAAAATTTTTACGTGACTCCTTTACCCCGAGGGGAATATTATACGCTCTCTGAATTACATTCGTAGAACGCAGGGCGTAATTTTTCCATAGTTTCCTAAATCGAAAACTTTATTTTTATTGATCGTCTTCTTCCCCCTTTTTCAAAATCGGAAAACTCTCTTTCCGTCTGTTCTCGAAAGGTGGTATTTTTTTTCTGTTCGAAATTCTTACACTGAATGAAAAATATTCTAGGGAAAAAAATAATCAAGTTTGAGAAAATTCTCGAAAGTGGAATTTTTTTTTTCGAAATTCTTCCACTGAATAAAAAATATTCTATACGGAAAAATTAGCGAGTTTGAAAATTATCGAATATTTTCGAAAGTGGAATTTTTTTCTTCTCGAAATTTTTGCACAGAATAAAAAATATTCAATGGAAAAAAATAATCAAGTTTGAGAAAATTCTCGAAAATGGAATTTTTTTCTTCTTGAAATTCTCCCACTGAATAAAAAAAATTCTATGGAAAAATTATCATTTTTGAAAATTATCCTCACAAGAAATATTTTTTGAAACCTAATTTCGATGGAAATGGAAAAAATATTGAAAAAAGAGTGGAAAATAATTTTTTTTTTTTTTGTTTTTTGCCACGAATTAAGGGCGAATTTTTTACGTAATCTGATGATGATGATGAGCTTGAAAATATATGTACTGATTATGACGAGGCCGATCGTTTATTTTCTGTATGGTTACAATCGATTGCGAGAGCAATAGACAGAGAAGTTTAATACAAAATGAAGCGCGCGAGTTCTTATGTAAAAGCAACGCGACTGTATTTCTAAAGCAATTAACGAACGTTTGCCAATTTTCAATGGAGCACAATATCGACCTTCTTCCATTATTTTCATTTTCCATGATAAGCATATGCGCAAGTTTGATAACAAGCGTCATATAAACGACAATTGTTATTACAAATCCACAATTTAATAATTCTCTCTCTCTCTTTCGCTTTTATTTTCTAATTTCTTTTCTTTATCGTCAAAATATTCGCTATAGTCAAAATTTCATTGAAATTATTTTTTCTAAAATGTAAAAAAAAATTATTTTCCAACAATTCTAATGAAATTATTTTTCTATTTCGAAAAAAATATTTTTTTAACTTCAAAATATTTTTTCTAAATTCTACAGAATTCTTTCGAATTCAAAAAGAAAATTTTCTCCATTCTGAAGCAGTCGGACATTATTTTTTCCGAAATGAAAAAGAGAAAGTAAATTAAATTTTTTTTTAAAGCAATCGGAAATTATTTCGAAAGAAAAAAAAAAATTTTTTCCAAATTCTAAATTATTTTTCCCTACTTCGAAAAAAGAAGGCAAAGAAAATTTTCTTCGGTCAAAAGCAGAAAAAACTATTTTTTCTAAATTCAAAAAAAAAGGAACCGAAAATTTGTTGCAATTATTTTCTGAATTCGAGAAAAGACAAAAAAAGCAGTCGAAAAATTTTTTTTTTCTAAATTCAAAAAGAAAAAGTTTTCCTTCCGTGAAAATTCAACGCGTTGATTTGTATAAAACAATCTCTTGTTTAAAAAAAATAGAAAATAGAATTAACGATAAGTTATGTCTGGAAATTCGAATAAATCAAATTTTGCGAGATTCCACTTGCCGAGAATATAACAACAAAGGAAACGTAATTTTTTTTCCATCATCTCTCGAAGGCAATTTTCGTAAAATTTAAATTCAAACGCAATTATTCAAAGACTTACAACAATTTATAATAATGACTCGAAGAGTAGTTTGAAACAAAAGAAAAAAAAAAAATTTTCATGACCTGGCAATTTTCAAGTCGAGTTAAGTTTTCGAATAATAAAATTTAAAACTGTTTTTTTATTAATAATATGAATTACATAATTTAACTTTGTTTTCAAAATTGTAAAATATAATAATAGAATTCAAAATCCTTTTGCAAAAATTTTTACACTTCAATTAATAAAGCAAAATATTCAAAATTGAATGAGAAAATAAATTAATTAGACCGAAAATATGGTAAATAAAATAAAGATTGATCGCAATGAATAAAGTAAATATGGATAAAGGAAATAATACAAAAATTTAGTAAATCAAATAATTAAATAAAATTGGTGAAGTATCGTAAAATTGATAAATTGACGGAGGAAATAAAATTGGCGAAATAAATAATATTGAAGAAATGAATAATATAGACGAAATAAATAAAAAAATAAATAAATAGAATAAATAAATAGAAAATTAAATAAATAAAACAAAATCAATAAATACGTTGACGAAATAACTAAAATTGATAAAATAAATAAAATGGACGAAATAAATAAAATAGATACAAAAATCAAAAACGAATAAATAATCAAAAAAGAATAAAAAATAAAATAAACTAGCATAAGATACGCGCGCAAGCGCGCGTGCATGTTCTAAATGCATTGTTGAATAATACACTTTTTTAATTATTTATATTTTTAACAATAAATGAACTTTACAGATTTAAAATTGAATTTTTTTTGAATAATTTAATTTTTGAAAAGCTATAAGGAACCGCAGAACTGCGATACACCATCTGGTGACAAAATATTTAACTAACGCAACGGGGTCGAATTTGACATTTTATATGGAATAATAGCAAAAAAGGACGCGCGCGAGCGCGCGTGCATTTTTATTTCAACGTTTTATTTAAAATAATTAAAATTTTATTTTTTTAAATGAATTTTAATTATTATGACATCATAATGTTTCAAATACATTTAAATAGTAATTTATTCAATTAAATGTAAACTCTTAATTATTTATTAACTGAATTGACGAAAATCAAAGTCAATTTTTGTTAAGGCATTAATAAGGAAGAATTACAAATTTTAGTTTGATTTTTTAATTTATTTTTATGCAAATGCGAGAAAAAAAAAACTGAAACAGTAAAACTTTGATTTTTAATCGTTTTTGCATTAAAAGATAACATAAAAATAAATTAAAAAATCTAACAAAAATATGTAATTCTTCCTTATTAATGCCCTATCAAAAATTGACTTTGATTTTTGATTTTCGTCAATTTAATTAATAAATAATTAAGTGTTTACATTTACCCCGAGAATTCGAAAACTCGAATTCTTATTCAGAAAAATAAAAAAAACTTTTTACCAAGTTGAATGAAAATCTATTAAAATTTGTTTAAGTTATTCAAGTTTTTACATTACTAATTTCGTAATGGTTGATTGTTTTTTATAAGATACATTATCAGTCAACTGGTTGATTTACTATACGTCTACGAATAATTTGTTTTCAGTTTTTCCATCCCTTAAGACAGTAGTACACTGTAAAAAATTTCGGAAATTTTTCCAAACTTTTGCATGGGAATTTTCCTAAAACGTGTTTAGAAAAAATTTTTTCCCAAAAAAATGGTAATTTTTCTGAGTGTTTGGAAATTTTTCGATACGAATTGAAATTTTTCTAAATTCTGTTGGGAAAGGGATTTTTCTAAACGTTTTAAGGAATATTTACAAATTTTTAGGAATTTTCCTAAATCTTTAAAGGAATTTTTCCAAATTGTGGGAAATTTTTATACTTTTTATGTGAATTTGCTTCCTCAATTTTTTTGGGAAAATTTCCAAAATTTTTTTTACAGTGTATGCTTGAAATAACTTGTTTCTTAAACCTCGCTTAACTACAGAGGTGTTTACATTTGCCCCGAATTTTAGGAAAATTTCAACATCTCGGGGTAAATGTAAACATTCAGTTTTAGGCGATTCAGGTGCATCAATATTTTTTTGTACCTCATAAAATTTTTCTAGGGAAGTAAAGTAACAAGTTCATGCAAAAGAAATCCGTCCGTTTTACCTTTTAACAAAAAAAAACTAACGTTTTTTGTGAAAAATAGATATTCCGTTTACATTATTACCCCAAATGACCCTATTCCTTTAAAGAATTTTATTAATATTTGAAAATAATTAAATTTACGTAAATAATTTTATTGATTTTCAAAGTTTATTGAATTCCTGGAAAGAATTTTATTAATATTTGAAAATAATTGAATTCCTGTGAAGAATTTTATTAATTTTAGAAAATAATTGTATTTTTGTGAGGAATTTTATTAATTGTTGAAAATAATTGAATTCTTTCCAGGAAATTTATTATATTTGTGAAAATGTAATTGAATTCTTGAATAAAAAAATTAGTAAAATCTTCACAGAAATTCAATTAATTGTAAAAATAAAAAAATGAATAAATAAATAATTATAGAAATTTTTTCGAAATATTTCAATTATTTTCTAAAATTAGTAAAATTATTCGTAAGAATTAAATTATTTGCTCAAAATTCAATTATTTTTCTAAAATCTGTAAAATTATTCTAAAATATTTGCAAGAATTCAATGATTTTGAATACATTAATTTTAAAATTATAAAAATATTGAAAAAGAAAAATGAATTGTTTTATGTTTTCATACAATTTTTCGAAATAATCAAATTTTTTTCTAAAATTTTAAAGTAATTTTTTTTTGCAAAAGTTCGCAATATTTTTTAATAAAATTTTAATATAATTTCATGAATGAATTCAATTTTTTTAAAAACTTTTATAATATTTCTCGAAAGAAATAGAATTATTTTTTACAATTTCAATAAATCCTTCAAAACAATTCAATTTTTTAAAATTTTTAATAAAATTCATTCAAATAACTCAATTACTTTCGAAAATTAATAAAATTCTTCTCAGGAATTCAGTTATTTTCAAAATACAGTTTTAGTAAACTTGTGAATGATCAAATATTTAATTATAATTATTACCTGACACAATAATTTTAAAAAGTTGAAAAAAATTGTTTCTTTAATTCATTTATTTTGAAAATTTTCATTTAAAATTATTTTAGAAAAATTACATTTTTTTTATAAAAGATTTTATAGAGATTCTCCAAAAAAATGTAATTATTTAGAAAAATTCTAATAAAATTATATAAAAGAATTTAATTTTCAATGAATAATTTTAATAAAAGTTTAATTGTAAATTGATTATACTCAATAAATAAAGGAATTTTTTGTTAGAATTCAATTACTTTAATTGTTTTCCAATTATTTTAATGAAATTCCTTGAAAGAAATTGTTAATAAATTTTAATCACTTTAAAAAATTCCAATTAAAATTATTAAAGAAATTCAATTATTCAAAAAAAAAAAAAAAAAAAAAAAAAAAATTTAAAATAATTCTTCAAAGAAATTTAATTAGGGTTTTAAACATTTTTTTAATTTTAATTTAATAATTCTTTGCGAGAATTTAATTACTGAATAATAAAATTTTTTGAAGGAATTGAATTATTCTGAAATTTTTTGCAAGAATTCAATGATTTTCAATACATTAATTTTAATGGAAATAATAAAAAATATTGAAAAAGAAAATAATTAAAAAAGTTGGGAAACAAAAAAGTAACTAACAACCAACTTCATACTGCGAACAGAACGAATGAAAAACCACAGAGATTAATATAGTTAATAAATAATAAATAAATAATAAAGTAATAATTAATAATATCTAATAATAAATAATAAATTCTAATAATTTCTAATAAACAAATAATAAGGGAATAAATAAAAAAACGAATAAACAGAGCAAATAAATAAAGAAAATAAATAAAATAAATTTTTGAGTAAATAAAACGAAAAAAAATACTCTACTACGTGAATTTTTTTTTAACTCTCGGTCAACAGTTCTAACGTTCATGTAAACTACACGTGGAGAGGATGAGTTTCTTGTATTATTTAACACCGGTTATCAGAGCTTAAGCGAACTCCCTTCTTTCTCTCCCCTCCCACACCTTTCACATATATATCTCGATATAATTTATAATCCACACATTACAATTCCTCGAATAAAAATTATAAGCGTACAAAACAAATCTTCAAATCTAAATAGTTTTTTTTTCTTTCTTCCTTTTATTTTTCTTATCTCTAACTTTTCCTTCCGACGTCAATAAAAAAATAAAATACTCCCTATCATATTCTCTGATCTTTTCCCAACATTTTCAGAATCCCGGATTAATTGAATCCATTTGGATAATAAAAGAATAAGAAAAATAAGTTTCGAAAAAAAGCGGAAAATATTTTTCCAAAAATTTGCTAATCACTTATTCACTTTTTCCATTTAATCGAACTCGGTAATATTTCCATTGAGTCTATTTTTTTGTTCTTTGAAATTTAATGATATCTTTGTAATAATTTTGAATTAAATTTTTAAATTAATTTTTTTTTTTAATTTTTAAATTAAATTTTTATTTTTGAATTAAATTTTCTAAAAGAGAATTTTCCTTAACTTAGAATTTTTTCTCTTAAGCATTTGATAAGTTAAATATTTTTCACAATAATTTATTAACTGAGAATATAATAAATATTTTACTAAATATATTTTCTTAAATTGAATAATGACTGAATATTCTCTAAATATATTCCTTTCTCAATTGAATATTTTGCAAAATGTTCACTAAATAAATATTTCAATAAATCTTTTTTTCTCAATTGAATATTTTGACAAAATAATTTATTGACTGCGAATAAATATTTTGCTAAACATTATTCCTTTCTCTAATGAATAAATTTGCAAAGTAAATTTTTTCTCAGTTGAATATTTTGCCGAATAATTTTTTGACTGAATAAATATTTCGCTAAATATTCTTTTCCTAACTGAATAATTTGCAAAATATTTTTTCTGACTAAATAAATATTTCACTAAATATTCTTTTTTTATTTGAATAATTTGCAAAATATTTTTTCTGACTGAATAAATATTTCGCTAAATATATTCTTTTCTTAATTGGATAATTTGCAAAAAAAATTTCTGACTGTATAAATATTTCGCTAAATATATTCTTTTCTTAATTGAATAATTTGCAAAATATTTTTTCTGACTGAATAAATATTTCGATAAATATTCTTTTCTTAATTGAATAATTTGCAAAATATTTTTTCTGACTGAATAAATATTTCGCTAAATATATTCTTTTCTTAATTGAATATTTTGCCAAAATAAATATCAATATTTCAGAAAATAAACATTCGGGTTAAAATATAAAAATAAAAAATTACATTATAAGTAGAAATTTACAATTAAAATTCGATTTAATAAAAAAAAAATCCGCTAAGTTATAAAACGAAAATTTTTTCTAAATTTGGTAAATTTTGGTAGAAATTTGCTTTAACATTTTTTTCTCTCTCTCTCTCTCCTAATTGCTCCGCATTTAAAATTGAAAAATTTGTCAATTACCGTGTGGCCATTCGATTCCCTCTTTCATTTTTTTCTATTTATTTATTTATTTTGCGATGATTTTTGCCGATCGTTGTCCCCGTTGGCTCTGCAGGCTGAATTTAAAAATATCTATACTCAATATACGTCTTCTCTTCTCAAACAAAAAGAGTATAGTATATAAATTCAGATCACGGGAGATGAAAAAATTTTGCCTCCAAATATTGTCCCTGATGCGTCCCACACACACAAACTTTGAAAAGGTTTTACTCTTCCCGCCACAAATGTATAAAATGTATTATTTGTTCTCACAACAATTATTATAGATAATGGAAAATGAAAAAATTTAGTTGAATCTGGTTTGAATTAGAATTTTCCTTTCACACTTGTATCTTCGTCTCCCTGTTTTTTTTTTTCTCGCACTTGTCTTCAATTTCTTTCTTTTTCTCTTCTCATCCCTCTTGTTAGTTGAATTTAACTTACATAATCACAACTTATATTTATATATTGTCTCTTGGAGAGTCACAATGCGTAAATTGATGTCACAATTCTCTGCGTTACGATTTAATAATATGTAACGGGGATCTCATCCAATCAGAAGTGGACAATTCTTTTGATTGTGTGTCTCGTTCGATCACCTCGCATAGACACAATTTACCGGCCTTGAATTCTCTCTCGAGCTCTCAATCGAAAATTTTCGTTTATCACTTTTTCTTTTCCCTTTCAATTTAAATCTTTTCTTCGATTTGATTTTTTCCACTTGTGTTAAAAATAATTTTTGTTCTATTTATTTGCAAATTTTATTTTTACAGCAGTGATTTTGGATTATAGATCACTCTTCGTTGGATTTCGATCGATTTTTCAGAACATAAAATTATTCAATTGTTAAAATAGATTTTTTTTTTATTTAATTTTGGAGAAACTGTCTTTGGGTTTGTTAATGAATTTCACTGCTAGTTTCCTCCTTTGTTTCTGAATAAATCTTTGGTTCTTTCCCTCAGGAAATTTATTTCTTACTAATTCACTTCGGTTTGATTAATTTTTCCACTTTTTTATAATCAATTTTTTCTGCAGACAAAAATTCAACTTTTCTTAGTCTTTATAATACTTTATCGTCCTTTTTTGATACGAGTTTTTCTAAAACAATTTTTTTTTCGTCTTACAAGTAATTTTTCATTTTAGTAATTTATTTTTTAATTCAGCCCTTCACTCTTCTTGCTTAATTTTTCGTCCCAATTTTCAAAAACGTTTCAAGTTTTTACAATTACTGTTTGTAAACAATTTTTCTTTGATCGAAAAAAATTCTGATTCGTAAACACTTTTTTCTCCAAATTAATTGATTAAATAAATTCAATTGAAATTAAAATTCGATTTTTGTTCATCCTTCACAAGAGAGTTTTCTTCGTCTCATTTCTAAAATTTCGCCAACAGTTTTCGAGTAGAAAATTTTAAAGCCTGATATCAGCTGATCAAGACTAGATCATCAACTTTAAAAAAAATCGGAAAAATTCTTTGGTAACTCTCCGTCTCTCTTTTTGGCGAACACAATTTTTTGCTTCTCTCACAATTTTTGCTTTTTCCAGAGGAGGAAATCGACAAATAATCAAGGGAAGGATAACAAGGGAGGGAAAAAAGAGGATCCGTTATTCACGCACGCACTTTTACACTGGCCTGTTCAACTGAAAATTCTCTCTGAGCTTCTGAAGCTCGGTATAGAGAAGGCCAGAGGGAGAGAAAAAAAAAGAGAGAGAGAGAGAGACTTTGAGTGTCACACAGGCGCATACTCAACTTTTAAGCACTCAGACTCACATGCTCGGTGTGCTCTTTAGGTCGCACGCGCGTCATGTCGTAACTCCCATCCAAAACAGAATAAACATTAGAAAAATTCGCAACAAAAAATAAATTTTTTGTTGCCGAAAATTTACAATAAATTTCCCTCAGCGAATTTTAAGTTTGTTTTCATCGACTCTTGAAAATATTGTTGTAATTGAAGAACTAGTCTCTCGGCTCCTATACTTCGATCCAATGATGTTATCTCCGAATGATAATTGCTCCTCAAGAATTGATGCTGGCGCAATATCTGCATTGGCGTCGAGATATCAAGGTCAAATCGGAATTTTCATAGAGAGATAGATGCATCTGCATTAGAATAGAATAATACTCCTCCCGTGTTTTTTTCTTTCTGTCTTGTGATTTGAATAAAAAGCATTACTTCATCAAGTCGCAGTCAATGTTCACAGTCCCTTGAAAAGCATCAAATTTTATTAGTCAAACTTTCGCCAAAAATTTTACATGTATTAGCAATTATTTTTAATTTAGGAGAGAAAATTTATTCCCGAAAAAGGAAAATTTGTCGTTTGCTTTCAAACTAAAAAAAAAGTACACTAAAAAAGCAGCTATCGAAAAATTAAACTTGACGACCAAAAAAACTCGTCTTAGAAACTTCACAAAACTGACAAAAATTCTATTCTATATTTTATTTTCCTGGCTTTTTCCTAATTTTCATAAAAAAAAAATATTTACTTCTATCTTATCCTGCTAATAAATTGAATTCCTGCAACGAATTTTATTATTCGTGAAAGAATTTAAATATTTATAAAAATAATTTACTTCTTGGGAAGAATTTTATAAAAACTATTAAATAATTAATTTCTTTCGACTAGTTTTATACAAATTCTAATTTAAACAATTCAATTCCTGAGGAATTTTTATTATTCATGAAAAGAATTGAATTCGTAAGAAGATTTTTACAAAACAATTTTCAAATAATTGAATTCTGTTTGGAAAAATAATTAAATTTTACAAAAAATTCTATTAAAATTTTTGAGAATAATTGAATGTCTGTGTAGCATTTATTTTATTCAATTTTTTTTTAAATAATTGAATTCCTAAAAAGCATTTTATTATTTATGAAAATAATTGAATTCTTGCGAACGATTTTATTAGAATTTTTTTTAAATAATTGAATTTCCAAGAAAAAATTTATTACTTTTATAAATATTTCAATTCTTTTGATGAATATTGTTATTTATGAAAATAATTGAATTTTGCAAAGAATTTTATTAAAATGCCTCAAAATAATTGAATTTTCGGGAATAATTTTGTTATTTATCGACATAATTAAATTGTTTCGAACAATTTTATTACATTTTTTTTTAAATAATTGAATTCCTAAAAAGCATATTATTATTTATGAAAATAATTGAATTCTTCCGAACGATTTTATTAGAATTTTTTAAAATAATTGAATTTCCAAGAAAAAATTCATTACTTTTTAAAATAATTAAATTCTTGTGATAAATATTGTTATTTATGAAAATAATTGGATTTTTCAAAGAATTTTATTAAAATGCCGCAAAATAATTGAATTTTTGGAAATAATTTTGATAATTATCGTCATAATTGAATTCTTTCGAAGAATTATTTATGTACAAAATTGAATTCTGGGAAAGAATTTTATTGTATAAAATCTAAAAGAATAATTGAATTATTTCAAAAAAATTTGTTTAAAATTGTATTTAAAATAATTATTTTCTTTCGAACAATTTTATTAAAATATTTGAAAATAATTGAATTCCTGTGAAAAATTCTAATATTTTTGTAAATAATTTAATTTTTCCAAAGAATTTAAAAAATCATTTTTTTAAATAATTAATTTCTTCAAGGAATTGAAATTAAATTTTTAAGAATAATTACATTTTTTGAGCAAGTTGCAAATAATTTTATTAAAATTTTCAAAAATAATTGAATTCCTGAGAATTTTATTATTTATAAATATAATTGAATTATTGTGAAAAATTCTTATATTTTTGTAAATAATTGAATTCTTCTAAAGGATTTAAAAAAAAACTTTTTTAAATTTAAATTTAAAAATTGTTTTTAATTTAATATTTTTAAATAATTAAATAATAGAATTGTTTCGAAGGATTTATTAAAATTTTCAAATATAATTGAATTCTTGAGAAGAATTTTATTATTTATGTAAATAATTGAATTATTACGAAAATTTTCATTAAAATGTTTAAAAAGAATTGAATTTCCGTGACAAATTTTGTTATTTTTGAAAATAATTGAATTCTTTATAAGAATTTTATAAACATTGTTTTAAATAATTAATTTTTTCGAAATATAATAAATATTATGAAAATTTTATTTTAAATAATTTGAATTCTTGTGTAAAACTTTATATGTTAAAATAATTTAATTTTTCGATTAATTAATTTAAAATAGTATTAAAAATAATTGAAATTCTTAGATAAGTTTTATTATTTATGAAAATAATTGAATTCTTGCTTAGAATTTTATCAAAAAATTTCTTTAAAAAATTGAATTTCCATGAAAAATGTTTTTATTAGTGAAAGTATTTTGTTAAATAATATTTTTTTGCAATTCTTTTGAAAATGCTATTCTAAATTAATTGAATTCCTGTGGAAATTTTATTATTTATGAAATTAATTAAATGTTGGATGATTTTTATCAATTTTTTTATGAATAATGAATTTTTATGAAATAATGAATTCTTTTGCGAAATTTTATGAAAATACTAGATATTGAAAATAATTGAATTTCGAATATTTTTTAATTCTTTTGAAATATTCTTTTCTCTTTGCATTATAAATTCTAATTAGTCTTAAAAGTGAAATTTCAAAAAATAAATACTAAATTATTTATTTTTTGTCATTTTTATTTTTTTTTTTTGTATATAATTTGAATGCAAAGCTTAAAAATTAGAAATTAATTCCAAAAGAAGAAACGAAAATTTGAAAAAGAAAAAGTAGAAAATAAATTTTTCATGAAATATGATTCTTTCCAGATGAGTGAGAATTTTTGGTGTATATGTGAGAAAAAGTCTCAGCGGGAGGGGTTGAAAAAGGAAAGCGAAAAAGAGCAGGTTTTTCTCGAAAAACTAAGGGTTTCGAGTTCCTTAAATAGACTGGCCTGCCTGAACTCACCCTCTTAGGATTCTATTTTTTCCCTCTAACAATATATATACATATGAATGTAGAATATAATCACCACGTGGCCGAACATTAATAGAACATAATTTTCAAGTGTCGAGTTCTCTCCGTTACGTGTGCTGACAAAATAATGCTTACTTAGCAAATATTCAAATTTTCACAACATCACAAATTCTTCATTATTCTCAATAGTAAAAACTGAAAACTCCGCACTCGACCATATTTTATTTGATCGAAAATAGCCTCTACTAAAAACAATCAAAAAAAAACATTATTAATAAATATTAATTAAAAAAAAAATGTCATAAAAATATTTACTAAGAAATAATATCGTAAAAATATTTTTGTTTTTTAAGAGAGAGAGAATTATTTTATTAACAAAAAAAAAAAATTTTTGAATAGAAATTTCTATTTATTTTTAATAATAATGTTTATTGGAAAAACGATTAAATATTATTTATTAACTGTATCACGATTTTTAATAATTCGTGTCATAAAACGTACAAGGGGGAAAGAATGTCAATATTCAAGTTTGATAATTTAACAATAGGGTAAAAAAACAATAAACTGTCATGTGTCCTAATCAACCGAATTATAATCAGTCTGAAGTAAATATCGATCAAAAAATCTAAATTTTATTTTTTTTAACATTTTAATAAATTTATTTTATTACTAAAACAAAATATTTTCGAATAATAAAAACAATAGTAACAATAATTGTTGTCAATGATAATAATCTGAAGTAAATAATTTTCGTAAATCTCGAATAAAAAAAATTAAATCTATAATTAATTGTTGCAAATAAATTAATTAATTGCAAATTAATCTGAATTTTTGGAAATTTTGAATAAAAATAATAAATCTATAATTGTTCCTAATAATAATCTGAATTAATTTTCGTAAATATCGAAATTAAATCCGTAAAAAATATTGAATACTGAATTTTTTTAATAAAAGAAAATTTTATTTTTCAAAAAATAAAATTTAATAGTGTTATTTTATTTGGCGCCTGATGGAATTTAATAATATACAAAAAAATATTTGTATTTTAGTGTTATTTTTTCTAAACTAAAAATAATTATTTTCGTTTTGATTTCTTTTTTTATAATAAAATACACAGATGTGAATGACTATTCGATCGGTCAATTCACGTGACAAAATAATATTCACAAAGATTCCGCGTTTTCCTTGACGTAACTCTTTGAATAGTTGCCAATGTTTATGCGCGATGTGTTAATGAAAAGACATTTTCTATTTCAACGCTTCCTCGCATGACGAGTAAACAAAAGTGTAGTAAACACACCTACCCATTCGTTTATAATATAATAAAAAAAATTTCTTTTTTTATTCTCTATTATTTAGTTCAGATTTAAATCCATAGTTAAAATATTTTTGGAAAAATGTCGAAATTTTTCAATTTTTTGAAAAAATTGGAAATTTTTGGTTAATTAATTATTTATTTATTTAGGTAAAAGCAAAAAGAAAAAAAATTAAGAGTTTATAGAAAAAGAGAAGGGGGGAATGAACGAAGAGGTTTTTTTATTTATTGACCCCGGCGGAAATATTTTTATTATGTTAATATTTTAGAACGTCAAGATTTTCGAACTTTGATCCCCTTTGAGATAAATATCGTTTATAACCAATGATAATATTATCTTAGTCCTCTTAAACACTCTTAATACTCTCTTTAAAATTTAAACACAAATTTATTGACTGATAAAAGTAGCAACATTATTTTAAAACTGCAAACATTATTCAAAGAACAGAAATTTTTATTAACGGAAGAAAGAATTCTTTCTAATATTTTTCCAACTTTTTAAGTTTTATTTTTTCACTTTTAAAATTTACAGGAAAAAATTTCTCATTTGCTTCTAAATTATTTATTTACATTCATTTATTATTATTAATTTATGGAGAGGAATTCTAGTTTTATTTTTCATTTATTTTTAATTTATAGGAAAAAATAGAAATTTATTTGCTTCTAATTTATTACGATTAATTTTTTATTATCAATTTATTCTTAGTAATTAACTACCGATTTATTATAATTTATCAAGTAGAAAAAAATGTATTTATTTTCAAGTTCCAAAAGAAATTTTTTAAATATTATTTATTTTTAAATATTTATTTTTTAATTATGAATTTTATTTATCAAGTTTTTAATTAAAAAAAAGTTATTTATTTCTAAAGTTCCAAAAGAATTTTTTTTTGAAAATCGAAAAAAAGTAAGAAAATTATTTAGGGCAGATTTTAAAAATTTAAGACTAAATTTAAATTTACCGAGAGGTTTTAAAAAGAAAAGAGACAATTCCGTTCCAATTTGATAAAGTTCAGAGGTACCGAGGCCAGAAATAAAACATAACACCTCTAAGATGTAATGAATCTTAAATTAGTTTAATTATCAGGAAAGCAATATTCTTTTCTAATTAGCCATCGAGTTAGAATTTTTCTATTACCTAATCTCTGTCTTCTAACGAGAGCGATTACATTGTTTAAAACTTGATAAATTATCTCAAGTGAACAAAAAAAAAAAAAATAAATAAAAACTATATTTGCTATCTTGAGATAATACTATTTTTTTCCTATTCTATTTTTACGAATTTGATTTCTTTTTTAGAAACAAAAAAAAAAGAAGAATATCGAGGTAAATTGTGGTTAGAAGAAATAAATTACTATAAAACATGCGAGGAAATAAAATCTTTTTTTAATATATAGTGTTACTTAAAAAAAAGGCGCAGGTATATTACGATCGGATTTAAAACTTGTAAGATAAACTGAGTGTCATTGTTCTTGTGTTAGAAGATACAATGTTGTTCTCGTTTCACGACAGAAAAAAACAGGAATTACACTGCGAAACACGAGAAGAATTGTCTCATCAGAAAAAACTGGTTGAAAATGACAAAAAAAAAACATTATTTACACATCAGGAACATAATCAATACACTCGAGTCCTACTTTCTTTAATTCTCAAAACAATTCTTCAAAATTGACCAAAAAGATTTTTTTCTCCTCTCATTTTGACTATTTTCAAATTACTATCGAAAAGAATTTTTTTTATTCTTTTTTATTATTAAATTTTTGCCATTACTGTTTTTATTATTTCTATTTTTATTATTACTGTTTTTAATATTATTATTTTTATTTTTATTATTATTATTATTTTTACTGTTATTGAAGTTTGCGAATTTGGAAAATCAAGGTCCCGTCGTAGGAATTTTGCGATGTGGAACACTTTCCTTTTTGTTTCCGCTTTCGTTTTCGGTATCAACTTCGATCGACGCGGGTTTCCGCTGGGCAAAAATAAGTGGGGCTGAGGGAGAGGTCTCTATCGATCAGAGTGAACTTCAACAACGTCACGAGGTCACGGTTTCGTCTATTCACGCGTGCGCGTCTATAAATTTTAATAAAACCAAAAAAAAAAAGTGTATATCCCAAAGTTGAGGGTGAAATTATAATTTAAAAGTAGACGGAAAAATGAAGAATGAAAAAAAAAATTTATATCTACGCTCCAAGAAAAATTTGATAAACGAACATTGTTCTTTTTATACTAAAAACTTAAATTTCAAGAATATAAAAAAAAATTAACGAATAAAGATAAATTTAAAAAAATTAAACAAAATAATTAATTACCTAATTAATAAAATAAATGAAATTTAATATTTTTTCTTTAGTTAAATATCTTTTTTTCCTTTTCTTTCTTTAAATTTCTGTTTTATATTTACTGAACAGCCATTTACTTTTTTAATTCCTTAATTATTGAAAAAAAAAATATTTTTGTTTTTTTCCCTTTGTATAGAAATTTTTACGATTTTTTTACTTTATTTATTTTTAAATATTTTTTTGTTTCATCTGTAAATTATTGTCTGCAAATTTAATTCAATATTAAATTAATGTCACGGATTTTTGCATCAGAATTGGGAAATAAAAAATGTGAGAGAGAAAAAGGGTGGAAAAAAGTCTACTTACCTAACAATGTAGTTGACACAGACGACAGACAGTGGCTTGTGTTGCTTTAAACAATAAATAAGAGTTGCTTGAGTTATCACCCATGCGTATCCTCCTTTTTTCCCCAAAAATCTGTAGGCCATCGTTTCACATTGTCCTTTGCTGAATACTAAAAATAGAAAATTCCTTTCAAAACATATTTTTCATCGGTAAACAAAAATGTCGACGAAACATTTTTTTTTAGAGATTAGTATAGAAATTTAAAAAGGAAATTATAAATGGAAAAATAAAAAAATATTGACAATAATAATAAAAACAAAAACTAAAAAAACAAAATAAAAAACAAAAATATAAGAATAATAAGAAAAGAAGATGAAGAGGAAGAAGAAGAAGAAGAAAAGAAGAATAATAATAAAAATAACAGTAACAATATTAATAATAAATAAGACGATCAATTTAATTAAAAAACTTTAGAAAAACTGACAAATTTGTACCGAAATTTATTATTATTAATAAGAATTATTTATTTTTATTAATAAAAATAACAGTAACAATAATAATAATAATTATAAAGTTTAAGATGTAAGCAAAATATCAGTTATCATAAGTAAAAATATATTATATATAAAAATATTACATAAACAATAATGAGTAATAGTAAAAAAATATAGGATCCTAAAGTTCTGAACGTTCAAATGAACGAAATTTATTTATTTCTTCTACAAATTAAATTTTTATTGCAATTATTTTGCGTCACTATCCAAAAAATTAATAACTGAGTTTCTAACCGTAAATATTTCAGTTTTTAAATTTTTTGTGATTAGTAATTTATAAAAATATCTTCAATAAAAAATATTTTGTTCATTTGAACGTTCAAAACTTGGGGATCATAAAAATATTCATCTCAATAACACTAGTAATATTTATTAATAAACATATTATTTTATTTAATATAATTCAACAAAGATAAGAAATAGCAATTTGTTTTTTAACGAGCGCGCTATTATTTTTTAAATTAATTCAAAATTGTTTAAATACAATTCAGATAAATGATTAGAAGTAACCGTTTATCGATAATATTTACTAAAATTTATCCTCCTCTTCTTCTATCCGATTCTTATGTAATTAACAATTTTTCAATATTCTGTAAAACATTTTCTTTTCATAAATTTTTTTCTTTTTACAAGCGCAATCGAAAAACATTTCTGTTAAATATCATTTTATATAAGCACAATGACTATTTTTTTCTCTTGTTGAATAATAAATTTCAATACTTAGTGAAAATAATAAAATTTGAATATTAGAAAATGAAAGAAAATAGAAAATTAACATAAATTATTATTATTGAAAAGAATATATATAAGCAAAAAAAAATTAACATAGTAAATAGTCTAAAAAATAAAGGGGGAAAAATCCATAATTAGTAAATTTTGCATAGTTTTCGAATTGAAAATTCGTAATTAGTGAATTTTGAATTGGAAATTTTCGTAGTTTTCGAATTGAAAATTCGTAATTAGTAAATTTTCGTAGTTTTCGAATTGAAAATTCGTAATTAGTAAATTTTCGTAGTTTTCGAATTAAAAATTCGTAATTAGTCAATTTTCGTAGTTTTCGAATTGAAAATTCGTAATTAGTAAATTTTCGTAGTTTTCGAATTAAAAATTCGTAATTAGTAAATTTTCGTAGTTTTCGAATTGAAAATTCGTAATTAGTAAATTTTCGTAGGTGTCGAATTGAAAATTCGTAATTAGTAAATTTTCGTAGTTTTCGAATTGAAAATTCGTAATTAGTAAATTTTCGTAGTTTTCGAATTGAAAATTCGTAATTAGTAAATTTTGAATTTGAAATTTTCGCAGTTTTTGAATTGAAAATTCGTAATTAGCAAATTTTTGTAGCTTTCGAATAGAAAATTCGTAATTAGTAAATTTTAAATTGGAAATTTTCGCAGTTTTCGAATTGAAAATTCGTAATTAGTAAATTTTCGTAGTTTTCGAATTGAAAATTCGTAATTAGTAAATTTTGAATTAGAAATTCCCAATTATAGTAAATTTCGAATTGGAAATTCGTAATTAGTAAATTTTGAATTAGAAATTCACAATTATAGTAAATTTCGAATTGGAAATTCGTAATTATTAATTTTCTCTCGTAAAATATTAATATTCTTTATCGATTCTATGCAAAAAAAAGAAATAAAAAAGAATAATTTGATTAAATAAATTAATATACTTTGAAATAAATTTATATTTTTCAATTATGAGCCTAATTTTCAATTAAAAAAAAAAATTAAAATAAAAGAGTATTTTTAATACCTAATATTAGGTAATATTAGGCAAAACGAATATTATTAATATTTGAATATTAAATTAAAAAATTGCTTACAAGATTTAAAAGATTTATTAAGAGACCCATTGTCCTGAGCGTGATAAAAATCAAAAGCAGACTGTCCAATTAATTCACTACTTTCCCAGCCCAAATACTCGGCCAATCTGTAAAGAAAAAAAAGCAAAATTTGAAAATTTATTTACATTTCGTTACAATAATTATTGTATTAATTTAATTGCTAATAATATGAAACTAGATGCAAAAAAATTGGATTAAAAAATTAGATCAGATTTTTATTTTCTATTATTTCTTATCATTATCTTTTACATCTTTTCTTATCTGATATTATTGTTAAACTCACTTTTCATCGGCATAGGTAAATTTCATATTGAGATTATGCTTTGAGAGAAATGTTTGCCGACCCAATGGCACTTCAATATTACTTGGATGTGGTACAGGACATCCCACCACGACAAGTGAGGACATTAATTCATTTTCAGTTTCCTCCTCGCCACCGCTCGCCTCATTAGAACTTCCATTTTCACTTTGAGCTGATTTTTGAATTTGTGGAGTCGAAACTATTTGCCCCGTGCAATGAATAACCTGAAATTGTCAATTATTTTATAAAGTGAGAATTGTTTGAATTCTTTTTAGTTTACATTTTTTTAAAAATGTTCTATTGTTGCTATTATTATTGAGTAAATATTTATTACTAATGGATTAATTATTAATTAATTACTATTAATATAATATTATTTACTTATGATTTTCAATCTAGAAATTTTTTTTTTGTGATTTTTTTTTAGTAATTAATTAGTAGTAAATTAATATTACAGTTATTATTTATTTAAATTACGATTTTCAAGATAGAAATTCTGTTTTTTGTGATTTATTTTTTGACTAGTAATAATTTATTAACTTATTTAGAAAATATAATATTTTGTGATTCCTTAAATGAGAAGGACAATAAAGTCATTTTTTTTTCTTCGGGAAAATGATAATAATTAATAATTAATAATTTTTCCAATTGTTGGATTGAATTCCTTTATCTTTGTTGAGAATATTTAGAGCATCATCATCATCTCTATATTTACCTTGTACGATGCACTCTTCAAATTAACTTTTCTTCCTTTGTTAGTGAGTGTGCATTTCAATCGTAAAAAGAAATTGCAAGACTGTTTCCCCGCCTCGTCGAATTTCGTCGATAAACTCTCTCTTAATTCATCGTGATCGCAAGGATGACTGTATTCGTAGACACTCTGTCCCATCATGTCCATCTGAATAATAAATTTTTACAAAATTAGAATAATAATTCCATTTTTTTCCTCTCTTTCTCAACTTTATCATTTCATTCCAAAATTATTTTGAATATCCAAAGAAAAAATACTATCTAAAATTTTATTTTAATAGAAATTGTTGAAAATATTTTCCAAGAAAAGTTTTATTGACATTTTTTACTGAATTTAGAAAAATTTAAATTAATTGAAATTGATTTTGAATTTTATTGAAAAAATTTTATTCGTAACCGTATTTTTTTTTATTAAGCAGAGAAAAAGTCAGTTTCACGGTTTCGAAAAAATTCTAAAATTAGAGCGCCATTTCGAATGAATTTTAAAAAGTAAATTCTCCGAGCTTAAAAAAGAAGATTTCAAAATCTTAAATCTATATTGAAACTTACAAGGCTCTCTCTTTCAATCGAAAAAACTCCGGCAAATTTTAATTTTAGAAAAAAGTATTAACTTTTTCGTAAAATTAAAATTTGCCGCAGTTTCTTCAGAAGTAAAAAGGGTAAATTTTAAAGAAAGTAATTTTCTTCAGAAATTAAAGAATTTTCATTAAAATTTAAATTAAAATTTACAATTTGGTGAATTTTTTCAAGTTAAAATTTTCGTATTTAATTGAATTAAAATTTTAGTAAAAATTTATTTTATTGAAAACAAAATTTACTTTTGAGAAATGGAACAAACCTGTGATATGCCCAGATAATCGCTGACATTTTCGGAAAGATAAACCATGTCACCATTGTTGGATAAAACCAACATAAATCCATCCAGAGCTTTAAGGAAATTTTCATCGAAATCAGATGGAGCTTCTGGTTTTGACAAAGGAGCAGGAACTGTAATAACAAAAATTGTTATACTTTTTTTGTAAATTATTATCATTTTCTATTCTTTTTGAATTTAGAAAACAATTTCTTTTCTTTCATTTACTGTTTTATTAATTTTTCTTTCTTTATTGATATTTTTAGTTAAATTCGAAAAAATTCGAAAAACTAGTGTTTTTCAAAAATATTTACACTTTTTGCTTTTCTTTTATAATTAAATATTTGAAATAACAGATATAAAACTTTATTCACGACATCTTCGACCTCCAAACATTTTTAAGACACGTGCATCTGTTTTTAACGTTGACACAAATTCGAATTTTTCGAAAAGAATGTTTTTGTATTGTCAATTTTTCAATTCAAGCGGATAAATAAATAATTTTCAATTTTTAATCAATTTAATTGTATTACAATTAGGAATTAATTTATTATTTAATTATTTTATTTATTTACTTATTTACGAATATTTTTAAAATTTTCAATTATATTGAAAGAAAAGAATTGACGAAAATATTTGAGAGAAAAATTTGTATAGGTATTTAATTTTTATTTGCCTTCTTTAAATTTGACGATGAAAAAAAAACAATATGTAAATGAATTTCTCACCAGAATCGACTAAAGCTCGAACTTTCAAGTAAGCAATTGCCAATCTCATGACACTTGCTTTATCTAAATGGGCAGCTTGCTCAGTTGTCATTGGCAGTACTCCTGCCAAATCTGTGAAAATGTCCGTCTCTCGACTCCTTCGACATCTTGCAGCATCCCTCGATTTTTCCTTTCTCTTCTCATTGCTCCTACAAAAAAATTAATAGTTAAAAATATTTATTTAAAATAATATTTAAAAATAGTTCAAAAATACCAACTATAATTAATAAATTATTTATTTATTTATTAACAATATATACTTAGAAATACTATTATTTTCCAATTTAAAATAAAAATAAAACACTTTTCTAAACTTCATATTTTTCATTTTTCTTTTCATTTCTCATTATTTTTCTCCTTTAATAAAAAAAAAATTGGAAATATTAATGCAGTGGAAACTTTCATTTTTTTCGTCTTTTTTTTATTGGCTCTAGAATGGCAACACTATTAATCAAGATTATAGATAAAAGGATCACACCCAAAAAAAAACTCCAACCATTAAATTTAAATGTTACATTCGAGACAAATATTTCTCGCATTTTTTTTTCATTAAAAAATACTGTAAATTTCTTAAAAAAAAAATTTACCACCATTTTATTAGCATATTGTCATAAAATCGTGAATTAAAATTTTTATTCAAAATCATCCATGTCTAGAGGGGGAAAAAAATCCTAAAATTAATTTTCTTGAAGATTATTTTCTTATTTAATTATTCTATGGAAAAAAAAGAATATTGAAAGCATTAAAAAAAATGAAAGCATCGACCCGAAAAATGTTATCTGTAAGTGTCTAATATTTGTCAAATTATCAGAAACGTGACATAGACGAAACCTGATAAGCCCATGTGAATAAATAGTTTGATTAAGGTGAATTGCTTAAAAATTACTTTTCACTATTTAATGTACATAGAAAAAATTGTCGAAAATTTGTATTTTATATTTATAGAAAAATATTACAGAAAATATTAACAAAACTGTTAATAAATTTTATTTAATTTTTTTTTTATTATTTAATTTTATTATTATTTATTATTATTAAGGAAAAATAATTTATTTTGCAAATTTTCATTGTTATGAAAATAATAGGTAATAAAATTAATACAAAATATTTAATTTAAAATTAAAATACAATAAGAAAAAAAAAAATTTAATTTTTTTCCAAAATGTAAAGAAAAAAATTTACTAACAAAAAAATTTTTTAGAGGGGAAATACAATAAAATATAAAAATAAAAATAAAAAAATAAAAAATAGAACAAAATTTTTTTTGGAGGAATTCAAATAAAATGAAAAAAAAAAATTTAGCACATTTTTGTTCAATTCGGATATAAAAATATTTTTTTTCAAAAAAATTTCCATTTTAACGTACAAATAATCCTCGAAATCACTCTCGGAATTGAATATTGTGTTGGAATTTCCTCTATAACAATTAATGCTGTAGGGATTGTAAGAATAAAAATTCTCGCCACATGGCAAAATTGTCGACGATGAATTCGAATAATATGTGGAATTAAATAATGGACAATCTGTAACTGTACAAGTGAGCCACTTTTCCTCACTGCAAAATCCCCTTTGTCGATAATTATTTTCATTTTCGTAAATTAAATTTTCATTGTTGTAATTATTATTTTCTTTTGGTGGCGCAGCACGAAATTCCTGACCAAAAACACAAAGACGATCTAAATCTTCAACGTCAACTGGTCCATCACACACTGGCAAATCGAAACAATAACGATTTTCCATTTCTTGAGGAAAAACCAACAAAAAAAAAATATATTTTCTTTTCACTCCCCCAACGTTAATTTAAATAAATTATTCATTTGTATTTTGGAGAGTTCGTAATTTTTCTCTCGAGCACTAAACAAAATTTACACTACCGACACGAAATATTTTCTAGAGAAAAAAAAAAATTTTAAGCCAATTTTTTTATTTATTAAATTTTCTATTTATTAATTTAAACATTCTTGATAATTTTTCTCTTGAGCACAAAAAATTTACTCAATTGGCGAAATCTTTTCTAGACTAAAAAATTTTTAAAGCAAAGTTAATAAATTTTTTATTTATTAATTTAATCATTCGTATTTTCGAAAGTTGATAATTTTTTTCTCGAGCACAAAAAATTTACACTACTGAAAACAAGAAAACAAAAATTTCTAGAGAAAATTTTTTTAAATTGAAACTTTTGTGTTGAAAATAATTGAAACTTGTTGAAAAATAAAATTATTATTAAAGAAATTAGAAGATAAATAAATAAAAAGAAAAAAATTAAACAAAATTATTTAAAAGAAAAATTAAAAAAGTTAAAATTAAAATTGAAAAAGTCAAAATTAAAAAAGAAATGAATTAAACAAAATATTGAGGCTTTTTTTCTCTTCTCAGTGAAATAAAAGATTTGGAGCAAAGTAGATATGACCCAGATTATCGTTAATATAGAAAATGAAAGTTAATTATTTTACGAAACAAGAATGTAGATTTGCCAATCAACCTTGTCGCTAAATTTGATACAAACTTTTTTTTTTAAATCAGAATTTTTTCGTGTTTTTTCTTTTGATTTTTTTTCTAGACTTTTAACAAGATTTTTTTTATTTTCTGATTGATAATTTACATTTTAAGAAATTTTTTCGTTTCCAAATAATCTACACAAAAAAATGAGTTTTCAATTAAAAAATAAATAGAGAATTTGTGTTTTTTCTTTGGTATCATTAAAATATTAAATGTTGACTAAAGAAAAAAAAAACTACTTAAAAAACAATTTCATAAAAAAATCGAAAATGTTACACATAAAATATTTAAGAATAAAAAATATGTAAATAAAATAATAAATAATAAATATTAAATAATAGATAAAATTATAAATTAATAATTATATTATAAATTATAATCATAAATAATAATAAATAAAATTATTTTAATTTCTTTGTTTAATTAGTTTTTTTCCGAATTTACTATTTACTTATTGTTATTATTATTAACAGGACTTGTCCCGTCAACAAATAAATAAATAAAAAATTATTATTATTAATATTAATTATTCTTCAGTTTTTGAATATTCAAACTATTTATTATTTTTATTTCCTTTAAAAAAACAACAACAAATGAGTAAAAAAAAACAAGTTTCAAGACCGGTTTCTTTAAGAGGAATCTTATCACGAGCAACGAACTTGCGATCACGATTTGAACTTCCGGTTCGTTTTCGGGCTTAAAAAGAATATTCGCGAGTCCACCTCTGATATTAAAAGTCCGAGGTTTAATTAAAGACTAAATCCAAAAATTTCTAGATTTCTTCAATCAAAACTTGCTTCTCGGTTTTAGATTGTTATCAATGTGATAATAGGAGTCAATCGTCTTTGTTATCAATAAACTGTCTGTACTTTCATCCATTTTGAGATTTTCATTTGTCATTATAATATATAATGAATATAAATTTTGTTTTTCGTAAAAAAAAAAGAATAATTATTATAATTAAATTATCTTGAAAATAATTTAAAACCGGAATAAAAATTTTTTAAATTAAAAAACTATTGTTTTTTTTAATTATAATTCAATGTATTTAATAATTTATTAATAATTTTTTTTTAAATCTGTTTAAAAGCCTCGTAAAATTAATTTGATAAAATATTTACAAACGGACGTAAAATTACTTGAAGAATAATTAATAATTATTTAAAAAACAATAATAATATATTATTTTTATTTTATTATTTATTTATTTTATTAATTATTAATTTTAATGTAATAATTATTAATTACTATTTTATTTATTGAAAGAAAAAATTATAATAGGAACAAGAAATCAATAAAATTCTTGGGCAATATTAAACGGAAGAGAAAAATAAAATTAATGACACCAAAAGTTTGTTAATATTTTTAAATAGAAATGATAATTGAAAAAAGAAAACTTTGAGAGATATTTTTAGAAGATATTCACTCGTATAATAAAAATAAATAAGATAAACAATCAAATAATAATGAATGTAAGATAAAAAAAACAAAATTCTCCAAATTGACAAACAATAGACACAGTAAAGTATTGTTTTTGTTCTTGATGAATTTTAATCGAAAGGAATTGCATTTATGAATTGTGTGGCGTATATTATATAGCTATATAGCGCACAATGAAATACTAAACGACTCATTAAAAAAAAAGTACTCATTGTTGATTATTTATCAGTGACGACAAATTGTCATGTCTTACTTATTTCAGAATCAAAACTTTATTATTTTTCAAATTATTCATTCAAAATATTAAATAGAATTTCCCAAAAAAATAAATAATTTTATTTATCGGAATAAATAATTTTATGTACTTTTTAATAAATAAACAAAAAAAAATTTCAAATTATTCAATCAAATATAAATAGAATCTGAAAAAATCGGACCAAATAATTTTATATTCTTTTAAGTAGGGTAAATAAATAAAAAAAAATTTTTTGTAATAAAAAAAAACACTGTCCGTTAATGTATAAAATAAATAAATAAGAAAATGGGAATTAAATGAAATTTTAAAGTTAATAAAATTTAATATTAAAATATTAAAATTAATTTAATTAATTTAATTAATTAAAGTTAAATTAAATTTAATTTAATTAATTTCTTTTTTGAATTTAATTTTAACTAAATTTTAATTTTATTTAATTTCCAATTAATTTTCAATAAATAATTGGAAAATTTATTAATTTTGTTATTTATAATTTAAAGAATAATAAATTTTTCTCAATTAAAATAATTTCAGATACAAACTCAATAAAATTTGTATAAATAAACAAATTTTTATAAATTCTTATTTAAAATTAAAATAACAATAAAATAGATCATTTCTTTTTTGAATTTAATTTTAATTAAATTTTAATTTTAATTTTAATTTTAATTTCTATTTATAGAACGGAAAAAAAATTTTTTTTGCCTAATGTAAAGAATCAATTAGAATTTCTATCAAAAACTATAAAAGCACATTGATAAAAGTCTATAAAAATTTCCCGATGAAATAATCACTTAAGTGAAATTAATGATCGTTTTATTTTTAACGAATTACTTAATATCGCATACGAGGTGAATAAACTTTTAATAAAAAAAAAGAGTCAAATAGTAAATTGAAAATTATTCTACTTCTAATTCTATTTTTATTTTACAGAAAATTTTCCATTTTTTAAGAAATTACAAATTACAATTTACAATTTACAAATTTGTAAATTTTGTCCATTTGGTAAAATTCGAAAAAAGGAAAAAAATTGTTGTTTTTTCTAAATTGCGTCATTTTTTTTCCAAACAAAGAAAAAAACGAACCGCTTTTTTTTTAATTCAAGGACAGTATAGGATAGTTTGTATGTAACTGAAACTATTGAGAATATGCGGCAATGAATTTAATTATGTAAATAGATTCTAAGAGACAGATTAACTAATAAGCAGGTGAAAAATGATTTATAAACTTGTGAGTGAGGAATTTTAAAAAATCCAAGTAATAAATTTCTTTTAATTGAGAAAGAAGGGATAGTCACTGATTCTTGATTAATTAAAAAATTCTTTTTTCTTTTTTTTTAATTCATCGAAAGTTTAGTCACTTTTTGCTAGTTTTTTTTTTTTTTTTGATAATAATTCATCGAAACAAATGCTCACTTTTTGAAATTTGTATCCATTTGCACTTAATTCGCAATGTTTGCAAATTTTCAAATGTTTTTCTTTTCTTTTCTTTTCAATTACAAAGAAAATTGAGATTCTTCGATTATGGAGACTTGTTGTAATGTGAATTAAATCTCGTTCTGTGGGGATCAGTTTGAGGTGAAGGATTCAACTTTACACGGGGAGAGAGATGTTTTGACGTCATTATACAGACTGTTTACTGATTTGTGGCACGCGTGGAACACAGACGAGACGACGATTATGACCAGGAGAAGTCTATAACAAATACACAATATTTATGAAGAGAAGAGTTTTCTTGATATAATTTTTTTTTTTTAAATCTCTGAGAGGGAGAGAGAGAGAGAAAGAGCCACTGACAGATAATCGGGTCGATTTTTTATTGCAACAAATTCTTCCATCAGTCACATCCTTTTTATTTGACCCGATTTTTTTTTCTCCATCTCCTTCTCTCTTGCGGGAGCTGTTATAAATTAAAAAATTGTTTTGCACTTTAGAGAAGAGAAGCTCATTCGGCCCTCGCTTTATTAATTTTGATTTAGGTGCAAAGTTTATGAGGTAATTTTTTATTTTTAGCTTCTGTAAAATTTGATTTTGTGTCAATTTTCCAAAATATTCCATTTCTATTCGAGTTTTGTTTATGGGAATTTTCCACTTCTATGAATTTCTATTTTTACTGGATGTACAAAGTTCGAAATATATTTTCGAAAATTGGTCAATAGAATTTTTCAAAATATCCAATTATCATTCGAGTGAGTTTTCCACTTCTATTTTTATTAATTGTCCAAATTTCCGAATTTGCGAAGCTATTTCCAAAATTTTGGTTTCCACTTGTTGAAAAATTTCTGTCGAATCCGAATTTTTTTTTCTCGATTTCATTCGACTTTAGTTTTGTTTATTTTAAATTTTCCACTTCTCAAAAATTTCCATTTTTCCTGGTTGTTCAAATTTCCACTTATTTCGAATTTGCGAAAATATTTCCAAAATTTCGATTCTCACTTGTTGAAAAATTTCCAAATTCCTTTTTGTTTAAATCTCCAATTTTTATCGAATTCTATTCACATTTTCTTCGAATTTCCACCAATTGACCTGAAATTCTCCGAATTTTTATCGTCTTCACTGAAACTAAATTAATTTCCAATCGGTTAATCAATATAATATCGATATTAAAATACAAAAACAAAAAAAATTAATTAGTAAATAAGAATAAACAGTTTTTCAACAAAACGAAATTGTTGAGTGTTTTTTGAAAAATATTTTATGTCAAAAAAAAAGGATTTAATTTATAAGAGGAAGTTTAACGTATGTTAAAGAGCTTCTTCTGATGTTATTTATGTAAATTTTATGGAATAGGAGTAAAGGCAAAAAAAGAACAGGAAACTGTGGAAAAATATTGTAAACAAAAAATAAGAAGAATAGAACAACTTTTTATGAGTAAAAAATAATTTTCAATTTTACAAAAAAAATATAAAATTTAATATTGATCCAAGAGACAAAATAAGAAAATTTATTTACTTATTTACCAAAAGTTGAAAAAAGTTTTTTTGAACATCATAAAATTTTGGTAGGAATGAGATTTTTATTTTGAGATATTCAATGAAGGGATTCTCGTTTTTCCTGCTCTGCTCCCTCTGTGTACTTGTTTTAATAATTTTTTTTTATAACTCGAGTCATCGCCCTTGTGAGTCGAGGTTGTACAATATTTTCTCTTTTACAAAGAACAAAAAAAATTTTTTTCCTTTTTATTATATTTGAAAATTTAAAAGAAAAACGTTAAGTAAAGTTTAATTGAGTATAATTTTATGATTAAAATTTTGTCTTAATCGCTTAAGATATGAAAACGAAAAAAAATAAGATAAAGAAAATACTCTTTAATGAAAAAAAAACTGTTAATAATATAATACAATTTGTAACAAAAAATTTAATTTGTTCGTGAAAACAAAAAAATTACAGCAAAAAAAAAAAGGGTTTCCTTTCTCTGCAAAATAAAAGAGAAAGATAACACTTATCTCATTGTTACAATTTACCGGAAAGAAAATAAAAATAGAAAAGTCCTTCTCGAAAAAAAAGAAAACTACAACTAAAAAAACAAAAATGACAAACAAAATAATTCGCAAACAATTTTTTATAACCCATAGTAATTGCATTAGTATTGAGATGGAAAATATCGTAAAGATAATAGAAATAAAAAAAAATTCTTTTATACATGTGATGATATTGTGAAAATTGTTGCCTTCTTAGATAACTCATTTTTTTATTTGCTAAAACTTTGGTTCCTATCGTGATTAAAGTGCTCTGTACACTTATTTACTTATTATGTAATATTTTTGTTTTTCAAGAAACATTTATTAGTTTAATAGTAAAAAAAATTATAGTAAATAGAAATTTTTATTATTTAAAAAAAAAAAATTATTTAGTATAATAACAAAAAAATTATTTAGTGTAATAGCAAAAAAAAAATATTTCTTGTAATATCAAAAAAATTATTTAATGTAATAACAAAAAAATTATTTTAGTATTTTTTATTTAATTATTAATTTACTTTTTTTTATTTTATTATTTTTATATTTTATTTATACTTTATTATTTTATTGTATTATTATTGTATTTAATTTATATTTGTTTATTTTATTATTATTATATTTTATTCATATTTTTTTATTTTATTATATTATTATGTATTATTTTTTTTTATTTTATAATTAATTATTTAAATAAACACGAAAAATAGTACCTAAAATTTATAATATATTGAAAAATAAATTATTCATTCCCATTCGTAATTTAAATTTCGAAATAGTGGAAAACAATAAAAAAAAATTAATAATAATAAGAATGAATAATGAATTAAGAGTTTCAGAACTTGTTTGTAAATAATAAAAAAAAAACAGTACGTTTGAATGATTTATTATTATAAAAGGAACTGTAAATAAAAAGAGCCTTCAAAAAATGAAATTCCAGATCTATCAAGGGAAGGTTTTAGCAACAAATAAATGTTATTAGAATACTTATAAAGGTACTGTACGTCAAAGCCTATAAAGCTCTCGGAAAGAAAACTTGGTCATGGTACGAGACATCCTTGAATTGTGAATTTAATGAAAAACAACTGTTCGCTTAATTTCCTCTCACGAGACTGCAGCTTTTTAAAGCGAATTTCGAAAAACATTCTTCTAAAATTACATTTCATTCCAATTTCTTTTTTTTTTCTATTCTATGTATATACATGTTCCACATTTATTTCTTTTTTCTCGAAAAAGAATAGAAATTCGCAGACAATGGAAATGATCGAAATTTAAAAATAGTTCATTTGTACAATAATTTAAGTTAATAAATTATTTTCAGATTTTTTTGAAATTCTAGAAATTAAAGATTCGAAAGTTGAGAGTTTGGAGAAATATTAAAAATGTATCTCTTTTTTTTACTGTTCTTTCGACAAACATTTGACCTTTACCATCTTCTGAAATTTCCTTAATGAGAGCTATTTAATGTTCATTAGTATACTGAGCACAAAAGAATTGATAATTAGATAGAGTAAGATTTTTAGTCAATTAGCTTCAAATCGATTTTAAAATACACTGAAAATAGATTCGACAAATTTCTCTAATCTAAAAAAAAAAAAAGGTTATTACGCATTCCTTTAGAAAATAAATTTTGTGAAAGTTTGGATTAATATCGATAACACGATTGCATCACATAGTGAAAATAAATAAAAGCACGAAGGACAAATTAATATTTCTTTCTTTATAAAAGAAAGACGAAATTCTTTACTTTTTATGCAATTTCGATAAATTTATCCCATTCCATGTTCCTAAGGAAACACAATGGAATACTTGGTGCACTTGGAGATTTATACACACATACACACACAATCACACTGAAATCAAATTATTATTTTACCTTTTTCTTTCCTTGGGTTTATTTTTTTTACCCTCCATCCTGATTTACTTATTTTTCAAGAACGTTTTCTTTATGTAGTTTTTTCTTCTTCTTCTTCTTGTAACTATTTGTTGGAAAAAAACAAGTCACTTGATAGATTTTTCCTTCACACACAAAGTTCACTAAAGACGCTACTGAAACTATATTTTTGCGCAAAATACTTTTCAGCTAACACTGTAAAATTGTGCACTCATATATTTTACAACATTGTAATATCGTGAAACGAAAACAAACCATTTTTTTTGGGAAATCGCTGAACGCGAAACGCGTGTAACGATATGGTGTGGTAAAATTTTTTTATGGTCACTGTTGGTGTGAGTCGTGTATTTCTTTGATAATGTAGTGTGGGGAAATAAATGACGTCAAAAAAAAATACTTATTTCATAATACAAGTGCTGGCATCTTACTGCTTTAACATTAAGTAGATAAAGACAGTGTTTTAAGAGAGAGTATTTTATGAGAAAAAGACAAGAGAGAAATTTTCTTGATTGTTTTTTCTTCTTTGTGGGGAAACTTTATTTTGGGGAGAATTTATTTTAATTAGTATATTTTTTAATAATTTCGGATTTTTGGATATTTTCATGATTTTCTCCTTGTTTTTAACAGTAGTTTCCAGTTCGTCCGTTTTGGCGCTAGGTTAGAAAGTACTTAAGTCGCATTTCCAAGATGTCTACGCACTGATTGGCTAAAAATCGCGCACTAATTTTGAAATAGCCAATGAGAATGCGGTTTGCATGGAAGTGCGCCTTTAGTTTTTTGCTAGCGACATAAACAAATCAAAAGTTGAAAATAATAACAACTTATTTTATTTATAATATTATTATTATTATTATTATATAAAACGTTTATTGGTTGATATTAATATTCTATTAGTTTTCTATACTATTTACGTTTTTTCTCATTTTGTTTGCAATTTAGAGATTGTTCGACCATGGTTCGACCATTGGATAAAGCATGTTTACATACTTAAACATAACCTCAATTTAAGAGTTTTTAGAAAATTGACAGAAAATCAAGAAAATAATAACAGAAAAGATTATTAATAAGGAAATATTCAAGAATAACTAAGGGATTATTATTGCCATCACTATAAGTAATTGTTTTTAAAGGAAACAGGAGATTAATTCTAAAATTATATATAGTTAACAAAATTAACAAGGACGAAGTGATCAATTGTTTATGAAAATAAACAAACGTTTTTAGAATTAACAGGACTTCAGGTATGTATTTAAAATTATATTATGTTCAAATTTTTATTTAAATTATTTGAATTACACAATAAACGGTAACATTTATTTTATTATTAAAAATTTCAAATGTCAAAGTATGAATGTAACCTAAAGTTTTGAGTTTAAATGAACAAATATTTACTTTGGAATTAAAATTGATTTTCATCTACAATTTTTAATTTACATTATAATTAGTAAATGATACGCGGGTGACGCGGTATTCAGTTTATTATTATTTTGTAAATTAAAAAATTTTATATTTTCAAGAATAAACATCAATTTTTAAATGATTACAAATTCAAAATTTAAAGAATTCACTTATTTGGCACATAATAAATAAATAATAAAATATACCTTCAAAAAATTTAATTATTTTCAAAAATTCAGATAAAATTCTTCGAAACAATTCAATTATCTTCATAAATAAAATGTTTTGGAGGAATTCAATTATTTTCAATGCAATTTTAATAAAATTACTCGAAAGAATTCAATTATTTTCAAGAGTTTTAATAAAAATTCAATTATTTTCAAAAATCCTGATAAAATTCTTCGAAACAATTCAATTATTTTCATAAATAATAAAATGTTTTGGAGGAATTTAATTATTTTCAATACAATTTTAATCAAATTTCTCGAAAGAATTCAATTATTTTAATAAATATTATTTAAATTCAATTATTTTCAACAATTCTGATAAAAAATTCTTCAAAACAATTCAATTATTTTTATAAATTGTAAAATTCTTGGATCAAGAATTCAATTATTTTTGTAAATAATTATAAAATTCTTCTGAAAAATTCGATTATTTTCAATACAATTTTAATAAAGTTTCTAGGAAAAAATTCAATTATATTCAAGATTTAATAAAATTTCTCTCACAGGTTCAATTATTTTTAAAATTTGTAATAAAATTTGTCTAAACAATTCAATTATTCTCAAAAATTTTAAATAAAATTCTTTGTAAATTTCAATTATTTTTAAATTTTTCAATTAAAATTATTTTAAAAAATTACATTATTTTTACGAAATTTAATGAAATTCTTAAAAAAATGTAATTATTTACAAAAACTTTAATAAAATTTTTTAAAAGAATTTAATTGTCTATGAATAATTTTAATATACGCGGAGAAAAAAGTATAATTAAACTTACCCTGAGAAGTGTAACTTTAATTTTATTATTTTTTCTCCGTGTAATTTAAAAGGAAAATGATTAATTACAATTAATAATAAACACGATTATTTTAAAATCTTAAAAGAAAATTTTCATAAAATTCAATTACTTTTAAAATTTTCAGTAAATATTATTTTTAAAAAACTCCATTATTTTCAAGAAAATTGAAATAAATTCTTCAAAACAATTCAATTATTTTAAAGAATTTTAATAAAAATCTTGCCAAGAATTAAATTATTTTCAATACAATTTTAATTACATTTTCTCGAAAGAATTCAATTATTAAACAAAATGTTGATAAAATTCTTAAAATGAATTCAATTATTTTCAAATTTTTTTTATAAATACTTTACAAGAATTCAATGATTTTCAGTAAATCGACAATTTAATTATTTCTGAAAATAATTTAATTCTTGAATACAATTTTATTAAAAACTCTTTAAATAATTGAATCCCTGCGAAAAAATTTATTATTTCTACAAATAATTGAATTTTTGCAGAATTTAAAAAAATAAGTGAATTTTTGAGAAGAATTTTATTAAAATTGTATTTAAAATAATTGAATTCCTGTGAAAAAATTTACATTTTCTTTCGAAGAATTTAAAAAAAAATGTTAAAAAATAATTTAATATTCCCTGGAATTCAATTAAAATGGTATTTAAAATAATTGAATTCCAGCGTAAATTTTATTATTTTTAAAAATAATTCAATTTTTTATGAAGATTTTTATTATTTATAAATTGACTAAAGAAATTTTTTTACAATTATTGATAATATTTGAATTCTTTATAAAATTCAATTATTTTCAAATTTTTTGACAAAATTCTTTCGAAGAATTAAAAAAAAAATGTTGAAAAATAATTTAATATTCTCTGGAATTCTATTAAAATTGTATTTAAAATAATTGAATTGCAGCGAAAATTTTATTATTTTTAAAAATAATTAAATTCTTGAATTGGAGTTTATTAAAAGTTTTTTAAATAATTGAACTGCTGTGAAAAATTTAATTATTTTTTTAAATAATTGAATTTTCTAGGAGAATTTTTAGAAGATTTTTAAAAATAATTGAAATTTTCGAAGAAATCAATTTAAATTGTGTATTGAAAATACATAAGTGAAATCATGATAAGAATTTTATTATTTATATACAAATAATTGAAGGTTTTACGAAGATTTTTATTTTTTTATAAATTGACTAAAGAATTTTTTTACAATTATTGAAAATATTTGAATTCTTCATAAAATTCAATTATTTTCAAATTTTTTTACAAATACTTTGCAAGAATTCAATGATTTTCAGTCTATTAATTTTACATTATTAATATAGATTTTTCATTTTTCAGTAGAGTATTATTACAATAATATTTAAATAGAAGAAAAATTCGTTCTTAAATTTTTGAACGTTTAAATCTTTAAAAAATCCTAAAATTTAAAGAATTGAGAATTTGTTTACAGATTGTAGAAAAAGAGTAGAAAAAATGTATTTTACTCTTTTCTGGTATAGAGAGCAGTGCCTTTTTTAATCCAATACTTCTCGTTAATTTCACTAGCCAATGGTATTTTAATTATAAAATTATTTTCATCCTCCTCGTAATTTTTCCACTTCTCTTGACATGGCACTTTATATAAAGGACATTCGTAAAAATTTGAAAAATTTACAGAATTCTTTTTTATTTCAGGTCTCAAACATATTAGCGGCATTTCATACCACACTGTACTTTGAAAATTGTCCACCAACATTTTTTTCTCAACACTCCATTGTCCACCGAGTAAAAATAATCCTTCAAGATAAAAATCCAGGGGATTTGTTATTTCGAACTCAGCAGTTATTTCTGTGTTAAAATGAATTTTCTCAATTGGATAATTATTAGTACGAGCGAATAACATTTTAATCGCTGTCAATAGACTTTTGCAAGAATCGAATAATCTTAAATTGAATAATTTCGGAGGACCGGAATTAATCCATTTTTGTAGAAATTCAATTTTGTCAGACAAATCATCAATGAGGGTGGAGATTGATTTAACATTAATTTTCCATGATTTTGGAACAGTGTTCAAGATCAAATGTTTGCTTAAATTTTCATATTCATCGTTCCATTGTTTATCACCCTCGTAAGCTTTTTCAATATCCCGGAAATTATTTTCGAGAAATTCGAGAAAAAAATTAGTCCTTTTTATTTCTTCCCACAGTATTGCATTCAGTGGTTCCAAATGGGAAATTGGGTATTTTTTTCCAACCTCTTCTAAATTGAACCTTGGCAATTTTTTTCGAATTTTGGAAATTATTTCAAGAGTTTGTTGAATTTCGATTTTTTTCTCCAATAATGGAATTTTGTTCATTATTTCATAACTTGTTTGAAAAATTTCCACTTGGTGCATATTTCTGATTGATTCTCCACTTTTGTCGAGTCCAAAAAATTCAGGTTTTATGTAGTTTCCAATTTTTTCGATTTCTTTGATATAGTCGGAATATTCGTGTCTTCTGGGCATGGAGATTTCTTCGGAAAGGGAATAAAATGCATCGTTCGCTATATTTGGGTTGAAAAAATCTCTTATAAAAATTTTTATTCGTTTTCTGTCGTATTCGTTTGTTATTTTACTGCCGTAACTGCAATTTTCGATTAAATTGTAAAAAGTTTGGTAGATTTGATAAATATCCCCGGAATTTAATAGATTTTTTAACTGATGAGCACTTAGGGAAAAATCGTTTTCGGTGAAATTGTAATTCATATTCCAGCCTCGATGATCGTGGGATATTCTTTCTTTGAGGAGGACGTGGAAGAAGCTCAAACCGTAGAGAAGTTTGGAGAAAATTTTATCCTTGCCGGGACAACCGTCGAAGAAGGTGATTTCAGCAAGTGGAGAAAAATTGTAAATTAGTTCCAGATTTTCCTTCAAGCCCTCAGGATTATCGCAGGTGATTTTTATTGATTGTTGAAAGAGACCCGGGGGGGAATTTTCGTTCGGCAAAATCGAGAGCCATAGACGAAAACCCAAGGCCGTGTTATTAGCATCGAAACTTTGGATTATTTTCTCTAAAGTCGGTAACCAACAGTCGGCCAAGTGACAATTTTCCAGAAAGATCCATTTTTCATTCTTCTGCGCGTCACGAATCAGAAATTCAGCTCTTTGCGTCTGATTCTCGTTGAGAGCTATTGAGAATAGTTTCGTCTCGTACCGTTTTTGTCGGGCGAATTTCGCAATCAGCGGCAGGAGTTCGAATTCACTTGGGAGGATAAATATCAACGGACTCAAGCACGTGGATTCGTTGAAGCCCAACGAAATGTCGCACTTACTTCCCTTGAACTCGATTCTTCGCTTTACGAAATCTCGACAAGCGATCAAAACTCCCTCCGGATTTTCCACTTTTACTTTTTTCAGTTTTTCCAAGTCTTTATTTACATTTACCATTTCGAAATTTGATTTTTGTTCCATATTCCAGAAATTTACGATTTCGTTCCGATTTATAATTCCTTCAGATTCGAGCATTTTCAAAGAGAGCGTGAAGGAGAAAACAAGTGCGTCTTTTTCGTAAAGGGAATTTTTCACACTCGAATGTAAACATTTCGTCAATTGTATTTTTAGAAATTTCAAACGTTTCTCCAAGCAAGTGCTACGTTTCGCTCCCTCTATTGATTTTTTGTAAATTTGAAAATACCACTCTAGGGAAAATTGATAGACATTTTGTAAATTTTCGAGTCCTTTGATTAGAGTGTAAAGTTCGGAGGAATAGTGAGCAAAATTACTGTAACCTTCACGAAATATTTGCAATCGTTCCTTTTGTTCTTTGGCAATTTTTTCCCTTTGGAGAATTTCGATTGACATTGTTTTCGAAGAGTCGAGAATTTTTAGCGCTCTTCTGTCCTCAAGGATATTGACGCTCGACGTTGAGAGGATATTCAAAACTTTCTCCTCTTCGTGACTGAGGATTTTTCTGTCCAACGATAATTCGTTTTGTAATTTTTCGTAATTGTCCTGCAATTGATAGTTTTCTTTCGCAATCACAATGTCTAGGAGTTTTTCCTCGAGGGCCTCCTCTGGATAGGTGAAATTTACAATCGTTAGTCGGTTAAATACTTGGGTGGTAAGGTTCTTTGCAGTTTGTACTGTGGCGTAAAAGCGAAAGTCTTTGGAGAAGGGGATTTTTTTTTTGAGAATGGTTATGGAATTTTCGTTGCGATAAAAGAGCGGTTCGAGAGTATTCGAGAAGAGGAAATTTTCGAAAAGGATCACCCCCCCAAGGGAGATGGTGTTGGAAATAATTGTTAGGTAATCGTCCTCTTTTGTTATGATTTTGACTGTCGGGTGTAAATGTTGAATGTATTCTTTGGCCTTTTTTTGGGGATCGATAAAAAGACAGGTGTTGTCACTGTGTTTGATGATGAGGAAATTTTGGTAGAGGAATAAATTCGGATCGGAATGGTTCCCGTCGGGGAGAAATTCAGTAAAGGAGAAGGTGTCACTGAGAGCGATTTTTTGAGCTCTTGTATAGATGGTCCAAGTTTCGGTGTAGAATGTACGAAGCCCGAGAGGAAAGGCGGAGAGATAGGTGATAAAACCGGAAGCTAGGAGGACGTCGCCAGCTAGAGAGTTGTAGCCGTTTTGTAAATTATCGGTGCAATTGATCCAGCGACTCTTCTCGCCTCCTAGGCTAGTGAGGAGGCTCTCGGCCTTCTTCAGTCTGTCCGTACAATCCTCGACCTCTTTTTCAAGTTCTTGCTTCTTGGCCAAAACTGTCTCGAGACTTGTCTTTAAATTCGACAATCTTTCGTTGAGGTCTGCTAGAGTTTCGCGCTTCTCGGCTAAATATGCCTCGGCATCGTCGCACTCCTTTTGGGCGAGGGCTAATTTCTCCTTCTTCGGGGCTACGGCCTTGGCCACCTCGTCGTAGGAGACCATTGCGCGGACCCATTTGCAGAGACCTTCGGCTGCACTCGACGCTTTTGCGACAATGTTCGGCAGGAAGCTCTTGTCCGTCATGTAGGTTGTCTTGATTATTTGCATCAACGCCGAGGAAATATTGTCCTTGTCGTAGTCCTTCAAATTTTGGAGAAAGTTCATGTCGCCCAGGACTCGTTTACTCGGACCCCAAAAGTCGTTGCTCTTTTTCCCAGTCACGGGGTCGATGACTCTTTCGGATGGCACATCGAGCATTACACACACGGCAGCCATCACTAATTTCACGGTGTCTGGTGGATTTTTCATCGCTTTCACTAAAGTAATATCGGCTGGTTTCAGAGTATTCAGAGCCGATATCGCGTCCTCGAGAATTGGAATTGCGACCGCGAGATCCGTTTCGCATTCTGTGCGTAACTTCCCTGCTATCTCGGCTTTTTTGTTAGCAACCATCTCCTCGTCTTTAACAATTGCGGTCGCTTTCTCAACACCCAAATTTTCGTTCTCAACTTCTTCCATCGTAATTCGGGTTTGTTCGGCCGACAATTCGAGCTGTGGTCGCAAAGTCATTAGGACCTTTTTCATCTGATCGACCTGATTCGAAGCGATTTTCAACTTCTCCAAACATGACAGATATTTACTCTTCGCTATCTTCAGCTCCTTCTGTTTCGCCAGAATAATCTTTCGATACAATTTCACATGTCGGACAAACACAACGGGAGTTATCCTAATATCCATAATCGAGTTCACATCCCTTTGAATATTCTGATAAAAATACTGGAAACAAACCTTAAGATCACTTTTCACCTCCTCTTTCAAAGGAACGTCCCGCAGGAAACTCGAAGTCACCTTCTCGAAAGTCTCCCTCGGCCATCCGGATAGATAATTAATTGTACAATTTTTTGCCAACTGAACCACTCTCGGAAAATTTGTCAACGATTCACAAATTACGAAATGAAGATTCCTCTTGCATTGCTTGGTGAAATAATCCATAACTTCCGATATTGGTAATTCTAAGTTTCGATTGCCATTCTGCGCCGCGAGTCGTACCTTTTTCACAATTTCTCTCTCGTCACTAACGGAAAATAATTCGTAAATCTGACCAGTTTCCAGCAAATTGACAACATCGTCGAAAAATTCATCATTCTCAAAACTTTCCGTTATCAGAACAGCGAAATTCTCATCCGGAATATGAAGTTTCAACAAAGCTTTTAAATCCGTTCGCCAAGATTCTAAATCATGGGGTTCGAATAAATTATCCCCCTGCATGTAACTGGCAAGTCTAACAATTGTCTTTCTTCCATAACCACTCGAGGAAATCAACAATAAATTCTCTTCCGGAATTGCCAAGACCCGACAAATTCTTAACAAATGCCGAAGAATAAAATTCGTCACAACAATATCAATCTTTCGACTATTCTCTTTATTATACTCCACTATGATTGTATCAACTTTACTCAAAATCGAATCCATTGAAACAATTTCTTCATATCTGTCATTGATAAAATTACCAAAGTGTAAAAAATCAAAACTATCGATCGTTAATTCATCGCTTTTTGATTTTGGTAAATTATCGAAAATACTCTCGAATGAATCTTTAAAGTTTCCCTTTATTGTTTCCCGTATTTTCGAAAAATACCAACGTTGATCGTCTCGATCAGTGATACGATCGGTGAATACTCGGAGAATTTCGTGTGACCAGAGGCGAATGAAAGTTATTTTTGTCTCCACCGATTCCTTTTGAACAATACTCAGAGCGCGAATTATTTTCGAAATATCCTTGAGAGTAAAAATGTATTGTAATTTTTCGGGAATTGGTTTTAAAGTCTGTTTAATGGAGAAATAGAAATCGATCGTTGAAGTTATAATTCCGTTGAGAATTGGCATCACGTCGGTTGTGAAGGAATTTTTTCGTAAATTCAAAAATAGTTGATTTGTAAATACACGGAATATGGATTCTTTCGAGGGTAAGTGCATCACGAAAATTGAAAAGTGCCTCAAGAAACGTCGACACAATTTTTCGTCACAATTTTTATTCATTTCGATCACAAAATTCATATTGCGAATGAAAATTTTCCTATCCTCTTGATACCAGAAAGCATAATCGAAAAATTGTCTTATTATCTCTAGTGGTGAATCGGAAAGTTTTGAAAAATGGTCCGAATTGAAATTATCGATAAAATTGAAAGATGAATTTTCCGAACCGTATAAGTCACTTTTTTGTTTTGTTAATTTCGATAAAAAGAGTCTTTGTGCCTTTTGTCCGGTCATTCTAGAGGTGAAATGAAAATTGAATACATTTTCTAATTTTGTGAATAAATCCTTGAGAAGGGAACTTTTTCCCACTGAATCCTCGCTGAAGAGAATAAAACTTTTTTTTTGTTTCAGAAACTTTTCGAATAGGAGGGAATACTTTATTGTGTCGACAGTTGGAATGAAGATCTCCCCAAAGGGCAAATCGGAAATTTTTTCATTCTTCATGAGATCGGAACAATGTTTCCAATTTCCGGTTCCTTTGAAAATATAAACATAGTCTGTCAAGAGACCTTCGGTTGGTAGTGACATTTCGTTTTGCTTCAAAAATTGAGGACGTGATTCATTCGACGAATTCCATAAGTTTAGAAAGAAGGAATTGAATAAACGAAGGGTTGTTGTGTCTAAAATTCCGCCCAAGGACCAAATGGTACTGATTATAAAAATTGCTTGCACCCAGAAATTCAAATATTCTTGTTTTCCGGATTCGAAATAATTCTCCCCCTTGAGGAGTATGAGAAAAAGGGTAAAATTCGATCGTAACAGATGTTGACGATTTATTTTTATTTTCATCTCGCAGTGCTTTTCTATAAAATCGAAACTTTTGTCAATTGTGAAATCGAAGAGTGAATAGATAACAATTTTATAATTTGGAAAATTGAGCGTTTGTAAATTGTCAATTTCTGTTTTTAGATAATTTCGCCAATTCTCGTTGGGTTTGGTAATGATTCCAAAGTGGGAGACAACTAAAGGCGAAACTTGGTTTAAATCTTTGGTTTCGATGATAATTTTCCTGCGTTCGGTTCTTAATTTTTCGCCCGAATTCAAAATCGCCCGATTGTCTAGAATTGAGTAGAGATTTTCGATCCATTCGCCAATTGCGCCGTCGAAAATGATCCATTTTTGAAAATCTTCGTCTTCTTTTTGGCGAAATATTTTTAGAAATATACCTTTTTCAATTCCCTCCTCGATTTCTTTGGTAGAATTATAACCATACAAAAGATCTAGAGTAACAGCATTTGGATTTATCCAATCTGCCGAAATTTTATTTTTTTGCTTTTGTAGAATTTCGAGAAGAAGTTTTATTATTGTTGACTTTCCGGCTAGAGGTTCGCCGATTATTACTATACCGTCGTGTACGTGAAGCATTTCGAAAAATTGGATTATTTTCAATTTGATATTTTCGCAACTTTCTGTAATTTCGTATTTTTTCGAACATTCATCAAAAGTGGATAAAAAATTGTCGAGATTGGGATTTGGGAGGGAAATATCAGGGAAGAGGTCTTTGAGAATTCCTTCGAAGATAATTATTTCGTTTTCGGTAAACTTTGAGATATTCACGTCAATAAGAGCGCGGAGAATCAAAATATTTTCCTCTTCACTCGGATATTGTTGTTTCAAAGAATTTGTTAATTTTAGAAAAATTTTCATTGTTCTCAGATCGTGACGATGCGGTAACAATTCGGAGGTGAATTGATAGACTTTTTTTATCTTCAAGGCAAGTTGGTCGGATTTTTGAAAACCTGAGGATTGTAAATTTACCCGACAGATTTGATTCAAGTCCGGTAGTAACATTGCAATTGTTCGAAAACGATATTTTAGGGTTTCGGGTAAATTTTCGACGGTGTTCGAATTCAAAATTATTGTGATGAAACAATTTTTGTTGAACTTCAATTCCATTGAGTCGAAATTAATAATTTTGTTTGTCCTCGATTCGGAAATGGTGACAATTTTCTTTGATAGTACAGACAATATTCCGGGATTTATACGATCGTAATTTTTCATACAAATCCAGGCGCCGCATAAAATTAGACCTTTGAGAATTCTGTCGATAAATTCAAGAGATAATTTATCATTTCCGTTGTAAATGTGAAATGGAAGGGCGAAAATTTTTGCTAAATTTATTACAGTTTCGGTTTTTCCGGTACCAGACGGTCCGATGATTGCGGCGAAATATTGATAATTAAAAGCTTCCATTATTGTCCGGTAGCATTTTTCAGTTAACGGAGTGTTCACTATCGAGAATTGATTATTATATTCGTAGCCATAATTTATCGAAGAGTTCATTATAGCAACTTGAAGTAAATTATCATTCAAGTAGTGACGTATTTGTCCCTTCCAATTGAAATTATTTTTCGATTCCACCTTCTTCGCAATCAGCATTTCAATAATTTGGTTTTGATAGATTTGAACGCTTAACAATGATGACAAATTTCGCCTCTTTAATTTTGTTTGGCAATTTTTTAATTGGTCCAAGTTTTTCGAAATTACTTCCCTTCCGTTTTTTTGCACCGTCGTTACAATTGATCCATTGTCGAAACTATTTTCAACTAACTTCGTCCAATGAATTTGACAACAACAATTGATAATCATTGAGGGATTTTGAAAAATATTTTCCTCGTGAAAATTTTCGTTCAGTTGTAGTAATTTCGATTTTAAAATTTTGAGAATTTTTTCCTCCAATTCGTTTAGCCAGCCACCTGTGGAATTCACGATCACTGGGTCGAAACGCACTTTTTCGTTGAAGTCACCAATTAGAAATTTAATTCGAAAGGAATTTGTTATGTGAAAATTTTTCACGCCTGGAAAACATTTTGCTAATTGAAGACCAAATTGTTTGGGACTTTTTTTCTGAAAGAGAATTTTTAGTATTTCATCATCGGAGGTGAAGAAAAATCTTGGAAAAGCAAATCTTTGTTGTTCCAAATATTCCTTGATGCCAGCTTGTATTATTTTTAAACTGCCAAAATTTTCGTCGAGATTTTTTATTATTTCGGAATTTTTTCCAATTTTAGCGAAAGTCAATTCTTTGTTTTCGAGTAATGCGAGGAGGGATTCTTGTAATTTTTCGAAGAGAATTAATTCTTTGGGTAAATTTTCAGCAGCTTGAGAATTCGAAAATAATGGTTGATATTTTTTTGTTAATTCCTGAACACAGTGCCATTTTTGGATAAAAGTTTTCAAACGAAATAAAACTGTTTCTAACTCGAGAACACGATTTTCGGCCGGTTTGATGAAATAAGAACCACGAATATTGTGTATTTTGGAAAAATGTTCGTCAAGTAGTAATTCGATAGTCTCCGATTCTTTGAAATGGAAAATTTCGTTTGTTTCGCTAATTTCGAAATTTATCGACTCCCATTTTTTGAACATATTTTCGATTTGATTCTGCAGAGCCAATTCCTTATTCGCGCCTGTGCTTATTACCTGAAAGTGAAAATTTACCTTTTTTAGTAAATAAAAAAAATAATTAGTAAAAAAGTAATCTATATTAATAATCGCTGTAATTTTTTAGGAATTTTTTTTGAAATAATGGAGATTTTCTAATAATTTTAATTGATAATTAAATTCTATTCAGAGTTTTATTCCAATTTTTTAAAATAATTTAATTAATACCAGAAATTTCATGTTTTTTGAATGTTTTAAAAATAATTGAATTTTTTTTAACACAAATTAACATTTTAAAATAATCTTGTTTGGCAATAATTAAAATTAGGAATTTGATTATTGAAGAATTTCTTAAAAATTGTATTAAAAATAATTTAATTTCTGATCAGAATTTTATTATTTATAAAAATAATTTAATTTTGCGAAGCATTTTAGCAATTTACAAAAATAATTGAATTGTTTCGAAGGATTTATTAAAATTTTAGAAAATAGGTAATTGAATGCTTTCGAAAAAATGTATTAAACATTTTTAAAAAATAATTGAATCTTCTCGTGAATTTTTATAAAAATTGTATTGAAAATAATTGAAGTCCTGCAAAAAATTTACTGTTTATAAAAATAATTGAATTTTTGCAATGAATTTTTTAAAAATAATTTATTAAAATTTTAAAAAATAATAGAATATTTTGGAAAAATATTATTAAAAATTTTTTAAAAATTGAATTCTTTCATGAAATTTTATTAAAATTGTATTAAAAATAATAGAATTTTTGCAAATAATTTTACTATTTACAAATATAATTGAATTTTTTCGAAAAATATTGTTAAAAATAAAAAAAAAATTGAATTCTTTCATAAAATTTTATTAAAATTGTATTAGGTAAAAATAATTGAATTTTTGCAAAAAAATTTAATATTTATAAATATAATTGAATTTTTTCGAAGGATTTTTAAAAATTTTTTTAAATAATTGAATTCATGAGAAGAATTTTCTTATTACGAAAATAATTGGATTATTGAGAAAATTTTTATTAAAATAGTATTAAAGTAATTGAATTTATGCAAAAAACTTTACTATTTATAAATATAATTTAATTGAATTTATTAAAAATTGAATTCTTTCGTGATTTTTTTTTAATAATTGAATTTTTGCAAAGATTTTACTATTTAAAAAAATAATTGAATTGTTTCGAAGGATTTATTAAAATTTAAGAAAATAATTGAATTTCTTGGAAATATTTTATAATGAATTAAGAAAAAAATTGAATTCTTTCGTGAAACTTTTTTTGAAAATAATTGAATGTTTGCAAAGATTTTATAAGGAATAATTCCTTATTCTTAATTGTTAAAAACAAAATTGAATTCTTTCGTGATTTTTTTAAAATAATTTAATTTTTGCAAAGATTTTACTATTTAAAAAAATAATTGAATTGTTTCGAAGAAATTATTAAAAAAAAAATTTTTAATTGAATTTTTTTATTAAATGCTATTAAAATTGTATTAAAAATAATTGAATTTTTGTAAATAATTTTACTGTTATTTATAAATAAAAGTGGAATTGTTTCGAAGGATTTATTAAAATTTAAGAAAATAATTGAATTTTTGCAAAGATTTTATAACGAATTAAGAAAAAAATTGAATTCTTTCGTGAAATTCTTTAGAAAATTATTGAAATTTTACAAAGATTTTACTATATTTAAAAAAATAATTGAATTGTTTTGAAGATATTATTAAAAATATTTTTAGAATTGAATTATTTTATGAAATGTTATTAAAATTGTATTAAAAATAATTAAATTTTTGTAAATAATTTTACTATTATTTATAAATAAAAATGGAATTGTTTCGAAGGATTTATTAAAATTTTATAAAATAATTGTATTCGTTCCTGAAATTTTATTAAAATTTTGTTTAAAAATCATTGAAGTTTTGCAAAAAATTGTACCTTTTATAAAAATAATTGAATTCTTACGAAGAATGTTATTATTTATGAAACAAATTGAATTCTTCCAAAGAATTATTATATTTTTTGAAATTAATAAATAAGAATAATTAATTAGTAAACTAATTAATAATTGAATCTTTTTAAAGTTTGAATTTGAAATTATTAAAAAATTTTCATATTTGAAAATAAAAAATTTTGTAATTTGCATAATACATAATAATAATAAATTGAATATTACATTCTGCGAGCGTAACATTTGCTAGTTTAAATATTAATTAGCAAAAGAAATAATTTATGTTACCTGAAAAATTTCGATGTGTTTCATTAAATCAAGTTGAATGAATTTTTCCAGAGTCGTTCCAGCGTTTGGCAATAGATTACAACCCGAAACTGTGGACATTTCATTCCAGTGACGTTTTCTCAGCGCCGAATTACAAAAGCAAATGGCAAGTGGTACGAAATTGAGAAAATTTTCAATTGTCTTGAGAATTTGCCAGCATAATTTTAAAGGCGCTGGCTGTTGCATTGCATCTGGATCGTCGACAATACCTGAAAATTTAAAAGCCTTATTGGCAGTGACATCCATTTTGATTTTTGATTTAAACATTTTATTGCTCTCGATAATTTTCTGATGATAGAACTGTGTTTTTTTCTCAATCACCTCGGCGTTGAGATATTCAAAAGGTCCTTTCAGCCACACATCGTGATCGCGTTGCCATTCGCAAATTAAATCAACAAGTATTGAAAATGGCTCGATTATTTCACGTAATTCACTATCTTTTGGGAACATTGTCTCGGGAAATTTAAACAATCTCTCCTCAAAATTAATTCGCGATATTTTCATCTCAATTTGATGCATTTTAGCCAAAAGAGATTTTAAATACTGTCGATAATTTTGCACTCCCATTGCATCGTCCATATCGTCAAGAATTACAAAGTCAGGAATTAGAATGTCAATTTCGGTGTTTAGAATTGTTATCTGCTGTTGGAGTTCGTCTTCGGATTCGCTTTTCATAGCTTCTGATAATGTATTACTTTGAATGAAAATTGGCTTTATTGCTTCGAGCCAATTGATATTTTGTTTATTTAAATTTATGTGATGATCGGTGAGAAGTGTTATTTCAAGAAGTGACGAGAGTTGTTGAATTGAGAGAATAACACGTTTTTCTAAATCTATCACCAATTCTTTTGCACCATGTGTCATGTATTCGCTTAATTCGAACAATGAATTCGCATCTTTTGGAATGTTTAGTGCTCGAATTTTTAAATTTTCAAATTCGAAGCAAATATTTTCGGCCTCTTTAAAATGAAATTCGGTGAGATAATCCAAGAGGATATTTTTCAATTCCTGAGTTTTGCTTTTTAAAATTTCCCTAGCTGGCAATTGATTTAGAATTCCCGTGTTGTAGTAGAATTTCGAAATCATTCCATTCACTTCGCTTTGATACTTTAAATAAATTTTCACCTGTAAAAAGGTTTTTTTTAAACTAATTTTCGACATTTAATAAAATTTTCACAGGAATTCAATTCATTTAGAATAATTTTAAAAAATTTCGAAAAAATCAATTATTTAACAAAATTTTTACACAATTCTTCACAATAATTCAATTACTTTCACTACTAATAACATTTTTCATGGAAATTCAATTTTTTAAAAAAATGTTTGATAAAATTCTAAGCAAGAATTCAATTATTTTCATAAATAATAAAATTTATCGTCGGATTTCAATTATTTTTAATACAATTTTACATGAATTGCCCAAAAAATGTAATTATTCTTAAAAATTGAATTTAAATTCCTCGAAAAAATCAATTATTTAAAAATATTAAATTAAAAAAAATCCTTTGGGAGAATTCAATTATTTACAAAAATATTAGAATTTTTCACAGAAATTCAATTATTTTAAAAAATTCTAAAAAAATCGTTCTCAAGAATTCAATTTATTGTCTAAAATTTTAATTCAATTCTTTGCAAAAAATTTTTTTTCTATAAGCTTTTCGCAATTCAATAATTTTCAAATATCAACTATTTTCATAAAATTTCCAAACCGAATTCAATTATTTAAAAAAATTTTTGTAAAAATCTTCGTAAGAATTCAATTCTTTTCATGAATAACAAATATTTCTCAGGAATTATTTTAAATTTAATTTTAATCAAATTTTTTTGAAATAATTAATTTATTCTTTAAGATTTTAATAAAATTCTTTTGCAAAATTCAATTATTTTCAATAAAATTTCAAGAAAGAATTCAATTTTTGTTAATTCTTGATAAAATTTTTCAATGGAATTCAATATTAATTTCTTAATTCTCTATAAAATTTTTGAAATTAATTCAATTATTTTAAAAAAAAGTAAAATTCTTTGCAAAAATTCTATTATTTTTATAAATAATAAAATTCATCGCAGGATTTCAATTATTTTTACTACAATTTTACAGGGATTGATCAAAATATTAAACTTCAATTCTTTCTAAAAATCAATTATTTAAAGAATGTTTTTTTAAATTCTTTGGAATAATTCAATTATTTACATAAATATTAGAATTTTTCACAGGAATTCAATTATTTTCAAATATTTTAATAAAATTGTTCGAACGAAAACAATTATTTTAAATACAATTTTAATTAAATATTTTTGATATTCAATGATTTTCAGGTATTTTAATAAAATTTTTTGAAAAATTCAATTATTTCCATAAATAACAACATTCATCACAAGAATTTTATTATTTTTAAAAGTAATGAATTTTTTTTGGAAATTCAATTATTTTGAAAAATTGTAATAAAATCGTTCGCAAGAATTCAATTATTTTCTTAAATTTAATAAAATGCTTTTTAGGAATACAATTATTTTCAAAAAAATTTATTAAAATGCCACAAAGACTTTCAATTATTCTTAAAAATTTTAATAGAATTATTTGTTAAATTAAATTTTTTTTATTTAAAAAATTTTTTGTAAAAATCTTTGTGAGAATTCAGTTCTTTTCATGAATAATAAAAATTCCTTATAGATACAATTATTTAAATTAGATTTTGCATAAAATTCAGGGTGGCCACATGTCAGTAAAGTCAGTAAAGTCAGGGAAATGTCAGGGAAAAAAATATTTTGTCAGTAAAGCCAGGGAAATGTGAGGAAAAATTTTTTTGTCAGGGCAATTAAAGAAATTAAGACGGTCATGCAATACATTTTTTGCTCTAAACAAAAAAATTTTTGTCAGGGAAATTCGTTGTTATGTCAGTAAAATGTCAGGGAAATTGATAAAGTCAATCTTGCGGCCACCCTGAAAATTAGTCGAAAGAAATCAATTATTTTAAAATTTTTATAAAATTCTTAAGAAAGAATTAAATTATTTTCATAAATATTTAAATTCTTTCATGAATAATGAAATTCGTTGCAGGAATTCAATTTATTAGGAGGATAAGAAAGAAAGAAATATTTTTAATGAAAATTAGAAAATTAGAATTAGAATCAGAAATTAGAAAAATTATAATTTTTTTGATAGTCAAATTTAATTTTTCGATAGTTTTTTACCACTTTTTTTTAAGTTTTAAAGCTACTTTTTGCTACTTTTTAAAAATTAATTATTGAGTGCAAAGTCTGTAAATTACGAAATTATAAAAAGGGAAAAAATATTTACCTGCGAGCAATATGTTTCAAATTCCCGATTCTCGGAAATTAGTTTCAAAACTCCATCCCTTGTTTCTGGTTGGCAAATTTGTTGAAATTGTAAATTTACGTGATAGTGATATTCCTGGAGAATTTGAAAAATATTTTCCAAAACGAAATCCAAATTAGTGTGCGATTCATTAAGGAACCATTCCGGTAAATTTATGTTAATAAATTCTTTCTTTGTTTTTATTCGAAAATAATATTCAAAAGGAACAAGATCTGTATTTATCAAAGAAAGATTAGTAATTATCTCGTGAAATGTAAGACAAATTTCCAAAATATTCGGTTTTAGGACCAAATTATTATTTTCAAATACTAAATCCAATTTTAGTAATGGACACGTCAGGGGATTTTTAATCGAATTTATCAAATGATTAATAGTATTCATTTTGATATTTAAAATTTGTTGGGAAAATAAATGAGTCGCACAGTTAATAATACGTGAGAGTTGATTTTGTTGATTTTTCTTCAATAATTTCGGTAGTACTTTTATTATTAAATTATAATAATGACTGAGAATTTTTAACGAAGCTTTCTTAATGTCGTTATTTATTTTTTTGTTGAATTCAATTAATTCTAAATATCCCCTGTCTCGGTAATCGTTGAAATTTAGAAATAATTTTGGAAGATTGAAAAAAGCGGTTTTTATTATAAATCTCACGAGTGAATGAGAGAGGAAATATTTTTTCATCAGTAATGAACGATTTTTGTGAAACGATTCATTTTTTAGGGATAAAATTTCCTTTTTTTGTATAAATTCAAAGTTTTGTGGATATTCTTCATTTTCGAAAATTAAAATTCTTTTTATTGTAAATATTTGCATTTGTTCGAAATAATTTTTTCGAATTTCACACATTAATTCAGTAAATATACAATCGTACTTGTTTTTAAATAATTTCTCGACGGATTTTTTGATATTTTTCTCCCATTCGGGTGAAAGTCCTTCGATTGGAATATCCTTTAATAAGGTTTTGAATTTTTCTAAATACACAATTGTTTCCATTTCATTATTTGGTTCTTCTTTTTTTTCATTTTCTTTATCTTCGTCTTCCTCCTCTTCTGAATTCGAATTTGAAAATTCTTTCTCGTCTTGTGGTAAATTTAATATTTGTTGTTTATTTTTTTCATGACAAAGTTCGGAAAGTTTTTGTTTTAAAGGATTTTTTAGAATTTCATGTATTTTTCCCTCCATTGTTGAAATGAACGGCACTGAATTCAATTCTCGTGTTTTGTCGATATCCAAGGAAACATAATTGAAATACGATTTCTATTTTATTAAATATATTTTTATTCATTATTTGTTTACAATAATTTATTTATACATTTTTTATTTGAATTAATTTTATTTATTATTAAATATTTACATATTCATTTTTATTATTTATTTATTAATTTATTATTTATTTATTAATTAATTTATTTATTAATTAATTTATTTATTAATTTAATTTAATTTGTTAATTCAAATTATTTGAAGTCTTTTTTTATTTCAGGTTTTTTCTGAGTCTTTGAATCAATAAAAAAAACAAAATGAGTAATATTTATATTCAAGAACCACCCACTACGGGAAAAGTAAGTACTTGAGGAAGTTAATTAAATTCAGAAAATCTAAATTATTGGAATTAGCTTAAAATAAGGGAATAATTTGTAAAAAAAAATAAAATTAATTTTTTAGGTGATGATGAAGACTTCGATTGGCGACATTGACATTGAATTGTGGACAAAAGAAGCGCCAAAAGCGTGTCGAAATTTTATTAAATTGTGCTACGATAATTACTATAATAATACAATTTTTCATCGAATTGTAAAAGATTTTATTGTCCAAGGTGGCGATCCATTAGGAACCGGAGAAGGAGGTGAAAGTATTTATGGACGTCCTTTTAAGGTAATAATTTATTAATAAATTTAATTACTCAAAGGTAATTAAATATTTAATTTGTTTCCTCCAAAAGAATTAAATATTTAATTTATTTACTTCAAAGTAATTGAATATTTAATTTATTTACTTCAAAATAATTAACAACCATCGCACTTATCTACTAAAACCTACTATTTACGACTTTTTTTAGAATTTTCACTACTTTAAATTCGCTAATACTAGAAATCAAAAAACTATTCTCAAAAATTATAATCAAATTCTTTAAAACGATTCAATTATTTTCAAAAAATATTCGAAATTCAATTATTTTCAATATTTTGTGTTTTTACATAATTTCGCAAAAGAATTCAATTATTAAAAAAATTCAATTATTTTCATAAATAATAAAATTTATCGTAGGATTTAAATTCAATTCTTAAAAATTGCTTTTTCTTAAATCCCTGGGAAGAATTCAATTATTTACAAAAATATTAGACTTTTTCACAGAAATTCAATTATTTTCAAATATTTTAATAAAATTGTTAGAAAAAAATCAATTATTTTAAATACAAATTTAATTAAATTTTTTTGAAATAAATCAATTATTCTTTTAGATTTTAATAAATTTCTTCCCGAGAATTCAATTATTTACATAAATAATTCTTCTAAAGAATTCCATTATGCATGTCGATAAATAACAAAATTATAACCGAAAATTGAATGATTTAACAAAGAATTTTTTAAAAAACTTTTGAGAACAATTGAATTATTTAGAAAAATTTTATTACAATTTTTAAAAATTATTTAAATTATTTTTAATACTATTTTAAATTAATTAATTGAAAAATTCAATTATTTTCACAAATAAAGTTTTCACAAGAATGCAATTATTTAAAATAAAATTTTCATAATATTTATTATATTTCGAAAGATATACTTTTTTAAAATTAATAATCGATTGCGAAGTCTGAATAAAATATTTAATTTATTTTCTTCAAAATAATTAAATACTTAATTTCTAAAGTTAATTTTTATTATTTATTATTAATATTCTTAAATTTTTATTCTTTTTTCATTGCAGGATGAATTTCACTCGAGATTACGATTTTGCCGTCGTGGTTTGGTTGCAATGGCGAATGCAGGAAAGGACGATAATGGATCACAATTTTTTTTCACTCTTTCCGCAACACCTGAATTGCAAAATAAACACACAATTTTCGGTAAAGTCACAGGAGAGACTTTATATAATGTTCTAAAATTCGAGGAATGTCTCATTGATAAAGTAAGTTTCCTCATTTGGAAAGACTCATTTTTTTTGTAATTTATATCAAGGATATACGTAGTAAATAATCTAATTGGAAAATTTACATTAAATTTAATATCTTTTTCTTTTTTTAAGGATGACAGGCCAGTTTATCCTCCGAAAATTTTGAAAACACAAGTTTTGACTAATCCGTTTGAAGATATTGTGCCAAGTGAGACGACGAAGGAAATTGACGAGGAGAAAGAGAGGGAGAAGGAGAAGAGGAAAAAGAAGAAGAAAGGAGTGAAGTAAATAATAAAAATATACTATTTATTTTAATAAATATAAAAATTAATATCTTTTTCTTTTTTAAAGGATGACAGGCCAGTTTATCCTTCGAAAATTTTGAAAACACAAGTTTTTTTTTATTATTTTATATTGAATTAAATAAATTAATAATTATTAATTTAGTTAATTAATTAAAAATTTTATTTTTATAATTTTATTCATCAATTAAATGTATTTATTCTAGTCTTTAATTTAATCGATTGTTTAATTTCAGGGATTTTAAGCTTCTTTCATTTGGCGAGGAAGCCGAGGAGGATGAGGAGGAATTTAAGGAATTGAACAAGAAATTCAGTGGGAAAAGTAAATCGGCTCATGACGTTTTGGATGATCCAAAACTAAGTTCAGAACCGGCTTTAGAACAAGCAAGTTCCTCAAGTAAAAAGCGAAAAAATAGTGACAGCGACGATGAAAGCAATGAAGAAACGCCCGAAGATCTTCAAAAACGACGGTGATTTTTTTCTTTCCTAACAATTAATTATTATTCTCTTAAAATTATTGTTTTTAAATATTTTTTTTTCTTTTCATTCCAGGGAAATGAGTGAGAGAGTAATAGAAAAATTAAAAAGCGGGAAAAAAGCGACCAGTTCGAAAAAAATAAAATCTGTCGACGAGGAAGAAAATGAAGAAGAGGACGACGAAGATAAATATTATTTGGGAAAAGATCACGCTGATGAAAGAAAACGAATGGCGTATGTATCGAATAACAATTAATTCAGTATTAGATTAGATTAAAACTATAAAGGACTTGTTATTTTTAGCGAATCGATAAAAAAGGAAATTCGTGATCTCAAACGTGGAATTCAGAAGACAAAGAAGAGTGAGGAGGAAGCTGCGAAAAAAGAGAAGGAGGCTGCCGAGAGGGAGAAAGAAATAAATAGTGAAAAAGAGGAACGCGAGGAGATAAAAAAGAAATTAAGGGAGCAACAAAAGAAGAATAAAGCGGAGAGAAGTAATTTTTTTTTTCGAAATTGAATTCTATTTCAATTTCATAATTTTATTTCCCACTTTGATTAATTTTTTGCACAACTTTTAATTCAATTTCATCAATTTCAAATTTAATTTCAAATTGATGCCTGAATTTTATTTTCTAATTGAATTAGATCAATTTTTGCAATTTAAGTTTTGAATTTTTCTTTTGAATTTCATTTTTAGATGACGATTTCATAATGCAAAAATTGAATAAATTTCGAAACAAAATACACGCGATGAAAGAGCAATGTGGCGTGGATTCAGAAAAATCGGAGGCAAAGCCAACAAATGACAATGACGACGAAGTGATTGATGAAACAATTTTAGCACATTCGCTTCATTGCGAGGACAAAAATCCCGTCTTGGCGAGAGACGCAAATTTAAAAGACGACGATTGGTTTGAAATTTATGATCCAAGGAATCCGATTAATAAACGACGACGAGGGGAAACAACGAGGAAGGGCGAGAACAGTGATCGCGGCAAAAATCGACCGCCACGAACATAAAAGGTAATAATAATATTAATTTTCTCCCCTTTTTGAGAATTATCAAATTAATGTAAAACAAGATTATTATCAATAATTTTATTAATTATACTATTAAGTATTAATAACTAGAACACATTTTTTTAAAACTATTTTTCACTTTCTGACAGTTTTTTGTTGCCAAAAACATTGATTTTTGAATGAAAACGAAATTTATTTTTTCCATTCGAGAATATAAAGTAATCGCTTTCAATTGAATGTAAAATTAATTTATATTTACATTGAAATTTTTTTCTTATATATAATTATTATATTTAAAATCGTTACCGACGAGCAAAATTTTTACTCATATCGTGACTTGAACGTTGAATTGTATTTTTTCTCGATTTCACTCGAGACTCCAATGTTCCTAATTCAACAGCCGCGGCCAATTGTTTTCTGAAACAAAAAAGAAATATTGCAAGATTAATTTTTTTATTTTTCTCTCGGAGAATTTTCTTTAGAAAAATTCTCAAATTTTTCATTTTTCTCAGAAAATTACCAATTGTTAATTTTTTTTCAGAAAAATTTAATTTGATAATAATTAATAATAATCTATATTAATTAATAATCGTTGTATTCCGGCAAATTGTTTGCAGTTTAAAGTTAATTTTTGTTTGCTTCTTTGTTTCTAAACTTTTTCAATTTTTCGTTTTCAATAATTTAAAAATTTAATGTACTGAAAATCATTGAAATCTTACAAAAGATTTATTAAAAATTTTGAAAATAATTTTGAAAATAATTTTGAAATTTACAAAGAATTTTAACGAAAACTTTCGAGAATAATTAAATTTTTGAGAAAAATTCTATTACAATTTTTATAAAAATAAGTAATTAAATTGTATCGAAGAATTTTATCAGAATTTTTGAAAATAATTGCATTCAATCAAACATTTTATTAAAACGTTTAAAAATTTTATTATAACTGTTGAAAATAATTGAATTTCTTCGAACTTTTTATTATTTATGAAAATAATTAAATTCCTTTGAAGAGTTTGATTATTTATGAGAATAATCTAATTACATTTTTCGAAAGAATTTTGCTATTTAAGAAAATAATTGAATTCCTCCAAAATTTTTTTTCAAAATTGTTGAAAATAATTGAATTTAATTGATATTTTTAAAAATAATTGTATTTTTTCGAGAAATTTAATTTAAATTGTATTGATAAATACTTGTAAAGTATTTATCAAAAAATTTGTAAGTAATTCAATTTTATGAAGAATTCAATTATTTTTAATAATTTTAATAAAATTCTTTAGTCATCTTGTAAATAATAAAAATTTTCGTAAAAAATTCAATTATTTTTATTTCATTATTAAAATTCCTATCGGGATTTAACTTATTTTTAATTCCATTTTTAAATTATATCTTTGAAAATTTCAATTACTTTTAAAAATCTTGTAAAAATTATACGAGAAAATTCAATTATTTCAAAAAATTAATTGAATTTTTTACAGAAGTTCAATTATTTTTTAACATTTTTTTAAAATTCTTCGAAAGAATTCAATAATATTAATAAATAGTACATTTTTCCCAAGAATTAAATTTTGTTGAATACAATTTAAAAAAAATTCTTCTCAGAAATACAATTATTTTTTTAAATTTAAAAAAGTTTTAATAAAATTCTATTCAAGAATCAAATTATTTTCAGAAATAATTAAATAGTTTATTTTAATTGTATTAAAAAATTGAAATCCTCCGAAAAATTCTATCATTTATGAAAATAATTTAATTCCTTTTGTAAAATTTTTTTATTTATGAAAATATTTTAATTCTTGCGAAGAATTTTCTTAGATATTTATGAAAATAATTGAATTCTTGCGGAGGATTTTACAATTCATAAAAATAATTGAATTTCTTCGAAGAATTTCATCTTAATTTTTGAAAATAATTAAATTTTTTGAATGAATTTTATTAAAAATTTTGAAAATAATGTTTTTTTTTAAAAAAGAATTTTATCAAAATTGTTGAAAATAATTGAATTTATATTAAAATTCTTGAAAATAATCGAATTTAATTAATTTTTTTTAAAATAATTGTATTCTTTCGAGAAATTTTATTAAATTTGTATTGAAAATTATTGAATTCTTGTTTAGAATTTTTGAATCTGTAATATTGAAAAATTTAAATTGATTAATTAATTAATCAATTTAAATATTTGAAAATATTTTTTAATTTATAAAATAATAATAAATGAAATACCGCGTTTCCCGCGCAGTCGTGCGTATCATTTGCTAGTAATTACAAATTTAATTTGATACTTAATTGAAATGAAAAGAAAAAAGTAAATTTTGATACTTAATCAAAATAAAAAGCAAAAAGTAAATATTTCACATTAAAAATTTGAAATTCTCACCTGACAAAATCTTTGCTATACGATTTCTTATTTTCCTCCTCGTGTTTCAATTCCTCCATTTGTCGGCGTATTTTTTCCTCGCGATCTTTTTCGCGCCACGTCGCATTCTCCATCATTTCGAGACGACGTTTCTCTTTTTCTTCTTCGGTGAGTTTTTGCCGTTTCGGCGGAATCCATCGTTTCTCATTTTTCTCTTCATTTTTCGTCGTTCTCATTCTCTGAGGTGAATAACTTCGTGGATTTATAGCCATTTTGGTTCCATCCGCTTTCTGAAATACGAGAAAAAATGCAATGAAAAAAAGAAATTACTAATAAGAATAATAATAATAAAAATAATTAGTAAAAAATTACCATTAATCCGAAATTTGATCTCCCATTATTCAATTTTTGATTGTATCTTTTATCATAATCACTGTCAGACTCATGTTTTTCTATTTTGTGTTTTTTATTCCTTCGATCACATTCAGAATCGCTGGAATTGTTTTTTCTCAATTTTGAAGATTCAAATTCTTCCGATTCGTTTGAATTTCGTTTCTTGTGTTTCTTTGATGAATCGATAATTTCGTCTCTTCGTTTCTTACTTTTTTTCTCCTTCTCCGAATCACTATTTTCTCGTCTTTTCGTTCTCTTGTGTTTTCTACTTCTACTTTCTGAATCGCTACTCTCGTCTCGTTTTTTCCTTCTATCCATTTTCTTCTCTTTTCTCCGCGATTTTCTCTCTGTCTCACTTTCCGAACTATCGTCAGAACTTGAATCTCGTGATTTTTTCTTTCTTCGATCGAATTTCTTTCTCTCCTTTCTTTCCGATTCGGAACTTTCATCTGAATCTCGTTTTTTCATTTTTCTTTGTAATCTTTTCATCTCTTTTCTTTTCGAAATTTCTGAATTGACAGAAGAATCTGAATCTCTTTGTTTTTTTGTTTTTCTTTGCTTTTTCCTTCTCTCTTTTCTTGACGACGATCTTTCTGAACTGTCAGAATCGGAATTTTTCCTATTTTTCCCTCTTCTCTCGATTTTTTTCTTCTTTCCGCGTGATTTTCTCGATTCACTGTCACTAGTTTCCGTATCTGAGTCTTTGGGTTTTTTTAATCTTTTCTCTTTTTTCTTCGAGCGTTTATTTGAGTCATTCTCTGAATCTGTATCAGAATCAGAATCTGAATCGGAATCAGAATCTGAATCACTGGATGAATCTTTTCGTTTCTGTCTTCTTTCGTACTTTTTCCTCTTTTTTACAGATTTCATTAAATCTTCCTCTGATATTTTATCCTTTAATTTTTTGTACTTTTCAGCTAGTAAATTATCCAATTCTTTGTCACTGTCCGATTCGGAATCACTTCTTTGCCTTTTAGATTTCTTCGATTTTTTCTCCTTCTTCTTTTTTGTTTCCGCCTCCAACTGTGAAAAGGTGAAGAATTTTCTTTATTTTTTAAATTCTATTTTTAAGTAGATGGAAAATATTTTATTTTAATTTACCAATTGTTTGATTTGTTTCATTTTGACGGGATTTTTCAATAATTGCGAACGAGTTTCCATTTCTTTTTTCTTGATTAGAAATAAAGGATCTTCTTGTTGTTTTCTTGCAAGGTCCACTTGTTCGGTTCCCGAAAAATATCGCAGAGATGGCGGTATACACTCTGGAAATATTAATTGTATGATTAAATAATTAAATTTAATTTCAATTTACATCTTAATTTCCTAAATATAATGTAATTTTTAATTAAATTAGTCAATCTATATTAATAATCGTTGAATTACAGTAATCCTAACTTTTGAAATAAATTTTCTTTTTAAATGTTTAAAATTATTTAAAAAAGTTTTAATAAAATTCAATTCAAGAATTCAATACTTTTAAATACAATTAATTTTAATTGAATTCCAGGGAAAATTAAATTATTTTTAAACATTTTTTTTAAATTCTTCGATAGAATTCAATAATATCAATAAATAGTAAATTTTTCACTTCTTTTCAACAATTTTATTAGAATTTTTGTAAATAATTACATTTTTTTTTAAGAATTTCATTAAATTTCGTAAAAATAATGTAATGTTTTAAAATAATTTTAATTGAAAATTTTGAAAATAATTGAAATTTACAAAGAATTTTTTAAGAAACTTTTGAGAACAATTGAATTATTTAGAAAAATTTTATTACAATTTTTAAAAATAATTGAATCTGTTAGGGAAATTTTATTAAAATTATCTTGAATATAATTGAATTTTTTCCTAGAAGTTTTATCAAAATTGTATATTGAAAATAATTGAATTTCTCCGAAACATTTTAATATTTATTAAAATAATTGAATTCTTCTGAAAGAATTTTATTGTCTATGTTAATATTTTAATTTTTGTGAAGAATTTTCTCATTTATAAAAATAATTAAATTCTTGCGGAGGATTTTACAATTCATAAAAATAATTTAATTGTTTAAAAAGAATTTTATCTGAATTTTTGAAAATAATTCAATTTTTTGAAGGAATTTTTTATTAAAAAAGATTTTGAAAGTAATGATTTTGAAAGAATGATTTAAAAGAATTTTTTTCTCTTACCATGTTCGACGTGATTTTTTGGAGCTCTATTTAAAGCTGCATCTTTCTCAGCCTGCACAATTTTCTCGAAATTCTGATCAATTTGTTTTCCCAATAAATATTCTTCACGATCAATCGTTTGATTTGGCTTCTTATACATCCAATCTAATTTTTTGTCATCTTTCTTTTCAATAGTCCCATGATCCATGGCAAATTTTGTCAATTCCTCGCGATCTTTTTCCATTTCAATTTCACGTTTCAATTCGGCTATTCTCTTTTTCTCTTGATTACTCATTTGCTCGGCTTTCCATACTTTTTCCATATTTTTCATCGTCGATGGATGCCATGATTTTTTCAAATTCTGGTGAAATAAATATTTAGTTATAAATCAAAACGATTTGATTTTTAGAGGAAAATAATTGATAAAAACAAATAAAAAAAGAAGTAATGTTTGGTTGCAATTAACAATGTCTAATCTTCAATTTTTGTCAGGAACTTGTAGTTTTTCAAAAGAAATTTAATTTAATAGTATAAAATTAAATTTTATTCAATTTAATTTAATTAATTTAATTTTATTTTAATTTATAATGAATTTATTTCATTTTATACAAGCAAAAAATTATTTTATAGGTTAGAAAAACTTACCAAATCTCCTCCCCCCATTTTAATGGATTAAATAATTAAGGGAAATTATTTAAATAGACACAGGCAATTTTTGCCTTAAATTTCCAAGAACTTTGTAAAATTGATATGTATGTTAATTGTCGTAATTAAAATAAATTCATTTTCAATATTTTTCGGAGCGTCGTAGCCAGTCGTAGCTGTCAAACCAGAAACGAACACTTTTGCGCGTGCGCTAAAAATTGACAGCAGCGCCATCTTTAATTTTGTGATCGATCACGTGGTTGTCATAAAATTTGTTCAATTTGTTTCATTTGTTTGTGGGGTTTGTGGAAATATTTATTAGTTTCTGGACTTTTACCCCCTTGAATCAATGTACAAGTAAGTAAAGGGATTTTTAATATTTTTCTAAAGTATTTAATTTCTAGTTAATAATTTACATACGCAAAATATTCTAAACTTGTCAATAGTGTTTCAAACTAATAGAAAACCTAACCTCAAAACTTTTTGAAAATATTTATAACATATATACGTTATTGTTTTTCTATAATCAATTTGTAAATAATTAATTAAGAATTCATTGTTTACAATTCGTTTCTCAATATTTATAACATTTTTTATTTATTCATTGTCGTTCATAACATTTTAAGTTTAATTTTTTTTCCATTTCTTTCGTTTATTCTGTTTTTGAACTATTTTTATTATTATTATTTATTATTTATTTCTTATTTTTATTATTATTATTACTTTTTTTAGCTTTTAAAAAATGGAGGAATTCATTGTGACTCGAGGAGCAAAAAATCCAAGTGTGGCATTAAAAAATTTTACAATAGTCAATTATGAAGCGCCAAAGAAAAAACAAAAATCATCGGAAATTAAATCTTCGTCGTCGTTAAAAATTATCGACAATTCTGTTGAGGAGAAAGACGATATGGATCCAAGACGAAAGCAAGAACTTGAAATGAAACGAGCGAGATTTGAGGTGATGAAATTTGGAATGTCCGGCTTAAAGAAGACAAAGGCGAAGGAGGCAAAAATTGCCTTGGCAATTAGTTTAGGAGCGAGACCGCCGAAGAATCGAAGGAGAAATTATAAGGAAATATTGAAGGAGAAGGAAATTGAAAAAATAAAGGAATCAAAACGAAAGACAAAGACATATTCAGGCGTTAATGACAGTTTAAAGAAACGAAAAACACGGAGAAAAGTGAAGAAGGATTCGGGAATATTGGGAGTTTATGGGACAGTTCGAAAGGAGTGATTTTTTAAGTAAGACATTTCGGAAAATGTTATTGTAAATATGAAAATAAATAATTAATAAAATATTTAAGTAATCATAAATCTATGGATTAGGACTTAGAAATTATTTAATCAATAATTTTACTTGAATATTTCAAAATTAATTGAATTTTAAGAGTTGCGTTTACAATTTTCTTAAAAAGATGAACTTCGAAAGGTTTTAATTTGAAATTTTAGAAAATTTCAATTTTGAATGAATTTAATTAGAAAGAACTTCGATTTTTGCAAAAAATTTTAATAATTTAAATTCTTCTGAAATTAATACAATTTTTTAATATATTAATTATTAAAAATAATTGATTTCTAGAAGAATTTTAGTTACAAACACTAAAGAAAAAAGTTGAATTTAGGACAAATTACAAATGATTGCAGAAATTCTATTATTTTCAAAAGTGGTAAAATTCTTCGCAGAAATTCAATTATTTTGATAAATAATAAAATTTTTTTTAGGAATACAATTATTTTCAGAAATAATAAAATATTTTCCAGGGATTCAATTATTTTCATAACTAATAAAATTCTTTTCAAGAATTCAATTATTTTCAGAAATAATAAAACTCATCGTAGAATTTCAATTATTTTTAATGCAATTTTAATTGAATTTCCAGGAAAAAATTCAATTATATTCAAGATAATTTTAATAAAATTTCTCTAACAGATTCAATTATTTTTAAAAATTGTAATAAAATTTTTCAAAATATTTCAACTGTTCTCAAAATTTAAAAAAAAAATTCTTTGTAAATTTCAATTATTTTCAAAATTTCCAATTAAAATTATTTTCAAAAATTACATTATTTTTACGAAATTTAATGAAATTCTTCAAAAAAAAAATGTAATTATTTACAAAATCTCAAAGAAAATTGTTTAAAAGAATTTAATTAAACTATTTACAATAAAATTTTTATTACATTTTCTCGAAATAATTCAATTGTTGAAAAAAATGTTGATAAAATTCTTGAAATGAATTCAATTATTTTCAAATTTTTTTATAAATACTTTACAAGAATTCACTGATTTTCAGTACATCGACAATTTAATTATTTCAGAAATTAATTGAATTCTTGGATAGAATTTTATTAAATCTTTTTTAAATAATTGAATCCCTGCGAATAAATTTATTATTTCTACAAATAATTGGATTTTTGCAAAATTTTAAAAAATAAATGAATTTTTAAGAATTTTATTAAAATTATATTTAAAATAATTGAATTCCTATGAATTCAATTTTTTTTACAAATGTTTTATAAATTTCTTCGCAATTATTCAATTATTTTCATAAATATTAAAATTTTTACAGGGATTCAATTATTTTCGTAAATAATAAAATTCTTTTTAGAAATTGAATTATTTTCAGAAATTATAAAACTCATCGTAGGAATCCAATTATTTTTAATGCAATTTTAATAAAACTTCTCAAAAAATTTAATCATTCTTAAAAATTTTATTGAAATTCGTCGAAAGAATTCAATTATTCAAAAATTTGTTAATAAAATTCTTTATGGGAATTGAATTTTAAGCACCATTAAATTATTTAATAAATTATTTCTTTTTGTATTTAAATAATTGAATTCTTGTAGAATTTTCTAATAAAAATTTATTTCAAAATATGAATTTCAGTTAAAATTTTAGATAATAGTCGAACATTAATATTATAGCATTAATTTTTTGGAAATAATTAAATTTTAAAAAGGTTCTAAATTAAAATTTTTGAAAATCTGAATTTTTCATACTTTTAATTAATAATTCTGTACAATTTATTTTTTTTTGAAAAAGTTTGAAAATTGAATTTCTCTTGAAATTATTTGAAGTTTTTTTATTTTCTAATATATATTTGATTGAATTGTAAAAAAATGTTTTTGAAAATTCTTAAAGAACTTTTGCAAAAATTATTAATAGTAATTGATTTAAAGAAGAATTCTAGTTTAAAATTCTAGAAAATAATAATTGAATTGAAATGATGAAAATAATTTTATAAAAGTTACAGTATAAATATTTTTATAACATAAAATAATGATTTTATCACTCGGTCACCTTTAATTATTATTAGTTGTTGAATTAATTAATTAAATTAATTTTTAATTAATTAATTAATTTATTAATTATTTTCATAAATGTTTGAATTTGAATTTTTTGAAGAATTTTAATTCCTATGAAAAAATAATAATTAAATAGGATTTATTCAAAAATGAAGTTATTGATATTTTCGAATAATTTTACAATTAAAGAAATTCGTAACTAAAAGTAATATAACTTTTTTTTTTGAGTATCCAATAATTTTTAGAGTGAATCAAAATATTCTTTAGTGATTATTATAATTTGGTTATTTGATTATTATTATTATTATTATTATTATTATGATTTGGTATAATAATAAATAAATAATTGGATTAAAAATTTTTATTCATTTTTTTTATCAATTTTCTGTTGCTGTTGCTATAACGCCAATTAACTATTGCTAACAAGTAACATTTTTTTTCTGTATAATTGTACACTATATAGGAAGAACAACAAGTAATAAAATAATATATTTTTTTTCTTCTTATTTTTTATGATATCGATTTGATCCATTTCAAAGTGAAACAATAACATCTTTCTCTCTCTCTCTCTTTTATCTCTTTCTCTTTTTATTCGTCTTTTGTCAAAAAACATTTTTGTATTAAAATAAGCATCGTTTGCGCTATATTTTCGATGCCTTCAATATGGAATGATTTGGCATCTTATAAAACTTTGTGAGCTTTTCCTTTTTGATAATATCAGTCAAAAGCGGCTGCCGTTGGCGCCACCTCGAGCAACATCTGGAGAAAAGCGTTTACTCCTTCTGCAAAGACAGGAATTAAAATTAATTAATTAATTAAATATATTAACAAGAATTACATTTTTTAATTAATTAAATAAATATATTGGGAAGAATTACTTTAATTAACAAATTAAAATTAATTAATTAAAAAAGAATTAATTTAATTAATAATTATTAACTGTAGATATTTTTTTGAGATTAATTCCATAAAAAGCGAAGTTTCAATGTAATAATTTTCGGGGATGATAATATTTACCCATAAATTTGGGAACGTATCCGTATTTAACGAAAGGGAGGTAGAAGAATATTCCTGCGCCAATAAAGCCAGCAGCGTACAGGTACTCGATTTGTGGCTTGTCAATAATTGGGGCAACAATCAGGTACGCTGAAATGCCAAGTACGAGAATGGGAATAATTAATGGGCATTTGTATGGTCGAGGATGATTTGGTCGCGTTTTTCGCATCACGAGCAATGCGAGCATTGCGCCACCGTAAAATATCCATGCCGTGAAAGAGAAAAAATCAATCAATGAATCGATATTGCCAGAAAGCACCATTGTACCTGAAACAGTGAATTAATTTTATTCATTACTACAAATATTTGCCGTAATTCCATTAATTTCCTTTAGTTGAAATATTTATTTTTTTTTGATTGAAAATAATTTGTCTTTCATTTCTCTAGAAAAGAAAATAAATTAAAAATCTTTCTTCTCTATTAGGAAACAATAGAGAAATAGAAGAAAAAAATAAATCAAAAATAGAAGGGCTCGAACTAGGTTCGTAAATCTCGTAAAGGTCCTTAAATTTGCTTTAAGTCCGTAAAAGTCAGTTTTTTTTTTGTAAAAAAAAAAAGTCAGTGATTTGATTGAGAAAAGACGAAAAGTTAGTAAATTGTCCAATATAATTTGGAGAATTTTAGAGAAATTGCAAATAATTGCAAAAATTCAATTATTTTCAAAAGAAGTAAAATTCTTCGCAGAAATTCAATTATGTTCAAAAATGTTTTAAAATTCTAGTCAAAATTTCAATTCTATATTTTTTTAAATAATAAAATTCTTCTCTGAAATTCAATTGTTTCCAAATATTTTAATAAAATTCTTGGCAAAGTTTTAATTATTTTCAAAAAATTTCCTCCATTCAATGATTTTTAATATCTACTATTTTAATGAAATTTTCCAAAAGAATTCAATTATTTAAAAAAATTTAATAAAGTAATAAAAATTTCACAGGAATTTAATTTTTACAAATTTTTTATAAATTTCTTCGTAATCGTTCAATTATTTTCATAAAAAATAATATTTTTACAGAGGGATTCAATATTATTTTCGTAAATAATAATAAAATTCTTTTTAGGAATTCAATTATTTTCGGAAATAATAAAACTCATTGCAGAATTTCAATTATTTTTAATACAATTTTCATCGAATTTCTCGAAAATTTTAATTATTCTTAAAAATTTTATTAAAATTCGTCAAAAGAATTTAATTATTTAAAAAATTGATAAAATTCTTTATGAGAATTCAATTTTAAGGAACATGCAATTATTTAATAAATTGTTTTTTTTGTAATTAAATAATTGAATTCTCGTAGAATTTAATTTATTATTCTTCGTAAGAATTCAATTATTTTTATAAATAGTACAATTTTTTGCAAGAATTCAATTATTTTCTGAAATTTTAATAAACCTTTCGAATCAATTCAATTATTTTTATAAGTAGTACAATTTTTTGCAAAAATTCAATTATTTTCTGAAATTTTAATAAATCCTTCGCAAACAATTCAATTATTTTTTTAAATAGTAAAATCTTTGCAAAATTTCTATTTTATTTTCAAAAAAATTTCACGAAAGAATTCAATTTTTTTTCTGAATTTGTTATAAAATCTTTGCAAAAATTCATTTATTTTCAAAAAAATTTCACGAAAAAATTCAATTTTTTCCTTCTTTGTTACAAAATTTTTAATTTAAATTTTACCAAAATTCTTTGCGAGAATTCAATTATTTTTCTAAATTATAAAATTCTTCGAAGGAATTCTATTATTATCAAATTTTTTGATAAAATTCTTTGCAACAATTTGATGATTTTCAATACATTAATTTTTAAATTGAAAATATTCGAAAAGAAAAATTATTTTGGTAAACTTACAAATTTCTGCAGAATTTCAATTATTTTCAAATATTTTCAAATTTTTTCAATTATTTTTTATTCTTCGCAAAAATTAAGAATTGTTCGAAAATTAATAAAATTCTTCTTAGGGATTCAATTATTTTTATAAATAATAAAACTCATCCCAGAATGTCAATTATTTTTAATACAATTTTAATCAAATTTCTCGAAAAAAGTAATTATTTAAAAAAATTTTATTAAAATTCCTCGAAAAAATCCAATCATTTAAAAATTTGTTGATAAATTTCTGTATGGGAATTGAATTTTATGAAGCATTCAATTATTCAATAAATTATTTATTTTTGTATTCAAATAATTAAATTCTAATAAAAATTGATTTTCATTTCATAAAAATGAATTTCAGTTAAAATTTTAGATACCTAATTATTGAATATTAAAAGAAATATAGCATGAATTTTTAGAAATAATTGAATTTTGAAATTAATTTTTTTTGAAAAAGTTTAATTAATTTTTTTTATATTGTTCGAAGTTTTCATTCTCTAATATATATTTAATTGAAGAATTTACGAATAATTGAAATTTTGTAAACAAATGAAGTTGAAAATTCTCAAAGAAAACTTGGACTGGTTATATTTTTGTCAGTAATTGGTCTGTAGTTTTTCATTTTTAGTCCATAAAATCTGTATGTTTAAATACTTTCACTGGTTCGAGCCCTGAAATAGAGAAATAGAAGAAGAAAATAAAATTAAAAATAGAGAAATAGAAGAGAAAAATAAATTAAGAATAGAGAAATAGAAGAGAAAAATAAATTAAAAATAGAGAAATAGAAGAGTAAAATAAATTAAAAATAGGGAAATAAAAAAGAAAAAGAAATTAAAAATAGAGAAATAGAAGAGAAAAAGAAATTAAAGATACAAAAATAGAAGAAAAAAATTAGTTAAAAAAGAGAAGTAGAAAAAAAAATTTGTTAAAAGAAGAGAAATAGAAAAAAAATAAAAAAATAGAGAAATAGAAAAAAATAGAAAAAATAGAGAAATAGAAAAAAATGAAAAATAGAGAAATAGAAAAAAATAAAAAATGGAGAAATAGTAAAAAAATAATTTGTTTTTTTTTATTAATTGAAAATTAGTGAAATAAAATGTTTTTGATTTAAGGTTGTACCTGCGACAATGGAATGGAAAATGAGACCCGGAGCAGGTGTAAAACGTCGCACGTGAACGTAACTGAGACAATCGAGTAAATGCCCTTTTCGTGATGCTGCAAAACAGAGTCGTCCGGCAGCAAATAATGTTCCATTTGCCGATCCAAACGTGCTCACTGCTACCGAGAGTGGCATTAGCCACGCCATAACACCGAGAATTCGATTTCCAAATGTCTGATGAGAAAGAAAAATTATTTTATCAGTCAATAGAACAAATGAGAGAGAGAGTGAGTGAGAAAGAGAAAAACTAATAATAAATTTCATCAATTGTAAGTGACAATTCATTTCTATTAATTTTATTCCCAGTAGATAATAATTTTCAATATTTAATAATTATTTCAAAAAATAAATTCGGAACAAAAAAAAATATATAGAGAAAGAAAATAAATAATTTTTTTTCTTTCTATTCACAAAAAAGGAATATTTAGGTAGAAAAAGTTCTCGAAATAAAAAATTCCCCTTTGATAAAAGAAATTGAATAAAATAATTACTTAGGTAATAAATTAACCTGGAAATAAATAAATTAATTAAATTAAGTCTATTATTAGATAGAAAAAAATTAATTTATTGATTTTAATTAACATTCACTTGAAAAATTAAAAAAAATAAAATAAAGTTAATATTTTCTTTACGTATTTCAAGAAATTGTTGATAAAAATGAAGAATTATAAAATACATATTCACAATTTTATTTTGACCACTTCTCTGATTTTCTCTTCGTTTTATTCAACGAATTATGCGGAAAAATTTTTTTAAAACAAAAATAGCGAAGAACGATAAGAAAAATGCATACGAGAATTAAAAGTTTCCATAATTGCGAATTTTTTCGCGGAAAAATATAAAAATTTATTTCTTATCGATTTTCACGTGAGGTGAAAGAAAAAGAAAAAAAAATAATAATAATTGCCACTGCTGTAATTTACACAAATTGGTGAGAATGGAGCAGAGACGGTAAATTACATTATCTTTGACCCTGAAAACATTATCTGAAATCTTCAAAGTTATTTATAGATTCTTTCCCCTAAAAAAGGAAATTTCTATTCAAATTATTGAGATCAGATCCGCAAACACTCTGATCTGATCTAATTTATGATTCATAAAATAAATTCTCGATAGTATTTTCTTTTTATAGTATATATCCACATTCAATTCATGAATTTTTATCAACTTTTTCCGCATATGAAAATTCAAGTAGAAGAAAAGAAAAGAATTGCAATAAAATTGAGAAAAGTTTTCATTGTTTGATGGGAATTTTAATTTAAAAACTTTTGATTTATTCGCTGAAATGAATTTTCTTCTCGTCTATAGGTGTAATTATAGAAATACTTTGGAATTAGGATTTTAAATGAGAATTTGTTGAAATAGAAATTCTTTTTAATTAAAATAAGATAAAATTAAAAAAATTTAATAAACATTAAATTTTATACTACATAATAATCGTTGTATTCCGGATTCCTGTCTATCCGCAGTTGGAAGTTGAATTCTTAAAAACAAATTTTATAAAATATTTCAAAGTAATTAATTTCTTTTGAGGATTTTAATTGTAATTGTATTTAAAATAATTTAATTCTTATAACCAAATTTTATCAGACATTTAAAAATAACTGAATTATTTCGAAGAATTTTATTAAAATTTTTGAAAAAATTTCAATTGTCGAGGAATTTAATTAAAGTTGCTTTGAAAAATAATAAAATTTTTATAAAGAATTTTATCAAAATTTTTGTATAAATAATTATATTCTTACTAAAAATTTTAATAAAAAATTTTGAAAATAATGAATTCTTTTGAGAAATTAATTTGAAATTATATTTAAAATAATTTAATTCTAATAAATAAATTTTATAAAATATTTGAAAATAATTGAAAAGTTTCTAAGAATTCTATTTAAATTTTTGAAAATAATTTAATTCTTTCGAGTAATTTAATTGAAATTGTATTAAAAATAATTGAATTCTTAAAAACAAATTTTTTAAAAAATTCGAAAATAATTTAATTCTTATAAATAATTTTTATCAAATATTTGAAAATAATTTAATTCTTTCGAGGAATTAAAATTTCATTAAAAATAATTGAATTGTGATTTGACAAAATTTTTATTGAAAATAGTTCATTTCTTTCGAAGAATTTTATTATTTTTGAAAATAATTCAATTCTTTCGAAGAATTTTATTGAAATAAATAATAAATAATATAACAAATAATTTTATTCATATTTAAAAATGTTTGTTTAAACAATTTGAAAAGAATTCAATTCTTTTGATGATTCAATTTGAAATTATATTGAAAATAATTTAATTCTTATAAATAAATTTTATCCAATATTTGAAAATAATTGAATTGTTTTGAAGATTTTTATTTTAATTTTTGGAAAGAATTCAATTCTTTCAAGGAATTTTATTATTTTTGAAAATAATTCAATTCTTTCGAAGAATTTAATTGAAATTATGATTTAAAATTTTGAAATATTTCAATTTTAAATGAATTTAATTAGAAATATAAAAAACTTAGACTTAACAAAAATTTTAAAAACTAAAATTCTTCTGAAATTATAGTTAAATTTTTTAATATATATTTAACTAGTTTTATTAAAAATAATAAATTTATAGAAGAATTTTAGTTAAAAACACTAAAACAAATTGAATTTTGAAGCAATTACAAATGATTGCAGAAATTCAATTATTTTCAAAAATTTTCATAAAATTCTTGTCAAAATTTTAATTATTTTCAAAAACTTTCCTCAATTCAATGATTTTTAATATCTACTACTTTAATAAAAATTCCTAAAAGAATTCAATTAGTTAAAAAAAATTTTAATAAAATTCTACGCAAACATTTAATTATTTTCATAAATAATAAAAATTTCACAGGAATTCAATTATTTACAAATTATTTTTATATATTATTCAATTATTTTCATGAATAATAACATTTTTTACAGGGATTCAATTATTTTCAAATAATAAAACTCAATGCTGAATATCAATTATTCCTAATACAATTTTAATGGAATTCCTCGAAAAAAATTATTATTCTTAAAACTTTTATTAAAATTTATCAAAGAAATTTAATTACTTTAATAACATTTGCCACAATTTATTTATTAGAATTTAACTATTATTTTCAATAAATGTTTAATTAAATTTCTTTAAAGAATAAAATTATTTTCAAACATTTTAATGCAATTCTTTGCGTAACAATTCAATTTTTTTAAAAATAATTTTCATAAAATCCTTTACTGAAATCCAATTATGTTTAAAAATTTACAAAAATTTTCGTAAAAATTTCAATTATCTTTATAAATAATAAAATTTTCCTCCGAAATTCAATTATTTTCAAAACTTTAAATTAATTCTTGGCAGAATTTCAATTAATTTTAATACAATTTTCATCAAATTTTTCGAAAAATCCTATTATTCTTAAATTTTTTTTTAAAATTTGTCAAGAGAATTCAATTATTTAAAAATTTGTTGATTAATAATAATTTAAATTTGTTCTTAATAATTGAATTCTTTCGTGAAATTTAATTAAAATTGTATTGAAAAATAATTGAATTCCTGCGAAGAATTTGATTATTTATGAAAATCATTGAATTCTTTTGAAGAATTTAATTGAAATTTTATTGAAAATAATTGAATTGTTAACAAGAATTTTAGTAACATTATTTTAATTTTGAAAGTGAAATTTAATTAAATGAAAAAATAATTGAATTCTTTCGTGAAATTTCATTGAAATTGAATTGAAAATAATTGAATTTCTGCGAAGAATTGGATTTATTTATGAAAATAATTGAATTCATGCGCAAAATTTTATTAAAATATTTTTAAATATTTCAATTTTTGTCAAGAATTTTATAATAATAATTATTTATTTATTTTTTGAACAGTCTGAAAGCTTTTAAATTTAGAAAAGGAAATTAAAAATCAAATTCAATTGAAACTCCATAAGAAAAAATGTTTGAAAATTAAATTCTATCGAGAAACTTTAAATTTGTTTTTACTTTTTAATAATTGAATTCTTTCGTAAAATTTAATTAAAAATTGTATTGAAAAAATAATTGAATTCCTGCGAAGAATTTGGTTATTATTTTTGAAAATAATTGAATTCCTCCGAAGAATTTGGTTACTATTTATGAAAATAATTGAATTCATGCGCAAAATTTTATTAAAATTTTTTAAAAATATTTAAATTTTTGCAAATAATTTTAAAAGAATTATTTATTTATTGAACAGTCTGAAAGCTTTTAAATTTAGAAAAAAAATCAAATTCAATTGAAATTCCATTAGAAAAAATGTTTGAAAATTAAATTCTTTCGAGAAACTATAAATTTGTTTTTAATAATTGAATTCTTTCGTAAAATTTAAATAAAATTGTATTAAAAAATAATTAAATTTCTGCGAAGAATTTGATTATTATTTATGAAAATAATTGAATTTTATTGAATTAAAAAAAAATAAATAAATAAAACGAAGAAAATTGTTTTTGAAAAAATAATTGAAGAAAAAAATTACCACAGCCACTGCTTCGCTGTCGACCATTTCAGAGGGCGACATAACAGCCAAATAAGAGATGTTAATAAGAGCATAGCACAATGTCACCAGTGGAATTCCAATCATTATCGATCTAGGTAAATTCTTTGATGGATTCTTAATCTCCTCCGTGACATAATTCAAATTATTCCATCCGTCGTACGCCCACAATCCAGTATAAAAAGCAGTCGCCAATTTACCAATATTAATTCCATTGCCACTGGCCCCACCTAAATCCTCCCTCACCTCAAAGGGATCACGTAAATGCTGCGTATTGCCCTGTATCAATTTATAAGAACCGCCAACGATAACAACTAAAATTGCAATTAATTTCGCCGCTGTGAATGCATTTTGCACGCCAGTCGCCAAATTAACACTGTAACAATTCACCAATAAAATGAGAACAATTGCCAATAATGCAACGAGTTTCACCACCTCCTGCGGTGGATCGCATTCGGCGACAAACGCCTCGACCGCATATTGAGCGAACGACAGGCAAATAATTGCCATTTGCGATGGTTTCAAGACGAGTGTTGAGACCCATGAGAAGAGAAAAGCGGGCGGCGCACCGAATGCATCCATGAAATATGCATATTCAGCGCCGCTACTTGTATTCATTGTGCCCAATTCTGCATAGGCGAGTGCACCGCAGAGACTGAGAATTCCACAGGCTGTCCACACCAGGAAACTGACTCCAATACTTCCGGTTCGTTGGAGGAGACCCGATGGCGAAACAAATATTCCCGATCCGATCATTGTGCCAACAATTAGAGCCACCCCACTGACGAGTCCCACCCGTCTCTTGAGGTGAACAGGGTGGTTCTCCTCTGGGTCCGTCCCCTCCAGCCCTCCGCACCCTCCACTCCCGTCTTCGTCATCCCCCATACCTCCAGCGATGCCCTTTTTTTTATGCAACGGCGCCCCACCTTCCCAGCCATTATTCCCCAATGATTCTCCTGGTCCTCGTGAATTCCAGTTTCCATTTCCGGATTGTTGTTGTTGTTGTTGTTGTTGCTGCTGCTGTTGCTGTTGCTGCTGCTGTTGACGATCTTGTTGTTGTTGTTGCTGCTGCTGTGGCTGTTGAATTTGTTGCTGCGAGTGAGACTGGCCAGTTCCGTTGATCGGTTGTTGACCATATCCCGAATTTGCTGGAAATTAAATTGTAAATTAGTATTGCAATATTAAAAATTAGTTTTGCAATTAAAATTAGTTTTACAAATAATAAGTTATTGAACAAATTTTATTAATAATTTTATAAAACAGTTTATAAATTTATATAATAATTTAATTGTTTCAACTAATTGCATCGAAAGAATTTCTATTTTTGAAAATAATTAAATTCCTTCGAATAATTTAATTAAAAATTGTATTAAAAATAATTCAATTCTTTTAAATAAATTTTATAAAATACTAGCCAAATTATCCGCGTGCAAGCGTGCGGGAATTTTGTTTTGCACTGTTTATTGTAAACAATTTCAAGTAATTTTAATTTAAGTAATAATTAAATAATTAATTTTCACTAATTATAAAATTTTTCATGATAATTCAATTTTTAAAAAAATTTTTGATTAAATTCTAAACATGAATCTAATTATTTTCATAAATAAAAAAACTTATCGAATGATTTCAATTATTTTTAATACTATTTTAAATTAATAATCGAAAAATTCAGTTATTTTCACAAATAAAGTTTTCCACTAGAATTCAATTATTTAAACTAATAAAATTTTCATAATATTTATTATATTTCGAAAAAATTAATTATTTAAAACAATGTTCATAAAATTCTTATGAAGAATTTAATTACTTTAAAAAAAATAAATTTTTTTTACAGAAATTCAATTCTTTTTAAACATTTTAATAAACTTTTCCGCAATAATTCAATTATTTTCAAAAATAATAAAATTCTTCTATGAAATTCAATTATTTTTGAGAATTATAATAAAATTCTCAGCAACTATTCAATTATTTTCATAAATAATAAAATTCATAGCAGGATTTCAATTATTTTTCATACAATTTTACAGTAATTATTTTTAAAAACTTAATTTCAATTCCACGAAAAAATCAATTATTTAAAAAAATTTTTTTTTAATATTTTTTGGAAGGATTGAATAATTATTTTCAAAAATTTAATAAAATTGTTCGAAAGAAATTAATTGTTTTAAATACAATTTTAATTAAATAATTTAATTATTTTTAAAAATTTTAACAATATTTTTTCTAAGAATTCAATTATGTCGATAAATAAGAACATTACTCCCGAAAATTCAATTATTTTGAGGTATTTTAATAAAATTCTTTTCAGAATTCAATTATTTTCATAAATAAGAATATTCATCACAATAATTCAATTATTTTTAAAAATAATAATTTTCTTCTTGGAATTACATTATTTTAAAAAAATTCTAATAAATCGTTCACAAGAATTCAATTATTTTCAAAAAAGTTTAATAAAATTTCCAAACATTCAATTAATGACAAATTTTTTAATAGAATTCTTTGTAAAATTTAATTATCATTAAAAACTTTTCGCAATTCAATGATTTTTAATATCTACTATTATCATAAAATTTCCAAACGGAATTCAATTATTTAAAAAATGGTTTGTAAAAATTTTCGTAAGAATTCAATTCAATTTTTATAAATATTAAAATTCTTTGATGAATATTAAAATTCGTTGCAGGAATTCAATTTATTGAAAGGATGAGAAAAAAGTAAATATTTTTGATGAAAATTAGGAAAAAGTCAGGAAAATAAAAAATATGGAATGGAATTTTTTTCAATTTTGTGAAGTGAATAAAACGAGTTTTTTTTACATTGAAAAAAAATGCCAATAACCCACAAAAATTAATTTTTAAAACAAACAAATGAATGCAGATAATTAAATAATTGTTTTCATTCAAATTTATATGGAACTTAATTGAATTGCAAAGAATTTTTTGTAAAAATTCTAGAAATAATTCAATTCCTTTGAGAAATTTTATTATTTTTGAAAATCATTAAATTCTTTCGAGGAATTTAATAGAAATTGTATTTGAAAATAATTCAATTTTTGTAATTAAAATTTTTAAAAATTTTTGAAAATAATTAAATAATTGTTTTTAGAGTTTTTATTGAAATTTATCTGAAAATTAATTGAATTGCAAAGAATTTTATTAAAAATTTTAGAAATAATTCGAGAAATTTTATTATTTTTAAAAATCATTAAATTCTTTCGAGGAATTTAATGGAAATTGTATTAAAAATAATTCAATTCTTGTAAGTAAATTTTATAAAATATTTGAAAATAATTTAATTGTTTTTCGAGTTTTTATTCAAATTTATATGGAAATTAATTGAATTGCAAAAAATTTTATTAAAAATTCTAAAAATAATTTAATTCTTTCGAGAAATTTTATTATTTTGAATAGGTATAATTAAATTCTTTAAAGGAATTTTATTATTTTTGAAAATAATTAAATTCTTTCGAAGAATTTTATTATTTTTGAAAATTCTTTATTTATTCTTTATTTATAACATTCTTTATTTATTTATTTATTTAATAGAAATTGTATTGAAAATAATTTAATTCTTGTAAATCAAGTTTATAAAATATTTGAAAATAATTGAATAATTGTTTTCAGAGTTTTTATTCAAATTTATATGAAAACAGTTGAATTGAAGAGAATTTTTTTAAAAATTTTAAATATAATTAAATTCTTTTTAGGAATTGAATGGAACTTGTATTGAAAATAATTCAATTCTTTTAAATGAATTCTATAAAATATTTGAAAATAATTGAATAATTGTTTTTAGAGTTTTTATTCAAATTTATATGAAAATTCATTGAATTGCAAAGAATTTTATTAAAAATTTTGGAAATAATTCAATTCTTTCGAGAAATTTTATTATTTTTGAAAATAATTACATTTTTTCGAGGATTTTAATAGAAATTTTATAGAAAATAATTCAATTCTTGTAATTAAATTTTGTAAAATATTTGAAAATAGTTGAATAATTGTTTTTTTTGAGTTTTTATTCAAATTTATATAAAAATAATTCAATTTGCAAAGAAATTTATTACAATTTTTAAAAATAATTAAATTCTATCAAAGAATATTCATTAAAATTTTCGAAAATTGAATTTTTTCGAGTAATATAATTGAAATTGTATTGAAAATAATTAAATTCTATCGAGGAATTTAATAATTGAAATTCTACTGAAAATAATTGAATTCTTATAAACAAATATCTCAAACATTTTAAAATAATTGAATTTATTTGAAAATTATTTTAGATATATTATTGTATTGAAAAAAAATTCAATTCTTACAAGGAATTTAAGTAAAGTTGTTTGGAAAATAATTGAATTTTTATATAGAATTTTATCAAGATTTTGTCAATAATTGAATTCTTGTGAAAAATTTTATTACAAAATTTTGAAAATAATTGAATTCTTTGGAAGAATTTTTATTAAAATTTTGTAAATAATTGAATTTTTTTTTAAATTTATTAAAATTTTTGAAAATAATTAGATTTTTTCGAGGAATTTAATTGAAATTGTATTGAAAATAATTAAATTCTTGTAAATAAATTTTATAAAATCTTTGAAAATAATTGAATTCTTTTGAAAAATGTTATTAAAATTGTATTGGAAATCATTTAATTCTTATGAAGAATTCAATTGAAGTTGTTTAGAAATTAATTGAATTCTTATAGAGAATTTTACAAAAAATTTTGTAAAAATAATTTCATAATTTTATTCAAATTGTGTTGTTGATAATTATTGAATTTCCATAAAAACTGTTATTAAAAATTTTGTAAATAATTGAATTCTTTGGAAGAATTTTATTAAAATTTTGTAAAAACTTGAATTTTTTAAAAAATTTTATTAAAAAATTTTTGAAAATAATTAAATTTTTAAGAGCAGTTTAATTAAAATTGTTTAGAAAATAATTGAAATAAAAGAATTTTATCAAAATTTTGTTGATAATTAAATTCATTTTAAAAAATCTTATTCAAATTGTGTTAAAAGTAATTGAATTCTTACAGGGAATTTAATTGAAATTGTATTGAAAATAATTGAATTCTTACAAGGAATTTAATAAAAATTGTATTAAAAATAATTGAATTCTGATTTAACAAAATTTTTTTCGAAATAATTCAATTCTTTCGAGAAATTTTATTACAACATTTTGTAAATAATTGAATTCTTGCAAGAATTTTATTACAAAATTCTGGAAATAATTAAATTCCATTGAAAAATTTTATTCAAATTGTGATGAAAATAATTGAATTTCCACGAAGACGACGTTTATCAAAACTTTGTAAATGAATTTTCGCGAAGAATTTTATTTCAAAGTTTTTGAAAATAATTGAATTCTTTTGAAAATTTTTACTAAAATTATGTTGTGAAAATAATTCAATTAAACTTGTTTGGAAAATAATTGAATTCTTATAGAGAATGTTATCAAAATTTTTGTAAATAATTGAATTGTTGAAGGAATTTTATTACAACATTTTGTAAATAATTGAATTTTTGCAAAGAATTTTATTTCAAAGTTTTGAAAATAATTGAATTTTTTTGAAAATTTTTACTAAAATTATGTTGAAATTTTAATTAACTTCATATGTAGGTAAAATTATTCAAAAACCAAAGTTTATATTTACAAATACAAAATTTTGTAATTTGCATAATAATAAATTGCATACAGCGATTCGTGTGCTGGCGCGTGTAAACATTTGCTGGTATAATTAATGGTTTCTTAGACCCTTGACCACTGATGAATAATAAAAAATAAATAGAAAAAGAATTTTCAAAAATATAATTTTTAATTTTAGAGAAAAAAAAAAATTTTTGTTTGTAAAAATTATATTTTTTTACTCTACACTTTTAAACAGTTAATTGAGACTTTTTAATCAATGCCCTTTACACCTGCTTCAGTTCCCGGCTTTAAATTTTCATATATTGTCCAACAATTTTCCTACGTAATTGTCTATAGTCTTTATAGTCGAATATTTTTGAATTATGATTACCTTCATTATAATACGTAAATTGTCTCTTTTAAATTCCTTATGATGTTTTGCAGGTAAACATCAAGAGATCAATAAAAAAACAGAGTTTCTAAAGTTCTTAAAATTACTCCAAACTACGTTTTCTTATTTACATAATTTTCAAATATTTTTCTTTTAAAAATATTTTTTTTTCGAAAAAGTTTTCCTTGGATTTTTAAAAATTTTCTTTTTTCTCTTCATAATTTATTCCTTCCATGTAGTTCACCTAGTTTTTTTTTTTTTTTTTTTTTTTTTTGAATAGCAACTAAAAAAACAGATTCCCATCTTTATTTATTCATCAGAAATAAAAAGAAATTGGAAAAGAAAATTTCTTTCGGAAAAAATGTCTGAATATTTAAAACAATAAAAGATTCTTTCTCTTCTGAATTTTATCGATTAGATTGAAAAAAAGTACGAAATATTTTTTTTGAAATTATATTCAAGAAATTTTTGCGACAATAAAAAAAAAATTCTTTTACCAATTGTCAAAAACAAAAATTGACAAAAAAAAATTACAATTAAGATGATCGCAAATAATTTAGATAAATGACAAGTGTTTTTTTTCTATTATAGATATTGATAATAAAATGGATTATTATAGTTCATTGCTTAAAGTGTTACCAAAATAAACCGAAATGGCTTTGAGCCAAAAAATTTCCTCGTGATCGAGACAAACATTTTAAAGATATACAAGAAGAGATCTCTCTCTCTCTCTCTCTCTCTTTCCCTCTCGTTTTCTCTCAAAGACAATTTTTATTCCTTCTTTGATCATAAATTTATTTTATTCAGAAAAAAAACGTCTTTTTAAGAAAAAAAAAATCAAAATCCCAAATTCATTCCCTTTTTCTTCCCTTCAAGGTGACCTCTGGATATTGATCTCGTGCTCAACCCATACTACGCGTTCACCACTTCTCTACTTTTCTATATATCCTAATATTTAACTTATCATCACGCGTTATCTACTTTTATCGAAAAAAAAAATCGTCGCAATTTTTATTTTAGAATCGTTCTTTCGATATTTGTAAAAAAACTTTTCAAAATCATGAATTCATTGGTTTTTTAATCAAATACTTTCAATAACTTTTTCTCTTCTCTTTACAATCAATTTTGGAATTTTCAATAATAATAATAAATAAAATAATAATAAAAATAAAAAATTCAGTTTTTAAATTTTTAATTCGTTCGACAAATTTTTTTTTTTTAAATTCCCGTTTTTATAAATTCTTTGCTCCAAAAAAGAAAATTGAAAAGATTTCTATTACGTGATTATTTAATTCACAGTTTTATATTTATACTTTAGAGAATTTTTCTACCGAGACGTTTTTTTAAAATTTTTATTTATTTGTTTAAGATCCTACATCTAAAAATAATTTATCAATATTAAATTTATTTACCTAATAAATATTTCGTTGTTTATTATTTATCTGTTTATATTTAGCAAAGAAAATTTATTCCCTCTCTTTTCTGTTCATAAGTAAAATTTATATTTTTATTTCAGACTTAGCAATCGATCATTATTTTTTAAAAAAAATTGCAAAAAGTAGCTTTCAAAGTAAAAAAGCAACTATCGAAAAATTAAACCAAAAATTTTTATAAATAATTGAATTCTTTCAAAGAATTATTTTTACAAATAATTGAACACAATAAATACAATTTTAATTAAATATAAAATAATTGATTTCTTTCGAACAATTTTATTAAATTTTTTTTGAAAATAATTAAATTTAAAATAATAGATTTCGTTCGAACAATTTTATTAAAATATTTAAAAATAATTGAATTCCTGTGAAAAATTCTAATATTTTTATAAATAATTGAATTCTTGCAAAGAATCTAAAAAAAACATTTTTTAAAATAATTGATTTTTTCGAGAAATTGAAATTAAATTTGAAAGAATAATGACATTTTTCGAGCTATTCCTGTAAAATTGTATAAAAAATAATTGAAATCCTGCGATGAATTTTATTGTTTATGAAAATAATTTAATAGTTGCAAAGAATTTTATTAAAATTTTCAAAAATAATTGAATTTCTGAGAAGAATTTTATTATTTATGAAAATAATTGAATTCTTGCTTAGAATTTTATCAAAAATTTTTTAAAAAAATTTTTTTTCCATAAAAAATGTTATTGATTTTTATTTATATTAAAAAAGATGAAGAAATTGATTTTACATCCATTTTTGATAATAATGGAAAAATAAATGAATAATAAATGAAAATTAAATAAATAAATTTTTCAATAAAATTAAAGAGAGATTTTATTTTAATTTTAGTAATAAATTTAAAGAGAGAGAGAGAGAAAGAAAGAGGTTGATACAAATTTTTTCGAGAATTTTACGCGCTCGTGGCCAAGAATATTTTTCTCCTGGTATATGATAATTTATTATGCAAGACGTTATTCTCCGCGGAAACTGCACGACGAGAAGAGCTTTTTTTTCTCTCATTTTCTTGTACTCGAGACCCACTTGTTTGAAATTTGTACACAATGACAATTAGTCTAAAAGCTCTGCATCACTTTAAAATTATCACCTTATCGTCTCACTCTCGTCAAATTCCTCAAAAATTCTTTCTATTTACCTAAAAATAACAGAAAAATAATTAAAAAATTATAAATTAATTATAAAAATCAAATTTTAGTAATAATTTCCAATCGATGATAATCAAATATTAGAAAATTAATTTTTTCGAATTTTCAGTTACAAAAAAAAAAATTGAAAATCAGAATTTTGTAAAGTGATTAATTAAATTAAAAATTATTAATTAATATGATAGCTGATGGTAGTTTACGCGAAATATGAGAGTAAATCATTTGATATTTAACAACTAAAATCGTAAAAAAATAATTTTTCTCGGGTTTTGTTATTTAAATAAATCTATTATTTAATTCAAGGCCAACTGTTTTAATGCGAACGTATTTATTTTTATTGCTTTCAAGATTGAAAGACTTTGCATTGTTATATTTTTTATTCTCCCTTTAATGCTCTTCCTTTTTGAAAATTTAATTTACAAGCAGAAAATATTTTGCAGAATTTTAGAATTTTTTTTTCTCCTTTTTCCATTTAGTAGGGAAAAAATATTGTTTCCATCCATTTTCAATTTTTCGTTAGCTTGTAAAAAGACTTTCTTTCATTTTTAAAATTAGAAAACGTAAAGTTTAGATTAAAAATAAATTTTTTTTAATAAAAATTAAATTATAAATTTAATTTGTAAATTAAAAACTGAATTTCAAAATTAAAAATCGAATTGTAAATTAAATTCTAAAATAAAAACTGAATTCCAAAATTAGAAATTGAATTCTAAATTAAAAACTGAATTCCAAAATTAGAAATTGAATTCTAAATTAAAAACTGAATTCCAAAATTAGAAATTGAATTCTAAATTAAAAACTGAATTATAAAATTAGAAGTTGAATTAGAAATTGAATTCTAAATTAAAAACTGAAATATAAAATTAGAAGTTGAATTATAAATTGAATTCTAAATTAAAAACTTAATTCCAAAATTAAAAATTGAATTATAAATTAAAAACTGAATTCCAAAATTAAAAATCGAATTATAAATTTAATTCTAAATTAAAACCTGAATTCCGAAATTAAAAATTAAATTCTAAATTAAAAACCAAATTATAAATTAGATTTAATTGATGATTTCATTAGATTCTCGAAAACAGTTGCTTGACAAAATTTTTCCCTCTTAATGATTACATAAATTTATTCTCTCTCGAATTTGTAGACAAATTTATTAGTTTCTGTGCGCGCATTACTTTGTGTCTCGGGAGAAAGTGAAAAAAGCATTTTGCCAAAAATTGAATATATATAAAAGTTTATAAATATTGGCAAAGTGTTTGAAAATGGTTCGGGTTCGACAGAAAGACACGATAATGAAAATGCTGACAAAAATAGAAATTAACGTGGGACCGTGAATATTATATGTAACTGGCAAAGAAACGAAAGCCAACGAGCCTTAGAGCAATATAAATATTAATTGGCGTCTATTGCCTCAGTGTCAGCTGAATGAACACGTCAAATCGTTGAATAATTATTTTTAACATCAAATCAATTTAAAGTTTAAAGAAAACTTTTTCTTTTTTAAAAAGTTTCTTTCCAATCTTTTCTTTTCAATTAATTTTTAAGGAAATAAATTTTATTTTCAGCATTTTTGCTATAAGATAAAAAAAATCTTTTCCAATATTTAAATAAATAAACCTTTTTTAATATTTTTTTCAAAAAAAATTTTTTTTCAATATTTTTCTCAAAAAAAAAACATTTTTCAACATTTTTCTCAAAAAAAATTTTTTTAATATTTTTTTCAGGAAAACCTTTTTTAATATTTTTTTAAAAAAAACCTTTTTCAATATTTTTCTCGAAAAATTCTTTTTCAATCTTTTTCAAATTTATTTTATAAAACAAAAATCTAGGCTACAAAATTAGAAATAAATTTTTTGAAAAGAAAAATTATAATTCAATCAATTCACTTTTTCAAAAGCCTTTTTTTCCAAAAAATAATTTTTTTATCTGTTTAAATGAATTACAAAAAGAAATTGAGATAATTCTCTTGAATTTAGAAATAAATTTTTCAACGAATTAATTTTATTCAAAAGCAGATAATAAAAATTATTTTTCTCTCTATTCGAAAGAAATTTGTTTAATAAATCGATTTTCATACCTATAAATAAATAATTGAGAAGAAAATTGAAAAACTTAAGAAAATAAGAATAAAAACTTTTTGATGAAAAATTAATTTTCAATTATTTGAGAGAGAAAAGAAAAGAAAATTTTAAAACGAGTTAAAATAGTTGAAGAAATGAAGACGAATTTAGATCGAGACAAATATTCTGCTCTTTTCTTAATTGGTCAGTGTTCGATTGTGTTTGATTTCAATTGACAAGCGACGAGGAAAGCAAAAAAAAAAAAAAAAAATTTCGTGAGGGTAACTGACCGGAATATTGTCATTTAAATTTCTCTTTTTTATTTCAATTAAAATTTCTCTGTCATCTCAGAATTTTTCATTCGTTTTTTAATTTTTGTCCAATTTGTCAACTTTACAAATTTCTTTCAATAATTTATTTAATATTTTATTTTATTTAATAATTTCATTATTAATAACAGAAAAAAATACTAATAAAAAAATACCTACTAAAAAAAATACTAAATAAATAAATTTTTAATAAAAATAAAATATTTTTGTTTAATTAAAAAATTTATCAATATTTTGTTCTTAATAAAAAATAATAAATTAAATAAATAAAAATAGTGAGTAAATAATAAAAAAATAAATATTAATTATTAATAATTAATAAATTAAAAATTTTTTTTGTCTCTACATATTTTGATGAAAATAAATTATAATTTATTTTTTAATAAATTTCTCACTTGGGGAATAATAATAAATAAAAATATTGGGAAATAATTTGAATTTCAAAGGGATTTTTAATGAAAATTGTGGTAAATCCAGAATTAGTAAAATACCCAAAGGATTTACTCATTTGTCAATTCAAATTTCATAAAATACCACACCGAGAGCTTCAATGAAATATTAAATTCAATGCGGGAATATTTTTGTTATTACGATACATAAGACAAATAGTAAATATTTTATCATTATAATGAAAATTATGACTCCGTTTTATTATTCATTTATAACTTCTCAGTTGTACATTGCAAGTAGAGAACAGTGAATATAGTCAGACACGAGGAAAATAATTCCATTACAAGTTTACTCCAGTTAACATTTTTTTTTCTTTTTCTTTTCTTTTCTTTTCTTTTTTTTTCTTTTTTTAAATAGTAATTTAATTAAATTGAAAAATTTAAAATTCAATTTAATAATTTTACTTCAAATAGTTTCAATCATTTTTTTCGATAAATTTTTTAAATTTGAAAATTTACAGAATTATTTTTTAAAAATAGAAAATTCTTCACGTGATTTATCGCAGAATAAAAAAAAAATTTGAATTTAATTTAAAATTCTGCGAAGTAATCTGAGCGAAAATGTCAAGTTTACTTTTTAAGTTATAGCAGAGCCGAGGAGATAATTCTTAAACAAGTACGTGGCAAAATAATTAAATCAGTTATAGTTAATTCACATTTTACTGCGTAAAAAAATTATTTAAAAAAAAAATTTATTTTCTTATTTCCGAATTTATTTTATTTTTTCAATAATTTTCGAATTTTATTTTTCTTTTACAATAATTTTGGAATTTATTTTATTTTTACAATAATTCTCGAATTTATTTTTCTTTTACAATAATTTTAATATGAACCTTTAAATTTAGGAATTTTTTCTTTAAAATTTTACTTTTTTGTGGATGCAGAAATTTTTTCTTTCTTTCTCCAAATATTCTGTGTGGTGAAAAAAAAGTCGCACATTTTTAGAATGCAAAAAACTTTTCTTTTAAGAAACTTTTGTTAAAATTACTCTTTGAGAAACTTAATTAAGAAAGTGTACACAAGGAAACGAGAAAGAAAGTTAGAGAAAGAAATTGTAATTTTTAATTTGAAAAAAAATTATCCACTTGAAAATTTAATTATACGATTTAATTGGATGTTTGGAGGACGAAAGTTCAACAAAAAAAAGTTATCAATTTTAATACAAAATTATAAATCTAAAATTTTTTTCTAATAATTAAAAAAATAATTCCAATCTTTTCCATATTTATTTTAAAAACAAAAATCTATTATAGAATAATAAATAAATTTCAATAAATAAATTTAAAAAAATATAATTTAAATCACTTTTTTCCAAAAAAAATAAACCTCAAGTATTTTTATAGTAAAAATTATTTTTTCTCTCTATTCGCAAATAAATAAATTGTACCTAATAATTGTCAAATTATAATTATAAAATATAGTTCTTTACGAAAAATTTTATTTATTTACTAATGGACTGTATTTTTTTCTATCAAATTTAGAAAACGAAATAATTTTTAAAAATTTAAATAAAAACGAAAAAGAAATGGAAAACAAAATGATACGAATAATTGGGATTTACAATTGCAAAACGTTAATATTGAAAACAGAAATTATTAAATCATATGATCATATTAGAGTTCATTGCGTACATAACGACCCAATTGGTTTTAATGGTTTTAATTTTCTCGCTCGTGCGGAACGAAATATTCCGAGGTGTCAAATAAAAAAAAACCGTCTGCATTCCTCAAGGTCATTAAAATCATTTCTTTTTTTTTAATCCATAAAATTGTTAATTGTTCACACGAGATATTGAATGAAAATTGTTTTCAATATTTTTATTTCGAGACACGATATGTGTACAAAGATTAATTTGCCTTTTTCTATATTCACAACAGAATTTTTAATTTTCAAATTTTAATAAATAAAATAGATTTAAAAAAAAAAATTCTGTAATAATTGAAAAATTATTTGTTAAGTTATTTATTAAAGTTTCAAAAAATTTTAATTTTCGAATTTTAATAAATAAAATAGATTAAAAAAAAAAAAATTCTGTAATAAATGAAAAATTATTATTTTTAAAAGTCTAATTATTTATTTAAAATTCAAAAATTTTGTTTGAAAAACTATTTTAAAATACTAAATCAATTCAAAAGTAATTTAAAAATTATTGGCTTTTTTGTTGTCGTTCTATTTCTATTATTATCTTTTTCTATATAAAATTCTTTTTTCAAATTTATCGTTTTTCTCAAATTTTCTTAAAAAAATATTTTCTATTATTTTCTTTTTAAGTTTTCTAAAAATTATTTGAAAAATATTGAGTTTGGATGTCCATTGGAACAAAAATAATAAAACTAGAATTTACAGAAAAAAACTAAACGCTTTCATTAAAAGAAATTATTTTGTGAATTCATCTCTTTAAAATTTGGCTAAAATTATTTTCACTTATTCGATTTTATTTCTTCTTTTCTTTTTACCTTTTTGTTTAATTTAATTTATTTACTTTCTTTATTTTACTTATTTACTTTTATTTTATTTTTTTTTATTTTATTTATTGATTTTTATTTTATTCTATTTATTTACTTTTATTTTATTTTATTTATTTACTTTTATTTATTTTTTATTTATTTATTTTTCATTTTATTTATTTATTTGTATTCTATTTATTTATTTTATTTATTTATTTATTTTTACCTTTTTCTTTCTTTTAAAAAATAAAAAAAGTTGCTTTTCACTGAACTGGAAAATTTAAGACTCTCTTCATTTTTATTTTGTAAAGACGAAAATGAACGAAGTTGAAAGTTTAGTTAAAAAAACAAATTTTTCAGAAAAATTTATGACGAACTTTTTTTTTCTTTACGTCAATAATATTTGTTGCCGACTATATGTATATGGAAATAAATCCACTTTTATTCTGTTCGAATATATAAATTTATTTGGATTATTGGAAATTTTCATTAAAACTAATGGTAAACTTTGTTTTTTTTTGTCGAGAGATAGGAAAGAAAAAAAAAATGCATCTGGTTAGTATTTTTAAAGCACAATTCAACATTAATCTTCATTTTGCTTTACATTCTCATTGTTGTCGGTTTTAAAAGCTTTTTCAAGAAAATGACGCTTGTCATACATTTTAAAATAATAATAATAATAATAATAATAATAATGCAGGAATATTCATCTAACTCGTCGTTAAAAAATTGATGTTAATTTCCTCGTAAATAATATTAATTTGAAATTTAATTTCGTAAAAAGAAAAAGAAAAAGAAAATCAAAAATCCGACACTGCAAAAAAAGAATGCAAAAATATTTAATATTTTTTTTAGTAAAAAATAAAATTTATTTATTTTTAGAAAAATTTCAAATTAAATGATAAAATAGAAAATTTGTCAAATTATCTAAATTTCTAAATTTCGAGAAATATTAAATATTAAATTATTTCTGGAAAGTGAAACTAAAATTTCAGGTCAAGTTATTTTGAAATTTTTTTAAAAATAAACATCAATATTTTTTCCTATAGGTTTTTTTCTTTTTTTTTTTTTACTTTTCTCTTGAATCAACATTCTCAAAATGAAATGAAGTAATTTTGCGAAGTTTTGATTTAATTTTCATTATTGACTTCTGGTGTAAAAATGTTAAAAAGATTTTATCACTGGATATAATTTAATTAAGAGAAAAAAAATTCCGAGTCCATTCTGATGGGGAGAGAGGAAAAAAAATGCGATGATGATAAGGAACGTAGAATTTCTTTTTTATTGTTTTTATTTTTAGTTTTACGTTCAACGAGTGATTTCATTCAGTTTTTTTTCGATCGGGAACAAATATAGAATTGACTATAGGGTATTTTCAGAGCAATGTATTTTTCTCTCTTATGAGAGACAGTAGGCGAATGACGCAATTTTCGTCTTGTAAAGTGCCACCCTTTACGTTCCATTTCATTATCGAGGAATTTTTTTTCTTTTTTTGTATTTTGACCTTTAAATTTACTAAAAATTATTCTTTGGAAAAAGAAGTCAAATTAAAAATAAAAATCGAATTGGTAAAAATAATTATTTTTTTTAATTTTTCCCCAAAAGAAAAGTGAAATTAAATCTTATTATGATGCAATTATTATATATTTTGACTCAATAAGTAAATAACTGTGTAGAATTTTTATTTAATTTGCAAAAAAATTAAATTTTTGGTTAATAATAAAAATAGATTTTTGGCTAATAATTAAAAAAATAATTACTTAATAATTAAAAAATCTTTTTATTTAAATAAGATTTTTTCTCTTTTTATTTAAATAAACAGATTTTTTGCCTAATGATTAATTAAAAAATAAAAAATAGATAGAATAAAAAATTATTTTTTGTTTAATAATTAAAAATAATTTATTAAAAAAATTTTTAGAAAAAAAATTTCAGTCTAATTAAAATTTTGTAATTAAATTATGATTTAGTGCTCTTTGCAAAATTATTGTAACAAATTCGAAACTTCATTAAAAAGAAAAATATGCTTTGAATTTTCACGTCATTGTTTAATTTACTAACCAATTCCATTTTCATGAATTCAATTTCGAAGAAAGACAATTTTTTAATTATTCTCTAATTAAATTTACGAAGATAATAATTTTATTCTCAGTAATTAATAATTATTTTCTAACTAATTATTAATATATTAACAAAAGAAAAATACTAATTTTAGTTTCAATTTATAAATTGAAAATGAATTTACAAAAAGAATAATTTTACTCCAATTTTACTTTCAGTAATTAATAATTAATAGTAAAAAATTAATTATTATTAATTACCTAATATAATTATTATTATTTTAGCAAAAGAAAATTACGAGTCTGTTATTATTAATTTCAATTTACAAAATTAAAAATAAACTATTTTATTTTTATTTGAGCATAAAAAAAAATTTTGTTTAAAAAAATTAATTGTAATAAATTAAAATGCTCTAATTGAAAAGGAATTAAAATTTTACTTCTAGTTAAATTTTTAAAGGAACAAACAATGCAAACGATTGTAATTTTTGCATTCAATTACTACCATGTTATTTGTTTCAAATTATCACAACTCTATTGTGAATTCACATACAATTTTAATATCGTGATATATAGACGAAAGACTATTTCCGCGAAGATAAAAATACGACCGTCTATATGGTCATAAAAAGTTTACATTTGCAATAACACCCTCTTTTTTCCTTTTTTTTTATTTTTAATTCACAAAAGCTTTTAAATTTTATTGACAGGCATATCTGACGTGTAAGATCGCTAATATATTTTTCTTTTATGTTAATTAACATTTTTAAATTTTTTAACTATCATTCGTACTTTGTAATTTAACTTAATACTGAATTTTTTTTCTATAATTATAATTTTCGCATTATTATTTTATTGACCATTTATTTTTCATTATTTATTATTATTTTCAATTGTTATTGATATTATTGAATTTCTTTCGAAGAATTTAAAAAAAAATGTTTAAAAATAATTTAATTTTCCCTGAAATTCAATTAAAATTGTATTAAAAATAATTTAATTTCATTGAAAGTCTTTTAAATAATTGAACTCTTGTGAAAAAATTCAATTATTTTTTTAAATAATTGAATTTTTTCGAAGAATTTTTAGAAGATTTTTAAAAATAATTGAATTTTTTCGAAGAATTTTTAGAAGATTTTTAAAAATAATTGAAATTTTCGAAGAAATCAATTAAAATTGTATTGAAAATAAGTGAAATCCTGATAAGAATTTTATTATTTATATAAAAATAATTGATGTTTTTACGAAGATTTTTACTATTTATAAAAAATTGACTTTTAACAAAGAATTTTATTACAATTATTAAAAATAATTCAATTCTTGATAAAATTCAATTACTTTCAAAATTTTTAGTAAAAATTATTTCAAAAGAACTCCACAATTTTCAAGAATATTCAAATAAATTCTTAACAACAAATTCAATTATTTGAAAAATTTTTAATAAAAATCTTGACAAGAATTAAAGTATTTTCAATAGAATTTGAATAATTTTAATAATTAAACAAAAAAAAATTATTATTATCAATACAATTTTAATCAAATTTTTCGAAAGAATACAATTATTTTTTTAAATATTAATTAAATTCGATTATTTTTAAGAATTTTAATTAAATTCAATTGTTTTTAACAATTTTGATGACATTCTTTTAAAAATAACATTATTTTCAAAATTTTTAATAAAATTCTTTCAAACAATTCAATTATTTTCAAAAATTCAGATGAAATTCTTCGAGGCAATTAAATAATTTTTATGAATTGTTAAATCCTCGACAAGAATTCAATTATTTTCATAAAAATAAGAAAATTTTTCGCAAGAATAAAAATATTAACGTAAACAATAAAATTCTTCAGAGAAATTCAATTACTTTCATAAATAATAAAATATTAATTATTTTCAAAGGTTTTTAGTAAAAATTCAATTATTTTCAACAATTCTGATAAAAAAATCCTTCGAAACAATTCAATTATTTTTATAAATTGTAAAATTTTTGGAAAGAATTTAATTATTTTTGTAAATAATAAAATTCTTCTGAGAAATTCAATTATTTTCAATTCAATTGTTTAAAAGAATTTAATTTTCTATGAATAATTTTAATATTATTTAGTAGGAAAATCGTTAATTACAATTAATAATGAACACGATTATTTTAAAAACTTAAAAGAAATTCTTCTTAAAATTCAATTATTTTAAAGAATTTTAATAAAAATCTTTCCAAGATTTAAATTATTTTCAATACAATTTTAATTACATTTTCTCGAAAGAATTCAATTATTTTATTAAAATTGTATTTAAAAGTAAGTGAAATCCTGATAAGAATTTCATTATTTATATAAAAATAATTTAATTTTTTACTAAGATTTTTATTATTTATAAATTGACTTTTTTGCAAAGAATTTTATTACAATTATTAAAAATAATTAAATTCTTGATAAATTCAATTACATTGAAAATTTTCAGTAAAAATTATTTTAAAAAAACTCCATCATTTTCAAGAATGTTGAAATAAATTCTTAGAAACAATTCAATTATTTTAGAGAATTTTAATAAAAATCTTGCCAAGAAAATTATTTTCAATAGAATTTTAATAATTAAACAAGAAAAAAATAATTTTATAAGTAAAAGTAATTTTATATATTTGAAAATAAAATTAATAGTAATTTTGTTTTTAAATCTGTAAATTTAATTTTTTAAATATTTTTTTTATATTTTATAATCATTTTTTGTTTGTTTAACTATTAACAAGTGTTATTTTATTATTTTCTATTTATTATTATTTTTATTATTATTGTTCTTTTTATTTTTAGAAAATCGTCTTGAATGTAAATATATATTTTCAAAATATACGTTTCGAAAAAATATTCCGATTTATAGATCAATATTTAAATATTTATATTGTACGATTATTTAATGCAAATATTTGACTTGGTGTAAATATTTCAAGAGTTTAATATTGTTTCAGAGAGTAAAATCAACTGAATTATAAATTTTGTTTACGTTATTAAAAGTCATTAGACTAATTATTATTAATTATCATAATTCAATAATTTTTCCGAATTTTTTAAAAATATTTTTTGAATTTGATTTTTTCAATTTTTTAAGTGAGCAAAAAAGTAAACGTGTCTTATTCACGTGGTCAAGTGAGACTAATAATATAAATAAAAATGGAGATTTAGCGGGTGAATTTACCTCGTTTGAAGGGCGCGACATGCATGACTCTAAAAGGGACCAATTAGAAGGGCGGACTGTGAAACCGCCTCTCATGACACTTCGACGGCTTTTCAAAAGCAATTAGTTTTTTTCCACTCGGTCTCTTCTTTTTTTCTTTTAAATATTCACACTTCCCTTTCGGCTTCCTGTCCTTTTTTTTCTTACGAAAAAAATGTATCACTTGTAATTTTTTTTTTCTTCTCCTTTATTTTCAATTTCTTTTTCCTGGATAATGAAAATCTTCTTTCACGAAAAATTTATTTATCGACAATAATTGTGAAAAAATGATCGTCTGTTGTTTTTGATATTGGTGAGCAGGTGAAAATTTGTTATTTTTCTTTTTTTTTTGAAAAAACAAGAGTATTCACAATGAGCACCGGCGGCAAACTGGGCGAAGTTGAAGTCAAACTCGGGAGTAGTTAAATGAGAGAGTATTTCCAACCACCAAGAACCCCGGCGTCGGCGCCACGCGTCGCTCGATATTATACTTTTCTGTCATTCGACCCATTCTGCGACTTAACATATAACTCATTTGTGAAACTTAAAACTCCCTTTGGTGATAAATTCAGTTCTATTTTTTTCTTTCTTTTCTGCAATGCTAATCAACTGTGATGGCGAAAAAGAAAAAATTCATTTTATCGATTTCAAAGAAATTGTCCGATTCTCTCAAATAAATAGTGGGGGCGTCATCTTTATTTTTAGTTTTGTAATTGTTCGTCCTACTGCTGTTGATCCAAACAATTGATGAGATCTCCAACTAGAAGGAGATTGAAGAAAGTTTAAAAGTACTTTGACTACATGATAAATATTTTGTTTCTTTATTAATTTATAATTTTATTATTTATTTATCTTTTTTATATTACTATAGCAACAATTAGCACGCTTACCTTCAATTTTTTCAATTTTTGACAAAAATTTCTTTTTCAATAACTTAAATCTTGAACAACTATCATAAAATAAATAAATTATTTAATGAATAATTTTACTTAAATATTTCAAACCTAATTCAATTTTAAAAAGAGTTGCGTTTACAATTTTCATAACTAAATCAACTTCAAACGGTTGCAATTTGAAATTTTATAAAACTTCAATGTTGAATGAATTTAAATTAATAATAAATAATAATAAATTAAAAATAAAAATTAATAATAAATTTTAATAAACTTAGATTTTTTTAAAAATTTAATAATTCAAAATCTTCTAAAATTAATTTAACTTGTCAATATATTATATTTAATTAATTATTAAAAATAATGGATTTATAGAAGAATTTTAGTTAAAAACACTAAAAAAAAAATTGAATTTTGAAAAAGTTTCAAATAATTGCAGAAATTTAATTATTTTCAAAACCTAATAAAATTCTTATCACAAAATTCAATTATATTCAAAATTTACAAAAAAAATCTCGATAAAATCCCAATTATTATCTTTATAAATAAAAAAATTCTTTAAAATTAAATTATTTTCAAAAATTTTAATAAAATTCTTGTCAAAATTACAATTATTTTCAAAAAATTTCCTCATTTCAATGATTTTTAATCCAATCTACTATTTTAATAAAATTACCCAAAAGAATTCAATGATTTAAAAATAATTTATAAAAATTGTACGCAAACATTTAATTATTTTTATAAATAATACAAATTTCACCGGAATTAAAATGTTTACAAATTTTTTATAACTTTCTTCTCAATAATTCAATTTTTTTCAGAAATAATAAAACTCATCGTAGAATTAACTTTATTAAAGTCTGTGGTTTTTCATTCTGTCCGTTCGCAGTATGAAGTTAGTTGTTAGTTATCATTTGCGAATTATTATCATGATTTTTTTGTTTGTTTATATTTTTCGTGATGTTTTGACATTTCCGATGTTATGTTATGCGGTAGTGCGGGTGTTTTTAAAAAACGTTAAATTGTGACAAGAATTATTGTGTTTGAAAAATCGTGGAAAAATATCTGGTATCAGGCGAGAGGTTACCGTTTTCAGTGGAAAAAAAACTGTAGATTGGTAAATTCTAATTATTAATTAAAATTTTCTTCTTAATTAAATCATTTATATTATTTCATTTTATTTTGTTAAATAAAAATCTCAAAATAACTTAAAAACAAATTTTATTCGTATATCTTATTATTATTATTATTATTTTTTTTTATTTATAATTATAATTGATAATATTTATTGTATTTTGATTTATTATTATTATTGAAAATTTTATGCATTTTTAAAATCTAAAAAAACTGAAATATCGAATTGTCAATAAAAGTTGTATTATTTTCAATTTTCAACGATTATTAATTTTAATTAAAAAATTCAATTTTCCTGAATCAATAAAAAATATCGTTCTAAATTTTATTACATTGGTCGTTTTCGTAAATTACTATTCAATAATATTAATTATTCAAAATAATTAATTTTTTAATATTTAATTTTTCAAAAATTTAATTAATCTTCAATTATTAACTTATACAGTGCAGGATCTAGAGTCTAAATAAATTTTTTGGGAAGAGCGATCCCTTTAGTGTGTGCTTTTTTTGATTGCTATTATGAGTGATAATAGCTCCTGGTTCTTTTATGTTTAAAAAATTGTTCGAAATAATTAATTTTTCAAAAATGAAAAAAAAAAATTCAATTGTTTCAAATTTTAATTAATTTTAAAAAAATGATTTTACACAAAAAATTTATTTATTTTTAAAAATAATTGCAATTCAAAATCTATTTGAATTTAGTATTTTAATAAATTACTTTTTTTATTATGTTAAAAATAAATTGTTTTTTTAAATATTTTATTAATTTTTTACAATATTTGAATTTTAAATAATTCAAAAGTCAATTATTAATTATTCAAAAATAAATCAAACAATTTTAATTAATTCAAAAATAAATTATTCTGTTTTTAATAAAAATTTAATTATTTTGAAATCATTGAAAAATGTAATTGTTCAAAATAATAATTAATTATTCAAATATCAAAAATACAATTAATTCAAAATTAAATTATTTCATTTTAAATAAAAAATTGAAATTAATTTATTGGCACTTACGTAAAAAATAAACGTATTTCTGTGTGTGTTTGTGTGTAGAATTAACTTATAAGTGCTTTCTTTTGCAAGAATTAAACTTATCGTTATCTTCTGTTCAAATAAAATATAAAATGTTAACGTTTTTTTTAACACAATATTATAGAAAATAGATTTTCTAAAAAGAAAAAAAAATAATGAACTTAAAAAAAATACTTTAGGCACCGCCTTTCATTTCAACTATGTAAATACTATCAAGTCTTTTAAAGACTATATAAAGTCTTCAAATCATGAAAAATACATAATAAAAAATTGAATTATTCCGAAATAAAATTCAAAAATCAACAAAACAATCAATTTACAATTAGGGCCATTTGGGGTAATTGTAAACAAGGGATAAATGTAAACAATAGATGTTTCAACTAAATTTACAAATTTAAAAATTAGTTTTAAAAACTTGAAAAAAATTGTTCATAAATTTAAATTACTTTAAAAATATCCAATTAAAATTATTAAAGAAACACAATTATTAAACAAAAAATAAAAAATAATTCTTCAGAAAAATTTAATTAGGGTTTCCAAAATTGATTTAATGATTTTTAGCGAAAATTGAATTATTTTCATAAATAATGACATTTTTTGAAGAAATTCAATGATTCTCAAATTTTTTGCAAGAATTTAAATGAAATTCAATATATTAATTTTAATTAAAGAGGCATTTCACGTCAGAAATATCACGATTTGCAAAGGGTATGCCGATTTTCGCAAAAGTTTGTGGGATTATAGTTCTATATAAGAGACTTCTTTCCCCCAAATTTTTTCAAAAAAAATTCAAAATTGTTGAAGATACGCCATTTTGAATTTTAATATTAATTTTATAAAATTTTGAATATCTCGGAATATTGTTTATGGATTTTTATGAAATTTACACATTTTTCAGGTAAAAGTATGTACTTTAAAATGCAAATAAAGTTAATAAAAAAAAAATTAATTTTTAAATAAAAAATTAAAAAAAATTTTTTAAAACAATTTTTTGTTTATTTACTCCTCTCTGAGAAAAATGTTATTAACATATTTGGATTCCTTATGAATTCACCTTTAATTTCATAAAAAAAAATTGATGGAGACTCAACTGGTTCCAGAGATATTGAATTTTTTGTAAAAAAATAGTCATAGTTACAGCAGCAATGCACGACTGCGGTAACGTACTACGCGACTTGTGCAGTATGGTGCTATGGCGCGGCGACGCTTTTTTTTACAAAAAATTCAATATCTCCGGAACCAGTTGAGTCTCCATCAATTTTTTTTTATGAAATTAAAGGTGAATTCATAAGGAATCCAAATATGTTAATAACATTTTTCTCAGAGAGGAGTAAATAAACAAAAAATTGTTTAAAAAAATTTTTTTTAATTTTTTTATTTAAAAATTAATTTTTTTTTATTAACTTTATTTGCATTTTAAAGTACATACTTTTACCTGAAAAATGTGTAAATTTCATAAAAATCCATAAACAATATTCCGAGATATTCAAAATTTTATAAAATTAATATTAAAATTCAAAATGGCGTATCTTCAACAATTTTGAATTTTTTTTGAAAAAATTTAGGGGAAAGAAGTCTCTTATATAGAACTATAATCCCACGAAGTTTTGCGAAAATCGGCATACCCTTTGCAAATCGTGATATTTCTGACGTGAAATGCCTCTAAAATTAAAAATATTGAAACATAAAATTATTAAAGAAGATAGGAAACAAAAAAGTAAATTACAACTAAATCAAAGAAGATAGAAGAAGAAGATATTAATATAGAGAGAAGATATAAAGATAGAAGATGTTAATTGAATAATTTTATATTTCTAAAAAAAATGTATTTTTCATTCTTTCCAGCATTTCCATTTTTTAAATTTATTTAAAACATTATAACGTCATAATAATAATTAAAATACCCTTAAAAATAATAATAATCATTTTAAAGAATTGCTATTTTAATAGAAAAAATATATTTATATATATATTAAAACATAAAATTATTAAAATATTAAACAAAAAAAAATATAAACTGCGAACAGATATTTTCAATTAATAAATAAAAATTTTAATTTATTTATATAAAAAAAGAAAATGCAAAAATATATTAATTAATAGAAGATGAAATAATTTCTTTAATGGCATTTGAACCATAATGACGTCACAATTTGTTCACAGCATTTGCTAAAAAATTGTGACATCATAATGGTTCAAATTCGCTGAAAAAATAAAGTTTTAATTATTTAAAATAAAACGTTGAAAAAAAAATGCACGCGCGCTCGCGCGCGTCAGTTTTTGCTAGTTTCAATTATTTTTAATACAATTTTAATCTGTTCGCAGTTTGAAGTTAGTTGTTGTTTGATTTTTTGTTTCTTAATTTTTTTTTTTATAATTTTTCTTTTCAAATATTTTCAATTTTAAAATAAATGTATTGAAAATCATTGAATTATTGCAGAGAATTTTATCAAAAAATTTGATAATAATGGAATTCCTTCAAAGAATTTTATTATTTAGAAAAATAACTGAATTCTCGCGAAGAATTTTATTAAAATTGTATTGAAAATAATTGAATTCTTGGGAAGAATTTTACTATTTATAAAAATTATTGAATTGTTCCGAAGAATTTATTTCAATTTTAGAAAATAAATAAATTTTATGTTAATAATTGAAAATTTAATTTCTTTCGAGGAATTCTGTTAAAATTATTTTGAAAAGAATTGAATTTCTGCAAAGGATTTTACTATTTATAAAAATAATTGAAATGTTTCGAAGAATTTATTAAAATTTTAAGAAATAATTAAATTTTTATGAAGAATTTTGTAGAAATATTTAAAAATAATGAAATTTTTTCGAGAAATTCAGTTAAAGTTGTTTCGAAAATAACTGCATTTCTTTAAAGAATTTTATTAAAATGCAGTATATTCAAAATAATTGAATTCCTCACAAGAATTTTAATTTTAATTTTTTTTTTTTTAATAATTTAATTTTTTCAATTTTTTTGACGTATATATTTAAAAATTGCATTGAAAGTAATTTAATTTTCATGTAGAATTTTTTAAAAATATTTTGAGAATAATTGAATAATTTTTAGAGAATTTTAAATTCTTGTTGAAATTGAATTTTATGGAAATTTTTGAAAATAATTAAATTCTTTCGTGTAATTTTATTTAAATTGGATTAAAAATTATATAATTCCTTCAAGGAATTTTAGTATTTATAAAAATAGTTGAATTTATTGTTTTGAAGAATTTATTAAAATTTAAGGAAATAATTGAAATAATTTAATTTTTTCGAAATGTAGTGTTAAATTTTTTTTTTAAATAGAATTCTTCCGAGGAATTCAATTAAAATTGTTTTGAAAATAATTGAATTTTTGTAAAGATTTTACTATTTAAAAAAATAATTGAATTCTTGCTAAGGATTTATTAAAATTTTAGAAAATATGAACAGTAATAATTAATTTTGTACTTAATAGGTGAATTTTTTAAAATTTGATTATGAAATTAGTTAAAAAATTTATATTTGAAAATAAAAAATTTTGTAATTTGCATAACAATAATAAATTGAATATCCCGTTCCGCGCGTAACTTTTGCTAGTTTGTTAATAAAATTCTTTATAAGAATTAAATTTTAAGAAACATTCAATTATTCTATAAATAATTTACTTTTGTATTTAAATAATTGAATTCTCGTAGAATTTTCTAATAAAAATTGATTTGAAAATGAATTTTAGTTTAAATTTAAGATAATAATAGAATATGAAAATAATTTTGAAGAAGTTACAGTAATAATATTCTTATAATATAAAATAATGATTTTAACACTTGATTCTCGTTAATTATTATAAAACATAAAGAAATCGAAGACTCGGAGTAATCAATTTCTTTATGTTTTTAACAATTAACAATTTTCTAGTATTTATCATAAATAAAAAGGAGAATAATTTGTATAATAATTTAGATCAGTCAAACGATATTTGTTATAGAATTATTATTTTTAATTGAAACAACATTTTTACATCTCAATTAACAAAAAAAGAAAATCAAATTCTCGATCAATTTACTTATTAATAATATTAATTAATACATTGAATAAACGTAAAGATTGCCAGCAAGAAAATGAATTAACGAGTTACAATTCAACAATTAATTTTAAACAAATAAAAAGGAACTGAACAAAAAATTATTTAATGAAAACAAAATTAGGAATCTATTTTAATTTGAAATAAAATTCGATCCGCGACTTCCGAACTAAAACAAAATAATTTTCGCAACAAAAACAAAATTCGGATTTATGATTTCAAATAAAATTCTAGAAAAGAAAAAAAAATCATCGACTTAAAAGAAACTAAAACAAAATAATCTTTAACAAAAACAAAAGTAAGAATTTTCGAATTCTAAAAAAGAAAAGAAAAATTCTAGAATTTAACGGCAACTTAAAAAGGAACTAAAACAAAAATAATCTTTAACAAATACAAGAATTTTCAAACAAAATTACTAAACAAAAGAAAAAAAAATTCTAGAATCTAACGTCAACTTAAAAAGAACTAAAACAAAATAATTTTCAACAAAAACAAAAAGCAAGAATTTTCGAATAAAATTCTAAAGTGAAGAAAAAAATCTAAAAGCGACTTATCTGTCGAGACATGATGAAGCAATTGTGAACGGAGTTCTCAAAGAGTTACAGGAATTTTTTGACGAACCACCAACAGATCGAGGAACTCTTGTCGTTAATGGAGAGCGAAATTCGGAATTTAAATTCAATTGTTCGAGTTTTATCGGTGTCAACAAGGAACTATGAAATGACCTCCTCTTTGGAAGCGGCTGATTGTCACTGCCACTATGACTCGAAGAACTGAAAAAATAAAAGATATTTTTTTTCATTTTATCACTGAAATTAATATTACAATTAGCATAAAATTCTTTTTTTTATCAATTTCATTGCATTTGTAATTTACTTATATTTAGATAATTTCTCACCGATTTGAATGTGAATGTGCGCTTTCCATGAAAGATTGTGGATTTTGAGTATATCTCATATTTCTCGGAGACTCTTCAAGATCAGAAATTTTCTTTCGCAGCAATTTTAATTCACTTTCCATTTCTTGCATTCGATTTTTCGAAGTTTTGAAGGCATTGTTTATACGTTGATACTCCCCTTTTATGTAACTGTACTTTTTTTCCTATAAGAGAATATTTTTTTAGAAAACAAATTCGTTTTAAAAAATTATATTCAAAAAATTTGCAGATGAAAAAAAAATTCCAAAGGCGGAAAATAATAAATCAAATATTAAAAATAATAAATAAATTAGTAAAATAAATAAAGAATTTATCAAAAAGTTTGAAAACAATTAAATTCAATTTAAGAAGTTTATCAACATTTTTTTCAAATATTTGAATTGTTTCGAGAAAATGTAATTAAAATTGTATTGAAAATAATCTAATCTTGGCAAGATTTTTATTCAAATTCTTAAAAATAATTGAATTTGTTTTTAAGAATTTATCTCAATATTCTTGAAAATAGTGGAGTTTTTTAAAAATAATTTTGACTGAAAATTTTGAAAGTAATTGATCTTTATCAAGAATTAAATTATTTTTAATAATTGTAATAAAATTCTTTGCAAAAAAGTCAATTTATAAATAACAAAAATCTTCGTAAAAAATTAAATTATTTTTATATTTAAATAATAAAATTCTTTCTTATTTTCAATACAATTTTAATTGATTTCTTCGAAAATTTCAATTATTTTTAAAAATCTTGTTAAAATGCTCCGAGTAAATTCAATTATTATAAAAAATAATTAAATTTTTCACAAGAGTTCAATTATTTAAAAAAATTTGAATGAAGTTCAATTCAAGAATTATTTTAAATACAATTTTAATTGAATTCCAGGGAAAATTAAATTCTTTTAAACAATTTTATTAGTTTTTGTAAATAATTACATTTTTTTTTTAATTTCGTAAAAATAATATAATTTTTTTTTAAATAATTGCAATGGAAAATTTTGAAAAAAATTGAAATTTACGAAGAATTTGATTAAAAACTTTTGAGAACAATTGAATTGTTTAGAAAAATTTTATTACAATTTTTAAAAGTAATTGAACCTGTTAGAGAAATTTTATTAAAATTATATTGAATATAATTTAATTCTTTCCTAGAAATTTTATTAAAATTGTATTGAAAATAATTGAATTTCTCAGAGGAATTTTATTATTTACATAAATAATTGAATTCTTGTAAAAATTTTTACAAATTTTTAAAAATAATTGAATTGTTTCGAAGAATATTTTACCAGAATTGTTAAAAATGATTGAACTTTTACTAAAAACCCTTGAAAATAATTGAATTCCTCTGAAGAATTTTATTGTTTTTGTTAATATTTTAATTCTTTGCGAAAAATTTTCTTATTTATGAAAATAATTGAATTCTTGCGGAGGATTATACAATTCATAAAAATAATTGATTTGCTTCGAAGAATTTTATTTGAATTTTTTAAAATAATTGAATTTTTTGAAGAGATTTTATTAAGTATTTTGAAAATGATGCTTTCTTTAAAAGAATGTCATCAAAATTGTCTAAAATAATTGAATTTATATTAAAATTCTTGAAAATAATTTTCAAGTCTTCGTTATTCATCAGAAGTATTTAATTAAAATTGTCTTTAAATTTAAATAATGAAACCAAAACTTTCAATCGAAAATAAATCTAACACAAACATAACCTATAAATCGCCTGCGCTTTTTAGCGCGTCACAAATATTAAAAAAATAAGAGACAATAGGAGACGAAGAAAGTAAAATTTTCGATAAAAATAAATAGTAATAAACTTACAACAGTTGAAAAGCGTTTTTTGTTTATGTCCATTTGCTGATTTTGGAAATTAATCGCTTGTAAAAATTTTTCACTGATATTTTCAATCGGTTCAAAGCAGTGTTTCACTTCAGGACTCAGGGGTTCCACTAATGGCATTATGCGAAGATTTTTCGTCTGACATTGTGGACATTTTTTCTTAGCTTAAAAATAAACAATAAGTAAAAAAACAATTATGTTAATGATAACAATAAATAACGAGTAAACAATAATTACAATAATTAACATCAATTCTCGTTGACACTCAATTTTCGAAACTTAAGATAAAAACAACGTAATAAACAAATTCACTATTTTTATTTTAACAAAAAACATGAAATAAATGATTAATTTCTCACCTATTTTAACACATTTAGTACAAAAAATGTGACTGCAAAATGAGAGGAAGAATGGAACTTTCGATTCTAACATCAAAATGTAACAATTATTACAGCGAAGCCATTCTTTTGGTCCCAATTCTTCTGATGTTGACATGATTGTTCAATTGTATTTCAGTTTTCCGATTGTAAAAAATATATTTAAACAAAAATCGAACAAAAGAAGAGTGCAAAATCGGAGAGAACTTTGAACAAGACCAGCAATACTTTTTCACGTTTCAACTTGTTTGAATGTTTCCTTGAAAAACAAATATGGCGTCCTTGCACGTTGCGCCCCCACGCGGAAGAATTCCTCTCTGTGCCGGAAGTCGCCATTACTCCCGCGTAAATTTAAAATAAATTCAAACTTTCTTTTTGAAAAAATTGAATTTTCACAAGAATAAGTAGAATTTAAATACATAGAATAAAATTTAAATTCATAACTAAATAAATAATAATAATAATTAAAAAAATAATTATAATTAATAATAATAATAAATTGAATAATAATAATAAGAAAATAATTAAAATTAATAATAAAAATATAATAATAAATTGAATAATAATAATTTAATAATTAGAAAATAATTAATTACATTTTTGAAAAATTCAATTATTTTCTAAATTTTTATCCTAATAAATACAATTGTATTTAAAAGTAATTTTTAAAAGTATACAAATAAAATTATTTATTAAAAATTAATTTAAATTGTTTACAGGAATTAATAAAATAAATTAATAATTTTTTAAAGTAAAAATTTAAATGTTATTACAGTTTTACAACAGTTAAAATTTTATAATACAAAAATAAATAATATATCGAATAATTGAATGTTTCTCAAAATTTAATTCTTATGAAGAATTTCTCACTTTTTTTAAAATAATAATTCAATTTCTGAGAAGAATTTTATTTAATTTTTTTTAAATAATTGAATTCTCGTAAAAAATTTTATTATTTGGGAAAATAATTGAATAATAATGAAGAATTAAAGACGGAATTTAAGAATTTATCAATTTTTTTAAAAATAATTGAATTTCTGAGAATAATAAATTTTATTATTTATGAAAATAATTGAATTTTTGAGAAGAATTTTTTCCAATTTTTAGAATTTCCTTTTTTTATTTCAACTATTAGCGAATTTAAAGTGATGAAAATTTCCCCAAAAAATAAAGAAAAAAGTATTTATTTTAAAATAAATAATAATAATAATTAGAAAATAATTAAAATTATTAATAATCAAAATAGTAATAAATTAAATATTAAAAGTTCTAAATTAGAATAAAACTATTCGAAATTGAAGTAAATTGATTTATTTCTGGATGCATTGCAACTGCAATATTATAATTACATATTATATAATAATAATATTTATTTGTGTAACATATACTGATAGTCTGTTTTTCTTCCTTTTTCTTTTAAATATATTTTGTTTTTTATTTTTTTTTTTTTGTGTAAATGCTAGGCCTCTGGATAAAAACGATCCCCTCGTCCTCAAATGTTTATTATCTTGCACACCATTTTCTTTTTTTTGTTTCTTTTTGTATTAGTCGCTTATTTAAAAAAAACATTATATATAAAGTAATAACAATCATCGTAAGGTAAATGTTTTCTAAAAAAAATGAGAGAGGGAGAGAGAGGAAAATAAGAAGAATTAAAATCCATCTCGCGGAATGTCTCCTCTTTTATTGTGAACTGATGAAGTAGCGGTAGACAACTGTTGCTAAGACTCCGAGAAATATTGGAATCAGCCAGGATCTCCAAGAACCACTATAATTGCCAATCATCACATCATCTTGCAGCAGCTATTATTTATACATCACACCAAAATAATTTGAATATAACTGAAAAACGCACTCTACAAAAATCCTTCAATTTTTTCCAAAGGATTTCATTATTATTATTATTATTATTATTATTATTATTATTATTATTATTATTATTATTATTATTATTGGAAGAGATATTTTCACTATTTTCTCAAAAGGCAAAAATAAAAAAATAATTAATATTAAAACTTTAAATAAATAAGTAAATAAATAATTAATTAAATAAACAAATAAGTAAATAAATAATTAATTGAATAAATAAATAAACAAATAAATAAAATTAATTAAATAAATAATTAATTAAATAAATAAATAAGTAAAGAAAATAAAAGTTACCTACAAAAGTTATTTGAAAAAACTAATAATTGAGAAATAATAAAAATAATGAATTTCAATAAAATCGAAAATAAAAAATAATTTATATTTTTAACCAGTATATTCATTAAAAAAAAAAATTATGCCTGGATTATACAAATTAATGAAATCCTCAATTAAAAAATTTTTATTATGGAATAATAAATGTAATAATAAGTAAAAGACTTGAGAAATGTGAAAAGAAAATTGAAAAAAGACCATAAGTCCTTAAAGAAAATGATAATGAAACTAAATATAATGCAAGAATCATGCAAATTTTGAAACCAATTTCAATTAATTAATTATGATTCTTATTATTATTAAAAAATGGTTTATTAAGATAATAAGAGAAATACATATATTAAACACGTAATAAAAATTTAATTTTATTAAATCAATTATAGAATAATTAGAATTAGTTTTTGAATTTTTTTTAAGTAGAAATTAGGATTATGTAGACGTTTTCAGTTAATTCAAGAAAAGTGGTGCAAAAATACAGTTAAATGATAAAAAAATGTGCAATTTTATTAAATACGATAATATTAATATTTTCGTATTATTGCCATCAACGTACCTGGAATCCTCTTCACCTGTATTTTCACTCGACCAATCTTTGCCACCCTTGTTAGCCTCGTCAATTTTCTCTTCCTAAAATTTTTCAAAATTTTAGAATATTAAAAAAATGGGAAAAAGAGAATAAAAATGTACGTAATAAAATAACTAATTAAATTAAATTAAATTACAGGTTTCGCACTCAATAATTACTTTTAAAAAAGTAGTAAAAAGTAGGTAGCTATCGAAAATTTAAAATTGATTCACAAAAATTTGATTTAAAAGTTTCCTGACTTTCTCCTGACTTTCATAAAAAAAATTTTTTTTACCTTTTTTCGTATACTGCTAATAATTTCAATTTTAAGTTTTTCTATAAAATAATTAAATTCAATTATTTTCCAAATTTTTAGGTAGAATTCTTCAGAAATACGATTGTATTTAAAAATAATTTTTAAAAGTAATAAAATAAAATTGTTTAAAATAAAAAATTTATTTCAATTACATTTAACAAAATTACCAATTAATTGAATATTTAATTCAGACTTTTTAAATTATTTACGGGAATTCAAATATATCTCGAGAAAAATTTTAATTACAATTTTCCATAAGATGAATTTTTTTCATAAACTCTAAATTAAATTATTTAAAAATTGAATAATTTTTGTTAAATAAAAATTTGAATACTTATTTATTTTTCCATAAGAGTTAAATTTTTTAATAATTCCAATTAAAAAACATTTTGAAATTTAACTATTTAAAAAAAAATCTAATTCTTCCAAAATTAAATTGTTCTTCATTTTTTAACTTTTAAATCAAATTGTTCAAACTTTATTAATTTTTTAGGAAAATAATTGAATTATTTCGAATAATTTTATTAAATTTTTTTAAAATTTTTTTTGAATTTTATTATTTATGACAATAATAATTGAATTTTTGTGAAGAATTTTGTTAAATAGCTTAAAAATAATTTAATTTTTTGTAAAAATTAAATGATTTATGAAAATAATTGAATTTATGTGGAAAATTATATTTTTCATGAAAATAATTGAATTTATGTGGAAAATTTTATTTTTCATGAAAATAATTGAATTCTTGATGACAATTTCAGTATATTTGTGAAAATAATTGAATTTCTATGGAGAATTTTATTATGTATGCCAATAATTAAATTCTTCCAAAGAATGTTATTATTTTCGAAAATAATTGAATTTTTGTGAAAAATTTTGTTAAATTACTTAAAAATAATTTAACTTTTTCTAAGAATTAAATGATTTATAAAAATAATTGAATTTATGTGGAAAATTTTATTTTTCATGAAAATAATTGAATTCTTGCTAAGAACTTCAGTATTTTTTTTTAAAATAATTGAATTTTTGTGGAGAATTTTTTTATGTATGGAAATAATTAAATTCTTTCAAAGAATGTTATTATTTACGAAAATAATTGAATTTTTTTGAAGAATTTTGTTAAATTACTTAAAAATAATTGATTTTTTTTCTAAGAATTGAATGATTTATAAAAATAATTGAATTTATGTCGAAAATTTTATTTTTCATGAAAATAATTGAATTCTTGCTGAGAATTTTTGTATATTTTTGAAAATAATTGAATTTTTGGCATGAAGTTTGTTAAATTACTTAAAAATTATAGAAAACTTTGTCTAAGAATTAAACCATTTTTTGAAAATAATTAAATTTCAGGAAAGAATTTCATTATTTGTGGAAATAATTGAATTCTTGTGAAAAATGTTTTATTAAAATTTTTAAAAATCATTGAATTTCTGCGTGGAGAATTTTATTATTTATGAAAATATTTGAATTTCTGTGAAGAACTTTGAAAAAAAAAATTCCAAAATAATTGAATTCTTGCGCTGAGAATTTCAGAGTTAATAAATAAAATAATTAAATTAAAAATAAAATAAATTAAATAAACTATAATTTATTATAATTACGTCTATAATTTCTCCAATTTTATACGGTTCCATCATTTGTCTAGCATCACTCGAATGTCCAACATCTTCGAAACTTTCAGTTGCATCGCGTCCTGCTAATTCTAAAAGAACTTCTTCTCCGCCAGGATGCTAGAAAATTAATTATTATTTTTGCAAAATTTACTAAATTACATACTTTAAACAATAAAAAAATTAATTAATTATTGTTTCAGTTATTACTTATAGAATATAAAACTGGTTTTTAATTTAAAAAAATAAGTAAATTTTGTAAAAAAAAGCATTTAGTTTTTCCTTTTGTATTGTGAATTACGTAGAAAAAAATATAGACAACTATTTTCCTTCAGTGAAAATAAAGATATTGTTATCTTTATTACTATGCTAATAAAGTGATAATTTTTTTTTATTTTCCTCATTATGTTATTAATTAATGACCTCTTAATGAGTGTGCAATTTACAAGAAAAGTGGCACAAAATGTGCACATTGAACTTATTTAGATAAAATCTCAGTGAATTTCACGTATAAAGTCAACATAATATTTAAGTTTACTCGCTTTTGATTACTGCAAATTTTAACCGTACAAAGGTCATTTGAAGAATTACAAACCTAAGCATCTTATCAAATGTTAACAATAAACTTGTATTCCATTTATAATGAAAATTCCAAAAAAAAAATTATTAAAAATTTCCCTAAATTAAATGTTCTAAAATAAATTTAACAGTAAATAAGATACACATTAAAATATAAGAAATAGAAAATAGAATTTCAATTTAAAAAATTAATAGGTACACACAAAATAAAATAGAAAGAAAATTAAGAAAATTCTATTGGAAAAACTACTTTGTTAATGGGACAAAATTAAGTGGGAAATTTATAATAAAAATTAAATAAATAGAATTGAATGTCAATTTACCTCATTAAGAAATGCGGTCACGTTGTACACGTTATTGTGAATAATTAACCAAGTTTCCTTGCTATCATTGTATTTAGCAACCTCCTCTCGGGAAAATAATTTTGTTGCCGTGCTACTAGAAGACGTTTCCGTTGGAGTCATTTTAAAATTATAGATAATAGAAAAATAATTATGCACTTAAATATTCTACTTTCTTTAAAAGATAAAAACAAATTTCTAAAAATTAATTCACAATAAATAAAATAATTAAATTTGTTCTAATAATTTAGAAGAACTGGTTTCACTTTCACTGCCTTTAGAAATGCTTGCAACTATTTTTTTGAGGTTATGGGCAGTAACCTGAAGTTAATCACTTTACGCACATACGTGTCGATAAATCGCAAAGTGATCGTAGACAGCTGATTGGTCATTGTTACCGGGTAATTTAAAATTTATGCCAAAAAAAAATTAAATTGGGTAATAATTTAGAATTTATAATTATTTAGAAAATTATTTTTTTTACTTTTTTGTAATTTTAATAATTCTTGTAAGAAATTAAATATTTGTGTAACAAAATAATTTATGTTGGTAATGGATATTTGTCCTAAAATTGACATCCAATCAAAATAGGGAATTAGTATAGCGGGTATAGCAGAAGACGCAAAACGGTTTCTGCATGAGAATGACTTAAATTTTCTGCATTTTCGAAAATTTGATATTAAAAAATAAGAAAAATATTAAGTGTATCTTATGAAAAAGGCCATAACGCTTGATTACATGATGACGGCTTGTAAAACTTTCTTCAACCGTCTTACGAATTATATTAGTAATCCAGTTTTTCTACAAACAAGGTAAGTATTTGCACGTGCATTTATCTTTATAAAAACAATTTATCTATTATACCTCAATTTTAAACAAACTGGAAAATCTATTTACGAACAAATCAACTATTAAACTATGGAAATTACTTTCTTGAATTTATTAAACTATCCATTGTTTTGTTCTAAACGAAGAGAGGTTATGTTTGCAGGCTTCACACTCATCTACTAAAACCTACTATTTACTACTTTTTTATGTTATGCTACTATTTGGATACTTTTTTTAGATTTCAGCCACTAAAAGCTACTATTTCTGTTTTTTTAGAATTTACTTTAAATTCACTAATACTAGAAATCAAAAAACTACTTTCATAAATTAAAATCAAATTCTTTAAAACGATTCTATTATTTTCAAAAAATATTCGAAATTCAATTATTTACAATATTTAGTATTTTCATAAAATTTCACAACAAAATAAAATTATTTAAAAATTGAGAAAATTCGTAAAATTCATCCAAAATTCAATTATTTAAAACAATGTTTATAAAATTCTTATAAAGAATTTAATTATTTTCGAAAATAATAAAATTTTTCGCAATAATTCAATTATATTCATAAATAATAAACTTCTTCTCAGGGATTCAATTATTTTTAAAAAATTTTAATAAAATTATTAGCAACTGTTGAATTATTTTGATAAAAAATAAAATTCATTGCAGGAATTCAATTATTTTGAATACAATTTACAGGAATTGATCAAAAAATTTAATTTCAATTCCTCGGAAAAATCAATTATTTAAAAAAATGTTTTTTTTTAAAATTCTTTGGAAGAATTGCATTATTTAAAAAAATGTTTTTTTTTAAATTCTTTGAAAGAATTCAATTATTTACAAAAATATTAGAATTTTTTCAGAGGAATTGAATTATTTTCAAATATTTTAACAAAATTATTCGAAAGAAATCAATTATTTTAAATACTATTTAATTAAAATTTTTTTTTTAAAAAATTCAATTATTCTTTTAGATTTTAATAAAATTCTTCCCAAGAATTCAATTATTTACATAAATAATTCTGCGAAAGAATTCAATTATTTCGATAAGTAACAAAATTATTCCCGAAAATTCAATTATTTTCTTAAATAACAATTTTCATCATAAGAATTCATTTATTTTTAAAAGTAATACATTTTTTTAAATTCAATTATTTTTAAAAATTCTAATAAAATCGTTTGCAAGAATTTAATTATTTTCAAAAATAACAAAATTTTTCAAGAAATTCAATTCTTTTAAAACATTTAAATCAAATTTTTTTGTAATAATTCAATTATTTTAATAAATTTCAATTCCTCGGAAAAATCAATTATTTAAAAAAATGTTTTTTTTAAATTCTTTGGAAAAATTCAATTATTTACAAAAATATTAGAATTTTTCACAGGAATTCAATTATTTTTAAATATTTTAACAAAATTGTTCGAAAGAAATCAATTATTTTAAATACAATTTTATTTAAATTTTTTTAAAATAATTAAATTATTCTTTTAAATTTTAATAAAATTCTTCCCAAAAATTCAATTACATACTTACATAAATATTTCTGCGAAAGAATTTAATTATTTCGATAAATAACAAAATTATTCCCGAAAATTCAATTATTTTAATGCATTTTAATGAAATTCTTTGCAAAATTCAATTATTTTCATAAATATAAATATTCATCACAATAATTCAATTATTTTCATAAATATCAATATTCATCACAATAATTCAATTCTTGGAAATTCAATTATTTAAAAAAAAATTTTGGAAAAATCTTTTTAAGAATTCAATTCTTTTTATGAATAATAAAAATTTCTCAGGAATTCAATTATTTAAATTAGAATTTGCATAAAATTAGTCGAAAGAAATCAATAATTTAACAATTTTTATAAAATTCTTGTCAAGAATTAAATTATTTTTATAAATATTTCAATTCTTTCATGAATAATAGAATTCGTTGCAGGAATTCTATTTATTAGCAGAACTGATAAGAAAGAAGTAAATATTTTTTATGAAAATTAGGAAAAAGTGTGGAAAATAAAATGTAGAATGGAATTTTTTTCAGTTTTGTGAAGTTTCTAAAACGAGTTTTTTTTTGGTCGTCAAGTTTAATTTTTAGATAGCTACTTTTTTTTTGTTTGAAAGCTACTTTTTTCTACTTTTTTAAAATTAATTATCGAGTGTGAAGTCTGTGTTTGGGGTTATATTTGTATTTCAAAGAATAATATTTTTGTTGATAATAAATTTCTATATTATTTTCAGAACTAGTATTCCTTCTCATCAGCAAATTGCCACTTTAAAGAGAACTCAATATACCAAGTATGGAATTCCCGAACCACCCAAGAAACCAAAAACAGCTTTTTTTAAATTCAAAGAAATCGAATTACCACAAATACGAAAAGATAATCCAGGACTTGTAATGGCAAAAGTTTTGCGTATATTAGGTGATAAATGGGCTGAATATCCTGAAGAGAAAAAAGAAAATTTAAAACTGGAATCACGAAATGATTTTGATAAATATAAAGAGACTTATTCAATTTATAAAACATCTTTAACTCCTGAACAACTTGAAACAATGGAGAAGACAAAGAAGAAGATTGAATTGAAAAAAATTGCTTCAACATTGAATAAAGTTGGTAAACTCGTTCACCTTATAAAAATTTGATTTTTTAAACACTTATTTGAAAAACTTGATTTTCCTTTTTGCAGAAACGAAAAGAAATGGATAAACCAAAGCGACCAGCAAACCCTTATAATATGTATTGTCGTGACAAATATGAAACTTTCGATAATTCTATAAGTTTTAAGGTAATTTTAAATCATAATTCATTATATACATAATTTTATATTATTTGTTCTTTTGTTTATTTTTTTGTTTTTCCTTTTTTTTAGGAAAGAATTACTTCGATAGCCTCGAGTTGGAAAACTGAAAATCTGAGCGTGAAGAACAAATATAAAGAACAGTATCAGAAGAATATGATTGAATATAATATTAATTTAAAAGATTGGGAACAAAAAATGGCCGATGCAGGACATTTTGATTTACTCGGTACAAAGAAACTTCGAAAATTGCATAAACAATTCCAGGAGAAGGCAAAATCATAAAACTCTGTTAACTCTGTTCTCGACAAATTACTTTTAAATTTGCGTGCTAGTTACTTTATTTACACAAACAATGTGAACGAGTGAAATAATAATGAACGAATTGAAAGAAATTAAAATTTAAAAAAAAAAAAGATTTTTATACTCAGGGTTTTTTTTTTTGTACATTCATATTATAATATTGTTGATCGCAATAGAAAAAGTCATACCATAAAAATGTATTTTTCTTTTTATTTGAAAGTACCAATGAAAGAATATTTTTTTGAATTTGTAAAAAAAACCACAAAAATTTCATTTAACCAAACATTTTAATTCATATCCGGAAGATTTAAATTCTCAAATGAAGGATCGTCGAATTCATTCCAAACAAATGAAATAATCCATCGCATAATGGAATAACTAAGTACATACAAACTGAGTCCTTGGAAAATCAACTTCAATATTGTTATAATTTTAATTAGTCTATTGATTACTTTTGGATTCATGTTGCATAGTAATAAAACGGCAACCAACATGTTTGATCCCTGCAATTTCGACCATCTTTGATGATAAATAATGTGAACCACAATCAACGCAAAATACGGCACATAAATAGTCTGAAAAAAATTGGTTCTCTTAAATTTTGCACTGAAAATAGTTTTTCTTTTCGGAAAATACAAAAAATAATTAATTAGAAAAATGGAAAACTTAAAAAAACTGAAAAACAAAAACAGGGTTGCCACATGTCAGGAAAATCAGGGAATTCAGGGAAAAGTCAGGGATTTTTATTAAATGTACTGGAAAAAATTAAATGTTTAGAATTTATAAGAAAATTCTGAATTTTTGTCTTTTTGTTTGCCTCATTAACTAGGAAATTACCTCGAATTCTAAAAAAAAAACCTTCAATTTTTTCTATTTCTGACAATGATTTTTTTTAAATAACTTAATTCTATTGAAGAACTGCCATAAAGTTATTACTTATAAATCATTTAATCAAGTATTTTTTTGAAAAACTTTAATTTTAATTCTGTTGAAATTAGTTTCAAATTTTTTAAATTTTAACTCATTTTTTTGAAAGAATTCAACTATCTTGATAAATATATTAAAACTCTTTCCAGAAGTTCAATTATTTTCAAAAATTTTTTTAAAAATTCTCGTCAACAATTCAATTATATTCAGGAATTTTTATAAAATTCAATTGTTTTCATAAATAACAATATTCATTACAAGAGTTCAATCATTTTCAAAATTAATAAAATTCTTCGAGAAAATTTTCAATTATTTTCAGGAGTTTTAATAAAATTCACTGCAAAATTCAATTATTTGCAAAAATTTTAATATAATTCATGGCAAAATTTCAATTATTTTCATAAATTTTTCTTAATTTAATGATTTTCAATATATTCTATTTTAATAAAATTTCCCAAAAAGAGTTCAATTGTTCAAAAACAAATTTGACAAAATTTTCTACGAATATTCAATTATTTTCTAAAATAATGAAAATTTCACAGTAATTCAATTATTAAAAATAGAATTTGCATAAAGTTTTTCAATTTTAATTCAAGCTTTTAATTAATTATTTCAATTATTTGTAAAAAGTTCAATAAAATTTATTGAAAGTATTCAATAAATCTAAACAATTTTTATAAAATATTATTTAGTAGAATAAAATTATTTTTATAAATAATAAAATTTTTTGAAAAAATTGAATTATTTTTAATAAATCTCTTGTTGGAATTGAATTATATTTAAAAATTAAAAAAAAACTATTATTATTGGTGAAAATGAAATTCATTTGAAAGAATTTAATTATAAAATTTTTACTGAAATTCGTCGCCAGAATTGAATTATTTTCTTAAGTTGTAAAATTCTTAGCAGAATTCAATTATTTTTAATTGCAATTTTAATAAAATTTCCTGCTAGAATTCAATTATTTAAAAAAATTTTCATATTGCTTGAATAATTGAATTCCTGTGAAATTTTCATTATTTTAGAAAATAATTGAATATTCGTGTAGAACTTTGTCAAAATTGTTTTTAAATAAGTAATTGAATTCTTTTAATAAATTTTATTCATAAATAATAGATATACAAATTATTAAATTAAGAAAAATTTTAGAAAATAATTGAAATTTTGCAATGAATTTTATTATAGTTGTTGATTAAAACTTGTTAAAAAAAAAATTTAATTTTTTAAAAATTTGTTGATAAAAATTTATGAGAATTCAATTTTAAGAAACATTCAATTATTCAATAAATTATCAATGTTTGTATATAAATATTTCAATTCTCGTAGAATTTTTTAATAAAAATTGATTTAAGAATTAATTTTAGTTAAGTTTTAGATAATAATTGAATTTTAGAGAAGTTGCAAAATAATTGCAATTTTTAGAAATATATGAATTTTGTAAAAATGATTTTATCATTCGGTCACTTTTAATTATTCAGGGTGTCTAATATTTTCGTTCAACAAAATTCCCGGCTTTTTCCTGATTTTTCCCGATTTCAATTAAAAATTTGGAAAATAATTGAATTAAACAAAGAATTTTTTCAATTTTTAAAAAAAATCTTGTCTGTTCATAATTATAATTGAAAATTTGATTTATTTAATTTTATTAAAATGTATACTAATTGAATTTCTGCAAAGAATTTTACTATTTATAAAAGTAATTGAATCGTTCCAAAGAATTTTATTATTTATGAAAATAATTAAATGTTTGCCTAGAATTTTATTAAAATTTTTGAAAATAATTGAATTGTGAATAACAATTTAATTATTTATAAAAATATTTGAAATTTTGAGAATTTAAAAAAATTTTTAAACATAATTGAATTTCTGCGAAGAATTTTATTACTTTTGAAAATAAATATCTATAAAAATTGAAATAGAAAACGATTTTTTAAAAACAAATTAAATTAATAAAACTCTTTTTAATTTGGTGAAAAAATTCTCGGTTTGGTATAAAATTCCTGGCTTATTCCCGATCAAATTAAATTCCCGACTATTTCCCAGTTAGTAGACACCTGATTATTATAAAGTTATTGAATTAGATTAAATCAGAATATTCTTTAGGGTCAGGGAAAAAGTGAAAATTTTGTTTGGAAATCAGGAAAAAATTAAATTTTTGAGGCAACCCTGAAAAACTTAATTAAAAATTCAAAAATTAGATTACCTGGCCAAAATAGTCTTCCAACTTTAGAACGAAGAGAATATTTACAATTAATGCAAGTAGTGGATATGACAATTTGCCGAAGAGCAATTTATAAATTAGTGAATTTTCAGATAGTGGCGGAGAATCACGTGGATTGTCACTGTTTTCAAAATCTCCCTGAACACGAGGATATAATCGATTATCTAAACCACCATCATCTTGTGTTGTTCCTGCAGAAAATCAAAAGTTTTCACTCTCGAAATTTTCTTTCAAATCTTTTGAATTAAATTTCATGATAATTAATTGTCACTTTACCGTCAGCAAGGAAATCAAATAATCCTTTTCTGTTTTCAGACAAGCCATTTCTTTCTGGAAAAAGAACGAAAGATCATTATCTCTCAATTATAATTTAAAAATAAATAAACTTTCTAACCTCTGAAAAAAATTTAGTCATTATCAAAATATTGATTAGGTGCTAAGAAAATCAACGCTTAATGAATTAAAATTTTGTGGTTTATACTTGTTTTGTACTTTTCTCGAAATTTATGAAATTTATTGGAGAATTGCATTTTGAATAAAAAATATAAATTTTAAGGTTAGAAATGTTTCGAGAACAAACTTTGACGAATTATAATACAAAATGAATATTTCTTTTTACCTAAAGGGCTGTCGCAAACACGTCCTGTTATTTTTTCCAAACGATTTTGTGAATTTTCTAATATTTTTCGCCTTCTTGCTTCCCTTTTTGCAGCTACGTCAGCCATGGTTGTAGTTTCGTTTAATCATTCTCACTTTATTATTTATTTATTTATCCAATCAGTTAAAATGGTTAAAATACAATCAGCGCCGTCTCGTGGCTTATTTTAGAACCCTAACCTCACCAGTCAACATTAGGCCAACTTTTTTCCCCATTAGTTTCTATATCTATAATACAAGTATGGAGGACATTCAAGCTTCTTCATGATCTTTATTAATTTACTGAATTATTACTCGATTTACTATATTATTTTATGTGGTTATTAGTGTGATAACTAATTTTGTATTTGAATAGTGAAAAAAGATATCTATTTAATCGAAATGCATGCGTGATTGTAAAGAAGAAATTGCGGTAAAATACATTGATTGTAAAAACGTGCGTTTGCCATTGAATAAGAATTTTTTCTCTGGGGTTATTTGCACCCGAAAAAGAAAAGCTGTTTTATGCGAGTTTATGATTGTTTATCATTAATAAAATTCGGAAAAAAATGGTTGTCACCGTAGCCTCTGTACGTCAACAATTAGCAAATTTAGCTCATTCTGGAGGTTCACACAAAGATCAGGCTGACAAGTAAGTTTTTCATGTTTACATTTTAATATATTGTTTTCTTTATTTTTCTTAATTATTATTTTAGATATCGAGCAATATTAGATGCAATAATATTATCATCCGGTGAAGAACTCGCTGAGACTTTAAAAGTTTTTATCGAAGCAAGTAAGTTATTTGTCATTTTAAATTCCAATATCTTTTCACTCTTAATTTATTGTTGAAATTATAAATAACTAATTTTTTGATAAATTTTCAGTTGTAAACGAAAATGTCAGTTTGGTTATTTCAAGACAAGTTCTTACGGACGTTAGTAGTCGACTTTTAAATCTACCTGATGAGATTTCAAAAGCAGTTTCACATTATACTTTAGATAAGGTAGGTTAGAAAAATATTATTATTATTATTATTATGAAAATGAATATATATAGAATAAAATGTTTTTGGTTTTTTTAGGTTCAACCGCGAGTGATTTCTTTTGAAGAACAAGTAGCTAGTATAAGACAACATTTGGCCGATATTTATGAACGCAACCAAAATTGGCGAGAAGCTGCTAATGTTCTCGTTGGCATTCCTTTAGAAACTGGTCAAAAGTAAATTTATTTTTTATTTCTTAAAATCTTATTTTCTTTTTTTAGACGAATTTAAAATGGAAATTTTCCTTTTATTTTCAGACAATATACTGTAGATTATAAACTCGAAACGTACCTCAAAATTGCTCGACTTTATTTAGAAGACGATGATCCCGTTCAAGCCGAGGCCTTTATTAACAGAGCATCTCTTCTTCAGGTTCTTTTTCTAAATTTTACTATTAATAATTAATTAATAATAATTCAGGGTGTCTACTAACCGGGAAATTTTGTGAAATTCAACTGAAAACAATTAAATTTGTTAAAGAATTTCATTAAAAACTTTTTGACAAATCGAATTTTCAAAGTATTTTAATTTAATAATTGATAAATAATTGAATTTCATAAAGGGTCCAATTCAATTATTTTCAAAAATTTTAATAAAATTCTACGCAAACATTTAATTATTTTCATAAATAATAACATTCTTTAAAAGGATTCAATTACTTTTATAAATAGTAAAATTCTTTCTAAGAATTCAATTACTTTCATAAATAATAAATTTCTTCGAAGGAATTCAATTATTTTAATAAATAATAACATTCTTCGAAACAATTCAATTTTTTTTATAAATAGTAAAATTTTTCGTAAGAATTATTTCAATTATTTTCATTAATAATAAATTTCTTTGAATGAATTCAATTATTTTAATACAATTTTAATAAAATGTAACGAAAGATTTCAATTATTAAGACCGAATTTAAAGTTTCTCGAGATAATTTAATTTGAAACAATTTTTTCATTGCAATTTCAATTAAATTGGATTTTTCTTTGCCTTTTCTACATTAAAAAGCTTTCAGACTGATCAAGAAATAATTTTTTAAAAAAATAATAAATGAATAATTTTAATAAAATTCTTTGCAAAAATTTTAATAAAATTCTGCGCAAAAATTCAATTATTTTCACAAATAATAATATTTCTCACGAGAAATTTTGTTTTAACACAATTTTAATAGAATTTCACGAAAATATCTATTTTTTTCTAATTTTTAATACAATTTTTAAAAACAATTCAATTATTTTCTAAAATTTTAATAAATTCTTCGAAACAATTAAATTATTTTTATGTTTCTCTGTGTTTTTTTTTATAAATAGTAAAATAAATTTCTTCTCAGAATTTCAATTATTTTTAACACAATTTTAATATATTTCAATAAGCAAATTTTTAATTATAATTATTGTCAGACACGATTATTTTAAAATATTGAAAACAATTCTTTCTTTAATTCAATTATTTTTAAAATTTTCTATTAAAAATATTTTTAAAAAAACTACATTAGTTTCAAAAAATTCAAAGAAATTCTTCAAAATAATTTAATTATTTACAAGAACTCTAATAACATTGTTTAAAAGAATTTTAAAAGAAATAAAAAAATTTTAAAAGAGTTTTCTGTCAATTCTTTTAAGAAAATTTAATAGTAAAATTATTAATTACAATTATTAACAAAATCAAATATATTAAAAAAATTAAAGAAATTTTTTTGAAAGAATTCAATTATTTTCAAAACCTTTAGTATTTATTCTTCGAAAGAATTCAATTATTTTCAATCTTTTTTATTAAATTCCTTGAATAAATAAAATTTTTTAAAAAAATTCTAATCAATTTCTCAGAAGAATTTAATTATTTTCTAAAAATTTTAATTGATTAAAATTGATTAAATAATCAAAATGTTTAATTTCAATTATTAACAAACGCGATTATTTTAAAAATTTTGAAAGAAATTCTTCATAAAATTCAATTACTTTCAAAATTTTTAATTAAAATGATTAAAGATTTTTATTTAAATTGAAACATATTTTTTTTTCTAAACATTTAAAAAGAATAATAATTAATAGTGTTAGGAAACAAAAAAGCAAACTGCGAATAAATTTACCGGAATATAGATTTTAATTTCTAAATGAAAATTTAGAAATTTAATTTTATTTCCAATTCTATTTTATTGTAATTAATTGAAATAAATATTTTTCAGGCCGAATCAAAGAACGAACAGTTGCAAATTTATTACAAAGTTTGTTACGCTCGCGTCTTAGATTATAGAAGAAAATTTATTGAAGCTGCACAGCGATACAATGAACTTTCCTATCGATCAATTATCCACGAAGATGAGAGGATGACAGCATTGAAAAATGCTCTAATTTGCACCGTCCTTGCTTCCGCTGGTATTTTAATTCACTTTTCAAAATTTTTTTCTAACAAAAATAAAAATCTACATAAAAAAGCACAAAAAATTGTTAAATTCAGAAATTATTATAATTGAATTAAATTTAGATTATAAAATAAAAAAAAACACGAAAATAATTTTGCAGGTCAGCAAAGAAGTCGTATGCTCGCAACACTTTTCAAAGACGAACGATGTCAAAATTTACCGGCTTATTCAATTCTCGAGAAAATGTATTTGGATCGAATAATTCGTCGCTCTGAACTCCAAGAGTTTGAGGAATTTTTGCAACCACATCAAAAGGCCTGCACGACAGATGGACTTGGATCAACGATTCTCGATCGGGCAGTAATTGAACACAATTTATTGTCGGCCAGTAAACTTTATAATAACATTACATTCGAGGAATTGGGCGCTCTACTCGAAATCCCACCGACTAAGGCTGAAAAAATTGCCAGTCAAATGATAACCGAGGGGCGAATGAATGGCTACATTGATCAAATTGACTCAATTGTTAATTTCGAAAGTGAGTTTTTGTGTGAAGGAGGAAAAATAATTCAATTTTAAATTTAATGATAATTTTCGTTAATTTCTATTCAATTTTTAATTTAATAATTTTTGTCACTAAATTTTATGATAGTTTTCGTTAATTTCTATTAACGAAAATATAAATAGAAACGTTAATAGAAATTAACGACAATTTTCGTTAATTTCGATTCAACTTCAATTTAATAATTTCTGTCTCTATTAATTTAATAATAATTTACAGAAATTATTAAATTAAAATTGAGAGAAACTCATTAAATTAAAAGTAACAAAAATTATCATAAAATTAAAAGTAGTTGAAATTAAATGAATTAATTAATTTTGATTTTAACAGGGTTCGAACTAGGTCCGTAAATCCCGTAAAAGTCCGTAACTTTGCTTGAAGTCCGTTTTTTTAAAAAAAAGGTCCGCAAAGTCCGTAATTTGATTCAAAAAGGATGAAAAGTTCGTAAACTGTAAAATTTGTAAATTATCAATTTGAATAATTTTAGAGAAATTACAAATCATTGCAGAAATTCAATTATTTTCAAAAGTAATCAAATTCTTCGCAAAAATTCAATTATGTTCAAAACATTTTTTAAAAATTCTCGTCAAAATTTCAATTATCTTAAGAAATAATTAAATTCTTCTCCGAGATTCGATTATTTTCAAAAATTTTCCTTAATTCAATGATTTTAAATATCTACTATTTTCATAAAATTTTCCAAAAGAATTCAATTATTTAAAAAAAAAATTAATAAAATTCAACACAAACTTTTAATTATTTTCAAAAAAATAATAAAAATTTCACAGGAATTTTATTATTTACAAATTTTTTTTTATAAATTTCTTCCCAATCATTCAATTATTTTCATAAATAATAAAATTTTTACAGGGATTCAATTATTTTCGTAAATAATGAAATTCTTTTAAAGAATTCAATTCTTTTCATAAATAATGAAACTCATTGCAGAATTTCAATTATTTTTAATGCAATTTTAATCGAATTCCTCAAAAAAATTCTTAAAAATTTTATTAAACTTCATCAAAAGAATTCAGTTATTTAAAAATTTATAGATAAAATTGAGAATTCAATTTTAAGAAAAATTCAATTATTCAATAAGTTATTAATTTTTGTATTTAAATAATTGAATTCTCGTTGAATTTTCTAATAAAAATTGATTTAAAAATTAATTTCAGTTAAAAATTTAGATTATAATTTAATTCTAAAAGCATTAGAACGTAAATTTTTAGAAATAATTGAATTTTGAAAATGTTTCAGATTAAAATTTTTGAAAATTTGAATTTTTCATATTTTTTACTAACAATTCTGTGGAATTAATTTTTTTTTTGAGAAAGTTTTATTGCGGATTTTAAAAAAAAATTATTTCAAGTTTTTTTCTAATATATTATATTTAATTGAAGAATTTACAAATAATTGAAATTTTGTAAAATTGAATTGTAAACAAATGAAACATGTAATTATTCCAAAAATTGTTCTGTTTGTATTTAAATAATTGAATTCTAGTAGAATTTTCTAAAAAAAATTGATTTAAAAATGGATTTCAGTTAAAATTTTAGATTATAATTGAATATAAAGCATCAGAGCGTAAATTTTTAGAAATAATTGAATTTTGAAAAGGTTTCAGATTAAAATCTTTGAAAATTTGAATTTTTCATATTTCTAACTAACAATTCTGTAGAATTAATTTTTTTTTTGGAAACTTTAATTGCGGCTTATTTTTTTGAAATTATTTAAAGTTTTTAATTTCTGATAAATATGTAATTGAAGTATTTACGAATAATTGAAATTTTGTAAAATTGAATTGTAAACAAATGAATTTGAAAATTCTTAAAAAACTTTTTTAAAAATTATTAAAAATAATGGATTTATAGAAGATGTTTAGTTAAAAACACGAAAAGAAAATTCAATTTTGTATAAGTTACAAATTAAATTATTTTCAAGAGTAATAATATTCTTCGCAAAAATTAAATATTTTTCAAAAGTAATAAAATTCTTCTTAGGGATTCAATTATTTTCATAAATAATAAAACTCATTGCAGAATTTCAATTATTTTTAATACAATTTTAATGGAATTTCTCGAAAAAAGGAAGTATTCTTGAAAATTTTATTAAAAATCGACGAAAGAATTCAATTATTTAAAAATTTATTGACAAAATTCTTTATGAAAATTCAATTTTAAGAAACATTCAAATTTTTAATAAATTATTTATTTTTGTATTTAAATAATTGAATTCTAGTAGAATTTTCTCATAAACATTGATTTAAAAATGAATTTCAGTTAAAATTTTAGTTAATAATTGAATATTAAAAGCAATATAGCGTGAATTTTTAAAATTAATTTTTTTGAAAAAGTTTAATTGAATTTTTTTAATATTATTTGAAGTTTTTATTTTCTAAAATTTTTTTAATTGAATTTACGAATAATTGAAATTTCGTAAAATTGAATATTGTAAACAAATGGATTTGAAAATTGTCAAAGAACTTTTTCGAAAATTATTAAAAATAATCGATTTAAAGAAGAATTTTAGTTAAAAATTTTTGAAAATAATTGAATTGATAATGATTTTATCAATCGGTCATCTTTAATTATTATAAAACATGAAGAAATCGATGACTCCGAGTCGAAGACTCGGAGTTATCGATATCTTCATGTTTTAAAATAATTAAAAATTGAATTTATAATTTTAAGTAAAATGTTTTCTTATTTGACTCGGACTGGTTATATTTTTGTTAGTAATTAGTCCGTAATTTTTCATTTTTAGTCCGTAAAATCTGTATTTTTAATTACTTTCACTGGTTCGAGCCCTGATTTTAAGAATTAAATGAATTAATAAATTAATATTTATTTTAGAAATTAAATTAATTAATATTAATTTTAGAAATTAAATTAATTAATATTAATTTTAGAAATTAAATTAATTAAACAGAAAGTAACGAAAATTGTAATTAAAATAAATTTTCAGCTCGTGAAACACTGCCAACTTGGGACAAACATATTCAATCGCTTTGCTATCAAGTGAATCAGATTATTGAGAAGATTGCTCAGACTGAACCGGAATGGATCGCAAAAGCCATGGATGATCAGATGGTGCACTAACTATTTCTGAAAATTAGAAATAATCTAAAAAAAACGAATCCGAAGAAAAAACCTTTTTCAATATTATTTTTTTTTCTCCCTTCTTTTTAAAGTATTAAGTTCGAAAAAGGCAAATAAAGTTCCACTTTGGAAAGTCCTATTTGTTAAGAAAAAAGAAAACAACATACTAATTTAAATAAAACATAGCTTATTTGGATTAATTAAAAGAAAAAGAAAAATTGTTCCCACATCCAAATGTTCTTTTTTTCTTTGTAAATAAATCAACTATCACGCCAAAATTTAACAATTGTGTCTTATTTTTATTTTTTTCAGCAACTATCCAAAGGCATTCGCTCAAATATAAACTACAAACGATCATTTTTTTTTTTTTTTTTTTGATTATGAATAGAAATAAAATTGGAGTTTTCTTTCTAATACTCGAATCATGCTCAAATACTTTTTTTTTTGCACAATGTAAATTGGTATGTTTTGAAGAAGAGATAATTACAATGTGCTTAGAATTAACAGAGTCGTAAAATATTTTCGCTATTCAAAAATTACGAGAAAATCAAACAAAAAAAAAAAAGATTAAAATTCATTATTTAAGTCTCGTAAATATTTACGTATAATATCTATTTACAGAACTACATTCGGAAAATTTTTATGTTCAATGAACTCGACGAGGAATTTCCATTTTATTTAAATGTTTTTTGAAAATTACACATAGACTCGGTCCTATAACAATGATTGAATACTTTTTTTTTTATCTATTTAGGAAAATTCGTAAAACTTACAAATCTGTAAGATTTCTTCTTTTCTTTTTATTTTCCCCTAGGAATTATTTTTCATTATCATTAATAATTATCTCATTTGTCTTTTTTTTCTCTATTTTTCCTTTTTATTCTGAAAGAAATCATTTCTTCTGTCACTTGATAATATTATCGTAATGGCGTTAAAATTATTGACAATGAAGAAGAAATTCGTCATTTATAATAATTCGACATTCGATAAATTCGAATAATAATGATAATAATAATAATAATTCGATAAATCAAATTATTTTCTGATATAATTGAGCTGAAATTGTTTAAGTGAAATTCTACCTAGATTACGTTACAGGCAATATTTCCTCTTGTTTTTTTTTCTTCTGAATAAGCTTCTGGTGAAATCTGTTGTCCTTACGACACAAGTGTTACGAAAATTATATTAACGCCAGGGGAAAATTGATTCTTCATTTTCCGCACTGATAAAATTTAGGCATTAAGCTCCAATGATAAGCCGAGCTTGTGTCCACCGGATCCAAAGTTCTTGCCATCGATGTTCGTTGACAGAGCCAGAATAACTCCTGCGGAAGGTGAAAAAATCAAATTAAAATAGAAATAAAAATTAGAAAATTAGGAAATATTTCTACAATTTTTAACTAAAGTTCATCTTTAATTCAATTATTTTCTGAAAGTTCTTCAAGATCTCAATTATTTAAATACAAAAATTCAATTTCTTATAATAATTGCAACTGCAAATGTACTGTTTTATAAAAAAATTATTAAGGTATAATATTTTCAAAAAATTATAATAAAGATATTCTGAAAATTAATTCCTTAAATAATAAATATTTCTATATAAATTTTTTATTTAAATCTTGCTAAAAATTTAATTAAAATTTTCAAAAATAATTGAATTTTTTCCAAGAATATGATTAATATTTTATTGAAAATATTTCAATTCTTATAAATAATTCAATTTATAAAACAAATTTTATAAATTATAAATTTTTTATAATTTTTTTATAAATTATGAAAATAATTGAAATTTTGCTAAGAATTTAATTAAAATTTACAAAAATAATTGCATTTTTCGGCAAGAATTTAATTAAAATTGTATTGAAAACGTTTTCAATTCTCATAAGGAATGTAATCAAAATTTTTCAAAATAATTGAATTTTTGCGAAAAATTTTTATTATTTACGAAAAGAATTAAATTTTTTTATAACGAATTTTATTAAAATTTTTCAAAATAATAAACTTTTTGCAAAGAATTTTATTAAAATTCTTTAAAATAATCAAATTCTTGAGGAAGAATTTGATTGATTATCAAAATAATTTAATTCTCATAAAGAATTAAATTTCTGCGACAAATTTTATAAATTATGAATATAATTGAAATTTTGCTAAGAACTTTTATTAAAATTTTCGAAAATAATTGAATTTTTTCGAGGAATTTAATTACAATTGTATTGAAAATATTTCAATTCTCATAAAGAATATAATCAAAAAAAATTTTCAAAATAATTGAATTTTTGCGAAGAATTTAATCAAATTTTGGAAAATAATTGAATTCTCTTGAGAAATTTTATTGAAATTGTATCGAAAATAATTGAATTTCTGCGAAGAATCTTATTAAAACTTTTGAAAGCAATAAATAATAATATTAATTTCTAAATTAATTATTAATTGAATTTTTTAAATAATTCTTGGAGAATTAAATTAAATTATTGGAAATTAAATTCTTAGCAAGATTAAAATCAAAATTTTCAAAAATAGTCGAATTTTTTCTAGGAAATTAATTAAAATATTATTTGAAAATATTTTAATTCTCATAAAGAATTTAATCAATTTTTTTTCAAAATAATAAAATTTTTGAGGAGAATTTTATTAAAATTCTTTAAAATAATCAAATTCTTGTGAAGAATTTTATTAATTCATGAAAATAAATTAATTCTCATAAATAGTTAAATTCCTGCAAAAAATTTTATAAATTATGAAAAAAATTGAAATTTTGCTAAGAATTTTTATTAAAATTTTCGAAAATAATTAAATTTTTTTGAGAAATTTAATTAAAATATTGTATTGAAAATATTTTAATTCTCATAAAGAATTTAATCAAATTTTTTTTTTAAATTAATCAAATTCTTGTGAAGAATTTTATTAATACAAGAAAATAAATTAATTATCATAAATAGTTAAATTCATGCAACAAATTTTATAAATTATGAAAAAAACTGAAATTTTGCTAAGAATTTTTATTATAATTTTCGAAAATAATTGAATTTTTTTGAGGAATTTAATTAAAATATTTGAATTCTCATATAAAGAATTTAATCAAATTTTGAAAAATATTTGAATTCTTTTGAGAAATTTTATGAATGAAAAATAATTTGAATTAATTACTTTTAATCAACAATATTTTAATATAATATTCATTAATTTTTATTTTTATGAATTTAGCACTTGAAGATTTTTTATTTTGGAAAATTCAGTTATTTTTCAAATTTGCAATTAAAATTTACCGAAAGTTGATTTTCAAAAATTTTGATAAAATACTTGCGATAAAAAGAAAACAATTATTTTCAATTAAATTTTACAAAATTTCAATTAATCAAACTATTTTTAATTCTTTATTTCGAAAATTTAATTAGTAAAAATTATTAAAAATAAGTTTTGAAAGATTTGTCAATATTTTTTACACTATAAAAAATTGGAGTTGCATAATTATTAAAACTAAAAATGTAGTATTTAGTTTGCAATATTTTGAAGAAAAGTAGAAAAAGTCCCTTGTTTTGAAAATAATTCGAAAAAAGTCTCATTTTTTCAAAAAAAGGTTAAAAAGAAAGTCAATATCCGAGGCTTGATATTAAAATCACCTGAGAATAATGTTTAAATTTTTTAAACCATTCATAGACTTGAACATAATCTTAATCAATATATAGAAAAGAAAAGAGCAAGACATTGTCTGGTGACCATTGAGCCAGGAGGTTAAATCTATTTTAAGAATAGCACGTGGTGAATTATATAAATAGAAAATAAGTTCAATTTGATTATAGTTTCACTCACTCACATACGCGCGCGCGCTTTCTAGACAAGGACAAGAATTTTATTATCTTAAAAATGATTATCTTTTTTTGGGTAAATAATTCTTTTATCTCTTTTTCGTCTAGCAGTAAAAAAATAAAGTGTAGATATTTCTTTTTTTAGAAATCTTTTTCTAAAATTTGTTTTGAAAATTTTATTAAATTTTTTTTGTTTGAAAAATATGTCAATACCTTCACGAAGCTTCTGTTGGTATCCCAATCCAATTTGAAGCTGAGAATTGACCTTGGCTCTGACAGAGGCGTCTTGATCGAGGTCGTACTTTGTACCGAGTGCGAATTCAGTGACATTATTGCTGGAATTCCAGGCCAAATTAATTGCTCCCTCTAAGCCTGGCTTCACTTTATGATAAATTGATCCTCCGAATTCGCGACCGTTGCTCCTAAAATTTAATTTGTTTTATTTACTTTTCAATTTTCTTTTTTTTATTTTGATTTTGATTTTTAGTTTTCTTTTTTTTTATTTTGTTTCTTTTTTCTTTTTTTATTAAAAATCAAAATAAAAGAATTAAAATTCATGGGAATTTTAATTCTTTATTTTGATTTTTAATAAGAAAAGAAAAAAGTCTCTTTATCAAAATATAAAAATTCAAATTCAAATGAATTTCAATTCTTTCATTTTGATTTTCAATAAAAAAAAGAAAAAAGTCAATAACGATATAAAAGAGATGATTTTGAAGGAGATAAATAGAAACTTACACGGAAGTGTGAATTGTAAAATCAGGACCATTGAATCCAAGTGCAAGATTATTCTTAGTAATTTTGCTCCTTTGGGAATCAAAACAAGTTTGGTAACCGCAAAGCCAACCTGAGGAGGTGAAGCAAAAAAAAAACATAATTACAGAGAAGAAATAATTTAGAAAAATAAATAATAATTTAAATAAATAATTCAGGAACGTAACTTAAAGATAAAAAATAGAAATTACCTTGGAATCCTAGTACAAAAGATCCATTAACGATGGGACCACTTGAAAGACTGAGATCAAGATCAGAGGTAATTGCTGCACTATCATTTTTATAGACAGTCTTCAATTGTCCAGTTTTGCTTCTAAAAATTCAAAAATTATGAGATTAGAAATTAAAAACTGAAAATTAAAAATTTTATTTCATTTTATCTAAAAATTTAGAAGTAATTAGCTCGGATCGACTTTAAGACACAAAAAATATTTTAGAAATAATTGAATTTTTGAAAAATATAAAGTAATCAGATTATTGAAGAATTTTAATTATATATATATAAACATGATTTCTCTGAAATTTCAATAAGAATCTAAAGAAGTAAATTAAAAAAAAAATTTAATTTACTTTGTTCGAAGATAAGTAGATCTTAAAAAATTAAGATAAAACAATTCTAAGAATTAGTTTTTTATTCTAATGTAATTTTTCGAAAATAATTGAATTTCTTAAAAGAATTTCTGTATAATTTAAAAAAACCAAGTAATTTTCTTTGAAGAATTTTAATTAAAGATTTTCACAATGATTGTTTTCTCCAAAATGTTAAAAATAATTCTGAAAAATTTTAATCTTTGTATTATTTTTTGTACACTATGTATTTGAATTATTGAAATTAATATTTTTTTTTGAAAATACTGAAAATAACTAGCCAAACTATCCGCGCGCAAGCGCGCGGGAATGTTGTATGGGGCTGCTTATTTTAAACAATTAAAAAAATTTTAAAGAAATAATTATTATAACCTAACAAAGAGATTTAACTAACTAAAATTCAAATAATTTCACTCAATGGTCTCAATTTAAATAGAATTTACATTACTAGACTTAAACTATGGCTAGAACAATTACAATTAGTATCTGGGTCATCTTTTGCATTGCTTATTTTATAAAGCCATTTTAAATTAAATACTTTTCAAAGAAATAATAATTATTACACAATGAAAAAAGTTTTACTTGAAATAGCGATAAGTTTCTCTAGAATAACGAAAGCATTAATTGAAGCACTGAAAAATTTCGCTACTAAAGTGAAATCTGTAGTTCATCCAGCTAAATATTTTTTGCCGTGCATAACGAAAAAAGAATTAAATTAACATCAGATTTTCTACATTCAAAAAAACGAATTCAAATAGAAATTAATCATTTTACAACTTAACCAAATTCACCTCAGAAATCACTGAATTCGATAATTTAGAAGAAAGTCAGACAAAAGCAGGGTTCCTACAGAATCTGGAAATCATGGAAATCATGGAAATAGTATGGAATTTTTAAAAGGCTTCTGGAAATCAGGGAAATCATGGAAAAGGCCTGTAATTTTTTAAAAATTCTAAATTTTTTCAGTTTTCCATTTTTTCTCTTGAATAAAAATTCAAATAATAATAAAGCTAAATGGTATAAAAAAGAAAAAAAATGTTGAATTTTAAGAAATTCAATTTTTCAAATTTTTGATAATTTTTAATAATTTTTTATTTTTTTCCAAAGAGTCGAGACAATTTAATAAGTAAAGTATTTTCCAAAAGCACAAAAATAATGAAGCTAAATCCCGTAAAAGAGAAGAAAAAATGTTGAATTTTAAGAAAAACGGATTTTTGAAATTTTTCGAATTTTTGATAATTTTAGATTTTTTACCAAAGAGTCGAGACTATTAAATAAGTAAAGTATTTTCCAAAAGCACAAAAATAATGAAGCTAAATCCCGTAAAAGAGAAGAAAAAATGTTGAATTTTAAGAAATTCGGATTTTTGAATTTTTGATAAATTTCGATAATTTTACATTTGTTACTAAAGAGTCGAGACAATTTAATAAGTAAAGTATTTTCCAAAAGCACAAAAATAATGAAGCTAAATCCTATAAAAGAGAGGAAAAAATGTTGAATTTTAAGAAAAACGGATTTTTGAATTTATTCGAATTTTTGATAATTTTAGATTTTTTACCAAAGAGTCGAGACTATTAAATAAGTAAAGTATTTCCCAAAAGCACAAAAATAATGAAGCTAAATCCTATAAAAGGGAGGAAAAAATGTTGAATATTAAGAAAATCGGATTTTTGAATTTTTTCGAATTTTTTATAATTTTAGATTTTTTACCAAAGAGTCGAGACTATTAAATAAGTAAAGTATTTTCCAAAAGCACAAAAATAATGAAGCTAAATCCCATTAAGGAGAGGAAAAAATGTTGAATTTTAAGAAATTCGGATTTTTGAATTTTTGATAATTTTCGATAATTTCACATTTTTTACCAAAGAGTCGAGACAATTTAATAAGTAAAGTATTTTCCAAAAGCACAAAAATAATGAAGCTAAATCCTATAAAAGAGAGCAAAAAATGTTGAATTTTAAGAAATTCGGATTTTTGAATTTTTGTTAATTTTCGATAATTTTAGATTTTTTACCAAAGAGTCGAGACTATTAAATAAGTAAAGTATTTTTCAAAAGCACAAAAATAACGAAGCTAAATTCTATAAAAGAGAGGAAAAAATGTTGAATTTTAAGAAATTCGGATTTTTGAATTTTTTATAAATTTCGATAATTTTACATTTGTTACTAAAGAGTCGAGACAATTTAATAAGTAAAGTATTTTCCAAAAGCACAAAAATAATGAAGCTAAATCCCATAAAAGAGAAGAAAAAATGTTGAATTTTAAGAAAAACGGATTTTTGAATTTTTGATAATTTTCGATAATTTTAGATTTTTTACCAAAGAGTCGAGACTATTAAATATATAAAGTATTTTTGAAAAGCACAAAAATAATGAAGCTAAATCCCATAAAAGAGAAGAAAAAATGTTGAATTTTAAGAAAAACGGATTTTTGAATTTTTGATAATTTTCGATAATTTTAGATTTTTTACCAAAGAGTCGGGACAATTTAATAAGTAAAGTATTTTCCAAAAGCACAAAAATAATGAAGCTAAATCCTATAAAAGAGAGAAAAAAGTGTTGAATTTTAAGAAATTCGGATTTTTTAATTTTTGTTAATTTTCGATAATTTTAGATTTTTTACCAAAGAGTCGAGACTATTAAATAAGTAAAGTATTTTCCAAAAGCACAAAAATAACGAAGCTAAATTCTATAAAAGAGAGGAAAAAATGTTGAATTTTAAGAAATTCGAATTTTTGAATTTTTGATAATTTTCGATAATTTCACATTTTTTACCAAAGGGGCGAGACAATTTAATAAGTAAAGTATTTTCCAAAAGCACAAAAATAATGAAGCTAATTCCTATAAAAGAGAGGAAAAAATGTTGAATTTTAAGTAAATCGGATTTTTGAATTTATTCGAATTTTTGATAATTTTAGATTTTTTACCAAAGAGTCGAGACTATTAAATAAGTAAAGTATTTCCCAAAAGCACAAAAATAATGAAGCTAAATCCTATAAAAGGGAGGAAAAAATGTTGAATATTAAGAAAATCGGATTTTTGAATTTTTTCGAATTTTTTATAATTTTAGATTTTTTACCAAAGAGTCGAGACTATTAAATAAGTAAAGTATTTTCCAAAAGCACAAAAATAATGAAGCTAAATCCCATTAAGGAGAGGAAAAAATGTTGAATTTTAAGAAATTCGGATTTTTGAATTTTTGATAATTTTCGATAATTTCACATTTTTTACCAAAGAGTCAAGAGTATTAAATAAGTAAAGTATTTTCCAAAAGCACAAAAATAATGAAGCTAAATCCCATTAAGGAGAGGAAAAAATGTTGAATTATAAAAAAAGCGGATTTTGAAATTTTTCGAATATTTGATAATTTTAGATTTTTTACCAAAGAGTCGAGACTATTAAATAAGTAAAGTATTTCCCAAAAGCACAAAAATAATGAAGCTAAATCCTATAAAAGAGAGGAAAAAATGTTGAATATTAAGAAAATCGGATTTTTGAATTTTTTCGAATTTTTTATAATTTTAGATTTTTTACCAAAGAGTCGAGACTATTAGAAAAGTAAAGTATTTTCCAAAAGCACAAAAATAATGAAGCTAAATTCTATTAAGGAGAGGAAAAAATGTTGAATTTTAAGAAATTCGGATTTTTGAATTTTTGATAATTTTCGATAATTTTAGATTTTTTACCAAAGAGTCGAGACAATTTAATAAGTATTTTCCACATTAAAAAGTTTGACATTAAAAAATATATAAAAAATGCCAATACTTACTTAACCCACAAAATTAAATTTTCAAAACAAACAAATGAATGCAGATAATTTGCTAACAGAAAGGAAACTTACGATTATTATAATGTATGTATATATGTATATGTATATTTCTATTTTCTATCAAAACGTATAAAAAACAAAAGAATAACTATAACTAACTTCAAGTGTGGACAGAGATCCGGAAATCTGGAATCACGACGATTATTATATATAATTGAATTTTAAAAATTTATAATAAAAAAAAATTCTGAGAATTACTTTTTAAAAGAAAATTTCAATATAATTTTTTAGAAGCTAGTTTTCATTAATTTTCATATTCATAAAAATTTACACTTAAAAATTTTTCATTAAATTTTTTTTTGAGAATTCAGTTATTTTCACAAAATTTTCAATTAAATTTCTTCAAATGTTGATTTTTAAAAATTGTAATATTGTATTGTAAAATTGTAATTTCTTGAAAAAATAAATTATTTTCAATTAAATTTTACCAAATTTCAATTATTCAAAATCTTTTTAATTGTATATTTCAAAAATTTAATTCGAAAAATTATTCAAAAATAATTTTTTGAAAGATTTGTCCACATTTTTCACACTAAAAATCAGAGTTGCATATTTATATTAAAAATGTGGTATTTACTTGCAATATTTGCAAGAAAAGTCGAAAAAGTCACATTTTTGGAAAATAGTTTAATTTTACAATTTAATTTTACGAAAATTCAATTATTCTAACATTCTTCAATTAAATATATTAGAAATTAAAAACTTCAAATAATTAAAAAAAATTCCATTGAACTTATTGAGAAAAATTAATTCTATAGAATTCTTAATTAAAAGTATGAAAAGTTCAAATTTTCAAAGATTTTAATTTGAAATTCATTTTTAAATCAATATTTATTAGAAAATTCTACGAGAATTCAATTATTGAACTATAAAAATAAATATTTTATTAAACAATTGAATGTTTCTTAAAATTGAATTTTCATAAAGAATGTTATCAACGAATTTTTAAATAATTGAATTCTCTTGACAAATTTTAATAAAAATTTTAAGAATAATAACTTTTTTCGAGGACTTCCATTAAAATTGTATTAAAAATAATTGAAATCCTTCGATGAATTTTATTATTTATGAAAATAATTGAATCCCTGTAAAAAATTTTATTATTTATGAAAATAATTGAATAATATATGAAAATAATTTGTAGATAATTGAATTTTTGGGGAAATTTTTATTATTTATGAAAATAATTAAATGCTAGCGTAGAATTTTATTAACAATTTTTTTAACTAATTGAATTCTTTTAGGAATTTTTATTAAAGTAGTAGATATTAAAAATCATTGAATTGAGGAAAGTTTTTGAAAATAATTAAAATTTTGTCAAGAATTTTATTAAAATTTTTGAAAATAATTGAATTTTTGCAATCATTTGTAATTGCTTCAAAATTAAATTTGTTTTGGTGTTTTTAACTAAAATTCTTCTATAAATCCATTATTTTTAATAAAACAAGTTAAATATATATTAAAAAATTTAACTAATTTCAGAAGAATTTTAGTTTAAAAAATTTTTTTAAATCTAAGTTTTTTTATATTTCTAATTAAATTAATTTAAAATTGAAATTTTACAAAATTTTAAATCAAAATATTTTAAAGTTCATCTACTTATGAAAATTGTAAACGCAATTCTTTTAAAATTGAATTAATTTTGAAAAATTTGAGTGAAATTAGATTTCAAGAATAAACACAATAACTTTAGAAAACAACAATTTTCCAGGATTTCGATAAAACTTCTCTGACTTTTCCAGATTTTTTCAAGGTTTATAAAATTCCCTGACATTTCCAGGTTAATAAATTAATTTACAACTGGTTTCAAATTAGTTAAAAATTAGAAATTAGTTAAATAGTAAATTAAGAAACTTAATGGTAAATTAATTAAATAGTAAGAAGGGGAAAATTACCCAGTTTGAGGAGAGAATGTACAATTGTAAGTAAGTTGTAATCCTTTCAATAGTTTATCAGCAATTGAAACCTCAGTGCCAAGAGTATTATCCGTATTCCATTTCTCAGCGAATGTAATTCCATATTCTTTGATTTTATATTTACTCTCCAAATTGCCGACAACTTTGCCAGTGTCCTGATTTGAAACACCGCCAGTGGTGAATTCAACACCAGAATCAGTTTTAGTTTTAACGTTTAATTTTAGGAGACCAAAATGATAACCATTTCCAAAAACATTTCGAGCATCTTTTCCCAAATCACTGTATGTTGGTGGAGGTGCCATTTTCTATTCGGAAAAGAAAGATAACAATTATTTTTTCACACTAGAAGCAAAATTTTAGAGCAAATACAAAATTCTTTCTTAATTTTATCCAATTTCTCAAAATTTTAACCAATTTCTCCAAATTTCACAGAAATAAATATTCAAATTTCGAATAAATATTTAAATATTTGAATAAATATTTAAATTCGTAAATACTAAAATATTTCAATAAACACGACAGTCAATAAAATTTATTCTTGAGAAGAATAAATTCCCCTCTGAACTAAATCCTAAAGATGACCCAATTCTCAGGTAACCTTCAACTTAAAATCAATTGCGGATGTAAAGGTCAAAAATCAAGATTAAAATTTCGATTTATTTTTTTTTTCGGAGAATTATAAAACACTATCAGAGGGGGAATAATAATTAGCTTTTTATGAATTTTAATTTCTCTAGTTCGAGGGAAAGTAGTATATTGACCTGGTATTACATAAGTCATAAATTGCAAAGAATTCTGCAGATCATGAAACAAATTGGAGTTGTTTCTAACCTAAGAAAATAAAATATTTTTCCCGAAAATTAGATTTTGTAACCAAAAAAAAAAAATAGTCATGATTTTACAAATTAAACTTTGCCCTTTGGCAATTAAATTCGGTGAAGGTCGCAGAGCCGAGTGCCGACAGGCAGACGACATCGTCGTCGTCGTCGTTGCAAATATTGCAAACCATGCCGGCGTCCGAGATTTTTAAACATCTTTTTAATCTTTCACAATTTCATTTAGCTAAAAGATAAGTGTATGAATTGAAAGGGGAAATTTGTAATTAATGAAAATAGTACTTACATTTTAATTTAAGAAACTTGATTCGCGAGAAAATTACACGACTTCTTCGTCAAGGAACTACTTTGGTCTTCTAACAATCGAAGAAACCCAAGAGGGAGGAACTATTGCGCGTGCGCAGGAAACGCGACCCTTCGCGTGAGGAAGTTGTTGTGCTTTGTAAATATAAAAGAGAAAAAATTCTCATCTTATTTTATTTTTAACGTGTAACGAAAGGGTAATTTAATCTCAGAGAAGCAGAAGAATTTTTCGATTTTTTCTAACGGAGTTCTTCCATTATTTTTATATTTAAGATTGCAATCCGTAACGTTCGTTGTTCGAAAGGTTCATAACCTCAAAAAGTAGATCAAAAATAAGAAAAATATGGAAATAAATCTTGAAAATCTCTTGAAAAGATAGAAAGGTATTAAATAAAGAGTGTTTGTAGCGAAATAATTATATTTTCCAAAGTGCAATTGTGTAGTACACAAGAAAAGGAAAAATCAAACGGAATTTTGAGGTTAGGAAATTTTTGAACAAAAATGGCGGGAAATGACCAAACTACGTAAGTCATTTTTAAATATATTTTTATTTATTTATTTTAATATTTACAATAAATTTTTTTATATAACATTTTCTTTTATTTAAATATTTTTATCTAGACTGAATTATGATTATAAAAATTATGATTATAAACAAATTGTTTATTAACAGGTAAATAAGAAACGAGCAAAAATATTTTGTTTACTTATTTTGTTTACTATTATTTATTGTTATGATTCACACAGTATGAAGGAATTATCAGAAAGAATTTTCAGAATTATAATAAATACAGGAGAATGGAAAAATTTCAACAAGAATTCAAATAAGGAAAAAATGTTATTGGTACGAAAAATTAGGAAAAAATAGCATTGAGTAAAAATAAAGAGAGAAAGAGATAGAGAGAGAGTCAAAAATTAATGAAAACTGGATGAGAGAATTATTTTGAAAGTGTATAGGGTATTTCAAGCGCCGAAAATATACTCAATGATCAGTTGGTCTCAACTAACGTGAAGAATCGAGACTAGTACATTCTAGATTCAAAGTTTGGCACGCATAGAGGATTTTTATTTTTGATAACACCAAATGTAATAAAAGATTCTTGGGTCAGTTAATTTCAAATAGTACATCACAAGATTTGGAACAATCAACGGGATTTAAAAAGAAAAATAGTTTTCGAGAAACGTGCAACTAGAAAACATTTCTAATCATGTCCGAATTGTCCGTAAGTTCCACTTTATATTTTTATATTACCTAATAGGCTGTTACGTCAAAACAAAAATTTTTTTTCTTGAATTTTTATTAGTTTTATTGACATATTTATCTATTTTTCAGAATAATGGCGCTGAAATTCCGGAAAATTACGAAATTCGCGAAAACGAACAAGTGGGAAGGTAATTTTTTTTTATTTTGTTAAATTCAATTTTATTACAATTGAATTAAATTTAATTATCACAAATTAATTAAATTTCTATTTCAATTGAGTTAAATTTATATTGCAATTGAATTAAATTTCTATTTCGATTGAATTAAAATTAAATGAGAACAGAATTAAAAATTGTAATTAAATTACAACGGAATTAAAATTAAATGAGAATTGAATAAAAATTAAATGACAATTGAATTAAAATTAAATGACAATTGAATTAAAATTAAATGAGAATTGAATTAAAAGTTGTAATCGAATTGCAACCGAATTTAAATTAAATGAGAATTGAATTAAAAATCACAATTAAATTACAGGCCTCGGATCGACTTTAAGGTGCAAAAAAAAATCGCTTCTCTCGATTTAAAATAGAAAAAAAGTCCAAAAAGTTGTTTATTTAATTCAGTATCGTCACAAAAATTTTATTTTGTATTTTTCTGATCTTTCACTGATTTCTAAATTTAATTAATCAAAACTTGAATAATTTCGTTAAATAAATATTTAAATACTTCTTGTTTGTTTTTATACGGGAATAAAATTTTCAAAAATTCTATTTAATATCTTATGAAATTTAATAACTTCTAAAAGTTACAACTTTAATTCTATTAAAATTCAATTATTTTCTAAAATTTTTAATCAAGCTTTTCTCGAAATCAATTATCTATATTAATTTTTAATAATTTTTCGAAAGTTCTTTCTTATAAAATTCAATTATTTAAATACAAAAATTCAGTTTTTTATAATGATTCTAACTGTCCATGTTTTTTAAGTTAGTAATTAATTTTCAAAAAATGATAATAAAGAAATTTTTAAAATTAATTTTTCAAAAATATTTTTAAAATAATTTATGAAAGATAATAGTTTTTTGAAAATTTTGAAATTTTGAAAATTGAAAAATTTCCAAACAATTGAAATTGGTAAATTCTATTAAACAAAATAATTGAATTTTTAAAGAATTTTAATTATTAATATAAACGTGATTTCTCCAAAAAAAATTGTATTAACCTAAAAAAGTAAATTTTGAAAAATTTTAATTTACTTTCTTCAAAGTTAATTGAATCTTTAAAAAAATTAAGATAAAAAGATTACAAGAAAAAGTTTTTTTTTTAATATTGTAATGTAATTTTTCGAAAATAATTGAATTTCTTAAAATAATTTTTGTATAATTTACAAAAAAATAATTTTTTCAAGAATCATGATTAAAAATTTTTAACATGATTGTTATATGTTGTTAAAATGTTAAAAGTAATTGTAAAAAATGTTAATGTTATTATTTTTTGTATGTATTTGAATTTTTGGAAATTTGTATTTAAAAATATTGAAAATAATTGAATTTTAAAAAATTAGAATATAAAAATTTTAAGAATTATTTTTTTCAAAAATATTTTAATATAATTTTTATAGAAGCTAATTTTTATTAATTACCATTTTTTAATTTACACTTGAAGATTTTTCATTAAAATTTTGGAGCAATCAATTATTTTAAAAATTTGCAATTAAAATTCTTTAAAAGTTGATTTTTAAAAAATTTTTATAAAACACTTTGAAAAAATTATTTTTGAAAATAATTGAATTCCTGCAAAGAATTTTACTATTTATAAATATAATTGAATTCTTGCGAAGAATTTTACTATTTATAAAAATAATTGAATTGTTTCGAAGGATTTCTTAAGATTTTAGAAAATAATTGAATTTATTCGAAATATATTAAAAATTTTTTTTTAAAATTGAATTCTTTCGAGAAATTTAATTAAAATTGAATTCAATTTCAATTATTTTCCAAATTTTCAATTAAAATTCTTCAAAAGTTGATTTTAAAAAATTTTTATAAAACACTTTGAAAAAAATCAATTATTTTCAATTAAATTTTTTGCAAAATTTCAATTATTGAAACTCTTTTTAATTGTAAATTTTGAAAATTTATTTATTATTTATAAAAATAGTTAAATTGTTTCGAAGAAATTATTAAAAATGTAGGAAATAATTGAATTTTATGAAAATATTTGAATTCTTCCGAGACATTCAAATTAAAGATGTTTTGAAAATAATTGAATTCCTGCAGAGAATGTTACTATTTATAAAAATAATCGAATTCTTGCGAAGAATTTTACTATTTATAAAAATAATTGAATTCTTGCGATGAATTTTACTATATTTATAAAAATAATTGAATTGTTTCGAAGGATTTATTAAGATTTTAGAAAATAATTGAATTTATTCGAAATATATTTAATTTTTTTTTAAAATTGACTTCTTCCGAGGAATTCAATTTCAATTATTTTCAAAATTTGCAATTAAAATTCTTCAAAAGTTTATTTTCAAAAATTTTTATGAAACACTTTGAAAAAAAATCAATTATTTTCAATTAAATTTTACAAAATTTCAATTATTGAAACTCTTTTTAATTGTAAATTTCGAAAATTTAATTAGAAAAATTATTAAAAAATAATTTTTTAAGATTTGTCTATAATTATTTTTCACACTATAGATAAAAATCGAAATAAGTTGCATTTTATACTAAAAATTATTGCAATATTTGGAAAGAAAGTAGAAAAAGTCGTAATTTTTGAAAATATGTCGAAAAATGTCAAAAAAGTAATAATATCCGAGGCTTGGAATTACAACCGAATTTAAATTAAATGAGAATTGAATTACAACCGAATTTAAATTAAATGAGAATTGAATTAAAACCGAATTAGAATTATATGAGAATTTAATTAAAACCGATTTAAAATTAAATGAGAATTGAATTACAACCGAATTAGAATTGAATTAAAGAATTACGAATTTTACGAATTGAATTAGAAATTATAATAGAATCACAACTGAATTAGAATTTATTTAAAAATTACTATTAACTTACAACGAAATTAGAATCGAATTAAAATTAATATCGAACGAAATTAATAATATTGACGACAAAAATTTCCCTCAAGGAGACAATTAAGTCGAAATTAAATTTTTTTAAATGAATTAAATTAATTAAATGAATTAAATAAATAAAGTTAATTAAATTGAATTAAATGAATAAAATTTCCGCAGATATTTGGTGGCGGCAAAAGACCTGGAGGAGGGCGATTCAATTCTCGTGGAAGAGCCATTTGTCGTTGGACCAAAAGCCTTCACGTATCCTCTGTGTTTGTCATGTTATTCGGCGTGGCCCCGTCTTCCTCAGACCCATACACTTTGCAGTCGATGTAAATGGCCCGTTTGCGGTGATGAATGCGAAAATCATCCTCACCATAAGGATTATGAATGTCAAGTATTTGTTGAAGCACGTGAAAAATTTAATACAGCAATTGCTCTCAATGAAGAATTACAAACTGGTGTTCCACAATTGGAATGCATAACACCATTGCGATTGCTTCTTGCTTCGGAAAAGAATCCCGAACGATGGGAGAAGCAAGTGAAAAAAATGGAGGCACACAATAAAAAACGTCATGGAAATTGTCAATGGAAAGCGGATCAAGTCAATATTGTCGACTATATAAGAAATCGATTGAAATTAACCAAGTGAGAATTATTTTCTTTATTTATTATTTATTATTCTTTTTTTTTTTATTTTCTTAAATTCATATTTCACTTTTTGTATTTTTTTCATTTATTTTTTATTTCTTGTACTGTACTTTTTATTATTTTCTCCCTTTAGTATTCATTTATTAGACTTCTAATTATTTTCTTTATTAATTTATTATTTTTCTATTTTCTACTATTTATTTTATTTATCTTTTCATTTATTATTTGTCTCGTTTATTTTAGTATTTTGTTCTATTCGTTTAATTTCAATGCCTATTTTTACTTTTATGCCTATTTGATTTCCCATTATGTCAACTCCAGTTTTTAAAGAATGATAATTAAAATACTTTAATAAGGAAAAATTGCCACTATTTTTCCAGAAAAATTATTAATTTATTTCGGTTTATTTTTTCCAGTTATCTAATTATAGAATTTTAGTAATAAACAAAATTATAATAATAAATATAATAATAAAAATAATAAAAATTATTTATTTATTTAGTTAAGCGGTGCCGACGTCACTTTAATAAATAAGAATAATTATAATTATATGAATAAATAGATAAAAAAAATAGTTTTTGAAAATAATAATAAAAATAGTTGGTCATAGATAATTTTTGAGAATTTTCTTTTAGATTTTCAGAAGAGGCAATACAAACGGTCTGTGGAATTTTGCAAATTAACACTCACGAAGTACGAACATCGAAGGGATATCCAGCGAGGGCTCTTTATCCTCAATTTTCACTCATGAATCATTCTTGTGTTTCAAATACAAGTCACGGTGTTTCGCCCACCGATTATAAGTAAAAACAAAAATATTATTATTTTCCATTTCTTTAGAATTTGCATTTATACGATTTATAAATAATACAATGCAAATAGAGAAATTAATTTAATTAAAATTACTAAATTTAGACTGGTCAAAGTAATTGAATTTTCGAGAAGAATTTTGATAAAAGTTTTGAAAGTTCTAATTAAATTCTTTTTGAAGAATTTCTTTGAATTTCTTTTTAAATAATGGAGTTTCTTTAATAATTTTAATTAAAAATTTTTTAAAATAATTGAAGTTTTGCAAAAAAATTTTACTATATTTATAAATATAATTGAATTGTTTCAAAGGATTTATTAAAAGTTTAGAAAATAATTAAATTTTTTCGAAAAATATTAAATTTTTTTTTTTTAAATTGAATTTTATCTTTAATTTTAATAAAATTGAATTAAAAGTAATTAAATTTTTGCAAAGAATTTTACTGTTTATAAATATGATTAAATTGTTTCGAAGGATTTATTAAAAATTTAGAAAATAATTGAATTCTATTGAAATTTTTTAAAACGAATTAAGAAAAAAATTGAATTCATTCGTGAAATTGTTTAGAATTTTTTCAAAGAATTTTACATTTTTTAAATATAATTAAATTGTTTCAAAGGATTTATGAAAATTTTGGAAAATATTTTAATTCTATTGAAATTTTTTAAAACGAATTAAGAAAAAACTTGAACTCTTTCGTGAAATTTTTTTGAAAATAATTAAATTTTTGCAAAGATTTTATTAACAAATTAAGAAAAAATTGAATTTTTCGAAAATTATTGAAATTTTGCAAAGATTTTAATATTTAAAAAAATATTTGAATTGTTTCGATGGATTTATTGAAAGTTTAGAAAATAGTATTCGTTTGTGAAATGTTATTAAAATTTTGTTTAAAAATAATTGAATTTTTGCAAAAAATTTCATTATTTATAACAATAATTGAATTCTCACGAATAATGTTATTATTTATGAAAATAATTGAATTTTTTGCAAAGTATTTTATTAAAATTTTTGAAATTAATAAATAAGAATAATTAATTAGTACATTAGTTAATAATTACATTTTTTTAAAGTTTGAATCTAAAATTATTTAAAAAGTCATATTTGAAAATAAAAAATTTTGTAATTTGCATAATAATAATAAATTTACGATAACTTTTTTACGATTATTAATTATTAATTAATAAAATTACTAATTTGTTGTAATTTTTTTTCGAAGGGTCTATTTGAGGACAACAGTAAAAGTGACAAAAGGAAGTGAATTATATGGAAGTTATACTCATTCTCTATTGCCAACAATGTTAAGAAGAGAACAACTTCATGAGGGAAAACATTTTTCTTGCGCCTGCAACAGATGTTCCGATCCAACAGAATTAGGAACGCACATGTCATCTTTAAAATGCAGCAAATGCGATAATGGAATCGTCGTTCCTTTGGATTCTCTCGGTAAAATATTAAAAAAGAAACATTGTTTTCCATTTATTTACTTTTTTCTATTTGTTTCTTTCTTTATTCCTCTCGGAACCAAAAATATTTTTACAATAAGAAATATTCTTCTCGATTTATTTACTTTTTTTCTATTTGTTTCTTTCTTTATTCTCTCGGTACCAAAAATATTATTAAATAAGAAATATTTTTTTCTATTTGTTTTTTTCCATTGTTTCATTTGTTTTATTCTTTATAGAATCCTTATTTATTCATTAATTAATTTCTCGATTATTTATTTACAAATTAAATTTATTAATTTGGAATTTCATCAGATTCGGAGAGTTCGTGGAAATGTACACACTGCGAATTTATAACGACCGGAGCGGCAGTTTTGAAAGTCTTCCGAATAATGCAATCGGAGGTGGAGGCTGCGGAGATGCTTGGTGGACCGGATGGACCAGAATCAATTCAACAGCGAGAGACGGTGATAAAAAAATATCATTCCGTCCTCCATCCTCATCACGCTTTTCTAACCATGCTAAGGTGCTACTTTTTTTTTAATTTCATTTTCCTTTCTATTAATTTTTTTTATTTAATTACTGGTTCAGTAGTTAAAGTGAACAAATTTTTAATTTCAAAATTAAAGAGACCAGGGTTGCCACGCAACCTAAAAACCTGGAAAACCCGGAAATGTCAGGGAATTTTATAAATTTTTATAGTTAAATAATTGAATTCTCGTAGAATTTTCTAATAAATATTAATTTAAAAATAAATTTCAAATTAAAATATTTGAAAATTTGAACTTTTCATACTTTTAATTAAGAATTCTATAGAATTAATTTTTCTCAATAAGTTTAATGGAATTTTTTTTTAATTAATTGAAGTTTTTAATTTCTAATACGTTTAATTGAAGAACGTCAGAATAATCGAAATTTCGTAAAATTAAATTGTAAAAAAAAGAATTTGAAAATTCACAAAGAACTTTTTCAAAAATTATTTTTAAAAAATTGTAAAATTTTAGTTGAAAATTCTAGAAATGAATAATCGTAGTGATGGAAATAATTTTTTCGAAAAAGTAACAGTAACAAAGTAGCAAGTTTTAATTATTATTGAATTTCAAATTTTTGAATATCTTAATTTCTATAAAAAAATAATGATTATTTATTAAAAAATAAAGTTATTCATGTTTTCGAATAATTTTCGTTTTAAAAACCTGAAAAAATTCCCGATAACCTGGAAAAGTCAGGGAATTTGTAAAGAGCAAAAGCATGGCAACCCTGGTGACAAATATTTCTTGAATTAATTAATAAATTAATTAATTAAATTTACATTATTGCTTCAGATATTCATTGGTTCAGATGTACGGCCGGGTCGATGAATATCTTCTCACAGATTTACCGGACGTTGTACTTGAGCATAAAGCTGAAATGTGTCGATTATTACTCCAAGTGTTGGATGTAGTTGAACCTGGTTGTTCAAGAGCAAGAGGTAAATAAATATTTATTTAATTAATTTTTTTTTTTTACTCTCTCGGCAGTAGTAATAAAAGAAAAAATTTTTTTCCCCCTCTCAGGAATGGTTTTATATGAATTACACGCACCGCTCTTAATTTTGGCGAGGGGACAATGGCAAGCTGGTGTAATTGATACGAATATTTTAAAATCAAAAACAACAGAAGCGGCAAATATTTTGAAGGAATCGATAAGAATTTTATGTATGGAACCATCGGACACGCCTGAGGGACAATTGGGAGAGGAATCTAAACCATCATTGGCCGAATTAGAAAAGTCCATTAGTGAATTATAGGAAAAAGAAAATTTTCATTATTATTAATTTAATAATTTTTCAACGCGCGCTATTTACCTCGTAAAATTTTTAATTTTTTCAAAAGAACAGAAAAAAAATTTCACCAGGAATTTTAGATTTAATTTTTTTTTTACTTTTGATCGACAAAATATTAATTTATTCACTTCTTAGTAGTAGAAAATGAAGAAGGAAATTAAATTATCAATTATTACAATAATTACGAAAATAATGGATTTTCATTATTTTCGTAATGATGACAAATTATTTTAATATTTCGAGAGAATTTTTTCTCGCATTAATGTATTATCTAGTAATCAGAGTACATTTAATTTAAAAGACTAATTAATTTAAATAAAATATACAAACGTTAATTTTTTGATTATTATTAATTTTATTAATAATTATTAATTATTATTATTTTTAATGTTTTTATTATTTTATTACTTCATTATTTTCTTATTTTATTTATTATTTTTTTATTTTATTATTTATTATTGTTACATTATTTTGATGATTATTGTTTAATTATTTAATTATTATTTATTATTACCAATCCTTATTCTTAATAATTAAACAAGGAATTAATTCTAATGTTATTGTTTTTAGAAATTTATTATTTTTCCGTGAATAATAATCGAAAGAGCGGACATTATGAAAAATAATCTATTTATATGAGCGGTATGATCTTTTTGGCCTGAAAAGCTTCTAGCTCTTTAAATCTATTAATATCGTACTGAGAGAAATGTGTACCAACGTAGCTTAGTATTATATTAACGTTTCCTGAACCTTATTTCAAAAACAGGAAAAAAAAAGAGAATTTCCAGAAGGAGAAATTAACAAAATTATTCAAAACACAATTTAAAGTTTAATTATTTTTCTTCAGTTTCTTTTTTGGGGGAAATAATTTTAAAAATTACCATGACGAGTAAAAATAATAATAATTTGAAATATAAAATTAATCATTCGGAAAATTTGGGAAGGTAAATATTTGGTGAAGAAAAAAAAATAGAATTGAATTTAAAAAAAATTGAAAGATATTTAAATTTATGAGTTTGAATGTTTTTTTTCTTTAGATATTTGGTGGCTGAAAAAAATATCTCAGCGGGTGAAGTGATAATAAGAGAAGATCCCGTTGCTGTTGGACCTGCAAATTTTAATAAATCATCTTTGTGTTTTTCTTGTCTTCGTCCTCTTTCGTCTTCAAGCAAAAAATCTCACTACATTTGCTCAAAATGTAACGTCGCTCCCCTCTGCAATCGCTTCTGCGAGGTAAATTTTAATACAATTTTTATTTTTTCATTTCTGTTCAATTGTCAATTTTATAATTTTATTTTCCTTTAATTACAATTATTATTATTATTATTATTATTATTATTATTATTATTATTATTATTATTATTATTATTATTATTATTATTATTTCTTTCAATTCAATTACAATTTTCTATTTCAATTTAATTGCAATTTTAGTTTTTAAATTCAATTCAATTACAATTTTTTATATTTTAATTTAATTAAAATTTCTTTTTATTTTAATTTAAATACAATTTTAGATTTTAAATTCAATTCAACTACATTTTTTTATGTTAATTTAATCATAATTTTAATTTTTAAATTCAATTTAATTACAAGTTTTATTTTTTGTTTTAATTCAATTACAAAATAAATTTTTTATTTTAATTCAATTACAATATTTATTATTATTTTTATTTCAATTTAATTACAATTTTTATCATTATTTTCATTTCAATTCAATTACAATTTTTTATTATTTTTTTATTTTTATTTATAACTACAATTTTAATTGTTTTTAATTCAATATAATTACAATGTTTATTATTTTCTAATTCAATTCACTTATAATTTTTATTATTTTTCATTTAAATTCCAATTTTCTAATTAGATAATAAAAATTCCTATACAAAAATTGAATTATTGTACATTTTTCTATTTTGAGAAAAATTATTTTTCAATTATATTTTAATTTTAGGATTCCCAAGGTCATCACAAAAAAGAAGAATGCAATTTGCTAAAAAGCAATAAAGAATTTCATTCCGAGAATATTCAGCAAATTACTGAAATTTTGATGCATTTTCGAGTGTGGCTGGTGAAAATGGAAAATTCAAATCAGTGGGAACAAGTGAACGAGATGGAGGATCATTCAGCTAAAAGAAGAAATACGAAAATTTGGAAAGAAAGAGAAGAGACTGTTGTCAATGTTAGTACTTTTTTCTTTTTTTAATGGAAACAGTTTCATATCTTTAATTAAAATTTGTTGAAATTAAAATTTGTAGAAATTAAAATTTATTGAAATTAAAATTAAATTATTTTAAATAATTTTACGAAAGTTCTTCGAGAATTCAATTATTTCAATACAAAAATTCAATTTTTTATAATAATTATAACTGTCCATGTAACTAACGTTAATTTCTTAAAATTGAAAAATTTCCAAACAATTTAAATTTGGTAAAATCTTTTAAACATAATTTAATATTTGAAAAATATAAATAAAATTTTAATAAGTCTAAAAAACTAGGTAAATTTTTATAAATTTTTATTTACTTTGTTCAAAGATAATTAAATTATGAAAAAACAATTTTAAAAATTAGTTTTTAAAAATATTTTAATGTAATTTTTCGAAAATAATTGAATTTCTTAAAAAAAAATTTTTATACAATTTAAAAAATTAATTAATTTTTTGATGAATTTTAATTAAAAAATTTGAACATGATTTTTTTCTCAAAAATATTAAAAATAATTTTAAAATGTTATTATTTTTTGTATGTATTTGAATTTTCGGAACTTTTTAATAGAAAATACTGAAAATATTGAATTTAAAATTTTAAAAGCTAATTTTCATTAATTTTCAATTTTAAGTTTACATTTAAAGGTTTTTCATTAATACTTTTAATAATTCAATGATTTTCAAAATTTGTAATTAAAATTCTTCAAAAGTTATAATATTTCAAAAATTGTTAGAAAATACTTTAAAAAAAAAAATTATTTTCAATAAAATTTTTACAAAATTTAAATTATTGAAGAAGATTTTTATTGTCGATATATTTGAAAAATTTAATTATCTTCAAAAATTATTCAAAAATAATTTTTGAAAGATTTGTTTATAGTTATTTTTCGCACTATAAACGTTGAAATAAGTTGAATTTAAGCTAAAAAAATGTTATATTTTGTTGCAATATTTGAAAAAAAAGTCGAGAAAGTCGCAATTTATTAAAATAAGTCGAAAAAAGTCTCAATTTTCTTAATTTTCCTGACAAAAAATTTTGTTTTCTGTCACTTCCCTGACTTTACTGACAAAAATATTAAACTTTATTGAAGTAAAAATTTAAATTGTAATTAAATTTTACTGAAATTAGATTTTATTGAAATTAAATTTTATTAAAATTAAAATTTATTAAAATTAAACCTTATTGAAATTAAAATTTATTGTAATTAAATTTTACTGAAATTAGATTTTATTGAAATTAAATTTTATTAAAATTAAAATTTATTAAAATTAAACTTTATTAAAGTAAAAATTTATAGTAATTGAAATTTATTAAAATTTAATTTAATTCTAATGAAAATGTATTAAAATTAAACTTTATTAGAGTGAAAATTTATTGTAATTGAAATTTATTAAAATTTAATTTTATTGAAATCAAAATTTATTAAAATTAAAATTTGATTTTATTAGAATTAAAATTTAATTTTATTAGAATTAAAATTCCAAAATTTTATTAAAAAAATTAAAGTAAATTAAAATTATCTTCTTAAAAAAAGAATTCTCATTAATGTTGATAATTGAATTTTTCAGATTTTTCGCAAAATGAAATTAATTTCAGAGAATGACGAGAATATGGGAGAGCTTGTACAAAAAATATGTGGTATTTTGGACGTGAATTCATTTGAATTGAGATCTCCAGGAGGTATGGGCGAATCTCCCCTACGTGGACTTTATTTAAAAACATCTCTCATTGCTCACGATTGTCGAGGAAATACACACATCACTGTTGATGATAAATTTCAACTAACCGTTTTCTCAAGTCTTCCAATTCAACAAGGGGAAACTATTTATTTCAACTACACTTCTTCTCTATTCGTCAGTTTTTAATTTTCGTTATTTCATTTTTTTTCTAATCAAAAAAAATTTATTAATATTTTATTTTTATTTTTATTACAATTATTATAATAAAATTATTATAATTATTTTAATTATATATCAATTTCAATAATTTTCTCAGGGTTCAGCAGAAAGAAGAGAACATTTACGAGAAGGAAAATATTTCGAATGTAAATGTCCCACTTGTCTTGATCCATACGAAGGTGGTTCTCATCTGAGTTCAATAATTTGTCCAAGATGCCGAAGAGGTTTTGTGGCAATAAAAAATCCTTTGATTAATAATCCCTACGATAAGGGAACCAATTGGGAGTGTGGATCATGTAAAAGAAACTATTTTGGATGTCTAATTAAATCAACGATAGAAATATCAAAAGCATTAATCAACGAAGTCGAAGTTGATGACTTGAAGGTTTTTAATTTTTCTTTTCAAATTCTTTTAAAAAATCCTTTTTGGAAATTTAACACAAAAAAACTTTATTTCAACAGAAAATGGAAAATTTACTAAGGACCCTATCATCCACTTTTCATACGAATCATTTTTTGATTTTAAATCTCAAGCAAAAATTATTGACCATTTACAGACGAGAATTAACTTCTCCTAATCCACAGAAGAAAATTTTGTTAAAAATGTTTCAAATTTGTAAGGAAATTCACAGTGTTCTCGAAATTGTTGAACCTGGAATTTCAAGAGTTAAAAGTGAGTATTTTTTAAATCCACAAAAATTGATTGTTTAAAAAAGATTTTTTTAAGACACTTTTTCATTGCAAAAAAATCTATAAATTAATAAATTTATTCCACAGGTGTAATGCTGTACGAAATGCATTTTCCAGTGGTAATTTTAGCGAATCGCGCTTATGCGGCTAATGAAATTTCTTCGCATGATCTTCTTTTAAAATTACAAGAAGCTGAACAACTTTTAAAAAAATCATTGAAAATGTTACTCTTGGAACCGGCAACAACTCCCGAGGGAATTCTAACTAAACGAGCACTTCAGGAATTGAAAATATTATCACAAAGTATTGACGATGTAAAATCACTCTCACTGAATGAACCAAAAGGCAGAAATTATAAAAAAAAGAATAAATGTCGTAAACAGTAAAATATTAAATTCGTAATTTTAATCTTTTAAATTTTTTTTTCCTGGAAAATATACACCAATTTTATTACGTTCTTATTATCATTTTCAAAAAACAAAAATTTTCTCAAGTATTTCCATTTATTATTATAAATTTTATTTATTATAAAGTTAAAAAAACTTTATATTTTTAAGAATAAACATCAATTTTTGAATGATTACCTACAAATTCAAAATTTAAAGAATTCACTAATTAAGTAGATAATATTAAATATTCTTGTTTATTATTATTATTAAAAATTGTAATAAAATTTTTTGCAAGAATTTCATTATTCTTATAAACAAAAATATTTTTTAGAGCAATTCAATTATTTTCAATACAATTTTAATAAAATTTCTCGAAAGAATACAATTATATTTAAAATGTTAATTAAATTCGATTATTTTCAAGAATTTAAATAAAAATTCAATTATCTTCGACAATTTTGATAAAATTTTTTTTTAAAAAATCATTATTTTCAAAATTTTAATAAAATTTTTTCAAAAAATTTAATTATTTTCAAAAATTCTGATAAAATTCTACGAAGCAATTCAATTAGTTTTCTGAATTGTAAAATCCTCTGCAAGAATTCAATTATTTTCAAAAATAAGAAAATTCTACGCAAGCATTAAAATATTTTCATAAATAATAAAATTCTTCAAAGGAATTCAAATATTTTCATAAATTTTAAAATGTTTCGGAGGAATTCAATTATTTTTAATACAATTTTAATAAAATTTCTCGAAAGAATACAATTATTTTCTAAAATATTATTTAAATTCAATTATTTTCAAGAGTTTTTATTGAAAATTTAATTATTTTCAACAATTCTGATAAAAAATTCTTCGAAACAATTCAATTATTGTTATAAAATAATTAAAAAATTCTTGGAAAGAATTCAATTATTTTTGCGTAAATAATAAAATTCCTCTCAGAAATTCAATTATTTTCAATAAAATTTTAATTAAGGTCCTGAAAACATTCTACGTTATAAAATTTTAATGAAATTTCTAGGAAAAAATTCAATTATATTCAAGAAAATTTTAATAAAATTTCTCTAATAGGTTCAATTATTTTTAAAAATTGTAATAAAATTTTTCTAAACAATTCAATTGTTCTCAAAAGTTTTTAATAAAATTCTTTGTAAATTTCAATTATTTTCAAAATTTTCAATTACAATTATTTAAAAAAAAATATATTATTCTTACGAAATTTAATGAAATTCTTAAATAAAATGTAATTATTTACAAAAACTCTAATAAAATTGTTTAAACGAATTTAATTTTTTCTATATATAAATAATTTTAATATAATTTAATATTTCAATTTAATTTTCAAATTTTGTTATTAATACTTTACGAGAATTCAGTGATTTTCAGTAATTGACCATTTCTATTTCTGAAAATAATTGAATTCTTGAATTGAATTTTATTAAAACTTTTTTAAATAATTGAATCCCTACAAAAAAATTTATTATTTCTACAAATAATTGAATTTTTGCCAAATTTTAAAAAATAAGTGAATTTTTGAGAAGAATTTTATGAAAATTGTATTTAAAATAATTTAATTCCTGTAAGAAATTTACTATTTATTGATATTATTGAATTCTTTCGAAGAATTTTAAAAAAATGTTTAAAAATAATTTAATTTTCCCTGAAATTTAATTAAAATTGTATTTAAAATTATTGAATTCTTAAATTGAATTTTATTAAAAGTTTTTTTTTAAATAATTGAACTCTTGTGAAAAATTAAAGTAGTTTTTTAAGTAATTGAATTTTCTCGTAGCATTTTAACAAGATTTAAAAAAATAATTGAAATTTTCGAAGAAATCAATTAAAATTGTATTGAAAATAAGTGAAATCCTGATAAGAATTTTATTATTTATATAAAAATAATTAAATTTTCTACGAAGATTTTTACTATATTTATAAAAAATTGACTTTTTACAAAGAATTTTATTACAATTATTAAAAATAATTGAATTCTTGATAAAATTCAATTCACTATTTCACTTTCAAAATTTTCAGTAAAAATTATTTTAAAAAAACCCCATTATTTTCAAGAAAATTGAAATAAATGCTTCAAAACAATTCAATTATTTTAAAGAATTTTAATAAAAATCTTGCCAATAATTTAATTATTTTCAATAGAATTTTAAATACATTTTCTCGAAAGAATTCAATTCTATTGAAAAAATGTTGATAAAATTCTAACCTACAAATAGAATATCTTTTTCTTTTGTTCTTTAATATATCTACCATTTTTTCCCTAGTTAAAAAAAGAAATATTATTAAAACTATACGAATCTTATTATTTAGCAAAAATGGCAAATTTCTAAGAAACAAAATTTAAATTAATTAATTAATTAATTAACTGTCACCTGTCAGTCAACCCGGTCAACCCTACCGGCGTTTTGCTTTTAATTTATTAACAAAACTAACAAAATTTCTCTAAAATACCATCTTAGAACTATCAATCTTTTTTCTAAGTAATCAATTTTGTCACATATTTTAACATTATGAAATATTAACTTAATTTAACTTTAATTAAACATTTTTTCACTTTTCACTTTCAGTTCACTTTTCCTTATGTTCTATACACAAGGTTTATATTCGCACATACGTTGCATAAGGTGCGTACACAAAGCTATCTGGTATACATTTATAAAATTTATTAATTAATTAAATTAATTAAATGTTTATAAATTAAATACGGTAAAATTTAAAAGTAATGATTATTAAAAATTAGAAACTTGTAAAAAAGTGATCGTGTACATGTTTCTCTCTATTTTGTGAGACATATGAACACTACATGAAGTGCACTCTCTATTAACTACCTACTTAATGACTGTCAAGTGTGTGTGTTTGTCTGCTTGAGAAATAAATTTTCTGCTTCTTTTCCAAATTTTTTTTCCAAAAAACATGTTTTAAATTAATTATTTAATGTGAATAAGTAAAAATATTTAAAATGTTTGTAAGACAAGTTCAAATACCTCTGAATTTAGTGACTAGATCGAGGTATTTATGAAAACTATCATAAATTTTCAAATAACCATTTATTGGTTAAACTAATACAAATAAAACAAAAAAATGAACAATTTCCACTTATTGATATTTAATATTTTTATTGCAATCTAAAAAGCAGAAGAAACTTTTTAGTTTTGTAAATTTTTCTCCTTTTTCTATTTTCTCTAAATGTCTTTTTTAAATGCTTTCTTTACAATGCTTTTTTTAAATGCTTTACTTTACAGATATAGACAAATTTTAGGTTATAATTTTTAAATATACAAAAAAAGATTTACGACTTGTAAATGTCTAGATAAATTTTGTAGATCTCTACTTTGTAAATTTAATTTCTTAATTTTGTTTATTTCAGTTGCTGTCAATTAAAGTATTCGAAAGTTGGGCAAATATGTGGATTTGCGTCAGATATTAGAAAAAATATAGAACCAATAAATGCCATTGTCTCTCCTTTTCCTCCTTTATCGAAACCTTTACCAAATTTACCAACTCCTATTTATTCGACTGTTAAGAAGGAAAAACAGGAGACTAAAATTACAACACTTCCAAATGGATTGAAAATTGCTACTGAAGATTATTTCGGACAGTTTTGCACTATTGGAGGTAAATCTTTCTTTTTCTTTTTTTTCTTCATTGAAACAATACTCTACAAAAAATATTCTGCTTTTAGTTTTAGTTAACTCTGGACCACGTTTTGAAGTCGCTTATCCGAGTGGAATTTCGCATTTTCTTGAAAAATTGGCATTTAATGTGAGAATTTCATTAATGTTCTTTTTTTGCTATCTTTTAGTTTGTAAACAATTTTTATTCGTAACTAGCAAATGTTACGCACTAAACGTGATATTTAATTTATTATTATTATTATGCAAATTACAAAATTTTTTATTTTCAAATATGAATTTTTGAATAATTTCAGACTCAAATTTTTAAAAAATTCAATTATTTACTAATTAATTATACTTGTTTAATAATTTCAAAAAATTTAATAAATCCTTCAAAACAATTCAATTATTTTTGTTAAATAGTAAAGTCTTTGCAAAAATTCAATTATTTTCAAAACAAAATCCACTAAAGAATTCAATTTTTTCTTTATTCGATATAAAATCTTTGCAAAAATTCAATTATTTTCAAAAAAATCCCTCGAAAGAATTCAATTTTTTTCTTAATTCGTTATAAAATTAATATTTTAAAAGAATTTCAAATATTTTCTAAAATTTTTATAAATAGTTGGAAACAGTTCAATTTTATTTATAAATTGTAAAATTTTGTGCAACAATTTAATTATTTTTAATACTATTTTACAAACATTTCATGAAAGAATTCAATTTTTTTTCTAATTTTTAATAATATTTTTCGAAAAAATTACAATTTTTTTCTAAAATTTTAATAAATCTTCCAAAACAATTTAATTATATTCAAAACAATTTCACGGTAGAATTCAATTTATTTCTTAATTTATTATAAAAATTTTCCAAGGATTCAATTATTTTATAAAATTTTAATAAATCCTTCGAAGCAATTCAATTATTTTTTTAAATACTAAAATCTTTGCAAAAATTTTAATTATTTTCAAAAAAAATTCACGAAAGAATTCAATTTTTTTTTATTCGATATAAAATATTTTAAAAGAATTCAATTATTTTCTAAACTTTTTATAAGTAGTTCGAAACAGTTCAATTTTATTAATAAATAGTAAAATTCTTTGCAAAAATTCAATTATTTTTAATACAATTTTACAAACATTTCATGAAAAAATTCAATTTTTTTCTAAAATTTTAATAAATCTTTCAAAACAATTTAATTATATTCATAAACAGTAAAATTTTTTGCAAAAATTCAATTATATTCAATACAATTTCACGGAAGAATTCAATTTTTTTTCTTAATTCGTTATAAAAATTTTCCAAGTATTCAATTATTTTATAAAATTTTAATAAATCCTTCAAAGCAATTCAATAATTTTTTTAAATAGTAAAATCTTTGCAAAAATTCAAATATTTTCAAAAAAATTTCACTAAAGAATTCAATTTTTTTTCTTAATTCGTTATAAAAAATTTCAAAGGATTCAATTATTTTATAAAATTTTAATAAATTCTTCGAAAAAATTCAATTATATTTGTAAATAGTAAAATTCTTTGCAAAAATTCAATTATTTTTTAAACTTTGAATAAATCCTTCGAAACAATTCAATTATATTTATAAATAATAAAATTCTTTGCAAAAATTCAATTATTTTCAAAAAAATTTGACGAAAGAATTCAATTTTTTTTCTTAATTCGTTATAAAATTTTTCAAAAGAATTTTTAAAAAAGAGTTTAAATTAATTATCAAAAATTTTAATAAAATTTAATAATTAAATGTTTAATTTCAATTAATAACAAACATGATTATTTTATAAACTTGAAAGTAATTGTTCATAAAATTCAATTATTGTTAAGATTTTTAATTAAAGTTTTTAAAGAAACTCTATTATTTTAAAAGAATTCAAAGAAATTCTCAAAAAAGAGTTTAATTAGAATTATAAAAGATTTTAACATATTTCTTCACGAGAATTCAATTATTTTCCTAAATAATAAAATTTTTCAAAAAGAAATTCTATTATTATCAAATTTTTTGCAACAATTCGATGATTTTCAATAAATTAATTTTAAAAATGGAAATTATTTAAAAAGAAAAATTATTAAAAAAGTTAGGAAACAAAAAACAACGATTTATTAATATAAGATTTATATTTTTAATTTTTATTTGTAGATTTTACTTATAATTTCTACTTTTTATTTTTATTTGAAATTTCTATTTGTAATTTTTATTTTCTATTTTTAATTTCTATTTGTAATTTTTAATTGCATTTTTTACTTGTAATTTTTATTTGTAATTATTGTTATGATCGAAACATTTTCAGTCGACCAAGAATTTTGAAAGTAGAGATCACATTTTACTGGCAATGGAAAAACATGAAGGTATTTTTGACTGCCAAGCATCTCGTGATACGTTCATTTACGCAGCTTCTGCAGAACGAAAGGGATTAAATTCAATTACACAAATTCTCGCAGATATTGTTTTAAGACCACAAATCACCGAAGATGAAGTTAGTTTTTTATTATTAAAAAAAAAAAAAAATAAGTAATTTGTTTTTAAAAATAAAATAATGCTTTTAATTGTTTCTTTGTAGCTAAACATAGCTCGTCAAACTATTGAATTTGAAATTGAGTCTCTATTAACTCGTCCGGAACAGGAACCCCTTCTTCTGGACATGATTCATGCCGTGAGTAGTTTCTCTTTCAATTAAAGATTTATTATTTATTCATTTAAATTATTAATAAAATATTTTTGTATTTATTATTAATATTAAATTATTATTTAATTATATTATTTATGTATTAAATAATAAACGTATATTTTCAGGCTGCCTACAGGGACAATACTTTAGGACTGCCGAAAATTTGTCCCGAAGGAAATGTAAATAAAATAGACAGAAAAATTCTTTTTACGTATTTGAAAAGTCACTATACGCCGGATAGAATGGTTATCGCGGGAGTTGGCGTTGAACACGAGGCTCTTGTTGAGGCCGTTAACAAGTACGTAACTTTTTTGTGAAAGTAATTAAAAACAGTAATCAAAGAAACAAAAAAAGTAAGAAAAGTAATCAAAAAAGCAAAAAAAAAAAGTAAGAAATGTAATCAAACAAGCAAAAAAAAGTAAGAAAAGTTATTAAAAAAGTAATCAAAAAATTGTACTCAAAAACAATGAATTTTTAGATATTTCGTGGACGAGAAAGCAATTTGGGAAGAGGACAATAGTCTAATTATGACGGGAAGAAATATGGATTTAATTGACGAATCTGTTGCACAATATACCGGAGGACTTGTAGTGGTAAATGTTTTCAAAGAACCTTAATTGCGAATTTTCCTGATTTATTTAGTAAATTAAAAAAAAATCAGAGAAAAGTCAGGGAAATAGAAAATTAAATTTTTGTTGCAACCTTGAAAATAGATATTTTTCATTTTTTTTTTCATTTTTCATTTGAATATTTAGAAGTTAGAACTTTAGAAAAAAGGAAAAGTGTAAAAATACAGATAAAAATTACGAACCTTTTTTTTTTTTTTGCAGAAAGAAGGAAGTATGCCAGTGCATCCGGAGTCTAGTGGTATTCCAAGATTATCTCACGTTGTAATTGGTTTGGAAGGTTGCTCGCATCAAGATCCAGATTTCATTGCCATGTGTGTTTTGAATACAATGATGGGAGGCGGTGGCAGTTTTAGTGCCGGTGGTCCTGGAAAGGGAATGTACACGAAATTATACACCAATGTTTTGAATCGGTAATTAATTATAACATATAAATAAATTTCGCTGTAATTTAAATTATTTTTAGCGATTTTAAATTATCTCTGGATTCAAATATTGTCTTTGATTAATTACTTTTATTTCATTTTCTCTTCAAATACTGTTTTTGATTAATTACTTTTATTTCATTTTCTCTTCAGTTATCAGTGGATGTTCAGTGCGACTGCTTATAATCATAGTTATGCGGACACGGGATTATTTTGCATTCACGCATCATCACCGGAAGTTCGCGTTGGAGAAATGACAGCTGTCATAGTGCACGAATTAGTTTCAATGGCTGGTTCAACGACAGTTGCCGAACTAGAAGTAAGAAAACGATTGAATTTTTTTTATTTTCAAAAATAATTTTGAATTCTTTGCAAATTAGACAATATTTTTAGTCTATTTTATATTTATTTTATTAATTTTTTCAGAGAGCGAAAAAACAACTACAATCGTTATTATTGATGAATTTGGAGCAAAGACCAGTTGTTTTTGAAGATATCGGAAGACAAGTTCTTGCCACTGGATTTAGACATCGACCGGAGTATTTTATCGATGCAATCAGTTAGTTTATTTTTACCTTCTATATTTTAATTTTACTGTCACTTACTATTTTACTTACTATACTTTCTCTTTTATTTTACCTCTACTTTATACAGACTTCGAACTCATCTACTAAAACCTATTATTTTCTACTTTTTTTACGTTATACTACTATTTTGGTACTTTTTTAGATTTCTGCCACTAAAAGATACTATTTCTGTTTTTTTTTTTTTTAGAATTTTCACTATTTTAAGTTCGCTAATACTAGAAATCAAAAAACTATTTTCAAAAATTATAATCAAATTCTTTAAAACTATTCAATTATTTTCAAAAAAATATTCGAAATTCAATTATTTTCAATATCTCGTATTTTCACAAAATTTCGCAAAAGAATTCAATTATTTTTAAAAAATTGATAAAATTCAATTATTTTCATAAATAATAAAATTTCCACAGGAATTCAATTAATTTAGAATAGTATTTTCAAAAAAATTTTGAAAAAATCAATTATTTAACAAAATATTTATACAATTCTTCACAATGATTCAATTACTTTCACTAATAATAACAATTTTCAAGGAAATTCAATTTTTTGATAAAATTCTAAGCAAAAATTAAATTATTTTCATAAATAATAAAATTCATCGAAGAATTTCAATTATTTTCATAAATAAAGTTTTCCACAAGAATTGAATTATTTAAAATAAAATTTCCATAATATTTATTATATTTCAAAGAAATTAATTATTTAAAACAATGTTTATAAAATTCTTATAAAGAATTCAATTATTTTCAAAAATAACAAAATTTTTCACAAATTCAATTCTTTTTAAAATTTTAAATAACATTTTTCGAAATAATTCAATTATTTTCACAAATAATAAAATTCTTCTCAGGAATTCAATTATTTTCATAAATAATAAAATTTTTCTCAGGAATTCAATTATTTTTGAAAATTTTAAGAAAATTCTTCGTAGGATTTCAATTATTTTTAATACAATTTCACAAGAATTGTTCAAAACATGTAATTATTCTTAAAAATTTTAATTCAATTCTTTGAAAAAATCAATTATTTAAAAAATTGTTTTTTCAAATTCCTTTGGAAAAATTATCAATTATTATTTTAAAAAATATTAGAATTTTTTATAGGAATTCAATTATTTTCATATATTTTAATAAAATTGGTCGAAATAAATAAATTATTTTAAATACAATTTTAATTTAATTTTTTTGAAATAATTCAATTATTCTTTTAGATTTTAATAAAATTCTTCCCAAAAATTCAATATTATTTACATAAATAATTCTTTGAAAGAATTCAATTATTAAAGATAAATAACAAAATTATTCCTGAAAAATCAATTATTTTGAGGCATTTTAATAAAATTCTTTGCAAAATTCAATTATTTTCATTAATTTTTTTTTATTCATCACAAGAATTCAATTATTTTTAAAAGTAATAAATTTCTTCGTGGAAATTCAATTATTTTTAAAAATTCTAATAAAATCGTTCGTGAAAATTTAATTATTTTCATAAATAATAAAATTCTTTTCAGGAAGTCAATTATTTTCATAAAATTTCCAAACAGAATTTAATTATTTAATAAATCTTTTATAATTATCTTCGTAAGAATTCAATTCTTTTTATGAATAATAAAAATTTCTTTAAAATTTAATTATTTAAATTAGAATTTGCATAAAATTAGTCGAAAGGAATCAATTATTTAAAAATTTTTATAAAATTCTACGCAAGAATTAAATTATTTTTCTAAATATTTAAATTCTTTCACGAATAATAAAATTTGTTGCAGGAATTTAATTTATTAGCAGGAAAAGAAAGAAGTAAATATTTTTTTTTATGAAAATTAGAAAAAAGTCAGGAAAATAAAATATAGAATTGAATTTTTGGTCAGTTTTGTTAAAGTTTCTAAAAACGAGTTTTTTTGGTCGTCAAATTTAATTTTTCATTAACTGCTTTTTTAGTACATTTTACGACTTGTTTAGAATTAATTATCGAGTGCGAAATCTGTTTATATTTTCTACATTCTTATCAAAAATATCAAATATTCAAATTCTTATTGAATGTTTTTTGTTTTTAAACATTTTAAGTTTGAAATAAAAAAATAATTGTTTTTGCAGACAAAATAACGAAGGACGACATCAATCGAGTGGCATTGCGTCTGAGAAAATCACCGCCAAGTGTCGCAGCACGTGGTTTAGTTAAAGGACTTCCTTCTCTTTCAGATATTCAAGCCGGTTTGTTGGACGCAAAAGGTGCGATACCTAGGTCTCGGAGTCGTTTATCACTCAACATTTAAAACCTAGATTTTTTCTTACATTTTTTTTTATATATTTTTTTCTTTTCTCTCTCTTTCTCTGTTTACATTCTTTTTCCTTTTTCTCTTTCGAAATAACTTTGAAATTACGAAAATAATTTTAATTCCTCAAAAAAAAATTAATTTCAAATGCTTGGTCAGTGACAAAAAAACAATGATGCGGAATTAAATTCTGATTTAATCAAGTGTGATAGATAGAAATAGACTGTGAAAATATTTTGATCTGTATTCATTCCCATAGCATCCAAACGAGCCGAGGGATGGAAATTTGGTTCAAAATAACAAAAACAAAAAAAAAAAATATCGCGTTTTATCCATTTGACCAGCAGTCGTCATGATTTCGTCTTCAATTTTTTGAAAGTAAAACTTATGTATTGTATATACGAATAAAGTAAGTTCCAATTATATTGATTTTGAAAATAAATTATTGTTATTAATAACTAGGAGTATTGTTTGTATTTTTAAAAATAATTGAAATTTTGAGGAGAATTTAAAATAAAATTTTGAAAATAATTGAATTTCTGCTAAGAATTTTCTTACTTTTGAAGATAATTGAATTTTGCAAAGAATTTTATCAGAACTTTTGAAAATAATTAAATTTTCATGATGAATTTTATTATTTATGAAGATAATGATAATTTTGACGAAAAATTTAAAAAGAAATTTGGAAATAATTGAATTGCTGCGAATAATTTTATTACTTTTGAAAATAAATGAATATCAGAGAAGAATTTTATTATTAATAACGAGAATTGAAAATTTGACAAGAATTTTATTAAAATTTTTTTTAAATAATTGAATTTCGGAGAAGAATTTTATTATTTGTAAAAATAATTGAAATTTTGAACAGATTTTTTTAAAAAAATGTTAAAAATATTTTCTGTTTTAAAAATAATAAGCCAGTACGAAAATTGTAAATTTTTGTAAAAAAATTTGAAAAATACTGAGTCGAAATTTTACATAAATTACAACCAATACGATTGCCGATGACATTAGACAGTACGGACATCTATAGATAAAAATCATAAGAAATTACCAGAGTCCGACATCTGCGACTCTAGTGGGAACTAAAGTAAAAAAATACCTGATACCTTTTCACAATTTTAATCGTATATTACATATTTAAATATATCTTTTTAAAAAAGAATTGTCCGATTATTTACTCTCACTTGAACGGTTTCATCACTTAAATTTTTGCGCAATAGTCGCAAAAAGTCGCAATAGTTGCAAATTTATTGAAATTTTTCTTTTTGAACTCGCAGTTAAAAGTTGACTGTTTACTGTTGAGGTTAGTTTAGACAAACTGAGTAGTGTAATAAAGTAAGTTATATTTTATTATATAACAAAAGTTGAGTGACATTTATAAATTGTTTTTGCAGAAAAATGTTGAGATTACCTTTGGTCCGGGTGGCCGGACTGTCAAGTGGAAGATTTGGAAGTGCAAATTTTCATACAACTGTCAACAGCTCACAGCAAGCAAATCAGGATCTTGTCGAAGTTTTTATTGACGATATTCCCGTTCAAGTTCCACCTGGAACAACTGTTCTTCAAGTAAATATTGTGTTTATACATTCTAATGAATTTTTCCACTAATTATTGCAATCATTTGGGGTTTTCCATTCATTTTTCTACTTCTACTTCTTTTTTTACATTCAATACTGTAACTAAATGGATTCATTTAGTTTCTTCGTCGATTTATTTTTTTTACTGCTACAATTTAGTGTTAATTAAATAAAATGTTTTTATTTGAAGGCAGCTGCAAAGATTGGAATCGAAATACCTCGTTTCTGTTATCATGAACGTTTGGCTGTTGCTGGTAATTGTAGAATGTGTCTCGTGGAAATTGAAAAACAAATGAAGGTATTTTAATTGTTGAATATATAATAATCGTTGTATTCCGGTGATTTGTTCGCAGTTTGAATTTAGTTGTTTGGTTCTTTGTTTCCTAAATTTTTTAAAAAAATTTCTTTTCAAATATTTGCAATTTTAAAATTAATGTAATTGAAAATCATTAAATTCTCGCAAATAACCTTATCAAAAAATTTTGAACAGAATAATTAAATTCCTTCGAAGAATTTTTTTATTTATGAAAATAATTGAATTCTCGCGATGAATTTTATTAAAATTTTAAAAAATCCTAATTAAATTCTTTTGAAGAATTTATTTTTTTAATTTTTTTTAAATAATGGAGTTTCTTTAATAATTATAATTGAAAATTTTAAAAACAATTGAATTTTATGAAGAAGAATTTTGTTGAAATTGTATTGAACATAATTGAAATCCTGAGAAAAATTTTAGTACTATTTATAAAAATAATTTAATTCTTGCGAACAATTTTATCAGAATTTTTAAAAATAATTGAATTTAATTAATAATTTTATAAATAATTAAACTCTTTCGAGAAATGTTCCTAAAATTGAATTAAAAATAATTGAAAACTTTCGAAGAATTTTATTATTAATAAAAATAATTGAATTCCTTTGAAGAATTTTAGGTATTATTTATGAAAATAATTGAATTTCTTTGAAGAATTTTATTATTTATGAAAATAGTTTAATTCCTTTAAGGAATTTTATTATTTCTGAAAATAAATAAATTTTCACGAAGAATTTATTAAAATTTTAAAAAATCCTAATTAAATTTTTTTTTAAGAATTTCTTTGAATTTTTTTTTAAATAATGGATTTTTAAAAATAATTTTAATTGAAAATTGTGGAAGCAATTGAATTTTATAAAGAAGAATTTTAATAAAATTGTATTGAAAATAATTGAATTGTTCCGAAGAATTTATTAAAATTTTAGGAAATAAATGAATTTTATGTAAATATTTGAAAATATTTCAATTCTTCCGTGGAATTTAATTAAATTTCTTTCAAAATAATTGAATTCCTGCAAAGAATTTTACTATTTATAAAAATAATTGAATTCATGCGGGAAATTTTACTTTTTATAAAAATAATTGAATTGTTTCGAAGGATTTATTAAAATATTAGGAAATAATTGAATTGTTCAAAAGAATTTATGAATATTTTAGGAAATAGTTGAATTGTTTCGAAGAATATTTATTAATTTATTAAATATTTATGAAATAATTGAATTTATTTGAAATGTATTAAAATTTTTTTTTAAAAATTGAATTCTTCCGAGGATTTCAATTAAAGTTGTTTAAAAAATAATTGAATTCCTGCAAAGAGTTTTACTATTTATAAAAATAATTGAATTTTTTCGAAGGATTTTTTAAAATTTGAGAAAATAATTGAATTCTTTTGAAAAAGTTTATAACGAATTAAGAAAAAAATGTAATTCTGTCGTGAAATTTTATTAAAATTTTCCTAAAAATAATTGAATTTTTGCAAAAAATTTTACTAAATTTATAAAAATAATTGAATTCTTCCAAAGAATGTTATTATTTATATAAAAATAATTAAATATATTAAATAATAATTAACTCTTCGCAAGAGCGAAGAGTGATATTTAAAAATTTTTGAAAATATCAACATTAATTATTTGTGTTCTTAATAAATGAATTTTTTAAATTTTGATTATGAAATTATTTAAAAATTTATATTTGTGTATTATAAATTTTCTTATGTAGAATAATTATTTTTCATAATTTGCATGGAGTCTAATTTATAAATTAGCATAATTTTCGAACTTGCGAGATTGGTAGTAATATAATTGTTCAAAATAAAATATTTCCTTCTCATAATTTTTATGAAATTTAATTATTATTTGAAATAATTACTGTTTTACATATATTTTTTAAATAAACCGAAATTTTGAATCCTCGAATTGTTAATTTACATAATTTTAATGTAATGAAAGTTTTATTTCTTATATTTTTTATTGCACAGAATTATATTCTTTAATATAATGTTTATTTTTAATTCGAATAGGCTTTGTTTTTTTTTTTTTGTAATGAGAAAATAATTATTTCCAGCCAGTTGCAGCGTGCGCAATGCCGGTAATGAAAGGCTGGCGTGTCAAAACGAATTCCGATCTTACGAAAAAAGCCCGCGAGGGTGTAATGGAATTTTTACTCGTCAATCATCCGCTGGATTGTCCAATTTGCGATCAGGGTGGTGAATGTGATCTGCAGGATCAGAGTATGGCTTTTGGCAGTGACAGGAGTCGTTTTGTTGATATTAATTTCAGTGGGAAGCGTGCAGTCGAAGACAAGGACATTGGTCCTTTAATTAAAACTGTCATGACACGTTGTATACATTGTACTCGTTGTATTCGATTTGCCTCCGAAGTTGCTGGCATTGATGATTTAGGAACCACTGGTCGTGGAAATGATATGCAGGTAAAACTTTGTTTTCTATTTTTTCTTTTCTTTTCTTTTCTTTTCAGTTTAATTTAATTTAATTTTAATTTAATTTTTTTGAAATAAATCCAACAGTCACATAGACGAATTATAAATTTTCGAAAATGGCACAAAATAATTAGTAATTAAAACATCGAATTCTCGTTAATTAAATTGAGAACTGAATTCTTCTTTTATTAAAGGTTGGAACGTACGTCGAAAAAATGTTTCTTTCCGAAATGTCTGGCAATATAATTGATCTCTGTCCTGTTGGAGCCTTGACAAGTAAACCGTATGCTTTTGTCGCACGGCCATGGGAAAATCGGAGGACCGACAGCATCGATGTTCACGACGCGGTTGGAAGCAATATTGTCGTCACTCATCGTACGGGAGAAGTTCTTCGTATCCTTCCCCGTGAAAATGAGGTTTTCTGATTGATTCATTTTATTTACTGTTAAATATTACTATTTTAGTAAAGTCCGTAATTTTATTGAGAAAAGACGAAAAGTTCGCAAATTCCCACGATATAATTTGAAGAATTTTAGAGAAATTATAAATGATTGGAGAAATTCAATTATTTTAAAAAGTAATAAAATTCTTCACAAAAATTCAATTATGTTAAAAAAATTTTTAAAATCTTGTCAAAATTTGAACTATTTTTATAAATAATAAAATTCTTCTCCAAAATTCAATTATTTACAAAAATTTTAATAAAATTCTTGTCAAAATTTCAATTATTTTCAAAAATTTTCCTCAATTCAATGATTTTTAATATCTACTATTTTAATAAAATTTTCCAAAAGAAAAATCCATTTTCCAAAATTTTTCCAAATTCAATTATTTAAAAGAAAATCAATAAAATTCTACGCAAACCTTTAATTTATTTTCATTAAATAATAAAAATTTCACAGAAATTAAATTATTTACAAATTTTTTTTATAAATTTCTTCGCAATCATTCAATTATTTTTATAAATAATAAAGTTTTTTTCAAGTTTTTATTTTCTAATATATATTCTATTGAGAAATTTACGAATAATTGAAGTTTAGTAAAATTGAATTGTAAACAAATGAATTTGAAAATTCTCAAAGAACTTTTTCAAAAATGATTAAAAACAATGGATTTTATATCCGGAAGTTCGTCCGAAACCTAAAGGTATAAAATTTATATAAATATAAATTATTTAGTATTATTTAATTATTTAGTATTTCTATAAATAAATAAATAATGGATTTTATAGAAGAATTTTAGTTAAAAACAGGAAAAAAAATTTAATTTTGGAAAAGTTACAAATTATTGCAGAAATTCAATTATTTTCAAGAGTAATAATATTCTTAGCAAAAATTTAATATTGTTTAAAAATAAAAAAAATTCTTAGAAATTCAATTATTTTCACAAATAATAAATCTCATTGCAGAATTTCAATTATTTTTAAAACAATTTTAATCGAATTTCTCGAAAGAATACAATTATTTTTAAAAATATTATTTACATTCAATTATTTTCAAGGGTTTTTAGTAAAAATTCAATTATTTTCAACAATTCTGATATAAAATTCTTCGAAACAATTCAATTATTTTTATAGATTGTAAAATTCTTGACAAGAATTCAATTACTTTTGTAAAAAATAAAATTCTTATGAGAATTTCAATTATTTTCAATAAAATTTTAATAAAATTTCTAGGAAAAAATCCAATTATATTCTTTGTAAATATCAATTATTATCAAAATTTTCAATTAAAATTATTTTAAAAAATTATATTATTTTTATGAAATTTAAAAAAATTTAATTATTTGCAAAAAGTAATAAAATTGTTTAAAAGAATTTAAATTTCTATGAATAATTTTAATATAATTTAATATTTCAAATTAATTTTCAAATTTTTTTATAAATACTTTACAAGAATTCAGTGATTTTTAGTACATCGACAATTTAATTATTTCTGAAAATAATTGAATTCTTGAATCGAATTTTATTTTTACTTTTTTAAATAATTGAATCCCTGCGAAAAAATTTATTAGGTATTTCTATGAATAATTAAATTTTTGCAAAATTTAATTATTTTTTTTAATTATTTTTATTATTTATTGATATTATTGAATTCTTTCGAAGAATTTTTAAAAAATGTTTAAAAATAATTTAATTTTCCCTGAAATTCAATTAAAATTGTATTTAAAATAATTGAATTCTTGAATTGAATTTTATTTAAAGTTTTTTAAATAATTGAACTCTTGCGAAAAATTCAATTATTTTTTAAAATAATTGAATTTTGTCAGAGCATTTTAACAAGATTTTTAAAAATAATTGAAATTTTCGAAGAAATAAATTAAGAAACATTCAATTATTTAATATATTATTTATTTTTGTATATAAATAATTGAATTCTAGTAGAATTTTCTAATAAAAATTGTTTTAAAAATTAATTTTTGTTAAAATTTTAGATAATAATTGAATATTTAAAGCAATATAGTGTAAATTTTTAGAAATAATTGAATTTTCAAATTAATTTTTTTAAAAAAGTTTAATTAGTCATGAGTAAAATTTAGTCTTTTTGTTCAATATTTAGCAAGTGAATGAAGAATGGATATCAGATAAAGTTCGCTTTTCCTACGATGGACTAAAGCGACAGAGACTCCTGACTCCCATGATGAAAATCGACGGAAAACTACAGAACACCGAATGGGAAGATGCCCTCGTTGCTGGTAATAAATCCCTTTTCTATATTTTAACAGATTTACAAGAAAACGAATTTTATTTTACATTTATTCGTAACCTACTAATTAATACATTAATTAAAATATTAATTGACATTTTTTGGTACAGTTTCTAGAGCTTTGCAAGATTTACCGAAAAATAAGTGCGCTGCCATTGCTGGAAAAATGGCAGACGCCGAATCTCTAATGGCGATGAAAGATTTGATTAATAAACTTGGAAGTGAATTATTAGCGACTGAACAAAATTTCCCGAAAGAAGGTTCAGGTATCGATCTACGCAGTAATTATATACTCAATAATAAAATTCGAAATCTCGAGGATGCTGATGTTGTTCTATTAATTGGTACTAATCCAAGGTACGAGGCGCCGTTGATAAATACTCGTTTGAGAAAAGGATACTTGCACGCGGAACAAACAATTGCACTTATTGGACCAAAAGTTGACTTGACCTACGATTATGAGGTTCGTTTCTTTCATTTTAGCGAATATTTTTTCTATTTCTGAAAATAATTTCTTTTTAAATACAAACTTCATTCTTGAAGAACTATCAGAAAATTATTACTTAGAAATTATTTAATGAATAATTTAACCTGAATATTTCAAAATTATTTGAATTTTAAAAGAGTTGCGTTTATAATTTTCATAAGTAGATAAAATGAACTTCAACATAAATAAATTAACTTGGAAGAGGTTTTAATTTGAAATTTTATAAAATATCAATTTTCAATTAATTTAATTAGAAATTTTTAAGAATTTAGATTTTTGAACAATTTTAATAATTCAAATTCTTCTGAAATTTATTTAGAAATTCAATTCTTCGAAGGAATTCAATTATTCTCAAATTTTCTGATTGATTATCAGGGAATATTAAATTAAAATTTTGTAGCAACCCTGAAATCAAGATAAATTTGTGTTAAAATTTCTACCTTTCTTGGAAAGTGTCGAGCGCGTCACATTTTTATTATTATTGCCTAAATTATTATTATTATTATTATTATTCTTGTTGTCGTTTAGCATCTAGGACAGTCTCTAAAAACCATAAATGAACTAAAGAACGGTACGCACGCCTTCAGTAATATTCTATTGAACGCAAAAAAACCGATGATTGTTTTGGGAGCGAATCAATTGGATCGGGAGGACGGAGCTAAAATTCTCGCTGAAGTACAAGAATTGGCGAAGACAGTCGGAGATAAAGGATCGGTTAGTCAAAAAATGAATTTCTATTTCATACTTATTATTTACTACATATATACTTTTGAAACTATTTACTGATTATTTACTATAACTATTTAATTAATTTACTTAATTTACTAATTTGAAATAAATTTGAAAATTATTCAGATCTCTGCGGACTGGAAAGTACTCAATGTACTTCAGACAAATGCATCGCAAGTCGGCGCCTTGGATCTTGGTTATGGCTCGACTTTGGAGGAATTAAAGAAAGCAGAACCACGTTGTCTTTTCCTTTTGGGCGCTGACGATTCTAATGTGACGAAGGAAAATTTTGGCAAATCATTTATTGTTTATATTGGAAGTCATGGCGATAAAGGAGCAGCGAACGCCGATGTTGTTCTACCTGGCGCTGCTTACACCGAGAAGAATGCCAGTTTTGTCAATACCGAAGGTCGTGCACAGGAAACTAATGCGGCAATTACACCGCCTGGAATGGCGCGTCCCGATTGGAAAATTATTCGAGCACTTTCAGAGGTATTAATAATATTTTTATACTCCATAATTTTTAATTCCGAAAAAAAAAATTTTTTTGCGTTGTTCCTTTTTTCTCAAATTGATTTCTTTATTGTGAATATTTTACAGATATCTGGAAATTGTTTACCATATGACACTTTGACGGAATTACGCTTTAGAATTGAAGAGGTTGCACCGCATTTCTCAAGATATGGCGACGTTGAGCCGGCGAATTTCACGAATTTATCTTTACAACTCGCAAAGGTTGGTGAACAAAACTCTTTATTTATTTACTAGCAAATGATACGCGTGCCATTTTATTTATTTATTATTATTTTGTAAATTAAAAAGTTTTATATTTTCAAGAAGAAACATCAATTTTTGAATGATTACAAATTCAAAATTTAAAGAATTCACTAAGAATACAATTATTTTTAAAAATATGTATTAAATTCAATTATTTTCAACAATTTTGATGACATTCTTTAAAAAAAACATTATTTTCAAAATTTTTAATAAAATTCCTTCCAAAAATTCAATTAGTTTTAAAAATTCAGATACAATTCAATTATTTTCATAAATAATAAAATATTTCGGAGGAATTCAATTTTTTTTAATACAATTTTAATAAAAATTCTCGAAAGAAAACAATTATATTTAAAAATATTATTTACATACAATTATTTTCAAAAGTTTTAATAAAAATTCACTTTTTTCAACAATTCTGATATAAAATTCTAAATTTTTAATAAATTCTTCGAAAAAATTTAATTATATTTATAAACAGTAAAATTCTTTGCAAAAATTAAATTATTTTTAATACATTTTTAATCAAATTTCTTGATAGAATTCAATTTTAAAAAAATTTTTAACATTATTTTTGAAAAAATTCAATTATTTTCATAAATAGTAAAATTCTTTACAAAAATCCAATTATTTTCAAAACAATTTTACAATTAAGTATTTTAAAAAATTATATTATTTATACGAAATTTAATGAAAGTTAAAAAATAAATGTAATTATTTACAAAACTCAAACAAAATTGTTTAAAAGAATTTAATTTTCTATAAATAATTTGAATATAATTTTCAAATTTTTTATTAATACTTTACAAGAATTTAATGATTTTTAGTAAATCGACTATTTCTATATTTCAGAAATTAATTGAATTCTTGAATCGAATTTTATTAAAACTTTTTTAAATACTTGAATTTTTGCGAAAAAATTTATTATTTCCACAAATAATTGAATTTTTACAAAATTTAAAAAAATAAGTGAATTGTTGAGAAGAATTTTATGAAAATTGTATTTAAAATAATTAAATTCCTGTGAAAAATTTACTATTTTTTGAAATTATTGAATTTTTTCGAAGAATTTTAAAAAAATGTTTAAAAATAATTTAATTTTCCCTGGAATTCAATTAAAATGGTATTTAAAGTAATTGAATTCTTGAATTGAATTTTATTAAAAGTTTTTTAAATAATTGAACTCTTGTGAAAAATTCAATTATTTTTTTAAAATAATTGAATTTTCTCGGTGCATTTTAACAAGATTTTTAAAAATAACTGAAATTTTCAAAGAAATTAATTAAAGTTGTATTGAAAATAAGTGGAATCCTAATAAGAATTTTATTATTTATTATAAAAATAATTGAATTTTGTACGAAGATTTTTATTTTTTATAAATTGACTTTTTGCAAAGCATTTTATTACAATTATTAAAAATAATTGAATTATTAATAAAATTCAATTACTTTCAAAATTTTCAGTAAAAATTATTTTTAAAAAAACTCTATTATCTTTAAGAAAATTGAAATAAATTCTTCAAAACAATTCAATTATTTTAAAGAATTAAAGAATAAAAATAATTTTTTAATAAAAATCTTGCCAAGAATTACATTATTTTTAATACAATTTTAATTACATTTTCTCGAAAGAATTCAATTATTGAATAAATTGTTGATTAAATTATTGAAATGAATTCAATTATTTTCAAATTTTTTTATAAATACTTTTCAAGAATTCAATGATTTTCAGTGCATTAATTTTAAAATTGAAAACATTTAAAAAGGAGAATTATTTCAAAAAGTTAGGAAACAAAAAAGCAAACAGCAACTATCTTTAAACTGCGAATAGGCAGAAATCCGGAATTCAACGATTATTAATAGAAGATAGAAGATAAAAGATTTTCTATTTTTATAATTTTTCTATTTGTCTTGTTGCAGAAAACTGGAGGTTCTTTATTGCCAGATCCAGTGGAGGTGAGACAGAAGACATTAGATCAGTTTTTCATGACCGACGCAATATCGAGAGCGTCGCCAACAATGTCAAAATGTGTACAGGCTGCACTAAAGCAACGTCAATCTCAAGTATAAAAAGAAAAACATTTATTTGCTTGATCAATCATGTATATAGGTGAGTTCTGTTTTATAATAGTTGCAATTTCTTTACAAAGACTTATAAATAATTTAGTAAAGAAAACAAAACAACAGATCAAGTAGCTCAAGAAAATTGATAAAAATAAATCTATGGAAATTTTTCAAATCGAAGTAAAATTCTATGAAAAAAAAATACCCAACAGTTAGTGAATCATACGAAATTATTATTTACAATAGAAATTATTACAATAGAATATTATTATTATTCTCAAAGATATATATTTCAACTTCATAGATTTTAAATGAAATGGAGCAAAAACTAAATTTGTATGTAACTTAATTCACATTTAGATAATTTATTACTATTATTATTGTGAATATTATTTATAAGCACAGAAAGTGTAATTTTCATTCATTTGTATTTCTTTTTTTTTCTTTTTTTTTTGAGAAAATTGTTAATATACATTGAAAATTGTTGAAGGATACATATTTCTTTAATAAATAAGTATGTGTCTAAAATTGTTTTCTAATTTATATAAATTTTATTTTATAAATATAATATACAACTATTTTTAAAAAGAAAAAAAAATTAACAACTTTCAGTATAGAGAATTAAAAAAAAGCAAGGAATTGTTTTACAATTGTACAATGAAACGTATTTTTTGGTTGACAGTGAAAATTAGTTAATTGATAATATTGATAATTTAAATCACAAGAAAATTCTAATAAATCAAAAATTCATTCAAATACGAAGAATAATTGAAGAAATTAGTATTTAAATTAATTACTCGATTCTGGTTGATCATCGGTATCTAAATCGCCGGAACTTTCATCAGATTCAACCTGAAAAATTAATTTTTTTTAAAATTTTTAATTAATAATTCCTAAAATTATTAATATGATTGAATAAAATATAATAAAAAATGAAAAAAATTTATAACTATAAAAGTAATTTTTTTCGAAATCTGTACCTTTTCACCTAATGATAATAGTCTTTCTTTATACATTGTAATTTTATTATCTTGATCCGAGAGAAGTTCGAGTAAATCTTCTTGATCTTTTCTCAATTTTTCAAGTTCCAATGTTCGTTGCCTGAGAATTTCCTCAAGTTTCGTCGCTTGATTGGGATCAACAATTTTACTCTCCTCTTGACTCATTTTCAATGTGCTTAATCGACTTTCTAATTCTTTTACTTGTGCTTTATATTTTTCCAATTCTTCGTTCTCCGTTTCGATTTGATTTAACGAAACATTCGGATCTTTTCCATTCGAAAAATTAGTTTGTGCTGCTCGTAGAACTAGATTTTGGTCTTTTAAATGACTCATTGACGTTTCAAGTTCTTGGACTTTGGTCTGTAATTAAATTTTCAATGAATGTTTAATTTTTAATTGAGAATTGAAAATGAAAAATTTTTAATTGAGAATTGAAAATCGAAAATTTTTAATTGACAATTGAAAATGGAAAATTGTTAATTGACAATTGAAAATGGAAAATTTTTAATTGAGAATTGAAAATCGAAAATTTTCAATTGAAAAATAAATTGTCGAAAGAAATGAAACGATTTTTTCATTACCTCCAGTTCTTTTTTCTCCCTCAATAAAGTTTCGTTAGTTTTATTAAGATTTTGAATTTGACTGTCCTGTTCTCTGATTAAGTCCTTATATTGCGAGACTAGTGCCGAATCTGATGGTAACATTGTCGTGATTTGATCCAATGAACCTTGAGAACTGCTTCCATCGAGAACGGATTTTAAGACGTTAGCTGAAAAGAGGAATTTATTTTTGAAAGGTTTTTTTCAATTAAAGTATTCTGCAAATTATTTATTGAGAGAAAAAAGAAGAAAAATAATTAGTTACCTTCTAAGTTTTTAAGTAGTCTACAAAATTCATGATCTAAATAGAGTTCAGAAGAATTTTTCGCCGATGATTGAGGATGTTTCAAACTTCTCGAATACACTTCGTGTCTGGAAATTCCTCCAATTGCATTTTGAAATTTTTCCAAACCTATTCGATTTTCCACTAGACTGCAAAGTTTTTCCTAAAAATTTATTAAAATCTTAAGTAAAATTTAAATATTTAGACACATATAATTTTTGTTTGTATCTTCTTTTTATTATAATTAATATAATTAATAATAATAAAATTAATAATTAATAATAATAAAAAAATTAATAATTAATAGTAATAAATAAACAATTGTTTATTAAAATTAATAATAAATAAACATTTTACAGGGCTCGAACTAGGTCCGTAAATTTGTTTGAAGTCCGTTTAAGTCAGTTTTTTTAAACAAAGGTCCGTAAAGTCCGTAATTTGATTGACAAAAGACGAAAAGTTCATAATTTGGAGAATTTTAGAGAAATTACATTTGATTGCAGAAATTCAATTATTTTCAAAAGCAATATAACATTTTTCGCAGAAATTCAATTATGTTCAGAAATTTTTATAAATTCTCGTCTAAATTTCAATTATCTTTAGAAATAATTAAATTCTTCTCTAAAATCCAATTATTTCAAAAATTTTAATAAAATTCCTGACAAAATTTCAATTATTTTTAAAAATTTTCCTCAATCCAATGATTTTTAATATCTACTATTTTAATAAAATTCTCCACAAAAATTCAATTATTTAAAAAACTTAATCATTGCATAAATTCAATTATTTTTAATACAATTTTAATCGAATTCATCGAAAATTGTTAGTATTCTTAAATTTTTTTATTAAAATTCATCAAAAGCATTCATTCAATTAAAAATAATAAAATTCTTCGCAAAAATTTTAATAAAATTTTTCTAATAAATTCAATTATTTTCAATAGAATTCCAATTAATTTTGTTTATGAAAATTGCAATAATTTAATTATTTTTATAAATAACAAAATTCTTTGTAGGAATTCAATTATTTTTAAGAATGTTAATAACATTTTTCACAAAAATTTAATTTTCTTTATTAATAATAAAATACTTGGGAGAAATTCAATTCTTTTCAAAAATTTTCATAACATTTTTCACAAAAGTTCTTCATAAATAATAAAATTCTTCGGAAAAATTAAATTATTTTAAAAAATTTTCATAAGATTCTTAAGAATTTTTATGAAAAATGTTATCAAAATTCAATTTTGTTATAAATAAAAAAATTCTTCGGAGAAATTCAATTATTTTCAAAAATTTTAATAAAATTCTTCCTTAGAAATTCAATTATTTTCTAAAATTTTAATTGAATTCTTTAACATGAATTCAATTACATTTACTTTATAATTTATTCATTTTAAGAAATTTTTAATTATTCAATAAATAATTTCTTTTTTGTATTCAAATATTTGAATTCTCGTAGAATTTTCTAATAATTTTCTAATTTTAATTTAATTTAATTTAATTTTAATTTTAATTTTAATTTTAATTTTAATTTTAATTTTAATTTTAATTTTAATTTTAATTTTAATTTTAATTTTAATTTTAATTTTAATTTTAATTTTAATTTTAATTTTAATTTTAATTTTAATTTTAATTTTAATTTTAATTTTAATTTTAATTTTAATTTTAATTTCTAATTTCTAATTTTCTAATTTCAGTTATAATTTTAGATTATAATTGAATATTAAAAGCACCAGAGCGTGAATTTTTAGAAATAATTGAATTTTGAAAAGGTTTCAAATTAAAATCTTTGAAAATCTGAATTTTTTATAATTTTAACTAACAATTCTGTAGACATAATTTTTTTGAGAAAGTTTAATTGTGAATTTTTTTAAAAAATTATTTGAAGTTTTTATTTTCTAATAAATATTTATTTGGAGAATTTACGAATAACTGAAATTTTGTAAAATTGAATTGTAAACAAATGAATTTGAAAATTCTCAAAGAACTTTTTCAAAAATTATTAAAATTAATGCATTTATAGAAGAATTTTAGTTAAAAACAAGGAAAAAAATTTGATTTTGGAAAAGTTACAAATTATTGCAGAAATTCAATTATTTTCAAGATTGATAATATTCTTAGCAAAAGAATAAATATTGTTAAAAAATAATAAAATTCTTTTCACGGATTCAATTATTTTCTTAAATAATAAAACTCATCGCAGGTTTTCAATTATTTTATATACAAATTTTAATTGAATTTCTCGAAAAATGTAATTATTCTTAAAAATTTTATTAAGTTTCGTCGAAAGAATTCAATTAAAAATAATAAAATTCTTCGTAAAAATTTGACTAAAATTTCTCTAATAACTTTAATCATTAAATAATAAAATTCTTCGGAGAAATTCAATTATTTTCAGAAATTTTAATAAGATTCTTAAGAATTTTTAAGAAAATTGAATTTTTATGAAAAATGTTATCAAAATTCAATTTCCTTCATAAATAATAAAATTCTTCGGAGAAATTCAATTATTTTTAAAAAGTTTAATAAAATTCTTAAGAATTTTTAAGAAAATTGAATTTTTATGAAAAATGTTATCAAAATTCAATTTTCTTTATAAATAAGAAAATTCTTCGGAGAAATTCAATTATTTTCAAAAATTTTAATTGAAATCTTGATATGAATTCAATTACATTTATTTTAAGAAACTTTCAATTTATCAATAAAATTATTTTTTTTGTATTTAAATAATTGAATTCTCGTAGAATTTTCTAATTTCTAATTTTTCATTTTTGGTCTTTAAAGTCCGTACTTTTAAATACTTTTACTAGTTTAAGCCCTGAATTTATTAAAATTAATAATAAATAAATAAACAATTGTATATTTATTAATTATTACCTTTGTGTAAGTGGGAATACTGTCATCATTGAAATGAACGCAAATTCCAATGAGAAATGCGCACATATTCTGAAGGAGACACTCTTGTAAATCTTCATTGTTCTCTTGAGATGATAAAAGTGCAGTGAGATAGGCAATTGAATTTTCAATTGTCAGGAATGTTTTTACAGCCGGAGAACTGTAGGCGGTCCATGTGCATAAAAGTATCAAAAGTCCCAATTTTGATTGTATTTTATTGCTCTGTTGAAGGAGCATAACGCACTGTTGCATTAATTTCACCGGTGGTTTGCCAATATTCGTCGCTAAAAGTACTTTCAACAATTGCTCCTTCTGCGTGGCGTTGTCAATTAAAGCGTGCGATAATAAAACTGCCGAGAACCAATTTGACAGTGGATCAGATGAAAAAAGACCACCGCATATTAATTGTCCTGAAAAATAAAACAAAACGATAATTTTCATCACAAGAAAAGTGTTATTACAAGTTTATTAAGAATGTTAACGAAAAATAACGAAAATTAACAAAAAGTAGCGAAAAGTAACGAAAAATAACGAAAAGTAATGAAAAGTATCGAAAAGTAAAGAAAAATAACGAGAAATAAAGAAAATCAACAAAAAGTAAAGAAAAGTAAAGAAAATTAAAGAAAATTAAAGAAAATTAACGAAAAGTAAAGAAAAGTGAAAAAACGAACCTGTTGTTAAAGATGGAGTTTCGTTCCCTTGGGGTAAAAAAGTCTGCACGAGTTGAGCTTGTCCCGATCCATTTTTGTAGAGAAAACATTCGAAACAATAGAGAACGGCACATCGTAATAAAAATGGTTGCTTCTCATTCACCATCGACATTAAAAGTACAACTATGGCCGGTCTAGAATTTAAATTTAGTTTCAATTAAAATTTAAATTTAAATTTAAATCGAATTTAAATCGATTCGACTATAGATCTAAAAAATTAGAATACTTGGGAGGAGAACTAGGCGCCATGACATTTGCCAGAAATTCTTGATTGGTTTGATTTCCCCTAATGACTTCGGCCACTGCACATAATGATTCGGTCAAAACATCCGCTGGCACTCCGCTCGACATCAGAATGTCACAAAGTGCTTGCAATAATTTACAAGCTTCCATATTTCGTTGGCAAGCAGCCACCAACTTTAGCAAAAAAAAATTGTTATCAATTAATGTAGCAAAAATTGTATTTCTTTTTTTTGTTAATAAAATTTTGCTGCTTATTGATATTTAAAATTGGTGTTTATCAAGAAAAATTTGTCTAATTACCTGAGCTGGACCATTCGGTGCCACTAAGGCACGGATTACTTGAACCATACAATGAAGATTTGAAACTTTTTGCGGACTCCAACTGGCCAAAGGACTGTCATCAACTTCCGGTGGTATTTCAAATAAGGGCTTTAGTCTTTGAATATAACTTCCTGGAATAATTGATATATTTTTGAATTTATGTGAAAATAAATAATTGTGACTTGCTCCCAAAAAAAGGTACCTTACGAAGTAAAAAAATTAAATTAAATAAATTAAATAAATAATATTCAAATGAGAAGTATTGTTCTATAATAAAAAAATAAGAGATAAAAGTTAATAATAAAGAAAGAAATAGAGAGTAAATGGAAAAAAGTGTCGTACCTTCTTTAAAAAAATTTTGATTACTCGTATTTCCACGTAAAAGATTTAACATTAAAAGTAAACAATCCTCAACGACAATACCACCTTCCGCTCCTCCCTCTTGATAAATAACGTCAAAAATTCGATCAAATGCATTTTCGAAAGCAACAATTTTTTGAATATTTGCATTTCCTTTTGTTAATTGTATTAATATTAATAATACCTGCAATATTAACAATTTTGATTAGTCGGAAATTCTTCAATTAAATATATTATATTATTAGAAAATATAAACTTAAACTAATTTCATAAGAATTTGAATTAAACTGAAATTAGTTCGACAGAATTGTAAATAAAAAAAAATTAAAAATTCAGGTTTTCAAAGATTATAAATTAAAACCTTTTCAAAATTAAATTATTTCTAAAAATATTGCTATTATTTTTGTAATTTTCCCAAAAATTCAATTATTTTCACGAGTTTTTAACTGAAATATTCTTCTCTAATAAATTAATTATTTTTAATAATATTTTTCTAAATAAATTATTTTTAAAAAGAGAAAAGAATTAAAATTGAAATTTTTCAGAAAAAATTAGTTTTACAGAATTCTTAAGGAAAAATATTTAAAAAATTCAGATTTACAAAGATTTTAATTTGAAACCATTTAAAAATTCAATTATTTGCAAAAATATTGTTATTAATTGTATAACTTCTCCAAAATTCAATTATTTTCTAGAAATTTTTAACTGAAATTCTTCTATAAATCAATTATTTTTAATAATATTTCTCTGAATCAATTATTTTTAAAAAGAGAAAAGAATTAAAATTAAACTGTTTTTAAAAAAATTAGTTTTACAGAATTCTTAAGGAAAAATATTTTAAAAATTCAGATTTACAAAGATTTTAATTTGAAACCTTTTCAAAATTCAATTATTTCCAAAAATTGCTATTATTTGTATAACTTCTCCAAAATTCAATTATTTTCCAGAAATTTTTAACTGAAATTCTTTTCTAAATTAATTATTTTTAATAATGTTTCTCTAATTCAATTATTTTTAAAAAAAGAAAAGAATTAAAATTAAAATTTCTCAGAAATAAATATAGTTTTACAGAATTTTTAAGGAAAAATATTTTAAAAATTCAGATTTACTAAAGATTTTTTTTTAAATTTCCCCAAAATTCAATTATTTTCTAAAATTTTTTAACTAAAATTCTTCTATAAATCAATTATTTTTTAAAAAGAAAAAAGAATTAAAATTAAAATTTTCAGAAAAATTAGTTTTACAGAATTTTTAAGGAAAAATATATAATATTAAAAATTTCAAATTTAATTCATTAAAAATTGAAATTTTCTACAATTTCAAATTGAAACCTTTTGAAACTTAATTATTTATAAAAATTGTAAACGAAACTCTTATTAAATTCGATTATTTTTGAAATTTTCAATAAAAATTATTCATTATTAAAAAAATGAGTTATTAAATTAATTTCAATTATTCATTAGATTAAATAATTAATAATTAAATATATTTAAAAAAATTCAACTAATTTCGAGAGAATTAAAATTAAAATTTTTTCGGAAAGAAATTAGTTTTACAGAATTCTTGAGGAAAAATATTTTAAAAATTCCGATTTTCAATGATTTTATTTTAAAATCTTTTGAAAATTCAATTGATTTTCTGGAATTTTTAACTAAAATTCTTCTCTAAATAAATTATTTTTAATAATTAAATATATATATTCAAAAATGTAACTATTTCGAATGAATTGTAATTAAAATTTTTCAAAAAACTAAATTTTTAAAAATTTCTAATTAAATTCATTCAAAATTGAAATTTTCTAAAATTTTAAATTGAAACCTTTTGAAAAACTCAACTATTTATAAAAATTGTAAATAAAACTCTTATAAAATTTAATTATTTTTGAAATTTTTAATTATTCATTAAATAATTTATAAAGAAATAATTCTTTGGTAGTTGTTTAAGAATTAAATTATTGTCAAAAATAGAAAAAAAAATTTAAGGTTTTGTATTAAAATTCTTGGCAATGTAAAAATTTTAAGGCAAACAAAAAAGACAGCAAACTTCAGTATGAATTCTATAAAAATTTAAATTTTTTCCAGTATTTTTAATAAAATTTCCTGACTTTTCTCTGAATTCCCTGATTTCTCTGTTATTTAAAAATATAAAAATTTAATTTTTTCCCAGTATTTTTAATAAAATTCCTTGACTTTTCTCCGAATTCTCTGATTTCTCTGTTATTTAAAAATATAAAAATTTAATTTTTTTTTTCCATTACTTTTAATAAAATTCTCTGGAATCTTTCTCTTATTTAATTTCTATAGTTTTAGAGAATTAAAAACATCAACTCACGTCATTTCTAATAACTTCTCTACTGTCAGCGAGTAGGTCCATTAATTTCGAAACTCCCATTGGACTAACCAATATTATTTCCTGAATATTTTTTGGTTTATTTATAAGTAAATGAGACAATAATTTCAAAGCTGGATATCTCACTTTAAAATCAAATTCCTCGAGAAAACTTAATATCAAACCAATACTGTCTTGTTGTTTAGTGAATATCTCCGTGAATTGCTCTCCAATTTTATTTCTAGGTCCATATTTTTCAACTAGAAGGAAAATTTATAATTTTTTCTTTTTCAAATCGCAAAGCAAATAGAAAAATGTCTAGAAAAATGTTTACCTTCTTCATCGAATGTCTCCGGATGAGTTATATTACAAAGTGTTTCTAAAGCAAGACCAGTAATTTCACAATCAGTTTTATCCATTTCTAAAACTTGTCTCAATGAATCCATGCCTTGTGCACCGACTTCAAGTCGATAACTTCGCGAAAGTGCTTTAAGGCCACGACATGCGTCTCTTCTGTCATCGAGTAAAGTTGACGATTGAAGTCTGTCAACCATTCTTTCCACCTGAAGAGACGAATAAATAAAAGATAAAAGTAAAAGTACTTAGAAATACAATTAAAAAATTACTAAAATCTATAATCAATCTAATGACAGTATTTTTGACAGTCTATTCACCTTTTCTGTCTATTTTCCATATTTTGTGTTATTTTCACAAATTAACTAAATTTAACCCGGAAATAATATAAATAGTTCTTCTTTCTTATATTCTTGTAAATTACCTCCTTGAGGAAGTATTTTTTATCGTACAATCTGTTTATGAATATTGACAAGTTTGACAGTATACTTTCTGTCAAACTTGAAAAATCTATGATAAAAATTGAATAAATTCTCACCGTATCTGCTCCAGAAGGCACATTTTCTGGTAGAGGAGTACCAAGTACTGATTTGAGGCTACTTTTAAAGTATTCCATGACATTTATTACTGTTCTAATATCAAAACGATAAAAAGGATAACATTACACGTCACTGGACAGGGCGCTGCCATTTTTATTGAAAGTCAAATAATGAAAATCAATTTTTATCTTCTTTCAAGTGCTGACATCTATGTTTTTTACCAATTTCTACTTTATCGACAAATTTACAGGAAAAGCCCTAAAAACTGAATAAGTTGCAGGTGGCAGCACTGTAAAATTCTTCCAAGTGTACCATCGAGATTCACGTCTATTGAACTGTATACTCCCAGTTTTAACGGTTTTTCGCGGTTTTAGCGCCACGCTGGGCTTTACGTGCAAATTTACTCCCACTTATTTATAGACTTTAATAGAGTAAAATTATTGGTGATTGCGCTATCACGTGATGCAATCTCTTTCGCCTTTTATAACAAAAAAGTAATGTGAACAAATGGTGAATAAATATATGTGAAATGATTATCAGGATGACCGGATCAGATTCTTCCTCATCCCGCCTTTTTGATTTTCTCAGGGATTCAGGAGGCAAATATCTCGCATCCCTCGCATCGAAAGGATAAAAAGGTACGTTTTCGTCTATTTCTTTCGAATAATGGAAATATTATAATCGGGAAAGTTATAAACTCGCTGTGGAAATCGCAGAAATTAGTAGACGAAAATGCGGACATAACCTCAAAATTTTCTGTCATGCGGATCGTGCGACACGAGGGACACGAAAAATGTTATAACTTTAAAATGAAAATTCGATGCAATTGGGGAAAAATATAAACGAAAAGTCTATTTTAAACATAAGGAACGTCGAGACGCAAACTTATTGTTTATATTTAACAAAATAAAATAGTTGCGAGCCTTGCGATTTTTAAAGCACCGCGCAGACATAACCTCTCAAAATTTTTTTTTTTGTTTTCTAAAAGCAAAAAAGGAAACAATATAATTTCTTTATTTCTACATTTTACATACAGAAAAGAGTATTTTGATATTAAAAAAAGCATACATTAGAAATTATTATTCGACCAGTAATTATTTTTAACACTTTTCCCCTCTTTTTTCCGACACTAGCAAACTAAATTGTAAATTTTGTCATATAAACTTTATCTCATTTTGTCAATATGTATTGAAATTGAGTTAAATGTAGAAGAAAGAGAATTTTAATAAAAATAGAATTGATAATTCTAAAATATATTTATCGAACCAAAACTAGATTATACAATATTTGGAATCAGAGAAGAAATATAGAAAAGTAAATTATAATTTATTAAAAGAATATTTATGAAATATACGATCGTTTTTTTTTCTCACAAGAGTGATGAAATAAACAAAAAGTTTGAATAATTATCACCTTGCGATAATATAATTTCCATTATTAGAATTAATTACCGTTTAGAATTGAATTGATTATTACTAAAAAGTTGAATTTAAATATAGATTGTAATTTTCCCGGACTATATATAGGAAACAAATTTAAATATAGAGAATATTGACCAAAACGTGAAAATTTTCTACTTAATCAATTAAATTTTTTTTCCATTTAAAATGCTCGCGTTTTTAATTATTAAATTGAAATTGATTGTTATATTCTCTTTTCTTTCTCCTCGTTTCTGGAAAAGAAATTTTAATTTTGAAAATCCAACTTTTATTCTGAAAAACCATATTTCCGGACTGCATTAACAGCAAACTTGTTGAAACTTGTCGAAACTTGTCGCAAGTTTGATGCAAATTTCCTTGTGCTACCTGAACAGTGTATTGTTGTTGGACCCCTCCAAGTTGAAAGGGTCAGAAACAGTGGCGTAGAAATAATATTTCTCCTCTTCACTATTTTTTATAGAAGGCAAATTTTTGTTTTTTAAAATTCTTTTTTTCTATTTATTATTATTAGAGAAATTTGTATTTTTTCTTTTTTTTTTTTTTGCAAAGAAAAGAGGGTAAAAATACGGAATTAATAATTGTGCCCCTTGCAGAGATTGTAAACTTGTGGAAAGTACTGGGAGAGAGGGAGAAAAAGAGAGACAGAGAGAGAAAGAAAGAAAGAGAGAGAAAAAAACAGAAACAGAGAGAAAGGGACTTGTCAGGAGCGTCGAAAGTACAAAGAAAAGTTTGTTTTTTATTCTAATTGTAAATAATTTGAAAATTATTTCTATTTTATCAATTTTATTTACTTTTTTACTTTAATTGTCATTTTCTTTCATGTACTATTTTATTCCATTCACTATTTTATTTTATTCAGTATTTTCTCCTTCGAAAAAGGAGAAAATACTTTTTTTTTTTATAGTTAAAGTCGGTTTTATTGTCAAAAATTGTAAATTTCGGCAAAATTTAAATTTTTCGTTACAATAATTACATGACAGGAATATTATAGTAATAATTTATAAATAACATTATAGATAAATTATTTATACCTATAAATATTTATTATTTATTTATACAATTCGTATTAATTTAAAATTCTACACTTTTGTATAGAGAATTTTTTTTTTTATTTTATTCTCCACTTTATTTGGTGAGAGAAGTTTATAAGGCATAAGGCGCATAGATTTACACACAATAGATCCAGTACTGATGGTTGGGAGAAAAATCGTACAGCGAGTTTGCTGGCAATAGGTGGGGATAAAGAGGACGCTGCTTGGTAACAAAGAAAAAATTGACACTCCCTTTTATAACGTTATTAATTTCTAAACAAAAAAGCAGAAAAAGTTAACAACAACAACTTGTTGAAGAAATTTTCTAATTTTTCCCTTTTTGGTTATTCTCGAAAATGTTAAATATTAATTAGTAAAGAAAAAAAACACAATATTAAAAGAGAAAAAAAAATCTTTGTTGTGTGTTCGAATTGTAAATGTCAATTCTTTTGTGTTTCCAAACGTCATTTTTCTAACTAAGTTATAATATTATAACTTAGAAAAATTATTTTTCAATTGCAAATATTGAAAATGTTTTGAAAATTGTAGGTATTTTTTTATTATCGAATATTTCTTTTCTTAATATTTAAATTGATTTTCTCCTTTTGAAACGAAATCATTTCGGGAAAATTTTTTTTTTTTTTTGCAAAAAAAAGAAAGAAATTAAATAATGACTAACAAAAAAAAAATTGTATAGATATTAATAGACTGATAAAGATGTGTTAAAATTTATTTTCATCTACTGCTACTGATAAACAATAGATAACTCTTGTAAATTTAAAGCTTTCTTTGTCATGGTGTATACGTGATTATACGCAAGTAGAGACCTTACCGCCTTACCCCAAACTGGTTCGATGATGCAACTACTACTATTATATACACACGATATTAAAAATCTGACGAAATAAAAATAAGCACTGTCTTTCTTTCTCTCTCTCTCTTGCTCGTTCTCTCAATAAATAAATAATTCTCTAAAATTCGAAAATCGTAAAAATTATGTACTTTTTTTTTTATTGACTCAAAATTAATGCCCTCATCAGTTGAGTCAATAAAAAAAAAATATCGCCACTGGTTATACTGGAAAATAAAATCGAAACAAACTAGGAAAAAAAATGGTTTTATTTTTTGTAATAAACAGAAATTATTAGTACAGGGTAATTTATTTATATTCTCTCCTAAGAAGGTGAAATCGATATAATGCTTATATCCTTACAGGTAGAATATATATTTGCAAAAGAAATTTTGCGATAAATTTTCCAAAATAATGGAAAAATTGTTTTTTTTTTCACAAAATATTGAAATAATTATTTTGCTTCTTTAGAAAATTTTTTTGTACAAAAAGTGTTAAAAAAAACTAAATCTTTATTGCTAATACAATTTCCAACTGTATTTAAATTTGATTTCCTATTTATTTAATTATTATAAATATTATAAGTTATTTTGTACTACTTTTGGAATTATATGTATTTTTTTTCATTGTTATTATCATCATCTCAAAAAAGGAAAAAATAATATGCATCTTAATTACTTTTCCTGGTTGAATTGAAGACATTTTGATTATAGTTACATAATTCAGTTCTAGATGAGTTAAAATAGTATAATTCTTTAATGCAGACGGAATTTTTAAATTGACTGTACTTTTCCGATTTGGAAAATTTTTTTGCTAATTTTAGATTTTACTTAATTTTTATAATTATTTTTAAATTTTTTTTACTTTTTTTTATTTTCCTAATTGTTTATTAATTTCCTTTCATTTTCATTTAATTTTTCTAACTTTCAATAGAGAAATTTTTTTTTTTTAACAATTTTTTGTAAATTAGGATTTTTCTTTAATTCTAATTTTTCTTTAGTTTCTCTAATTTTTGTTTAATTTTTCCAATTTTTAATTAAGAAATTGTTTTCTTTAGATACGTTTTTGTTAATTATAATTATTATTTAATTTCACTAATTTTTAAAATAAGAAATTCTCTTCTTTAAACAAATTCTTTAGACAATTTTTTTTAATTATAATTTTTATTTACCTAGCTTTTCTAATTTTTATTTAATTTTTGTTTAATATTTTTCTATTTTTCAAATTAAAAAATTGTTTTTAGACAGTTTTTTGTTATAATTATAATTTTCTATTTACTTATTATAATTTTTATTTACATTTTCTAGTTTTTATTTAATTTTTTCCAATTTTTATTCAATTTTTTTAATTTTTAATTTTTAATTTTTAATAATATAAAAAATTCTTTTCTTTAGACAATTTTTTTGTTAAATATAATTTTAATTTAATTTTTCTAATTTTTAATTAAGAAATTGTTTTCATTAAACAAGTTTTTCTAATTATATTTTTTATTTAATTTCAAAAATTTCTCAAATAAAAAAAATTTTTTTCTTTAAACAATTTTTTATTAATTTAAATTTTTATTTAGTTTTTCTCCTTTTTCTAATTTTTAGTTAAGAAATTGTTTTTTATGCAGTTTTTTTTGTTAATTATAATTGTTATTTACTTTTTCTAGTTTTTATTTAATTGTTTTTCCAATTTTTATTCAATTTTTCGAATTTCTAATTTTTAAGATAAAAAATTCTTTTTCCTTAAATAATTTATTTAGACAAGTTTTTTTTTCTAATTTTTATTTAATTTTTCTAATTTTTTCTTAATTTCTCAAAGTTTTAAAAATTTTTAATTAAATTGTTTTTTTAGACAGTTTTTTGTTAATTATAATTATAATTTATAATTTTTCTAGTTTTTATTTAACTTCTCTGATTGTTGTTATAAGAATTGCTTTCTTTAAACAATTTTTTAGACCCTATTTTGTTAATTACTGATGTTAATTTAATTTTTCTAGTTTTTATTTAATTTTTTCTAATTTTTATTCAAGTTTTCTAATTGTTAACTTCTAACACAAAAAATTATTTCCTTGTAAACAATTTCTTTAGACAATTTTTTGTGAATTATAATTTTTACTCGATTTATTAATTTTTCTAGTTTTCATTTAATTGTTCTACTTTATTTAATTCTAATTTCTACTTTTATTTAATTATAATTTCTACTTTTATTTAATTTTTTCTAATTTTTATTCAATTTTTTTAATATCAGAAATAATCGTTCCCTTTAAACAGTTTCTTTCTTTCTTTCTTCCCTTCTCCTTTCTTTCTTTCTTTCTTTCTGTCAAAATGCCCGTTGTATTTTTATTCCGAGCCAAGATATTTTATTCCCAAATTAATATTATTTCCCATCGAATTTGCTCCTAAATGTCAAATTATAATCGAATTTATCCGCAATTATAATATTTAAATTAACAATATAACGTGCATTTTATGGCCTTTCTATAACAAACTTTATAATTTTGACAAATAGTGTACTGCCTTTACTCTAGAATACAAAGAAATTGTAGTTTAAAAAAAAGATGATTAAAAAAGACGATTTAAAAAACAAAAATTGACTTTAAAATTAAAAAAAAATTAAAAATAGAAAAATTACTGTTAAAATACACATTATTCTAAAATAAATAAATGATTTTAGAAAAACATAAAGCATATAGAGTTTATCAGGTCGGAGCACGCTTATGTCAAAAGCAGTGTAGTCACAGTGTGTAAAGTGTATGTGTGTGTGTGTGTGTGTGTGAGTGTGTGCGATCATGATGAAAAACAAAGCCCGATGTTGGCCGAATATTGTCGAAACTTTGCGAAGTTACAACCGGTGTTGCTAGGCGGATTGGAAGGGATAGAGCCGGTACAAAAGTCGCGTCATCGGTGCCGGGTGGCTTAGTGTCAGTCAGGCTTTGTTGTTAACTGCTTCTGTTCCCAAGATTCATTTCTATTTCTCAAAATTAAAAAAAAGTATTTTTCTAGTTCTCGAACAAAAGCCGGTTGTTTAAACAATAATTGCCTTTCTACACAATTTTTGACCTTTTTAACGAACTTTTCTCAATTGTTATTTGATTCGTTATTCGTTATTTTTTTTTTCGAAAAAGAAAAATAATAATAGTGAAAAAGTGATTTTCTTTTTTATATTTCTTTGTTGGAAAATAATTTTCTACACTCATGGAGGTTCTACCTTGTCCTGTCAATGTGAACTTCAGCAACAATAGAGGTGAGTTTCATCATTGTTCATTGTGACTAATTCTTTTAATTACAATCGATTAAAAGAAAATATAACTATAGAGTCGTGTATTTTTTTTTCGTAAATTTCCGTTTTTTCAATTCGTGGGCAAAATTAATAAATTGTTTCGTCAGTTGTAATTTAAATTGATTTTATTTTTTTTTTTTAAATTTTGTTGCTGATGTGTTAATGATAAATTAAGTTGTATTGAGCTTTTAATTTCATCATGGTTCGTTTAATCGCAACAACGGTTCGCTCAAAATTTCTAATGCTTGTAGTAGAAAGTACAACTTTCTTTAGAAAGTGCTATTATTACTTTAGTGTTTCAATCATTTTAGCAAAGTTTGCCAAATAGTGTCGATAAAATAAAAAGTGGAAATTCTGGAAGGGAATAAATAAAGTTTTTGATCAAAAGGGAAAATTTTGGAGTAATTGGAATAATTGAAATTTACAAAAAAAAAAAGGATTTATTGCAATTTTTTTTCTTTTTATTAATTTTTTTTTATTTTTTCTTGCAGCTGAAACTGTAACAGATGAACTGGACGGTGCCTCTCAAGCTTTGGCAAAACGACTGGAAGTCGAATTGAGAGCAGCGAAACATGCTCAACTAGCTTGCGGTGAAGTTCTATTACCAGCGGATCTCCTTCCTAGAATAGCTAAAGATGTTTTAATCATGGCCGAAAATGAACCCTGCGGTCTCAGGTAATCATTTCTATCATCTGTCACACTTACGCAACATGACAAGAGAGAATAATTGCCAATAAAAAAAAAAGATCCCTCATTTTTCCCCAGGAAATAAAATTTTCTTTAATTCTTTCGAAATTATTAATTTTTTCTCTCTATCATCATTGATGATGAATTTCGCTTTTTTTTCAAAAGAAACAAGTGAAATCTTGAATGCATCTCTTCAAAAAAGTAGGTCAGTTGTTAAGATTTAATTTTCGCCAGAGTGAACAAGAAAAAAAATTTTCAAACAAAAATTAGGAAGAAAAAAGTTTAATTTAATTTCTTGGTGGGGTTAAATTGAAAAATAGTGAAACATAGAATATTCGAGATGGTAAGAAAAAAAATTATCATGAGTAAATAAAAAATTGTTATATACTGAAAAGAAAGAAATGGATGAGTGGGAGGTTTTCGTGCGCTGACAGGTTTGAGCTTGCCGGCTTTTTGTCCTTGAGCTGTTCTCCCTCCGCTCTTTTTTTTCTCTCTCTCTCTCTCGTCGCTGTGATTTTTGCTACTTATTAATTAAAAATTTGTTCCTTTTTTCTTTTTTAGAGGATGCACACTCTTTATCAATTTCGAAACTGACAACATGTGCCGAAGGCTCTCGAGGATTCAGTGCGATCCACATTCTGTTTCGACTTTTGAAATTTTTCTCACTCTCAAGCAAGATCATACATCGTGGCATATTCTCATTCCACAGTTTTTAAAGTAATTATTTTTGTTATTATTATTATTATTATTATTATTATTATTATTATTATTATTGATATTAATATTTATTTCACACAAAAATAATTTTCGAGAAAACATTAATATTAAATTATTTCTATTATTATTACTACAGAACAAACAATTTTTAAGAAAAAATTAATATCAAATTATTTTTATTATTATTTCAAAACAAATGATTTTCAAGAATAATTAATATTAAAATATTATTTTTATTCTTATTTCCGAAGAAATAATTTTCTTCAAATTTTCCTAAAGTTCTGAACATTCAAATTAGAACGAAATTTATTTATTACTTGTTCAAATCGAAATTTTAATGCATAAATTTTGTGTCACGTATAAAAAAATAAATTATAAAGTTTCTAAATTTGAAATTTTTATTTTTATCGCAATATCGTAATCGGTAATTTTTATATTAAAGTTAATGTTAAATTCTTTTTTTATTATTATTATTACTATTAATACAGAACAAATAATTCTCAAGAAAAAATTAATATAAAATTAATATTATTATTTCAGAACAAATAATTTTCAAGAATAATCGATATTAAATTATTATTTTTATTATTATTCTTTCCGAATAAATAATTTTCAACAAAATTGTTCAGAAAAAATTCTGAACGTTCAAATGAAGAAAATAATTGAATTTTGCAAAGAATTTTTATTGAAATACCTCAAAATAATTGAATTTTCGGGAATAATTTTGTTATTTATCTTTAATAATTGAATTCTTGAGAAAAATTTAATTAAAATCTAAAAGAATAATTATTGAATTATTTCAAAAAAATTTAATTAAACTTGTATTTAAAATAATTGATTTCATTCGAACAATTTTATTAAAATATTTGAAAATAATTGAATTCCTGTGAAAAATTCTAATATTTTTGTAAATAATTGATTTTTTCAAGGAATTGAAATTAAATTTTTAAGAATAATTACATTTTTTTCGAGCAATTCCTGTGAAATTGTATTAAAAATAATTGAAATCCTGCGATGAATTTTATTATTAATAAAAATAATTGAATAGTTGCTAAGCATTTTAATTAAAATTTTCAAAAATAATTGAATTCCTGAGAAGAATTTTTTTTATTATTATTTATAATAATAATTGAATTTTTGCGAAAAATTTTATTAAAAAGTTTAAAAAACATTGAATCTCTGTGAAAAATTTTGTTATTTATGAAAATAATTGAATTATTGCAAAAAATTTTATTAAAATGTTTAAAAAGAATTAAATTTCTTCAAAAAATTTTGTTATTTTTGAAAATAATTGAATTCTTTATAAGAATTTTATAAACATTGTTTTAAATAATTAATTTTTTCGAAATATAATAAATATTATGAAAATTTTATTTTATATAATTGCATTCTTGTGGAAAACTTTATTTGTGAAAATGATTGAATTTTTCGATTAATTAATTTAAAAATAGTATTAAAAATAATTGCAATCCTGAGATGAATTTTATTATTTATGGAAATAAATAATTGAATGATTGCAAAGAATTTTATTAAGATTTTAAAAAATAATTGAATTCATGAGAACGATTTTATTATTTATAAAAATAATTGAATTATTGCGAATAATTTCATTAAAATGTTTAAAAAGAATTGAATTTCTTTGAAAAATTTTGTTATTTTTGAAAATTCTTTCGATGAATTCAATTATTGAAATTTTTATTAAAAATAATTGATTTATTATTTATTAAAATAATTGAATATTCTTGCTTAGAATTTTATCGAAATTTTTTTTTTTTTAAATTTCATTTACCATGAAAAATGTTAAATTTTAGTTTTGAATTTTTATTGCAATCGGTAATTTTTGCGAATATTTTTATTAAAAAATATTTTGTGCAATTGAACGTTCAGAATTCGTGGATTAATTCTTCTATAGAAAAATTAATATTAAATTATCATTTTTATTATTATTATTTTTTTTATTATTTTATTATTATTATTATTATTATTATTATTATTATTATTATTACCACTTTTTGTTACACTATTACTATTTCAGAACAAATAATTTTTATTAAAAATAAATATTACATTTTTTTTTTTGTTTCTTCAAAATAAATAAGAAAAATTAACATTAAATTTTTTTATTATTTCAGAACAAATAATTTTCGAGTAAAATTAATATTAAATTGTAATTTTTATTTTTGTTATATTAATTTTATTTACAAGGATTATTATTGATTATTAAGTATTTATTATTGCGCGACTCAAAAAAATTTAACACTAAAAAAAATTATTTGATTTGAAAATAAGTTTTGATTGGAAAAAAGTAAATATTTACTCGCTTTGCGTACATAATAATCGATTGTGTGAAATAATGATTGTCAAGTCTACTTTAATTTTTCCTTCATATTTATCTAATTGTGTTTATTTTTTTCCATTGTAGAAATCTAACTCGTGGAGGCACTATAATGATCAGCAGGGATTTTATCTTGGAGAAGAAAAAACTCTACAGATCTCATCAACAAGACCAATGAAGTTAAAAACTTTCTCTCTCGCCGCGTATATTCTTGATTTATAATTTTTGTCTTTTATCTCTCTCCCTCTCTCTCTTTAAAGATGAAAAAAAAATTCATTGTCACTTTTTGTTTTATAAAGGTGTTACATTTGTAAACGAAAAACAAGGTCGAGAAAAATATCGTATTAACTAGGCGAGAATTAAAAGAAAAAAAAGGAGAGACTGCAATTTTTACAAGTCTTTTCTAAAAGTGTGAATTTCTTGCGTTAGAATCTTGTGTTTTTTTTCGATATAATGATTTTTCTTTTAACAAGAATGAAATTACAAGATGTTAATATCACTTGTGTTAAGGATTAATAGTAAAAAAAAGGGAGAAAGAGAATAATGAAGTAAATTCTATTGTGATAGCAAGAAAGAAAAAAAAAAAAGAAAACAAATTCTAGTAATGGTTAGAAAGCTCTTCTGAGAAGAGATTTTTGTCTTCGTTCGTGAAGATACATCATCAAGACTTTAACAAATTTCACGTGATATGTAGTGGTAATTAGATACGTAGATAGATAGATATATAGGTAGGTTTTTTTTTTTTTTTTGTCATTTTTACATATTGCCCACACACTGACACGAGCGCTATTGTATAAGACAATCGTATCAAATAATTCATTTTAATTAATGCAATTTTTGCCTTTATAAAAATATTAACCATATCGACTCGAGTTCATTTCACAACATTTTTTTCTTGAGTAGCAAAAGAAATTATAAATTTATAAATTTATGAATTTTCGGAAAATCTTTCAATGAAAATAATTCAAAGACAAAAAAACAAATATTATTGTAATTTAGAAAAAAGTATTTTTTTATTCGTGCGGTTAAGGTTTTTTGAATTGTCCGACATACACCGGTCCACTGATTGTATTGTGATATAATTTTTAAGTTTACAAAAAAAAAAAAGCTGTCCAATTGATGTGCAACTAATGTTCGTTTTGTCAATGAAAGAAAAATCAACTTTTCTCCAAAGGAAAAGTTGCACTTGCGAAAGAATTTTTATTCTAAATTTTTAAAATCTCTTTGATTCAAAAAAAAAAAAAAAAAGAAGAGGCAAAAATTTAGAATAAATTTTTCGAAAAAGAAGCTTGCACTCAAAATTGCCAGTTGGCTATGATAAAAAAAGAAAATTGTGGACGAGAAAGATTTTGCATTATTTCCTTGTGCAAAATCATCCACTTATTCATGTGATCTTTATATTGTGTTTATATAAATATTGATTTGAAGATAATTATATATAGAAAAAGAAAGAAAAACAATTAACAAGTTATAGTAGAACAATATTATTATTATATTGAAAAAAGAAACGATAAAAAAAGCATATGTAATTTAATTTTTCACGTTTAAACGAGATGATATTATATAAATATATATATATTATATTATATATATCTTAAGATTAAGAATATTAGAATATTATATTGATCATGTAAAACAAACTTATGCTTTCTTAATCCTCTTTTCTCGCTCTTATTTAAGACCCCTGGAGTGTTGTTTTTTGAGCCATGTTCGTTAAAACAACAACAATAAATTTAAAAGAAAAAAAAACGTATTATGTGCGCAAAAAAAATATATACATTTTTATGTGTATAATAATAAAAAACCAAAGAGATATTCTTTGATCTCAAAAAAGCGTTCACAAAGAAATTTTTCTCCAAAATGGTCGCTATTTACTTGATACTATTACACCATTAAATCGAGTTATTATTATTTTTTTTTTCTATAAAAATGTATAGAGATTTAAAAAAAATTGTCTCCTTATTTATTATCTTTACATGAATTTTGCGTATTTCGTAAAAAAAAAAAAAAAAAAAAATTGTGTTATTTCTAATTTGTAATATTTACAACAGAAGTGACAAATAAATGATTTAATAAAAATAAATTTTATTTCTTGTTTATTCGTTTCCCAATATTTGCAAGTATAATGAGTGAGTAAAAATAGAAAAGGTATGCTTTTCGATGGGTTTAGATTGAGATTATTCTAAATTCGAGAATATTATCTTGGCTCCTATTTGAAAACATAATGATAAATTTACTTTTTTCGTAGATTCTTTTTATGTTCCTAAAAAAAATTAAGAATGATTAATAATAAATATTAATTAAAATAATAAAAAAGTAATTCTAATCTATATTAATAATCATTATTAACAATAATCAATTATTAACCTCTTTCACCTTTAATATTATTTATCGAATGATAAATTTATTTCCATAAATTATTTTAAAAATAATTGTTGTTTTCCGGTAATAATTTTATTATTCATGAAAGAATTTTAAATATTTATAAAAATAATTTAATTCTTGCGAAGAATTTTATTAAAATTTTACAATAAAATTGATTTCTTTCCACTAATTTTATGCAAATTCTAATTTTTTTAAATAATTGAATTCATGAGAAATTTTTATTATTCATGAAAAGAATAATTGCATTCTTACGAAGATTTTTACAAAAATTTTTTTTTAAATAATTGAATTCTGTTTGGAAATTTTATGAAAATCATTGAATTGCGAAAAGTTTTAAAAAATAATTGAATTTTACAAAGAATTCTATTAAAATTTTTGAGAATAATTGAATGTCTTTGTGGAATTTTATTCAACTTTTTTGAAAATAATTGAATTCTTGCGAACGATTTTGTTAAAATTTTTGTAATATGTAATTGAATTTCCAAGAAGAAAATTATTACGATTATTATACTTTTAAAAATAATTGAATTCTTGTGGTGAATATTGCTATTTATGAAAATAATTGAATTTTGCAAAGAATTTTATTAAAATGCATCAAAATAATTAATTTTTCGGGAATAAATTTGTTATTTATCGAAATAATTGAATTCTTTCGCAGAATTATTTATGTAAGTAATTACATTTTTGGGAGGAATTTTAATAAAATCTAAAAGAATAATTGAATTATTTTTTTAAAAAATGTAATTAAAATTATATTTAAAATAATTGATTTCTTTCGAACAATTTTGTTTTATTAAAATATTTGAAAATAATTGAATTCCTGATAAAAATAAAAATATTTTTGCAAATAATTGAATTCCTGTTAAAAATTCAAATATTTTTGTAAATAATTGAATTCATCCAAAGAATTTTAAAAGCAATTTTTTAAATAATTAATTTTTTCGAGGAATTGAAATTAAATTTTTAAGAACAATTACATTATTTTTGAGCAATTCCTGTAAAATTGGATTAAAAATAATTGAAATCTTGCGATGAATTTTATTATTTATAAAAATAATACAATAGTTGCAAAGAAATTTAATTAAAATGTTCAAAAATAATTAAATCTCTTTGAAAAATTTTGTTATTTTTGCAAATAATTGAATTCTTTTGAAGAAATATTTTTGTAAATAATTGAATTCTTGGGAAGAATTTTAATAAATTCTAAAAGAATAATTGAATTATTTTCAAAAGAATGGAATTAAAATTATATATTTAAAATAGTTAATTTTATTAGAACAATTTTATTAAAATATTTGAAAATAATTGAATTCTTTCAAAGAATTTTAAAAGAACAATTTTTTTAATACTTGATTTTTTTAAGGAATTGAAATTAAATTTTTAAGAATAATTTCATTTTTTTTCAGCAATTCTTGTAAAATTTTATTAAAAATAATTGAAATCTTGCGATGAATTTTAATATTTATGAAAATAATTGAATATTGCAAGGAATTTTATTAAAAACTTTTGAGAAAAATTTATTGTTTAAAAAAATGTTATTACAATTTTTAAAAATAATTGAACTTGTTAGAGAAATTTTATTAAATTTATTTCGAATATAATTGGATTTTTTCCTAGAAATTTTATTAAAATTGTATCTGCGAAAATAATTAAATTTCTTTGAAGAATTTCAGTATTTACAAAAATAATTGAATTCTTGACAAGAATTTTACAATATTTATAAAAATAATTGAATTGTTTTGAAGAATTTTTTATCAGAATTGTTGAAAATAATTGAATTTATATAATTCTGCGACGAATTTTTTATTATTTATATAAAGATAATTGAATTTTTGCGAAAAAAGTTATTAAATTTTTTGAAAATAATTGAATTTTTGCCAAGAATTTGATTACAATTTTTTTTAATAATTCAATTCTTGTCAAGAATTTTATTAAAAAATTTTGAAAATAATTGAATTCCTGCAAAGAATTTTGTTATTTATAAAAATAATTGAATTTTTGCAAATTTTATAGACCAATCTAATTGAAATTATATTTAAATAAGTAATTTAATTTATTAGAGGAATTTTATTAAAATTTTTGCGAAGAATTTTATTATTCATGAAAATAATTGATTTCTTGTGGAGAGAATTTTACAATTCATAAAAATAATTGAATTATTTCGAAAAATTTTGCTTAAAATTGTATTGAAAACAATTGAATTTTTTTTTGAAGGAATTTTATTAAAAATTTTGAAAATAATGATTTTTTTTTTAATTTCATCAAAATTGTTGAAAATAATTGAATTCTTTTGAGAAATTTTATTAAAATTTTTGAATAATAATAAACAAGAATATTTAATATTATGTACTTAATAAGTGAATTCTTTAAATTTAAAATCTGTAATCTAGTAACTGTAATAATAATTAGTAAAAATTAGTTTTTGTTTTTGTCTCGACGAGCCTCTGATTTTTCTACCCCTTCCACTTCGGAATGTCAAGGTTCTTTTTTAAAGTATTTCAAATATTCGCGCTTTTTTCCACTAATCAGAGAGTGACAGTGGCGCATGTGCAATTGCGTCTTTGACAGTCGACATCAAGAACACACAGGAGTTCCTCGCGAGCGGTGATACCGAGCGCATCGTGTGTTACATTCGTAATGAAAGTTTACGCTATTTGTGCATATTGCCGTCTTTTGTGAATCGTGATTTTCCTACCGAAGCGTAGTCGAATTTATGTAGTGTAGTGTGGAGAAAGCTTTCAGGTTTTCGTGCTGCTTAGCACGACCAAGTCAGCGTTTCTCTACCGCGCGGACCGCGTGTCAACCGACCGGCCATTTTGAATTCGAGTAGTTTCCATTAAAGCTCTGTCTTGGCATAAAAGTATATTAACCGGAGGGTTTTCCTCCGGTTCTTCAAACATGATGGACGGCTTTGGGGATGACTATGGTCCTCCCCTCTCCCCTCAAACCCAAATGGATGTCGAAAACGCCGCGAACAGTTTAGTTCTTTTAAAGGGTTTAAACGAAAATCGCGACGATTTATCGAATCTCACCGCGAAAAAACACTGCAACAATGATTCGCATATTATTAAACCATCTCAAACTCACGACTCTGACGCATCTAAGGAAAATCCTTCACCAACTCAGCGCACAAAACAAACAAACTCAGACACATCCGACAAAACTAACACAAACACTAATCAGACACCCAGCTATGATAATTCTCTAAAAAGCAACTGTGCAATTTTTATCCAACGAGATCCCAAATCAGCTGATTTTAAAAAGGACCTCGGCCCTATGTCCGTCGGTCGTATCCTTCATCCGTTATTCCCAAACAAAATCGTCGAAATTAATCAAAGTGGACGGGGTAAAGTTAGAGTTACCGTAAAATCGGGTCAAGTGGCGAATCAACTGCTCAATCACCCCCAGCTGTCATCTCACGGTCTGATAGGCATTATCCCTACAAGTTTCGTTTCTTGTCAGGGAATTATGAACGATGTCGACACGGATATCACAGTTGAGGAAATTATTGAGTATGGTGAGGTTATGGGCCCACACGTAAATAAAATCAAAATTATCCAAGCGCGGCGTTTTAATCGCAAAGTTTACGACGAAAAAACCAAGGAGTTTAAGTTCGTTCCGTCGAAAACCGTCCTACTGACCTTTCAGGGTACGGTCCTTCCTCAAAGAGTAGCGGTCTACAAAGGGTCAAGTCCCATTCGTCCTTACTTTCCGAACCCTCGTATATGTATGAAATGCTTTAGGTTTGGTCACATCGCCAAACACTGTCGCTCTCAACCACGATGCAAGTCCTGCGGGGAAAACACCACCCATGACACAGCCAACCCTTGTCCAAACACTTCAAAGACACCAAAATGTGTAAACTGCTCTGGTCCTCATCTGGCTACATCCAAGGATTGTCCGGAATTCACCTTTCAAAAGGAAATCCGTACTTACGCTACCATACACAGACTCTCCTTCATTGAAGCAAAAGCTATCCTTCGACCTAGAAACACAGGTGCAACCCCGAACTCTTTCAACTTCTCAAATTTTCCACAGCTTGGAGAAATCCCAGCTCCTTCTTCGACAAATCAAAACTCTTCTCAACTTTTTTCAGACATCACAAATCTCTCATCTCAAAAACGGAGAAGTCCCATGATTGGACCTGCCACCCAAAAAATTGGCACGCCCCAGTCACGGAAAAGAACTAACTCCTTCTACGCAACACAATGGAACAATGGTAGAGACGGTAGCGATCTTCCTAATGGTTTTGCCCTCTCTGCTTCTCGTTCCATGTCTAATCCTTCAACATCTAACACTATTGATCAAACTTCCAACCATGAATCCTTCCCTTCATTCCTAATCTCCATGATCAAAGATCATGTCACACAACTTTCATCCAGTTCTTCACCAGAAAAAACAAAACACAACGAAAGTCTACTTAATACTATTATAGAAAGCATTCTCTTATTGTTCAACTCCGTAAACAACAACATTAATGGATCAATTGTCTAAAATAAATATCCTGCAATGGAATTGCCGAGGTGTCTCTAAAAAGGCACCCGAAATTCAAAGTCTCTCTAATAAATTCGACGTCCTCCTTCTTTCCGAAACCTTTTTAAAACCCGATAAAAACCATAATTTAAAAATTTTAAAACAATTTAATATTATTAGAAGCGACAGAATAGTAAATAAGGGTGGTGGTCTCATTATCGCCATTCGCAAAAGCTTGATATTTTCAAAAATTTCAACAATTTTTACTCAGGAAGACGAACTTGAATCACTCGCTGTCTCAATTGACTCTTCTTTGGGTGAATTATTAATAGTTTCTGTTTATAGAGTCCCTGGTAGACAAACCCCCCTTAATTATTGGAAACGCTTCTTTAATTCAATCAAAAATTCTGGATTCAACTCCGTTTTTATCGGAGGAGATTTTAATTGTCATAGCACTCTTTGGGGAGGCTCTTATGTCTGTCCCAATGCGCGTAACTTATGTGAAGAACTGGATGAGATGGACCTCATCCTCTTAAATGATGGCTCACCTACCATGGTAGGTCGGCCACCTAATCCCGGTTCTGCATTGGATCTTACTCTCGTCTCTTCAAACCTTTTCACATCCTCATCTTGGAATGTCCTTGACGATCCGCTGGGTAGTGATCATCTTCCTATTCTTTCGTCATTGGGCATTTCAATACCAATGGCATCTTTTTCCTCTCACAAATATAATTTAAGAAATATAAATTGGACCCTATTCTCCACCACACTGCGTTCATCCGTGGAGTCAAATTCTGATATTTTATACACTGATAATCCTATCTCTGATTATAATAATTTTGTAGAACTCGTTGACTTGTCAATTAAAACAGCATGTCCTCAACGGAAAAACGCTCCCGCGAATAAGAATGCTACCTCTTCCAGAAAACCTTTTGTTCCTGCACCTTGGTGGGACAATAAATGCGATGAAGCCATTAATAATAGAAAAGTAGCTTTTAAAAATTATAAAAAGTTAGCTAATTACTCAAATTTTCTTAATTATAAAAAAGCGGAAGCCATAGCTAAGCGCACGCTTAGTGAGGCTAGACGTCAATCATTTAAAAACTTCTGCGATTCCCTGGACAGACATACTCCTTTAACAAAAATATGGGCCATAATAAAGTCTTTTAAAAACCGATTTACTCAACCTGCAACAGCTTCATGCTCAGCAGATAGAGAAACGATAGATAAACTCCACTCCCTTGTGGATGAACTCTATCCCCCTACGGTATTCCACGACAATTTTCCCAATAATTTCGATAATAACCCATTTCTAGAATCAGCCTTTTCTTTATCAGAACTATTAATAGTAATTAAATCTTGTAAAACTAAATCCTCCCCAGGCCTTGACAAAATTGATTTTAATATTATTCAACATTTTCCAGAAGAGTCCCTATCACCCCTCTTATCAATCTTTAATAGAATAATTTCCAGCGGAACTTTTCCTCCTTCTTGGAACAATTTCCTTATCTTTTTCCTTCCAAAATCCTCATCTTCACCTGGTAAATTTCGACCTATTTCTTTGGCCTCTTGTCTCTTTAAAGTCGCAGAAAAACTTATTTATAATAGACTCACTTGGCTTATAGAACGCGATAAAATCCTTAGTCCTTACCAATTCGGTTTTCGGAAGGGCAAATCTTGTACGGATAATCTTGCCTTAATCTCGACAGAAATTTGGTCAGGCTTAGCTCAACGCGAATTTGTCGGTGCTCTCTTTTTAGACATAAAGGGTGCTTTCCCTAGCGTAGTTCCAAATATTTTAGTAAATGATCTTAAATCAATTGGCATTCCGGAATCAATATCTCGCTTTATATACAATTCAATAAAATGTAAAAACATATATGTCAAGATTAATGGCGTGGTTATTGGTCCAAGAACTAGCACTGTTGGCCTTCCACAAGGTAGCATTCTTAGTCCAATTAATTTCGCAATATACACTAGGAATCTGAATACTATTATTCCCGCGGATTGTGAAATTTACGAGTTTGCTGATGACTTATCAGTTTCATGTCGTTCCCCAAATTTAAATCAAGTAATTAACTCCCTTCAAAATAGCCTTAACTCCCTTTCGGATCACTTGTCTGAGAGAGGTCTGGAAGTTTGTCCAGTCAAAACCAAATTTGTTATCTTTAGTAATAAAAAACTTGATCTAAATGATCCAACCCTTACATTATCTTTAAATAATCATATTATTAAACCATGTCCTTCAGTTAAATATCTCGGCATACACTTTCATCAATCTTCCTCCTCTGATACTCATTTTAACTATTTGTGTGATAAAAGTAGAAAGATTTTAAATGTACTAAAGGTGCTTCGAGGTACTTGGTGGGGAGCAGATCCTCAACTTTTACTTCGCATTTTTGACTCACTAATTAGAAGCCCTATTGATTATGGTTCACAAGGCTCTAACTTTAAGTCTCATAAAAATTTTTCGCGTTTAGAAAAGATTCGTAACCAAGCTCTGCGACTAGCCATAGGCTACAGACAGAGCACCCCAATTAACGTAATGCTTGCAGAATGTTGTGAACCCCCTTTAAGAAGTAGATTTAATTACCTTGCTAAAACATATCTCTACAGAGTTTATTCAAATTCCACTCATCCTCTTCCAGCTAAGCTTGCAGAACTCTCTCGACTCACTATTGATTCTAATACCAAATTTAATTTTCCTCTTTGAATTGCCTTCGAAAAATCGAAAACCTACAGCGAATTAATCAGAAGCAAGGACCTTGACCCTTACTTCGAATTCCTCTTTGAGGATCATTTATTTACTCCCCAAATTATTCTTAATTGGGGCAAATCACTTCAAAACTCTCCTAAACCTTCAATATTATTTAAGGATCTATCCAACATTAACTTTCCAAATCACACTTTCTTTTTTACTGACGGTTCCAAATCAGAAAAGGAACACTTGGCTGGATGCGCCTTTGTTTGTCCTTCTTTAAATTTAACCTCTAAATTCAAAATTTCAAAACATGCTTCAATTTTTTCTCTTGAAGCCTTTGCAATTTTATTTACTTTAGATTACATTATAAATTCTAATCTTTCTAATACGGTCATTTTCTCAGATTCTCTTAGTGTTCTTAAAAACCTAGCTTCTAAAAACATCTACAAAATTAAATCTTATATAATTTTTGCTATCAGAAACCGCTTAAAAATCCTTTCTAATTTAAATCGTCCATCTACCCTCGTTTGGATCCCTGGTCACTCAGGTATTGATGGAAACGAGGAAGTGGACAGGGCGGCGAAAGACGCATCCACCAATCCTCAACAACTAAACATACCTCTATCTTATTCTGACTTCTTTTGTCTTGCTCGAAAACAGCTATCTGATAGCTGCAACTCATACTTTCTGGATGTAGGCAAAAATAAAGGTGCTAAATACACACAATGTTTTTACCAACCCAGAAGAAAACCATGGTTTGCGAACTTCGTGGCTCGCAGACTCTGGATCACTTCTATATGTCGTGCAAGAAGTAATCACTATAACCTTGGTGCTAGTCTCGCTAGAAAAAATTACATTCAGTCTGGCGATTGCCCACACTGTCCAAATATTGATGAAGATCTCGATCACATTCTTTGGTCTTGTCCCAGATTCGACACATTTCGTCCAGACTTAATTAAAGCCCTTTCAAGAGCTTTAAAGTGTCCCCCTCCATTTTGCAGTGTACAATTTCTCTCTAACCCTAACCCAAGAGTCGTCTCTCATGTTTTTAGATTCTTAAAACGCGCTAATATTAAAATATAATTATTTACTTTCTTCCTTTAATCTCATGCTTTTATATTTTATAATTTAAACATAATTATCTACTCGAATTACATTGGTTCACGGGAACGTAGACGGAGTGCTATTATTTGCTCTCCGACTGTGTTGCCGTGCACACCGTGGTCGGTCGGCGTTCGCGCCGCCAAACTTTACTCTGTTCACAGGCTTAAGCCGTATTCACTAGTCACCAGGTCATGGCCGTATATACGCAGCGTAACGCAAGTATAAGTGCCAACGCTGAACATTGAAATTGAAATTGAATTGAAATTGACATCAAGAACGTGCGAGAACACTCAATAAGTTTTCTTTTTTTTGTAAAATCCGAGGAGAATATTAAAATTAAAGCATCAATTCTAATTCTAAAACGAGTGAAAATACAGGAAAATCCATCGGAGATGAATAACAATCAACAAATTAGAAAACTGCAGCAGGTAAAATATTATCGACCAAATCTTAATTTTGAGGTTAGGAAACACGTAATTCGGTATAGTTTTCGTAATTTTAAAGTTAAATTGTACTATTTTTGTTAAAATTCAATTAAATTGAATGAATATATGAATTAAAAATAGAAAAATACGAAACTAAATTCAAATATAAGTATAAATATCTAATTATGAACGTTGTCGATTGAAAAAAAAATCAGAGTGAAAAATATAATTGAAAATATAATCAAAATAATTAACTCGAAAAATTACACTGAAAGTGAATTTTGTCACGTACAGCGTACATTAAAGATAACTTTAATTTTTACGCCAAAGAAATTACGAAAAGAGTACACACAACGATTTTCAATTGACCAATATAATATTCTTAAGTCGAAAACCGGTTGGACTACCGGTTTTCTTGTTGATTGGACCGCGATGGTTAAATTTACTGGTTTATACACACAGATAAATATATATGTGTGTATACATATGAAGAATTAACAGAACAATATTTGAAAAAAGAATTATATTTTTTTTTGCAGTAAATTGCATTTTAATATTCTGAAAATTTTACTGCTATATGTATTTTGTAAATTATTAATAAAAGTTATTATCGTGTATTTTATGTTGCGTGTATATTAGAGAAAATAGTCGTATCAATATCAAGCACGTTTTTTTACAATAATTCTTTACTTTTGATATGTATTTAATTTATAAAGAATTTTTAATTCATTTAAATTTATTTAAATTTATTTAAATTAATAATTAATTAAAATAAAGTTATTAAAATCAATTAAATTAATTTAATTTAAAAATTGAATAATTACTGTTTTTTTCAACAAGAAGTATATAATTTTATTTGTTATGAATAATTTTAATTCTTAGTAGCAAATAATAATAATAATTATAATAATATATTATAATATAAATTTATGTATTCATTTTCTTAATACAACGTAATATTTTGTTCAATGTATTAAATTATAGTAGATCTTTATACTTAACCTTGAATATTAATAGATTTTTCCAAATCTATTTTTTAATTTATTATTTTTGAATGTTAGAAATTTTTATGTAAAATAATATTAAAAATAACCGCAAATACAACTCATTGCTTGTGGGTTTTTAAATTTTCATTTTTTAAAATACAATTTTTCTCTTATTTAAACAAGTGTATAAAGTTCAGAAAGAATTTTTATTTTAAAATACAATAATTATTTTTAAACCAATTTTTATCAAATTCTTTAAATTCTAAAATAAGAGAAGTTAGATTATATAATTTGTGCTTAAAAAAAAGAATTTCTTACTGAAAAATATGTTTAATATGGTACCTATTTATTTTATTTAAAAAAATACTAGAATTTATTTATCCTTTCAATATTTATAATTATAAATATTTATTTATAGAAATTATTAATTTATTTTTGAAAGGAATTGAATTGTTTCGAAGAATTTGATTATATTTGAAAATTATTAAATATTTGCTGCAAGAATTTTAATAAAGTTTTTTTTGAAAATAATTGAATTTATTGTTTCGAAGAAAATTAAAATTTTTTCTATAAATGATTTTATTGAAAATAATTAAATTTCTGCGAAACATTATTTGATTTATAAAAATAATTAAATATCTTGAGAATAATTTTGTTATTTATTAAAATAATTATTTTAAATTAAAATTTAATTATTTGTATAAATACATAATAAACTTTTTCCTAGAAATTCAATTGAATTTCTAGGAAAAAGTTTATTATGTATTTATACAAATAATTAAATTGTTTCACAAAATGTTTTTAATAATTTAGAAAAATAATTAAATTCCTTCAAGAAATTTGATTAAAAATGTATTAAAAGTAATTAAATTTTTAAAAAGATTTGTATGAAAATATTTTTAAATTATTGAAAAAAAAAATTCCTTTTGAGAAATTTAATTAAAATTTGTTTAAAATAATAGAATTTTTTAATTAAAGCAAATAATTGAATTTTTGTCAAGAATTTAATTTTTTTTAAAAATAATTGAATTCTTGTCAAAAGCATCATTAAAAATTTTTGAAATTAATTAAATTTCTAGAAAGAATTTTATTATTTACAAATATATTTAATTTCTTGACAAGAATTTTATTTTAACTTTTGATAATAATAATTGAATTCTTATGAGGAATTCAATTAAAACTTTTCAAAAATAATTGAATTTCTTGAGAATAATTTTGTTATTTATTATAAAAATAATTGAATTTCTATAAGAATTTTTTTAATATTTTAAAAAATAATTTTTTTTTCAAGAATTTTCAAGAATTTTATTGTTTATAAAAATAATTGAATTTATATAAGAAAAAATTTTTTATTTATAAAAATAATTGAATTGTTTCAAAGAATTTTTTTAAAACTTTAGAAAATAACATTTTTTTCAAGAAATTTGGTTAAAAATGTATTGAAAGTAAAATTAAATTCTTATAAAGAATTTAATCAAAATTTTTGAAAAAAAAATTGAATTCTTTTGAGGAATTAAATTAACATTTTTAAAAATATAATTGAATTTCTTGTGCAGAATTTTATTATTAAAACAAATTATTTGACCCAGAATTTGATTACAATTTATTTTAAATAATTGAATTTTTACAAAGAGTTTTGTTATTCATAAAAATAATTGAATTTCTATAAGAAAAATTTTATTATTAAAGCAAATTATTTGAATTTTTTCCCAGATTTGATTACAATTTTTTTAAAATAATTGAATTGCTTGTAAAGAATTTTGATATTTATAAAAATAATTTAATAATTGAATTTCTATAAGTATAATTTTGTTATTTATAAAAATAATTGAATTGTTTCAAAGAATTTTTTTAATATTTTAGAAAATAATTTTTTTTTCAAGAAATTTGATTAAAAATGTATTGAAAGTAAAATTAAATTCTTATAAAGACTTTTATCAAAATTTTTGAAAATAATTGAATTCTTTGGAGGAATTAAATATTAAATTAATATTTTTTTTAAATTATTGAATTCTTGGGAAGAATTTTTGTTACTTATGAAAATAATTGAATTTTCGCGAAGAATTTTATTAGAATTTTCGAAAGTCCTAATTAAATTCTTTTGAAGAATTTATTTGAATTTTTAAAATAATGGAGTTTCTTTAATAATTTTGAATTTGAAAATTTTGAAATTAATTGAATTCTTATGAGGAATTTAATTAAAAACCTTAAAAAAATAATTGAATTTCTTGCGAAGAATTTTATTTTATTGTGGCAAATAATTGAATTTTTGACAAGAACTCGATTTTTTAAAATAATTGAATTGCTGTGAAGAATATTTGTTATTTATAAATATAATTGAATTCTCGTCAAGAATATTATTTCAAATTGTTAAAATTAATTGAATTTCTAAGAAAAATTTTTTATTAGTTACGAAGATAATTAAATTCTTGTCTAGAATTTTATTTTTTTTATTTTAAATACATAATTGAATTCTTTTGTGGAATGTATTAAAACTTTTCAAAAATAATTGAATTTCTTGCGAAGAATTTTTATTATTGAAATCAAATAATTGAATTTTTGCCAAGAATTATATATTAAAATTATTGAAAATTGAATTAATTAATAGAAAAAATTTTAATGCAAAAAAAAATTTAATTTGCATAATAATAATAAAATATTTTCCGCTATATAGTAATGATAATAATATTAAATTAAATAAAAAAAGACTTTTTAACATTAACTTCATTTCTTTTTATTGATACAAATTGCATTTTATGTATTGTTAATACACACAATTATTGTTTTTATTTTTAAAAACCCAAAAAGTATAATATTTTGCCTCTATAATTAAAAAGAGGTTTATCCAACTTTTGCTTCTGGCGGTTCAGTATCTTTTGGTGCTTTTGGTTTTGTTGGTTCAGTTGGTTCTGGAGCATTTATTGTTGTTGGTATTTTTGGTGGCGATGTATCGCATTTTTTTCCTGGTTTCGTTACTCTAAATGTCAATATCATGTAGGGATTTAATTTTGATTCAAGAGTCGCAAGTTCAAGTGTAATATTGAATTCATTGCATGGAGTTGGTTCTCTGTTTATGTAGTACGATGTTTTGCTGACTTTTGCCGGTATTGGTCGTTTTCCCTGGAAAAAAAAAATATTTAAAAAACTGCAATATTCGTACTTTTTTTTTAAAAAAATATTTCTCCACGATTTTCATAAGATTATGTGAAAAGAAAAATTTCTCTGAAAGTTTACCTCAACGTCGAGCGTCGGAAAAATATTTTTTTCTCATACAAATCCGTTGAAAGAATCGAACAATTTTTTGCTACGTTTTTAATATTAAAAAAAAAGGAAAAAATTTGTATAAATTGTACAATTTTTCTAACGGTGTTAAATTGAGACAAAAAACGAATCAAAAATATTGCGTCGCAACATTTTTGATAAAAAAAAAAAAAAAAAAAAACTTTGCTATTGTGAATGAAAAAAAAATTAGTGACATTTGTACAAAAGGCTGAAGCCTTTTGTACAAATGTCACTAATTTTTTTTTCATTTTCGTTCGCTGAACGTGAACGCTAATTTTAGGAGCATTATTATTTTTTTTTTTGTATAAAAATTTGTACAAATTTGTACAAATTTGTACAAATGTCACTAATTTTTTTTTCATTTTCGTTCGCTGAACGTGAACGCTAATTTTAGGAGCATTATTATTTTTTTTTTGTATAAAAATTGTTGCTGTAAAACAAACCGTTGCTTCCTTGCATGGTAGTCCCACTGGTAGAATAAAACTTGCCAAAATTGTTGTCAATTGGTAAAATGATTCTAAACCATTGCTTAAACTGTGCATGCTACAGAGGTCTACGTCGGTAAGAGGTTCAGGAACCGGTTTCATTGGATCTTTAATATGATAGAAGGCCTATAAAAGAAGTTGATAAAAAATTGTACATTTATTTTTCTGTTTCTTTTCCCCCCTCAGCTATAATATAATACTAAAAATTAAAATTAGTAAAAGTTTTTTTTTTCTCGATTCAGAAACATAAGGTCGATGACTTTTTTTAGAACAAAATTTCATTTTTTTAATTGTTAAAAATTTTTAGGAACAATTATACAAACCCTAATGCCTGGTGTTGACTTGAATGATCTGTAGAAAACGGAATAATCAGGATTGCCTTCATAGTAAACAACCCAATTGAAGTTATTCTCAATGTCAATCATTTCTATGCTTCCTTGATATTTACGGCATGTTGGACATATCTAGAAAAAAAAATGATTTTAATAAGTAATATTGAAAAAAAAAAATAAATAAATGAAAAAAAAATAAAAATTTGGAAAATATCAATTATTTAACCTAATTTTTATACAATTCTTCACAATAATTCAATTACTTTCATTAATACTAACATTTTTCATGGAAATTCAATTTTTTAAATAAATTTTTTGGAAAAATTCTATGAGCAAGAATTCAATTATTTTCATAAATAATAAAAGTCATCGAAGAATTTCAATTATTTTTAACACTATTTTAAATTAATTAATCGAAAAATTTAATTATTTTCACAAATAAAGTTTTCCACAAGAATTCAATTAAAATAAAATTTTCATGATATTTATTATATTTCGAAGAAATTAATTATTTAAAACGATTTTTATAAAATTCAATTATTTTTGAAAAAAAACAATTTTTATAAAATTCAATTATTTTTAAAAATAACAAAATTTTTCACAAAAATTCAATTCTCTTTAAACATTTTAATAGAATTTTTCGCAATAATTCAATTATTTTCATAAATATATAATTCTCAGGAATTCAATTATTTTCATAAATAAATAATTCTCAGGAATTCAATTATTTTTGAAATGTTTGATAGCAATTCATTTATTTATTTATTTAATCAACCAAAATTTGTTTGAAACTAAAATTTTTTTTCTATAAAATTTTTTTATTTTTTTATTTTTTTTTTTTATTTTTTTTTATTTTTTTTCTATAAAAGTTTCATATTTTAAAGTTAAAAAGTTTCTTACTTTTTTTTAATAATTAATAATTAATAATTAATAATAAATAATAAATTTTATTTGAAATTATTTAAATTATACAAAATTGGGAAATTTTCGAATAATCGAATTTTCATGTGAAAATGGAATTGAAAAATTAAGTTTTAAGTTTGAAAAAATCTATTTTTTTTGGGGCTTACTTTATTTGCAGGTGGTAAATTTGGTTCGCCACATAATGAAGCAATAATTGAGAGAAATACGAATAAAGCAAAAATTTTTTGTAACATGTTGAATGTACAACAATATTCTTATGAATATAATTTTTGAAAAAGTTTTAAGCTTTATACGCTTAATTTTTTAAAGTTGCAAAAATACCAGTATTATTATATTTTTTATCAATAAACAACTTCTGCTTTTTGAAGGTCAACCACGCAAAACAATATTATATGATAACAATTTTGTTGAATTTTAATACATATTATATTATACAGAGTGAGGAAGAATTTCTATCTAGTAACATTAATTTTTTAGTTATGTTCATTTCTAGTTAGTTAATTAACTTTCTAGTTATATTAATTTTTTACTTAATTAACTTCTTTTTTTGTTTTCTTTTCCATGAGAGTAAATTGATTTTTACAATAAAAATTAGAAATAATGATTATTTAATAATTTAAATAATAATTTTTATTATTTTTATTATTATTATTATTATTATTATTTTTATTATTATTATTTATAAATAAATATTTATAAATTAAATAACTACATAACGTATGAAACAAAAATCAATAATTTATATAATTATTTAACGTAAAAATATCATATTCATTTTTTGTTTATTAATAAATGATTGTATTTTCGAATAACACAGTTAAAGACAGATCTCGCACACAATCTGCAATATAATCGTTTGCAAAGAAAAACAAGAGGACGTTGACCCGCGAATGAAAAAGTTGGGAAATTTGATTCAAAATTCGTCGTTATTATTTAATAATAAATTGACTGAGAAAAGAAAATTTATAATAAAACTTGAACTTTCGTAATTGAATTTAATTAGATTAAAAAAATATATATAATTTTTGAAGAACAAGAAAAAAATGATTATACTTATAAATTAGCAAATAAATTTTACTTACAAATTTTTATTTTGAAATTATTTAAAACATAAATAATTGGAAAATTTTCAAATAATTGAATTTTTATGTAAAATTGAATTGAAAACGTGAATTTTAATTTTAGAAATATTTTAGGTACGACTTTATTTTTTCTTTCAATAATAATTGAATTTTCAACGAATTGACTAAAAAATTATTAAAAAATAAAATTTAATTAGAAAAGAATTTTTATTACAAATTCTAGAAAATAAATGAATTTTGATTATTGCAAATAATTTTAGAGAAATATTATTAAAAACAATTGAATTAAAAATAAATTTTAGTTAAAAATTTTCTATAGAAATTTAATAATTGTATTTTGAAAATAACTTTGGAGAAAAATAATTAAAAATAATTGAATTAGAAATAAAATTTGAGTTTATAATTTTACAAAATAAGTGAATTTTGAATCGCGAAAAGACTTTTAGAAAAAAATTGTTAAAAAGAATTTTAGTTAAAAATTTTGAAAATAATTTTAGTGAAAAATAATTGAAAATAATTGAATTAGAAAAGAATTTTGAGTTAATAATTCTAGAATATAATTGAATTTCAAATCTTGAAAACATTTTTAGAGAAAAATTTAGAGAACAATTTTTAAAAGAATTGAATTAAAAAAGAATTTTAAGTGAAAAATTCTAGAAAATAATTGAATTTTAAAAATAAATTTTTGAGAAAAGTAATTGAATTATTTAAAAAAATAATTATAATTTGAAATTGTCTAAAATATATTTTTTGTCATTGACTTTCGTTATATATTAGACAAATGTATTTCTTTACAGAAAATTGGTATAATAAAAAATAATAAATTTTTTTTATACAAAATTTTTTTTTCTATTTTGCATTATATATTCGAGAACAGTATATCTATACTATTTTCTATGCTATAAATTTTATATATATATATATATATATATATATATATATGTATATATACTGTACAAGAAATACATATACATTTATAGGTACAAAACAAGTTCGTATAAACACGTTTGCGACTGAAAGCGAATGCATAACGATAGCAGCTTACAATTTATAATCCATTAATAATACATATCCTTATCATCATCAGTCATTTATTAATAACTCTGCATCATATTTATCTCGCTAAAAATAAAAATGGCCTCTTTTTTTTTAATTATTATTATTATTTATTTTATTGTTTAAAAAAATATTTTATTCATTTTAGAAAAAATTGGTTTATTCATTATTGAAAATAAAAATATTTTATTCATTTAAAAAAAAATAGTTTATTCGTTTAAGAAAAAATATTTCTTTATTGTCTATTAAAAAAATAGTTTCATATAATAAATAATATTTTTTTATTAATACACTGAGATGAAAATTTATTTAATTAAAAACCCGATTATTTTTCTATTGTTGGAAATAAATATTTACTTGAAGCAAATAATTTTTATTGTATTTTTTTATTGAATAATATTTATTAAAATTGAATAAATAAAAATTATTTGATTCAAGTAAATATTTATTTGATACAAGAAGATATTTCTTTGATTTAAGTAAATATTTATTTGATACGAGTAAATATTTATTTTGATTCAAGTAAATATTTATTTGATTCAAGTAAATATTTATTTTTATTCAAGTAAATATTTATTTTTATTCAAGTAATTATTTATTTTATTCAAGTAAATATTTTTATTCGGGTAAATATTTATTTTGATTCAAGTAAATATTTTTATTCGGGTAAATATTTATTTTGATTCAAGTAAATATTTATTTTGATTCAAGTAAATATTTATTTTATTCAAGTAAATATTTATTTTTATTCAAGTAATTATTTATTTGATTCAAGTAAATATTTTTATTCGGGTAAATATTTATTTTGATTCAAGTAATTATTTATTTTATTCAAGTAAATATTTATTTTGATTCAAGTAAATATTTTGATTCAAGTAAATATTTATTTGATTAGACAAGTAATCGGTTATTTGAATCAAATAAATTTTTTTCTCACTATAATTTAAAGGATATATTTATATTTTCTTTAAATTTAATCATTTATTCTTCTTTGGATGGTAAAATTATAATTTTCGAATCAGAAGTCAATTTTCTAAGCGAGAAAAAAAAAGAAAAAAAAAGAAACTTATTTTCTTTTACGAGAGAGATGCTTCGTTTCTCGTTCCTTAATCGTGAGTGTGCACGTGCAAAGACGAAAAATTGGTTTTTTTTCTTTCCTTTTTTTTTACGGAACTCTAACCGGTTATATCTGTTATATCAGAGGTAGGGATGAGAGGTAAAGTGGGACTTGGAGCGAGGCTCGAGAGAGAGAGATAGAGAGAGAGAGAGAGAGAGAGAGAGAGAGAGAGAGAGAGAGAGAGAGAGAGAGAGAGAGAGAGAGTAGATGAATAATCCCTATAATAGTACAAAAATATTGCAATATCAGTTTTGTTGGAAAAAAACAAAAAAATTAATTCAAAGAAATTAATTTTAATTCTTTTCTTTTCTAAAAAAATAATTTTTTCTTTTTTCGATATTTTTTTGCAAAATATTTTCAAATATTGAACGCAAAATAATATTTGTTACTATTTAGTGTTTCAATTGTTTAAATATTTTTTTAAAATTCTTATTAATTAGAAAAAAATTTAGGAGAATTTTTTTAAAGGTTTTTTCTTCAATTTACGAACGAATCTAAAATCAGTTTTCGCAAGAATATTCTAAAATAGACGATCCAATATAGCCGAGAGAAATTTTCTCTCTCTCGTTCATACATTTTGTTTCTCTGTTGTCATCTCATCCTTTCTCTTCTCTTTTCATCTTTTTTTTTTTTTTGGCTTTTATTTTTTTATTTCTCTCTCATCCTCTAAATTTACTCTGGCCTTTATCAAAGTTATATTGTCATTTCTTTATTCACTCTTTTCTTTCTTTACAATATATTTATGTACTTTTTTACTTTCTCTATTTACTGTTATTTTCTTTTTTTTCACTCTGCCTCCTCCCAGGGCCGTTTTCTTCTTTTGCTTCTCATTGTCAATCAGTTTTTTGTTACGTTTATTGTAATAATAGTAATAAAAAATAATAATAATAGTAATAATAATAATAATAATAATAATAATAATAATAATAATAATAATAATAAACAATAATAATAATAATAGTAATAATAATAATAAATAATAATAACAATAATAAATAATAATAATAATAATAATAATAATAGTAATAATAATAATATTCTTCTAAAAAAAATTAAATCTCGTAAAATTAATTTGACAACAATCTTCTATTATTATAATAATAATCGTTGTATTCCGGTAATTTATTCGCAGTTTGAACTTAGTTGTTGTTTGCTTCTTTGTTTTAAAATATTTTTAAATAATTTTTCTTTTTAAATATTTTCAATTTCAAAATTAATGTATTGAAAATCTTTGAATTCTTGCAAAAAGAATTTAAATCAAATATTTATCCGTTTCAATACAATGTTATTAAAACTTTTTAAAAGAATTTGAATTGTTTCGAAGAATTTTCTTTTCTTTTGAAAAGAATTAAATTTTTTCAAAATGGATTTAATTTAAATTATATACGGAAATTAACTGAATTTTTTAAAAGAATTTTATCAAAAGTTTTAAAAATAATAAATGAATTTTTTCTAGAAATTCTATTGAATTTGAATTAAAAAGAATTAAAATCCTTTAAAGAATTTTATTTTCTATGAAAATTATTCAATTTTTGCGGTAAGAATTTTAATAAAGTTTTTTTTTGAAAATAATTGAATATTGTTTCGAAGAAAATTAAAATTTTGTCAAGCAATTTAGTTAAAAAATGATTTTATTGAAAATAATTAATGAAAATAATTAAATTTCTATGAAGAATCATTTGATTTATAAAAATGAATTTAATTCATGAGAAGAATTTTGTTATTTATTAAAATAATTGAATTTCTACGAAAAAGTTTATTATTTATACAAATAATTGAATTGTTTCAAAGAATTTTCTTAATATTTTAGAAAATAATTGAATTTTTTCAAGAAATTTCATTAAAAATGTCTTGAAAGTTAAATTAAATTCTTATAAATAATCTTATCAAAATTTTTGAAAATAATTTAATTCTTTTGAGAAATTTAATTAACATTTTTTAAAATAATTGAATTTTTTAAATATTTTAGAAAATATTTAAATTTTTACAAGAATTTCTTTGAATTTTTTTGCAAAAAATTTATAATTTTATAAAAATAATTCAATTGTTTTGAAGGATTTATTGAAATTTTTTAGAAAATAATTGAATTCTTGCGAAGAATTATATTAAAATTTATTTTTAATTTTTTGAAATAAATGAAATTTGATTTTATTTCATTTTTTTTGTGAAATAAATTTAGTGGAATGAAAAGTTGTTTGATTCAAATAATTAATTTTTTGAAATAGTAAATAAACTTGAGAGAAAATAAATTTTATCAGAATCAAATGAATTTTTTTCGAGTATAATTTATGTTGAACAATAATTTTAGGTAAATAAATGTATTTTTCTTTTCTAGTTGTAATTTTTGATTTTAACGTAACTTATTATTATGACAATAATAATAAGTATACGATTAAAACTTACGTCAAAACTTTTAAGCCAAGCTAAATGGAAGCAATGTACTGCGCGAAGGAATAATAAATCTTTCGTAAGATATTTTATATAAAACTATTTTTAACACAGATTGAACTATTTTCTTCTTTAATAGAATCAATTAGAATTCATTTTCAATTTATTCTCATTTTTCAATTATTTCCATCTTCAATAACTATTTTTCATCCTATAAATTGTATTCAATATATTTTTTTATTGTCTTTTTCTCAATTTTTTATTTTTTTGTTTTTTATTTTCTATTTTCGTTTTTATTTTCTATTTTTGTTTTTATTTTCCATTTTTGTTTTTGTTTTCAATTTTTGTTTTTGTTTTCAATTTTTGTTTTTCTGTTTTCTATTTTTTTCTGCTTTTAAAAGAAAACTAACGCAAAGAGGATTGGGAGACAAACTTTGAAATAAAATAAAAAATAAATTTGCCTAACATTCAATATAATTTTATTGTCTCAGAAGTTTATCGTTATGCATCAAAAATTTACAGTGATATAAATGACATTATTGAAACTAAAACTACAAAACTATAAACTAATTCGAACTTGACGACATTTTTTGTTAACGTGTGATATAAGTATCCTTAATTTACGTGAATGAAAATTATAAAAAATAAATTATTTTTTTAAAATAAATTTAATTGAATGCGATTTCTTATATAGTCGATGAAAAAAAAAAAATAAGAAACAAAAACTATGAACAAAAAAAATATTGTAAATATCATAGTAATTGTATAATTAGCGCACCCTAAGCAAAATTTATCATGACATTTATATTATATAACAATAAAACAGTTCGCATGCTCTACAAGGTAATTGACCATTTTTCTCAATTTACACAAAAAAAGGATACATCCAAAAAGATTTTTTTTTTTATCACTAAGAAATTTTCTCACAATTAAATATTATTGTTCAAGATATTTATCACAAGCGCCAAATAAATATATTTGAGAAAAAAAATTTCTATTTCTTTTCGAAGAATTAATTATGCGAACATAATTTTTTTCCAGAGGCCTTTGGTGCGTTTCGTACTAAAAACTATTCTTTTTTTTTTTAATATAATTGCTTTTGATTTTACGAAATATATATATTTTTATATATATATTATAAACTTATATATAAGAGAAATATTTTGTAAACTGCTTATTGAATTTTCTCGATATCAGAGAATTTCCCGGACGAATAAGAAATTAAATTTAAAAAAAAAATATATTATATATAATAAATAAAAAAGACGAGTCTTTGAATTTTCTTTTTTTTCTACAGTAATCGTAACAACTGTGTTATCGGACAAACTCGTCAATTAGCACTCAGATCTGATATTATTGAATAGATCTATTTCGTCGTATAGCTTCAATTCATAACGCATTATCTACGTTATGTAAAAATTTCCATAAAAACAGCAGTTGCATGCTAAAATTCATAAAACGTATATTTCTCTCTCAATTTTTTTTTTTGAATTATTGTGCGATGATTTCAATTAAACATGTGAAATCAATTCGCATTTTTTGAGAGATCAGAAACTGTTGATTATATAGGCTATATTTAATGTAAAACTGCGGATATGATTCCACCAGGACCTGGAAGACCTGTTACTCCCATTAAATCTTGATCTACTTCTCTTGCTGCTTGCCTTCCTTCTGCTATTGCCCAAACTATCAGCGACTGTCCCCGTCTGCAGTCTAAAATTGAAAAAAGAAATTGTTAATTTTTATAAAAATTAATTTTTTTTTATAAAAAAATTATCTTAAAAATTAAATCTTAAAATCTTAAAATATTAAATCTTAAAAATTTAACTTCAATTTCTTGAAAAAATCAATTATTTAAAAAAATGTTTTTTTAAAATTCTTTAGAATAATTCAATTATTTAGTAAAATATTAGGATTTTTCACAGGAATTTAATTATTTTCAAATTTTTTAATAAAATTGTTCGAAATAAATCAATTATTTTAAATACAATTTTTAATAAAAAATGTTTAAAATAATTCAATTATTCTTTTAGATTTTAAGAAAATTCTTACCAAAAATTCAATTATTTACATAAATAATTCTTTGAAAGAATTCAATTATTAAAGATAAATAACAAAATTATTTCCGAAAATTCAATTATTTTGAGGCATTTTTATAAAATTCTTTGCAAAATTCAATTATTTTCATAAATAATAAAATTCTTCCCAGAAATTCAATTATTTTCAAATATTTTAATGAAATTCTCAGCAAGAGTTTTTTTATCTTCATAAATAATAAAATTCTTGTCAAGAATTTAAAAATCTTAGTAAATAATAAAATTCTTTGCCAGAAGTCAATTATCTCCTTAAATATTTAAATTTTTCCCAAAAATTTTTATTTAAAATTTTGGCAAAAATTGAATTATCTTCATAATTAATAAAATTCTTCCACAAAAATTTCAATTATTTTCAAAAATATTTTAAATAATCTTCCACAGAATTAAATTATCTCCATGAATATAATTATATCTGAAATTTAATTATTTTCAAAAATTTTAATAAATTTCTTGGCAAAATTTCAATTATTTTCAAAAATAATAAAATTCTTTTTAAGAATTCAATTAGTTTCAATACAATTTTAAATGGATTTCTTGAAAGAATTATAATTATTTTCAAAAATTTTAATATAATTCTTGCCAAAAATTCAATTATATTTATAAATAACAAAATTCTTTGCAGAAATTCAATTATTTTCAAATATTTTAATGAAATTCTTAGCAAGAGTTTTTATTAGTTTCAAAACAAAATTCTTGTGAAGAATTTAATATTTGTTATAAATAATAAAGTTGTTTTCAAAAACTTCAATTAAATTCAAAAATATAAAAAAAATCCTTTACCAATATTTAATTATCTCCATAAATATTAAAATTTTTTTCAAAAATTTTTATTCAAAATCTTGGCGAAAATTCAATTATTTTCATAATTAATAAAATTTTTTACTAAATCTTTAATTATTTTCGAAAATACCAAAAAAAAATTTCCAGAGAATTAAATTATCTCCATGAGTAATAATATCCGAAATTCAATTATTTTCAAAAATTTTAACAAAATTCGTGGCAAAATTTCAATTATTTTCAAAAATACTAAAAAAAGTTTTCTAGAGAATTAAATTATCCCCAATATTAATATTATTAATATTCTTTAGACAAATTCAATTATTTTCAAAAATTTTAATAAACTCCTTCCCAGAAATTCAATTATTTTCGAAAATTTTAATTAAAATCATAGACAAGAATTCAATTACCTTTATAAATAACAAAATTCTTTGGAGAAATCTAATTATTTTCAAAAATTGTAATTAAATTCTTGGCAAGAATTTAATTATATTCATTCATAATAAATAATAAAATTCTTCCCAGAACTTCATTTTCAAAAATATTAATAAATTCTTTCCGAGATTTCAATTTTCCCCATAAAAATAAAATTCTTCCCAAAAATTTAAATTTTAATAAAAATCTTGTCAAAAATTCAATTATTTTCATAATTAATAAAATTCTTTCCAAAAACTTCAATTATTTTCAAAAATGTTTTAATAATTCTTCCACAGAATTAAATTATCTCCAAGAATAAAAAAATTCTTCTCAAAAATTTAAATAAAATTTCTCAAATAAATTCAATTATTTTCGGACAGTTTTAATAAAATTTTTTTAGAATAGAATTGAATTATTTTCAATATAATTTCAATTCTTCGCAAACTTTTTCATAAATATCTCAGCAAGAATTCAGTTATCTTTTATAAATAATACAATTCTTCCCAGAACTTCTATTATTATTATCGAAAACATTTAAAAATTCTTCCCAAAAATTCAATTATTTATACAAAAATAAAATTCTTCGCAAATATTTTACTCAAATTTCTCTAATGAATTCAATTATTTTCAAGAATTTTAGTAAAATTCTTTATAAAAATTGAAATATTTTTAATACCCTTTTTATTAAATTTGTCGATAAAATAAATTAAATTTGCAATAATTAAATTATTTTTAAATTATATTATTCTTCGCTTGAATTCAATTTCTAAAGAATTTACTTATTTTAAAAAATGTTAATAAAATTCTTGACAGGAATTGAATTATTTTGAATGCAATTATAATATTAATTTTCTCGAAAGAATTCCATTATCAAAAATTTTAATAAAACTGTAAGCAATCATTATATTATTTAAAATTAATAATTATTAAAGTTTCAAAAATTTTGTAAACAAAACAAAAAGATCTTTTTCAAAAAAAAAAAAAAAAAAAAAAAAAATCAAAAAGATTTTTTTTTTTATCCGTGATCCCTGATTCTGTGATTGAAATTTTCTGCCATTGAAATTGAAATTAATTGAAATTTGAATAGATTGATTTTTCGTCTCGGTGAAATCTTACCTCCAGCTGCATAAACGCCAGGCAAACTTGTCACGTATTTTCCCAAAGGAGTTTCATAATTTCCACGTCCGTCCAATTTTGTCTCCAACTCGCTTGCCATGTATTTTTCTGGCCCAAGGAATCCCATTGCGAGAAGAACCAAGTTGCATTTATATATCTGAAGAAAATTCAATGAAATAATATCAAACTAATTGGTATATTTTTCAGTATTTAGTTTATATTCAGTTAAATATAAATTAAGTTGCTTTTAAATTATTTCTTATTCATTTTGTTTCGACTTGAATACCTTTTCTGAATTTGGAACTTCCTTCATTTGCCAGCGTCCACTTTGATCTTTTGTCCATTCGACTGTTACTGTTTTTATTCCACTCACGTGGCCTTTACCGTCATCCAAGAACTCCTAATATAAGGGAAAAATTTGAAACAAATTTTTATTTTGACTTCAAAATAATATTAAAATTAATTAACCAAATGATTCGATTCCTTTTAAGAATATTTTTTATTTATATTTTTAAAATCTACAATGAATTTCGTTCATTTGACTGTTTAGAACTCTAGTCACGTGTATTTTTTCTTAAAGATATTTTTTTGATCTTGTTTTGAATTTCATTACTTTAATTAAATTAGGAAAATTAAAATACAAATGTGAATTAAAATTACCTTGCTGAGGGTGCTAAATTGTCGTGGATCACGTCCAAATTTAAGACGAACTTCTTCATGGCCATAATCAACTTTGAAAACACGAGGAAATTGAGGCCAGGGATTATCATCGGCTCGCTTCACTGGAGGCTCTGGCAAAATCTCAAAAGTTGTAATTGTTTTTGCTCCCTGAAATTGAATATTTACGAAAAAGGGAAATTAATTATAAATAATTTCAATAAGGTGCAACAATAATTTTTGAATTACACTGATTTCTAATTCAATGAATTTTCTAACCTGTCGCAAAGATGTTGCAATGCAATCACAGCCTGTATCGCCACCACCAATTATAATTACATCCTTGCCCTTAGCGATCAGTCGCATATCTAATGGGGCTTCATTTCCCATTTGCTTCTTCTGCCAGTGCTCCAAGAAACTCACTGCAAAGTGAATGCCCTCCAATTGTCGGCCAGGAATCGGCAAATCGCGAGGCCACGTTGCTCCCGTGCAAATTAATACTGCATCGAATTGCTTCTTCAATTCCTAAAGTGAACATAAAATGTTAGATAAATATTTCAAAATTAATTGAATTTTAAAACCAGTTACGTTTACAATTTTCATGAATATCGATGAACTTCAAAAGGTTTCAATTTGAATTTTTTGAAAATTTCAATTTTGAATGAATTTAATTAGAAAGAACTTTGATTTTTGCAAAAACTTATAATCATTCTAATTCTTCTGAAATTAGTTCAATTTTTTTAATAATTATAGGTATTTAATTTATAATAAATAAATAATTTTTAATAATTATCAAAAATAATGGATTTATAGCAGAATTTTAGTTAAAAGTACTAAAAAAAATTAATTTTGGAGAAATTACAAATTATTGCAGAAATTCAATTTTTTCCAAAAGTAATAAAGTTTTTCGCTGAAGTTCAATTATGTTCAAAATTTTTTAAAAATTCTCGGCAAAATTTCAATTATTTTTAAAACTAATAAAATTAATCTCTAAAATTAAATCATTTTCAAAAATTTTCCTCAATTCAATGATTTTCAATATTTACTATTTTAATAAAATTTTCAAACGAATTCCATTATTTCAAAACAAATTTTTATTAAATTCTTTACAAACATGTAATTAACTTCATAAATAATAAAAATAATTTCACAGGAATTCAATTATATTCATAAATAATAAAATTCTTTTTATGAATTCAATTATTTTTATAAATATAATAAAACTCAATGCAGAATTTTAATTATTTTTAGTACAATTTTTATCGAATTCCTCGAAAAATGTAATTATTATTAAAAATTTTATTAAAATTCGTCAAAAGAATTCAATTAATTTTGAAAATTTTGATAAAATTCTTTGTCAGAATTAAATTATTTTCTAAACAGTTTTAAATTAATTTTTTGAAAGAATTATAATTATTTTCAAAAATTTTAATATAATTCTGGCCAATAATTCAATCATATTTATAAATAAAAAAATTCTTCGCAGCAATTCAATTAATTATTAAAAAATTATAATAAGATTTTTCGCAAAAATTCAATTTTCTTTATAAATAATAAACATTTTTTGCAGAAATTCAATTGTTTTCAAAAATTTTAATCAAATTCAATTATTTTCATAAGTAACAAAATTCTTCGCACACGGAAAAAAATATTCACCTGGAACAGCTACAAATTTTGCTAGATTAGCCAAATGTTTAGTTGTTTCTGTTAAGACTTTCACTATTTTAGAGAAACTTATCGCTGTTCCAGATAAAATTTTTTTTCCGTGCAGAAATTCAATTATTTTCAAATATTTTAATAAAATTCTTAGCAAGAGTATTATTAACTTCATAAATAATAAAATTCTTGTAAAGAATTTAATAATCTTAATAAATAATAAAATTCTTCCTAAAAACTTCAATTAATTTAAAAAATATAAAAAAAATTCTTTACCAGAATTCAATTATCTCCATAAATATTAAAATTATTTCCAAAAAATTTTAATAAAAATCGTGGCAAGAATTCAATTATTTTCAAAAATTTTAATAACATTTTTCGAAAAAATTCATTTTTCTTCATAAATAATAAAATTCTTGAGAAAATTCAATTATTTTCAAAAATTTTAATCAAACTCTTTGCGAAAATTCAATTTTTTTATAAGTAATTTCTGCGAAGAATTCTAGAATTCTTCTAGAAATTCAATTCTTTTCAAATATTTTAATGAAATTCTTAGCAAGAGATTTATTAATTTCATAAATAATAAAATTCTAGTCAAGAATTTAATAATTTTAATAAATAATAAAATTCTTCCCAAATACTTCAATTATTTTAAAAAATATACAAAATATTCTTCACCAGAATTCAATTATCTTCATAAATATTAAAATTCTTCCCAACAATTTTAATAAAAATCTTGACAAGAATTCAATTATTTTCATAATTAATCAAATTCTTCTCAAAAACTTCAATTATTTTCAAAAATATTAATAACATTTTTTGCAAAAATTCAATTTTCTTTGTAAATAATAAAATTCTTCGGTGAAATTTAATTATTTTTAAAAATTTTGATTAAAATCTTGACATGAATTTAATTATCTTTATTTTATTTATTTTAAGAATGATTCAATTATTCAATAAATTATTTATTTTTGTATTTGTATAAATTTGTCTATAAAATTTGCAATAATTCAATTATTTTTATAAATAACAACATTCTTTGCAGGAATTCAATTATTTTCAAAAATTTTAATCAAATTCTTGTCAAAAATTCAATTCTCTTTCTAAATAATAAAATTTTTAGTAGAAATTCAATTATTTTCAAAAAATTTAATACAATTTTTCGAAAAAATTCAATTTTCTTTATAAATAATAAAATTCTTTGGAAAAATTCAATTATTTTCAAAAATTTAACTCAAATCTTTCCTAAAAATTCAATTATTTTCGATAATTAAAATCTTGACATGAATTCAATTACCTTCATTTTATTTATTTTAAGAAACATTCTTTTATTCAAGAAAGTATTTATTCCTGTATTTAAATAATTGACTTTTCGTAGAATATTCTAATAAAAGTTGATAAAAAAATGAATTTTAGTTAAAATTTAAGATAAAATTGAATATTAAAAGCTTTATAGTGTGAATTTTTAGAAATAATTGAATTTTGAAAAGGTTTCAAATTAAAATCTTTGAAAATTTGAATTTTTCATACTTTTAACTAACAGTTCTGTAGAATTAATTTTTTTGAAAAACTTAAATTGATTTTTTCTTGTTGAAATTATTTGAATTATTTTATTTTCTAATATAATATTTCATTGAAGAATTTTCGAATAATTATCGAAATTTGTAAAATTGAATTTTAAACAAATGAATTTCAAAAATTATGAAAGAATTGAATTTAAATTATGAAAATAATTTTTAAGAAGTTACAGTAACAGTATTCTTTTAATATGAAATAATTTTATCACTCGGTCATTTTTAATTATTATAAAATATGAAGAAATTGATCACTCCGAGTCGAAGACTCGGGGTGATCTATATTTTCATGTTTTATAATTAAATTTTTTTGTAAGTTTTTGAATTTCAATTTATTCATTAATAAATGTAATGAATATTTTTTTGAATATCTAATCATTTTTAGAGAGTGAATCAGAATATTTTTTAAAGTCAGGGAACAAGTTTTTTTAAAGTGAGGGAACAAGTCAAAATTTTGTCTGCAAATCAATGAAAACAAAATTAAATTTTTTCTAAATCCAAACAATCGAAACATCATAAATAAAATTAAATTTTGTTGCCACCCTGAATTATTATTAATTTACAAAAGTAAGGAGATAAATATTTATAAGCTATTATCATGTTTTCTAGATTAGAATTTGAATATTAGATTTTTGCGAGATATTTTGCTAGATAAATGTATTGGGAAAAAATGCAAAATAAATATACCTTAGTGGAAATGTCTTTTCCTACGTCGACATTCGTCTTGAAGGTAATTCCCTCAGTGGCAAGAAGAGTGACTCGCCTCTGAACAACTTTTTTCGATAATTTCATTGTTGGAATTCCATACTGTAGCAATCCGCCGATCCTGTCATTTCTCTCGAATACAGTAACAAAGTGTCCAACTTTGTTCAATTGATGTGCGGCAGCGAGTCCCGCGGGTCCTGAGCCAACAATTGCAATTTTACGGCCAGTTCGCGTCTGCGGTGGATTTGCGGTAATCCATCCCTGCTCGAATGCATGATCAATTATTGCACATTCAATATTTTTTATTGTCACTGGCGGCTCGTTGATTCCCAAGACGCATGCACCTTCGCACGGCGCTGGACAAACTCTTCCGGTGAATTCTAAAAGAAAACCAACAATTAATAATAAATAAATAAATAATCAGGGTTGCCACAAAAAATTAATTTTGTTTTTCCCTGACATTTCCCTGATTTCCAGACAAAATTTTGACTTTTTCCCTGACCCTAAAATATTTTTAAAATTCAACAACTTATAAGAATATTATTATAAATAATAAAGATATCAATCACTCCGAGTCTTCGACTCGGAGCAATTGATATCTTCATGTTTTATAAAAATTTTAATTTCCATAAAATTTTTCAAAAAAAATTAAATTATTTACAAAAATTATAATACAATTCGTTGCAAGAATTAAATTATTTTCATAAATAATAAAATTCTTCACAGGGTTTCAATTATTTTATTTTTAATACAATTTTAAGTGAATTTCTCGAAAAATGAAATTATCTTCAAAAATTTCTTGCAATAATTCAATTACATTTCACAAATAATGAAATTCTTCGCTGAAATTTAAAAATTTTCAAAAATTACTATTTTAATAAAAGTTCTCAAAAGAATTCAATTATTTAAAAGAAATGTAATAAAATCCGTTGCAGGAATTCAATTATTTTCATAGATAATAAGATTCTTTACATTATTTCAAATATTAAAAAAAAATTTTTTTTAATTGATTGCAAGAATTCAATTACTTCCATAAATTAATAAAATTCTTCACAGGGTTTCAATTATTTTATTTTTAATACAATTTTAAGTAACATTCTCGAAAAATGAAATTATCTTCAAAAAAAAAAATTTTTTTGCAATAATTCAATTACATTTCACAAATAATGAAATTCTTTGTTGAAATTCAAAAATTTTCAAAATTTACTATTTTAATAAAACTTCTCAAAAGAATTTAATTATTTAAATAAAATGTAATAAAATTTATTGTAGGAATTCATATATTTTTACAAGTAATAAAATTTTTCACATAAATTCAATTATTTAAAAAAAAATTTCGAAAAAATTGATTGAAAGAATTCAATTACTTTCATAAATTAATAAAATTTTTCACAGGATTTTAATTATTTTTATACAATTTTGAGTAAATTCTTCAAAAAATGTAATTATTTTCAAAAAATTTATTAAAATTCTTCGAAAGAATTCAATTATCAATTATTTTTAAGAATTCATGCTATAATGTTTTTAATATACAATTATTATCTAAAATTTTATCTAAAATTCGTTTTTAAACAAATTTTTATTGTAAAATTCTACGAGAATTCAATTATTCAAATACAAAAATAAATAATTTATTGAATAAATGAATATTTCTCGAAATTGAATTATCATAAAGAATTTTATCAACAAAATTGATTTTTTTCGAGGAATTTTAATAAAATTTTCAAGAATAATCACATTTTTTGAGGAATTCAATTAAAAATGTATTAAAAATAATTGAAATTCTATGATGATTTTTATTATTCAATGAAAATAATTGAATCCTTCTAAAAAATGTTATTATTTTTAAAAATAATTGAATTTTTACGGGAATTTTTTTAAATTTTTGAACATAATTGAATTTATGCGAAGAATTTTATTACTTTTGAAAATAATTAAATGTCTGCAATTATTTGTAACTTCTCCAAAATTAAATTTTTTCCAGTTACTTTAATAAAAATCCCTGACTTTTCCCTGATTTCTCTGACCAGTGGCAACCTTGATAATATTTCATTTAAATAATAAACAACATTGAAACAAATTGAAAATTCAAATTCAAAATTGAAATTCTAAATTGAAAACGAAAATTGAAATTCAAAGAACCGGAGAAAAACCAGACCTGGAAAATTATTTGTCTGAAGAAGTTGATTGAGTGCCTCTTTCCAGTTCGATTGGAATACTAAATCATTCCATTTGGGAATAATATTTCCAAGAGGACATCCATGACTACTTTGACAGAATGGCACGCCACATTCCATGCATCTCGCCGCTTGTACTTTTAATCCTTTGCGAACCCCTTGGAAATTATATATTTCCTCCCAATCATTCACACGCTTCTCCACTTGTCTATAATTCGTCTTCTCTCTTTCGTATTTCATAAATCCTCTGTAATTTTTTTGTTCACAATTAGAGAAAAATAATTACTAATTCCCATTTTGTTTAAATAAGAATATTAAAAATTTGAATAATTTACTTTATTTTATCTAGTTTGCGTTGTTCCATTTCAGAATCAGGCACTGCGTCTTCGATGTCTTTTACTCTATCTGTCTCATCTGAATTTCCATTCGAGACTGTCTCACTCTCCTTTTGCTCCTCTAATTGTTTCAATGCTCGTTGATAATCGTACGGGAAGACCTGTAATTTAATTAATTTGATTAATAATTAACTTTATTGTTAATTACTTTGATTAATAATTAATTTGGTTATTAATTCATTTAGTTAATAATTAATTTGATTAATTAATTTAAAAAATTAATTTAATTAGTAATTAATTTGAATAATTAATTTAATTAGTAATTAATTTGATTAATTAATTTAATTAGTAATTAATTTGATTAATTAATTTAATTAGTAATTAATTTGATTAATTGATTTGAATAATTTATTTAATTAGTAATTAATTTGATTCATTACTTCAATTAGTAATTAATTTGATTAATTAATTTAATAAAAATTTCATTATAAATATTTTAGGTATTTTTCAGTGAGGGATAAATTTCAATGTTATGCATTACTTTTACGAAACGTGTCGTCGGTTCGGGCCAAATCTGCAATAAATCCTGAGCAATGAGAGAATCCGTTTTCTCGACAAATTCTTGGAGCAATTGTTGCACGTACTCAATGTCATTTTGATCGTCCAAAGGCAATAGTTCCACCATTTCCGGATTACATTTACTGAAAAAAAGAATTTAGATATTTATCATCAGTTGTATAATGTATTTAGATCGTCAATATGATTAACTTTGTCATAAAAATTTAATTTTCTTTTTCCCCGATTTCCAGACAGAATTTAGACATTTTCTCCCTGACACTAAAGAATATTTTGATTCACTCTAAAAATTATTAGACACCAGGCTTCGCACTCAATAATTTGTTTAAATTTAATTTAATTTTAATTTAATTTTTAAGTAGCTTTAAGACGGAAAAAAAGTATCAAAAAGTAACATTAAGACTGAAAGAAGTAATAAAAAAGTAGCTACTATTTTTATTTATTTATAAAAATAATTGAATTTTTTGTGTAGAATTTTATCAAAAATTTTTTTAAATAATTCAATTCTTTTAGGAAATTTTATTAAAATATTGGATATTGAAAATAATTGAATCGTTTCTAGGAATTTTATTAAAATTCTTTTAAATAATTGATTGAGTAATTGATTCTTTTCAAAAAAATTTATGAAAATTGTATATTAAATAATTGAATTCCTTTTCAAATTTTATTATTTACGAAAATAATTGAATTTCTGCGATGAATTTGACTAAAATTATATTCAAAATAATTGAATTTGTCTAAAATGTTTGATTATTTATGAAAATAATTGAATTTCAGCAAAGAATTATATTATTTGTGGGAATAATTAATTTCTTTCAATTTTCCTCGACGAATTCAATTAAAATTTTATTGAAAGTAATTTAATTCTTATATAGAATTTTATTAAAATTTTTGATTATAATTGAATTTCTGCGAAGAATTGCTTTAACAAATTTTTGAAAATAATTGAATTCCAACGAAGAATTTTATTAAAATTCGATTAAAAATAATTGGATTTTTGCGATGAATTATATTATTTATGAAAATAATAATTTAACTATTATAAACAAATGTTGGCAAAAATTTAGAATATAATTAAATTTTTGTACAAAGAATTTTATTAAAATATTTAAATAATTGATTTTTTCGAAAAAATTTCTTGAAAATTGTATTTCAAACAATTAAATTACTTTGAATTTTCGTTTTGAATTTTATTTAAACTCGTGAGAATTCTCAAAAATGGGAAAAAGTAGCTTTTAGTGTTACAAATTTAAAAAAAGTATCTAAATAGTAGCTAATGGTAGAAAAAGTAGTAAATAGTAGGTTTTAGTAGATGAGTGCGAAGCCTGAGATATAATAATCAAGTTAATAGTGAAATTAATAAATTAAGAAGTCTACCTTTTAAATGAACCATCGACATCCAGAACGTAAGCAATTCCTCCTGACATGCCAGCAGCGAAATTTCTTCCCGTGAGACCTAGAATTACGGCACAACCTCCAGTCATATATTCACAACCATGATCGCCAACACCTTCGACAACAACCACGGCGCCACTATTTCGAACGCTGAATCTTTCGGCGGCAATTCCTCGGAAATAAGCTTTTCCCGATGTTGCTCCATAGAGGCAAACATTGCCAACAATAACGTTCGCTGCAGTATCGAAATCTGATTCCTTCGGTGGATAAATAACAATTTCACCACCACAAAGACTCTAAAAGAATAAATTATTTTTCTTTATTCTCCTTCTTTTATAAGAATATTAGAATTTTAATATTTATTTATTTGAATGTATAAACGAGGATGAAATATTAGTATTGAATTAATAATTAAGTAACATTAATAAAAATTCAATTTCTTTTCTATCATTACTCACTTTTCCCACGTAATCATTGGCATCGCCCTCGAGTGTCACGTGAATTCCCTTTGTCATAAAAGCACAGAAGCTTTGCCCAGCAGAGCCTTTCATTTTAATATTAATACTGTTCTCAGGAAGACCTTCTTCTCCATATTTTCTATAAAAATATAGAATATTTTTTAAAAATATATTTTTTTAAATATTTTTTATAAGATATTAGCAAAAACAATTTTTTACCATTTTGCAAAGTGAACAAAATGAACTGAAATTAAAAAATGTCTCCGAAATTAGCATTTTTAAATTAAAAATTAACTATTATTTGAGGTTTTTCTTTTTGGAAGCGAAAATGTAATTAGGAGTTGAAAATGTAGTCGAGAGTATTTTTTTAAATTTAAAAACTGGGAAAAATGTTTTCGGCTTCGTAAACATAAATTCACTGTCAACGCTAACTTTGAGGTCTAATTAAAAATATTTTAATATCTTACTTGGAAATGTGATAACTGAGAGTAGACGTGAAAGCTCTACATTCATTGTTAATCACCAATTCTACATCAACACTCTGTTGTTCGCCATTTATCACCGGCATTGCTTTCTCAATGAGTACATTTTCAAGTCTCGTCTCCAATTGGAAATCCTGCCTCACCGATCCACCTTTAATATTAACACCCGGCCGCAGAGTGAGTGCATTTTTCAAAATATTATCAAGTTTCAGTGTCTTTGCTTTCTCCAAAGTAATATCGTCTCGAACTTTCAGTAAATCCGTACGACCAATAAGATCCTGGAAGCTTCTTATTCCTAAACTCGCCATATGGGAACGAACCTGCAAAAACATAAATTATAATTAATTAATTATTAATTATAATTATAATTATAAATTATAAATTAAAAGATATACAACTATAGCAGGCTTCGTAATCGATAATTAATTTTAAATAAGTAGCTTAAAGACAGAAAAAGTAGTAAAAAATAGCTATCGAAAAATTAAATTTAACGACTCAATTTTTTTCTAATTTCTTAATTACATTCAAAAATAAAATAAATATTTAAATACCTATTTATTTTGTTTACAGGAATTAAAATATTTAAAATGATTTTAATGTAACGCATTTTTTAAATTTAACTATTTCTAAAAATTACGAAAGTAATTCTTTCAAAATTCAATCACTTTTTTTTTGTTGAATAAATAAAATTATTCAAAACTTTAATCATTTTATTTTATTTTATTCTAAATCAATTCTTATTAGAAAGTTCTACGAGAATGAAATTATTTAAGTAGAAAAATAAATTATTTATTGAGTAATTGAATATTTCTTAAATTTTTATTCTTAAAAAGAACTTTATCAACATTTTTTAGAATAATTGAATTTCTACAAAGAATTGCATTAAAATTTTTAATAATCATTAAATTCATTCAAGAAATGTAATTAAAAATGAATTGAAAATAATTATTACACTCTAAGAAACAAAATATATCACATTTTTTTAAATAATTAAATTTTTTCGAAGAATTTTATTCAAATTTTTAGGATTAATTAATTGCGGTTTTAGCGGAATTAATTTAAAATTATATTAAAAATGATTGAAATCCTGCGATGATTTTTATTATTTATGAAAGTAATTAAATTTTTGTCACCGATCTTTAATAAAGTTTTTTAAATAATTACATTCTTGAAGAGAATTTAAAAAAAATCTTTTGAAAAAAATGATTTTTTTCATAAAATTTTATAAAAATTGTGTTTTAAATTTAATTGAATTTCTTTGAAAATTGTATATTATTTATGAAAATAATTGAATTCTTTCTAAAAATTTTATTAAAATTATATTGAAAAAAATTCAATTATTATAAAGAATTTTATTAACGTTTTTTTAAATAATTAAATTCTTTCAAAGAATTTTATTAAAATTTGTAAGAATAGTTGCATTTTTGGCGTAATTCATTTAAAATTGTATTAAAAGAAGAATTCCATTATTAGTAAAAAATTTTAATAAAATTCTTCACAGAATTCCAATTACTTTTTAAAATGATAATAACAGTTTTTGCAAAAATTCAATCATCATTAAAAATAATAAAATTCTTCGCAGTAATTCAATTACTTTGAAAACCATTAATAATGCATTTTTAATTAAATTTGTAAAAAAAAATTTGCAAGAATTCAATTATTTTCATAAATATTAAATAATTAAATTCTTTACATCAAATCAAATAATTTAAATATAATTTTAAGAAAATTCTTCGCTTGAATTCAATTATTTTCATAAAAAATATAATTTTTTGCAAAAATAAATTTATTTTGATAATTAACAAAATTCTCAGCTGGAAATCAATTATTTTCAAAAATTTTAATAAAATTCTTGTTAAAAATTTAATTACATATTTTCAAAAATAAAGAAGTTCTTCAAAGAAATTTATTTATTTTCATAAGTAATAGAATTCTTTAAAAGAATCCAATTTCTTTAAATATAATTATTAATAAAATTCTTCGCAAAAAATCAATTATTTTCAAAAGTTTTAATAAAATATTTGTCAAAAATTTAATTATCTTTGTAAATAATAAAATTCTTTGCAGGAATTGAATTAATTTCAATAGAATTTTAATAAAATTTGTACAAAAGATTTGAAGAATTCAATTTATTATTTTTATAAGTAATAATATTCTTTTAATCAATTCAATTCTATTGAATATAATTTTAATAAAATTCTTCGCTGGAATTGGATTATTTTCAAAAATTTGAATAAAATTCTTCGTAGAAAAACAATTATTTTCAGAAATAAAAAAAAAATTTCGCAGGAATTCAATTTTTTTCAAAAATTTTAATTAAATTCTTGAGTAGAATACAATTTTTATAAAATTTCTTGACAAGATTCAATTATTTTTATAAATTTTAATAAAATTTCCCTGAAGAATTTTTAATTTTTAATGCAAATTTTAATTAAATTTCTCAAAAGAATTGAATTATTTTTTTTTAATTTTCATAAAATTCTTTAAATAATTCAATTATTTATTTATTTTCAATTATTTATAAAAATAATTAAATTCTTGCGAAGAATTTTATAAAAATCTATTAAAATAATTGATTTTTTTAACAAAATTTTATGAAAAATGTGATTTAAGTAATTGAATTTCTTTGAAAATTGTATATTATTATTTATGAAAATAATTGAAATCTTTCAAAAAATCTTATTAAAATTATATTGAAAACAATTCAATTATTATAATGAATTTCATTAGTTCTTTAAATAATTAAATTCTTTCAAAGAATTTTATTAAAATTTGTAAAAATACATAGTTGCATTTTTCGCTGAATTCATTTAAAATTGTATTAAAAATAATTGAAATCCTGCAATGAATTTAAATATTTATAAAAATAATTGAATTCTTGCAACGATTATTATTACATTTTTAAAAAATAATTGAATTCCTGAGAAGAATTTTATTATTTATAAAAATAATTGAATTCTTACGACGAATTATATTATTTATAAAAGTAATTGAATTTTTACAAAGAATTGTATAAAAATCTATTCAAAATAATTGAATTTTTTCGAAAAATATAATAAAAATTCTGTTTTAAATAATTGAATTCCTATGAAAATTTTTTTATTTATATAAATAATTGAATATTTTCGAAGAATTTTATAACCATTTTTTAAAATTATTCAATTCTTTTGGGAAATTTTTTTTTAAAACCTAGATATTAAAAATAATTCAATTACGAAAAATTTGTGAAAATAATTGAATCGTTTTAAAGAATTTTATTAAAATTTTTTGAATTTTTTCCAATAACTTTATTAAAATTATTTTAAATATTTTTTAAATTTTAATTTTTAACAAATTTAAAGTAGTGTAAATTCTTAAGCATGGAAAAAAGGAGCTTTTAGTGTAACCAATAAAAAGTATTGAAATAGTAGCAACTCGTAAAAAAAAGTAGTAAATTGTAGGTTTTAGTAGATGAGTGCGAGGCCTGCTAAAGCAAAATTGAATTAATGAATTAAAAATTGCAAAAATTTACCTCTTCAGCCAACATAAATAGAAAATTGACAACGTGTTCGGGCTTTCCTGCAAATTTCTTACGAAGCACTGGATCTTGCGTGGCAATTCCAACGGGACATGTATTCAAATGGCATTTTCTCATCATTGTACATCCCATTGCAATTAGGGGAGCTGTGCTGAAGCCAAATTCATCGGCTCCGAGTAGAGCTCCCACAATAATATCAAAGCCTGTGCGCATTTGTCCGTCAGCTTGGACAATCATTCGGGAACGAAGATTATTCATTGTTAGAACTTGATGTGTCTCTGCTATTCCCAATTCCCAAGGGAGTCCCGCTGACTTTATTCCAGTCCAACTGCTCGCTCCAGTTCCACCGTCGTGACCAGAGATTACCACGTGCTCAGCTTTACCCTGAATTATTTATTTTTATTTCCAATTATTTGTATTCTTAAAATTTTAATTAACTCTAATCAATTCTAATTAATTCGTATTTTTAAGAGTACGTTTTTAATTTTACTTTTTTCGTTTTAATCATAGCAAATCGAAAATTTCTGGAATCACAGTGATTTTTTTTTCATTTCATTTCAATTTTTCACCTAATAGGTGAGAAAATCCTCTAATTTGATAAAATAATTTGTTTCGAAAAACTAAGTTTTTGTCCAAAAATTTCGCAAACGAGCAAAAAAATATCAATCTTTAAGTTTTTCTTTGAACAAAAGAATTGTTTTTATTTTCAATTATTTAAAATCATCAGGGCTCGAACTAGGTCCGTAAATTTGCTTCAAGTCCGTAAAAGTCAGTTTTTTTTTAAAAAGGTCCGTAAAGTCCGTAATTTGATTGAGAAAAGACGAAAAGTTCGTAAATTGTACGATATAATTTGGAGAATTTTAGAGAAATTACAAATGATTGCAAAAATATAATTATTTTCAAAAGTAATAAAATTCTTCGCAAAAATTCAATTATATTCAAAACTTTTTTAAAATTCTCGTCAGAATTTCAATTGTCTTTAGAAATAATTAAATTCTTCTCCGAAATTTAATTATTTTCAAAAATTTTAATAAAATTCTTGGCAAAATTTCAATTATTTTCAAAAATTTTCCTCAATCAATCAATGATTTTTAAAATTTACTTATTTAATAAAATTGTCCAAAAGAATTCAATTATTTAAAAAAATAATAAAACTCATCGCAGAATTTCAATTATTTTTAGTACAATTTTTATCGAATTCCTCGAAAAATGTAATTATTCTTAAAAATTTTATTAAAATTCGTCAAGAGAATTCAATTAATTTAAAAAATTTTGATAAAATTCTTTGTAAGAATTAAATTATTTTCAATACAATTTTAAATTAATTTCTTGAAAGAATTATAATTATGTTCAAAAATTTTAATATAATTCTCGCCAATAATTCAATTATATTATTATAAATAACAAAATTCTTCGCAGCAATTCAATTAATTATTAAAAAATTATAATAACATTTTTCTCAAAAATTCAATTACCTTTATAGATAATAAAAATTCTTCGCAGAAATTAAATTATTTTCATAAGTAACAAAATTCTTCACAAAAATTCAATTATTTTTAAATATTTGAATGAAATTCTTAGCAAGAGATTTATGAAACTTTATAAATAATAAGATTCCTGTCAAGAATTTAATAATCTTAATAAATAATAAAATTCTTCCCAAAAACTTCAATTAATTTAAAAAATAAAGAAAATTCTTTATCCAGAATTTCATTATCTCCATAAATATTAAAAATCTTCCCAACAATTTTATTAAAAATCTTGACAAGAATTCAATTATTTTCATAATTAATTAAATTCTTCTCAAAAACTTCAATTATTTTCAAAAATATTAATAACATTTTTCGCAAAAATTCAATTTTCTTTGTAAATAATAAAGTTCTTCGGTGAAATTCAATTATTTTAAAAAAATTTTTGATTAAAATCTTGACATGAATTTAATGACCTTTATTTTATTTATTTTAAGAATCATTCAATTATTCAATAATTTATTTATTTTTGTATTTGTATAAATTTGTCTATAAAATTTGCAATAATTCAATTTTTTTTATAAATAACAACATTCTTTGCAGGAATTCAATTATTTTCAAAAATTTTAATCAAATTCTTGGCAAAAATTCAATTTTCTTTCTAAATAATAAAATTCTTCGTAGAAATTTAATTATTGTCAAAAATTTGAATAAAATCCTTCCAAGAAATTCAATTATTTTCCAAAATTTTAAAAACATTTTTCAAAAAAATTCAATTATTTTCAAAAATTTTAATAAAATATTTCCTAAAAATTCAATTATTTTAAAAAAATTTTTGATTAAAATCTTGACATGAATTCAATTACCTTTAGTTTATTTACTTTAAGAAACATTCTATTATTCAAGAAAGTATTTATTCCTGTATTTAAATAATTGTATTCTAGTTGAATTTTTAAAAAAAAAAATAATTTAAAAATTGATTTCAGTTAAAATTTTATATTATAATTGAACATTAAAAGCATTAAAGCGTGAATTTTTAGAAATAATTGAATTTTGAAAAGGTTTCAAATTAAAATTGTTGAAAATCTGGATTTTTCATACTTTTAACTGACAATTCAAGTGGAATTAATTTTTTTGAGAAACTTTAATTGCGGGTTTTTTTTGTTGAAATTATTTAGTTTTTATTTTCTAATATATATTTAATATTAAAGAATTTACGAATAATTGAAATTTTTTAAAATTGAATTTTAAACAAATGAATTTAAAAATTTTCAAAGGACTTTTTTAAAAAATTCTTGGCAAAAAAATAAATACATATTGTTAAAAAATAATAAAATTCTTCTTAGGAATTCAATTATTTTCACAAATATTAAAATTCGTGAAAGAATTCAATTATTAAAAAATTTGTTGACAAAATACTTTATGAGAATTCAATTTTAAGAAACATTAAATTATTCAATAAATTATTTATCTTTGTATTTAAATAATTGAATTCTAGTAGAATTTTCTTATAAAAATTGATTTAAAAATGAATTTCAGTCAAAATTTCAGATATTAATTTAATATTAAAAGCAATATAGCGTGAATTTTTAGAAATAATTGAATTTTGAAATTCAATTATGAATAATTTAATTTCTAGTTTTTTTTAAGTAAAATGTTCTCTTATTTGACTCTGACTGGTTAGATTTTTGTCAGTAATTGGTCCATAATTTTTCATTTTTTGTCCGTAAAGTTCGTATTTTTAAATACTTTTACTGGTTCGAGCCCTGAATCATTTGTATTCGTAATTTTTTTAATTAATTAATTCAAATTAATTAAAAAATTATTAAGAATTTGCATAATTTTTGGTTTCTTTTTTGGGAATTTAAAGGGATAAAAAGGGAAAAAGAGGAAAAAGAAGTATTAAAAAAAAAACATCTGTGATTGTTTTGAATATTACCTTCGCGACTCCGGACGCGACAACACCAACGCCGACTTCTGAAACCAATTTCACAGAAATCCTTGCGTTTGGATTGGCGCACTTTAAATCGTATATCAATTCAGCAAGATCCTCTATCGAATAAATATCGTGATGTGGAGGAGGTGAAATAAGTCCTACTCCTGCCACCGAATGCCTCGTTGCTGCTATTTCCGCTGTGACCTTTTAAAAAAATTTATTATTCATTTTTATTTCAATAAATTTTACCGCAGAATAACAACAAATTTCAGATCAAATTGTCAGTTACGAAAACTTCCTTTTTGAAATTTAGTGAAAATTAATTCTTTTTGTAATATAATTTTTGAAATACGATTATATTTCAAAATAATTTTTAAAAGTCTTGATAAAATTAATTTCTTTCAAATCTAAAATTTATTTTTAATGAGAATTAAAAAAATGGTAAATTACTTTATATCCTGGAAGTTCTCCTCCTTCACCGGGCTTCGCTCCTTGTGCCATTTTAATCTGTAGATCGTCAGCGCTCGCCAAGTAACTTGAAGTAACACCAAATCTTCCACTAGCAACTTGCTTAATCGCAGATCTCTTGTTGAATTCTTGATCTTGATTCAAATACCTAAACAAATATCATTTTCCTGTTGAATCATAAAGGGAAATACACCAAAAATTTTTTAATAATTTTTCAATTTCTCATATTATGGTTTGGAATCATTTTCTTCATTAACTGGATCCAAAATTATAATCATATTATTTTCATTATTTAATAATTTGATTTACTTTTTTGTGTTTTGTAAAAACGGTTTTTGTTTCCTTGTGGAGGAAGCTTTTTCGATTATTTGGTAATAAAAATTATTCAGGCCCTTATAATTATAATAATAAATAAGAATTAATTTCAATGTCAAAAAAATTACCTGTCAGCGTTTTCACCGCCTTCGCCAGTATTTGATTTACCGCCGATTCGATTCATCGCTATTGCCAATGTTTGATGAGCTTCCAGTGAAATACTTCCAAAGCTCATTGCACCGGTTGCGAAACGTTTAACGATTTCAGCAGCTGGTTCAACTTCTCCTATTGGTATTGGTTTCTTGCATTTTATCAATTGTAGTTGACCACGAAGTGTGCAAGCCTGAACAGCTTCCATTGTCGTTTTTCGATAGTTTTCATAGGCCGAGGTATTCTTCGATTCAACATATTCCTAGTGAAACAATTTTTAATTACTTAGTATAAAAAACAGAAATATCGGGGATTTTCAAAAGATGTTATTTTCCAAATGCTTTCTCATTTTAAATAATTGAATCACTTTTTTTGTTCATTAACTGGATCCAAATTTTTAATCATCGAAAAATGTGAATTGAAAGAAATTGAAAATAATTGAAGACAATCAGACTTCGCACTCGGTAATTAATTTTAAAAAATTAGCAAAAAGTAGTTTTTAAACTAGAAAAAGTAGTAAAAAAAAGTAGATATCGAAAAATTAAACTAGACGACAAAAAAAAAGTTTTAGACACTTTACAAAACTGACAAAAATTCAATTCTATATTTTATTTTCCTGACTTTTTCCTAATTTTCATCAAAAATATTTACTTCTTTCTTATCCTGCTAATAATTTGAATTCCTGCAACGAATTTTGTAATTCATGAAAAAATTTAAATATTTATAAAAATAATTTAATTCTTGCGAAGAATTTTATAAAAATGTTTAAATAATTAATTTCTTTCGACTAATTTTATGCAAATTCTCATTTACATAATTGAATTCATGAGAAATTTTTATTATTCATGAAAAGAATTAAATTCTTACGAAGATTTTTACAACAAATGTTTAAATAATTGAATTCTGTTTGGAAATTTTATGTAAATAGTAGATATTGAAAATAATTGAATTGCGAAAAGTTTTTAAAAATAAATAAATTTAAAAAAAAATTCAATTTAAATTTTTGACAATTATTGAATTCTTGCGAACAATTTTATTAGAATTTTTAAAAATAATTGAGTTTCCAAGAAGAAATTGATTACTTTTAAAAATAATTGAATTCTTGTGATGAATATTATTATTTATGAAAATAATTGAATTTTGCAAAGAATTTTATTAAAATGCGTAAAAAGTAAAAATAATTAATTTTTTGGGAATAATTTTGTTATTTATCGACAAATTGAATTCTTTCGAAGAATTATTTATGTAAATAATTGAATTCTTGGGAAGAATTTTATTCAAAACTACAAGAATTTTAAATTTAAAATTGTATTGAAACTAATTGAATTCCTAGAATTTTATTATTTTTGAAAATAATTGGAATTTTACCAAGTTTTATTAAAATTTTTTAAAATAATTAAATTTCGGATATTATTATTCATGGAGATAATTTAATTATGTGGAAGATTATTTAAAATATTTTTGAAAATAATTGAAATTTTTGGCAAGAATTTTATTAATTATGAAGATAATTGAATTTTTGCCAAGATTTTTATTAAAACTTTTGGAGAGAATTTAAATATTTATGGATTGACTTCTGGTAAAGAATTTTATTATTCCTGTAAAATTGTATTAAAAATAATTAAAATCTTGCGATGAATTTTATTATTTATAAAAATAATTGAATAGTTGCAAACTATTTTATTAAAATTTTCAAAAATAATTGAATTATTGCGAATAATTTAATTGAAATAATTAAAAAGAATTGAATTTCTGTGAAAAAATTTTTTATTTTTTAACATAATTCAATTATTCATAAGAATTTTATAAACAATGTTTTAAATAATTAATTTTTTCGAAATATAATGAAAATTAAACAATTTTTTTTAAATAATTGAATTCTTGTAGAAAATTTTATTTGTGAAAATAATTGAATTGTTTTAAAGAATTTTATGGAAATTAAAAAAAAAATAATTAAATTCTTTCGAGGAATTCAATTGAAATTTTTATTGAAAATAATTGATTTCTTGCATTATTTTATGAAAATAATGGAATTTTTCTCTACTAATTACACCAAATTGCATTAAAAATTATTCAATTTCAGTAAAGAATTATATTAAAATTTTTGAAAATAATTGAATTTTTCAGAGAAATTTTATTCAAATTGTATTGAAATAAATTGAAATCCTGCAATGAATTTGATGATTTATCAAAATAATTGAATAGTTGCTAAGAACTTTATTAAAATTTTAAGAAATAATTGAATTTAATTTAATTTAAAATGAATTGAATTTCTGTGGAAAATTTTGTTATTTTTGAAAATAATTGAATTCTTCATAAGAATTTTATAAACATTGTTTTAAATATTTAATTTTTTCGAAATATAATGAATATAATGGAAATTTTATTTTCAATAATTGAATTCGTGCGGAACATTTTATTTGTGAAAATAAATGAATTTTTCTAATAATTAATTTAAAATAGTGTTTAAAAAAATTGAATTCTTGCTTAGAAAAAAAAGAAATTAAAAAAGTTTATTAAAAAGTTTTTAAATAATTGAATTTCCATGAAATATGTTATTCTTAGTGAAAGTAATTGAATTATTGTGGAGAATTGTAAAAAAATTTTGTTAAATAATTGATTTTTCGAAATTATTTTGAAAATAATAGAATTTTAATTGAATTCATGAGAAAATTCTATTATTTATGAAAATAATTGAATTTTGGTATGAATTTTCTCAATTTTTTTCAAATAATTGAATTCTTTTTGCGAAATTTTATAGAAATACTTGATATTGAAAATAATTGAATTTCAAATATTTTTTAAAGTATAATTGAATCATTTTAAAGAATTTGATTATGATTTTTGAGAATAGTTTTTTGATTTCTAGTATTAGCGAATTTAAAGTATTAGAAATTCTAAAAAAAAAAACAGAAATAGTAGCTTTTAGTGGCTGAAATCTAAAAAAAAGTACCCTAATAGTAGCATAACGTAAAAAAAAGTAGTAAATAGTATGTTTTAGTAGATGAGTGCGAAGCCTGGACAATTGTAAGAAATTAGGGAAGAAATAAAATTGTGTCAATTACCTGTAAACTCGCGATACTCGCTGGATCGTTGATGTGTTTTTCGCCTCCTGATCGCCAGTGGAAAATTCCAGGATTACGAATAATAACCTGATCGACAGGTCTTTCCCAATAAGTCATTTGGTGTCTCTCGAAAGCCTCGTTGGCCAATATTTCAAAATTAACACCACCGATTCGAGTGTGAGTTCCCTAAATAGAGAAAATTAACTTTTATAATTATATTTTTTTACATTTCAGAAACTTGTATGTAAATAATTATATATAAAGAATTATATTTCTACTAATTAATTGAATACTAATTGAACACTGAATAAATTGAATTGTGTATTTCTTGGAAAGTATCAAACCTTAAAGCATTTTTCGGTAACTTCATCGGCAAGACCAACAGCTTCGAAAATCTGTGCGCCCTTGTATGACTGAAGAGTTGAAATTCCCATTTTGGCCATTACTTTTGCTATTCCTCGTTCCATTGCTTCAGCGTAATTCTGTAAAAATGAATTATTATAGTTTCTTTAAAATTATCTCATTCTCGCTTGACATTCTCGCTTTGAAATTAGAAATTTTGATATTACTTGAAATATGACATTGTCGGTGAATGATTCATCGACCACTCCATCGGCTCTCAAGTCTCTTGCCATTTCGAAAACGAGATATGGACAAATAGCGTCGGCTCCATATCCAAGTAAAACGCAAATATGATGTACTTCCCGCGCCTCGCCGGATTCTAAAATAATTCCAACTTTCATTCGCTGACGCTCTTCAATTAAATGATGATGAACCACACCGAGAACCAATAAACTACTCACTGGAACCCTATTTAGAAATAAATTTATTTATTATTATTAAATTTATAATTCTTTATTAATTAATTTTATGCAAACTTTTTTAGTAATTCAATTTTTTGGAGGAATTCAATTCAAATTATATTGAAAGTATAATTGAATTCTTATTAAGAATTTTTGAAATTGAATTGAATTGAATTAAATTGAATTAAATTGAATTAAATTGAATTAAATTGAATTGAATTGAATTGAATTGAATTAAATTGAATTAAATTGAATTGAATTGAATTGTATTCATCTAAAGAATTTTATTATTTTTGAAAATTGAATTGAACAAAATTGAATTTCTGGTCAGAATTTGATTAATATTATATTCGAAAGAATTGAATTCATTTAAAGATTTATAGTTTCGAAAATAATTGAATTTCTGCGAAGAATTTTATTATGAAATAAAAATGAAATTACCTCTGTGGTCCGCATTGTTTATCGGACAAAACAATAATCTGATAGGATTCCCTAGCAGCTTCGTTAGCCTCCCTGCAAACGCGATCAAGTGTTGTTACAAGTCCCGATGTTCCTTCCTCAATGGGATAAGTTGCGTCAATTACTTTTGTCTTCCATCCTCGGTGTGTATTATTTTTAATGACCTCAAGATCGCTGAGAGATAAAATTGGCTGAGGTAGGAAAAGTCGATGCACATAGAGTTCATTGGGTTCAAGAATATTACTTTCGGGACCAATTGGGCAAAGTAGAGACATCACAACCTTTTCTCTGAAGGGATCTATCGGAGGATTTGTCACCTGAGAAGCAAGAAATTTCATTTTAATTACAATTCCTTTTATTTCATTTAATTAAATTTTTATCTATTTTATTTATTTATTTAAAAAAAAATTATTACGAACTCATTTTTTCTTACTTTAGCGAAAAAAACAAAAATTAAATTGGAAGTACATAATTCTTATTTATATTAAGCAATAAAAAATTAATGTAAATAATTATTATTTAGTTTCAATAATTTTCGTTAAAATCCATTTAATTTTAATAAATTAAAAAAAAAATTAATTGCAAACTGATTTTTTCACCTGTGCGAACAGTTGCTTAAAGTATTCGTAAAGAAGTGGTTGAAATTGAGACAAACACGCGAGTGGTGAATCATTTCCCATCGATCCAAGAGCTTCTTTCCTGAAAAAGGAAAAATTGTTTTAATTATTGTTTCCTCATTTGCTTCCTCATAAAGGAAGCCTTATAGTGATGTCGATTTCCGAATTTTTTTGAGTCAATTATTTTTACAAATTTTCAAGTGTAGTATATATAATTCGTCGAGAGGAACAAATGTCCGGATGTATGTGTGTATGTATGTGTGTGTGTGTGTGTGTGTGTGTGTGTGTATGTCACCGATTCTTGTGGACAAATTTTCTCTTACACGTCTTGATGGATTTTGATAAAATTTTGTAGGTGTATTACGGTCATGAATACCAAAAATCAGACAGAAGGATTTTCAAAAATATCTAAAAAAAAAATTTTTTTCAACAATTTTTTAATTTTTGAAAAAATTAATTTTTGGATTTTTTGAAATAACTTTCTTCTATATTAAAATTTTTATTAATTGTTGTCAAAATTGCATTCCTGACATAAAAACGAATCGATTCATGTATATAAAGTATATATTTTATCAAAATTTATAGAATTAATAAATATTTTAATTTTTCACAAAAAATTGAAATTTTGTATTTTTTGACATTTTATCATAACACTTTAAAATAATTATTCTAAAATAAAAAATTAAACAATTGGTATATATTATATTGAGGAAGCTTAATGATCATGAAATGAACAACTTGTTAAAAAAAATTATGATTAACAAATAAAAATATACTCATTTTGTTTGTTAAATTTTTGTAGAAAATTCTCAATTTTCATAAGGAAACAATTTGCATCAATTCTATTTCTTAATTTCAATTGTTCTAATAAAATTCAAACTTTTTTAAAAATAAAGAAAAAAAATGTTTATAAATTATATTTGTCAATTAGAAAATTTAATAGAAAATAAAACTGAAATTTTTTGAATTTTTAGAAAATAAGGAGAAAAATTATAATGAAAAAAATGTTCTGTTAAATTTATTTACGAATATCTTTAATTGTAAAATTATTCGAAAACAATAATTTCTTTTTTAAATATTTTAAATATTTAATTATTATTATTCTTCCATAGGAATTAAGATTTTCAAAAATTACAAATTCAAACCTTTTTGAAATTAATTAACTTTAAAAATTTTGTTATAAAACATAAAGATAACGATTACTCCGAGTCGATGACTCGGATTGAGTGTTACAATAATTGTTTTATGTTATAAGAATATTGTTACTGTAACTCCTTAAAAATTATTTTCATATTCTATTATCTTAAATTTAAACTGAAATTTATTTTCAAATCAATCAACAAATTGATTTTGAAATAATTTAATTCTTTTGACGAATTTTAATAAGTTTTTAGAAAAGTTACATTCATCAAAGAAATTTGATTAAAATTGTTTTAAAAATAATTAAATTTCTGCAAAGAGTTTTACTATTTATAAAAATAATTGAACTGTTACGAAAAATTTATTAAAATTTTACAAAATAATTAAAATCTTTATAGGAAAATTTAATTAAAATTTTTTTAAATAATTGAATATTGTTGAGAAATTTTATTAAAATTTATAAGAATCGTATTGAAATAAATTAAATTCCAGCAAAGAATTTTATTATTTATAAAGATAATTGGATTTTTAAAAATATTTTATTAAAATTGTATTGAAAATAATTAAATTTCTCTGAAGAATTTTGTTATTTTTGAATAAATAATTCAATCTTGTAAAGAAATTTTTGTAAAAATTTGTATTGAAAATAATTCAATTCCTCAGAAGAATAATTTTATCATTCATGAAAATAAAAGAATTTTTGCGACGAAATTTATTCAAATTTTTGAAATTATTAATTGAATTTCTGAGAAGAATTTTGTTATTTATTAAAATAATTCAAATTCTGTGAAGAATCTTATTACTACTAATAGATAATTCAATTTTTGTCAAGAATTTGATTAAAATTTATGAAAATAATTGAATTTCAGCAAAAAATTTTGTATTAAAATGTTTGATAATTATTAAAATCTTTTGAGGAAATTATATCAATTTCAATTCAAAATAATTGAACTTTTATAATGAACTTTATTTAACTATTTTGAAAATAATTGAAGAAATTGTAGAGAAATTTTTATTTAGAACAATTTGATTAACATTTTTTAGAAAAATTGAATATTGATGAGAAATTTTATTAAAATTCGAATTTAAAAAATTGAATTTTTTGTGAAATTTTTATTATTTATAAAAATAATTGAATGTTTTGTGTAGAATTTTATCAAAAATTTTTTTAAATAATTGAATTCTTTTCGGAAATTTTATTAAAATAGTAGATATTAAAAATAATTGAATTTCAATAATTTTTTGAACATAATTGAATCGTCGCTAGGAATTTTATTAAAATTCTTTTAAATAATGGCTTCTTTTCGAAAAAAATTTATGAAAATTGTATTTTAAATAATTGAATTCCTGTGAAATTTTTATTATTTATGAAAATAATTAAATGTTTGCGTACAATTTCATGAAAATTGTTTTTAATTAATTGAATTCTTTTGAGTAATTCTATTAAAATAGTAGATATTGAAAATCATTGAAATGAGGACAATTTTTGAAAATAATTGAAATTTTGACAAGAATTTTATTAACATTTTTTAAAATAATTGAAATTGAAAGAAGAATTTTTTTATTAATAAAGATAATAATTGGGATTTTGTCGAGATTCTTTTGTAAATTTTGAACATAATTGCATTTTGTGATAAAAATTTTACTACTTTTGAAAATAATTGAATTTCTCCAATCATTTGTAACTTCTTCAAAATTAAATTTTTTTATTGTTTTTAACTAAAATTCTTCTATAAATCCATTATTTTTAATAATTAATTAAATATATATTGACAAATTTAACTTATTTTACAAGATTTTGAATTATTAAAATTTTTTAAAAATCTAAGTTCATTAAAATTTTTAATTAAATTAATTAAACATTGAAATTTTATAAAATTTAAAAAAGTGAATGAAGAGTAAAATATATAATTTTAGAATTAACTTACTTGGTTTGAATCATAGGAAGAAGGAGCATATTAATTGTTTCCAAAGTGTATCCAAATAGAGCGAGTCTTTTATCACCACCCCAAACTCGATTCACTGCCGAAATTTTCATTTCCACTTGATTAAGACCATTATTTCCAGTAGTTTCATTATTTTTATCACCATTCTGTTGAATATCGAGAGTTCCACCATTTGCAACATACGCTTGTCGAAGGTCCTCCATTGTTATCTGCATTTGTAAAAACAAAAAAAACCGTATGAGCTTTTTTTTTAATGAAAAAAAAAATAAATTAACAAATTTTTGTCTCGTTCACATTATTTATTGAAATAAGAAAAATCATAATATTTTTTTCTAATAATAAGTCAGAAAAAAGTGAAAAGAAAAAAAAATAAGAGAATAAAGTTAGAAAAATTTTTTTTCCACCCAAGTAATAAACATGAAAAAGGAAAAGATCACCAAGAACCAATTTTTTTTTTTGAAAGTAAAAAATTTGACAAAAAAATCCCTCATGCTGATAATCAAACGTCTACAGACAAAGAAAATGCGTTGAATTAAACATAAACCCAAAGAAAAAATAGTTTTACCAAAGAAAATACTTTAATACCAAAGAAAATACTTTTTTAATAGTAAAAAAAAAATATTTTTTCAAAAAAATACTTTTTCAAGACCAAAAAAAAAAATACTTCTTGTCTCTAAAAAAAAGAGAGTGTGTGTGTGTGTGTGAAAAATAGAATAAAAATTATTTACAAAGATACGAAAAGTTAAGATCGATAAACACAAACCTTTGAAGGGACAAAGAACATTTTTCTATATAAATAGTCAAATAAGATTTCTACAGGTATGTGAGAATTATTCTAAGTGAAATGAAGTCTACAAATAAAATTAGTCGTCAAAAATATAGGAAGAAGGCAAAAACAAATTCTAAAGTTTCGGAGAGATTTTCTCTAAAAAAACAGAAATTAATGAAAGAACATACACCTAAAAAAACAATAACTAATTCAGACAAAAAAAATCAAAATTAAAAAAAAAAACACAAAAAACACACGTAAATTTTCTGATCTGTTACAACTCACCATCTTCAAATAACACCAATTGTTGTCAGCACACGGGGTAATTGGAAAAAATTATTTTCAATTAACAAATTGTCCGATTTTTTTTTTATAAACAATAGTTTTGGTCACATGTAACAAAGGGAAGTAAAAAGTTGAAATGACAAAGTTGAAGTACAAAAATTTATTGTGATTTGAGAGAGAGAGAGAAAAAAAATTATTTTAATCACGACATACATTGAAACGTTAATTTTTGAGAACGTAAACAATGTTATATTTCTGTTTTTTTTATGCGCAGGGATCACAGTTTTTTTTTTTTTTTTTTTTTTTTTAAATAGGTGTAAAAGTGAATTATTTGTGAAAATAAATGATAAGAAGGTGAGAAAAAGAAAATTAGAATTACTAATTATTGCAATTATAAATACAATTAATTATTATTTTTTTAATTTCAAACGTTTTCAAATAATTGTTGTTAGCAAAAATTTGAATAAAATTCTTCACAAGAATTCAATTATTTTCAAAAATTTGAATAACATTTTTCACAGAATATCAATTATTTTAATAAATAAACAAATTTTTCTGAGGAATTGGAATTATTTTCTATACAATTTTTATTAAATTTCTCGACAGGATTCAATTATTTTTGAAAATTTTAATAAAATTTACCTGAAGAATTTAATTATTGTAAAAAATTTTAATAAAATTCTTGCCAAGAGTTCAATTACTTGTTAAAATAATAAAATTCAATTATTTAAAAAAAAAATTCTGCACAGAAATTTAATTACCTATTTAAAAAAAATTTTAATAAAATATTTGTCAAAAAAAGCAATTATCTTTAAAATAATAAAATTCTTTGCAAGAATTGAATTTTTTTTAATAGAATTTTAATAAAATTTCTCAACAATATTCAATTATTTTAAAAAAATTTAATCAAATTGTTCTAAATAAAAATGCCTCTACAATTTCTTTAATTATTTTCGAATAGTTAAATAAAGTTCTTTATAAAAGTTCAATTATTTTAAATTGAAATTTATTTAATTTCCTCAAAAGATTTTAAAAATTATCAAACATTTGAATACAAAATTTTGTTGCTAAAATTGAATTATTTTTGATAAATTTTAATCAAATTCTTGACAAAAATTTAATTATCTATTAGTAGCAATAAGATTCTTCACAGAATTTGAATTATTTTAATAAATAACAAAATTCTTCTCAGAACTTCAAAATAATTTCAAAAATTTGAATAAATTTCCTCGCAAAAATTCTTTTATTTTCATGAATGACAAAATTATTCTTCTGAGAAATTGAATTATTTTCAAAACAATTTTAATTGAGTTCCTCGTAAAAAATTCAATTTAAAAAAAAATTTAATATATTTCCAATAAATTCAATTATTTTCTAAAATCTTAATAAATCCTTCGAACCAATTCAATTATTTTTATAAATAGTAAAATTCTTTGCAGAAATTCAATTCTTTTCAAAACAATTTTAATAGAAATAAAGAATTTAATTATATTTTCAAATATTTACATAAAATTAATTTATTTCCTAAAATTTTAATATATTTTTCGAAACAATTCAATTATTTTATAATTATAGTAAAATTCTTCAGAAGAATTAAATTATTTTTATAAGTAATAAAATTCTTCTCAGGAATTCAGTTATTTTTAATACAATTTTAATAAAATTCTTCTTCATAAAATTCAATTGCTTTCAAAATTTTAAATTAAAATTATTAAAAATACTGTATAAAAAATTTAAAAAAAAATTCCTCACAAGAATGTAATTAGGATTTTTAAAAATTTATTAAAATTCTTCGCGAGAATTCAATTATTTTCTGAAGTAAAAATATTCTTTGAAGGAATTCAATTATTCTCTTCAAATTTTTTTGATAAGATTCTTTGTAATTTTCTAAATAATTTTTGAAAGAAAAAAATGTCCAAAAAATTGAAATTTGATAATAAATCTTTTAAAAAATAATTTAAATTTAGTAAAATTTTTTTAAAATAATTTAAATTTGAAAAAATCTTTTAAAAATAATTGAGTTTTAAAAAAATATATAAAAATAATCAAAATTTTGAAGAGTTTTAATTATAAATAATTTCTCAAAAATTCTAAAATAGTAAATTAAAAAAAATTTTAATTTACTTTGTTCGAAGGTAATTGAATCTTAAAAAATTATGATAATACAAATATAAGAATTAGTTTTTTTTATAAATATTGTAATGTAATTTTTCGAAAATAATTGAACTATTTTTGTATAATTTTTAAAAAAACATCATTTTTTGAAGAAGTTTAATTAAAAATTTTGATTATGATTATTTTCTCCAAAATGTAAAAAATAATTCTAAAAAATTTTAATGTTATTTTTTTGTGTATGTATTTAAATTTTCGGAAATATTGAAAATATTGAAAATAATTGAAGTTTAAAAAATTAGAATGAAATAATTCAGAGAATTACTGTTTTTCAATACTATTTTAATATTATTTTTAGAACCTAATTTTCATTAATTTTCATTTTTATTGAATTTACTTACACTTGAAGATTATTAAAAATCTTTTTAATTGTATAATTCAAAAATTTAAATAGAAAATATTAAAAATAATTTTTGTAAATATTTGTTTGTAGTTATTTTCCACACTAGAATAAAAATCGAAATAAGTTGCATTTTTATACTAAAAATATCGTGTTTTGTCGCAAAAGGAAGAAAAGTCGAAAAAGTCGCAATTTTTAAATAAAAGTCGATAAAAGTCGCATTGTTTGAAAATAGTCGAAAAAAGTCGAAAAATTAATAGTATCCGAGGCCTGCGATTTAAATTCAGAGACAATTAAGATTCTAATCCATGAAACTATCCTATCAATAATTTGGAATTTTTTATTGAAAATAAATAAATGATTTAAAAATTTTTAGGAGCTGGTTTTGAGTCTAAAATATTATGGAAAGTTTGGAAAATTGATGAAATTTGTCAAAATTGACTGAATTGGTGAAATAGGTGTAAAAATTTAAGAAAGATGAAAAAATGATGACAGTCTGTGATCCCTGTCTAGGAAATGTAGCATTTTTTCCATTTATAAACCTTCTTTTTCTTCTTCTCATTATTAAATGACTTTAGAGCTTGCGCCAACGGTCAGAATTAGTGACTAAAAACACTTTATTTTTGTGGAATTGTTTTTTTTTCGATTCTCAAAAGAATTGCAATTTTTTTTTTTTCCTATTTTGCAAATATCCTATTTCCTCTCTTTTGGAGGAAAAATATATTATTATATATATATTACTTGTGATGAAAATTGTTTTGTTATTGAAAAAAAAATTGACAATAATATATTTGAAAATTGATAATTATGCGAATATACCTGCTCCTTAAGCCATTGGGAATGAGGTCTGCTCCTAGCGATTTTCAACTTGAGTTCCACATCTTGAATGATTTGTTTTTCCTCGGTGTCAACAAGTAACATTCTTCCGGGCTTCAAGCGACTCTGTAAATAAAATGAGGTTGGAATGATCGTCATTGAACAGAAGGTTCCATTTGATTCGACAATAATACGACAGCACTGGATGACGGTCCTACTCCTCTATATTATTATATACAAACCAAAGTCCCTAAATGATATAAATTATAGATCACATAATGACAATATGGATTGACAAAAAGAAATAAAATACAAAATTATATGATTCACTATTGTGCGCTGATTCTAGAGAATACAAATTAATGTTTTTCAAGAAAAAAAAAATAATAATATAATAATTAGATAAATAAACTTATTGATGGATTTTTTTTTTCTTTTTGGGAAATAATTATTATGACATTCTGTTTTTACTCAAACAGCTGCTCACATCACCCTTTGGGAACCTTCGTTTCAATGTAAAAACAGAATGCCAGTACAAGTGCTGCTCTTTATTTTCAAAAGAAACCAAAAAAAAAAAATAATAATAATAATTTTACCCTAAAATAATCACTTTTATTTGAAACTTGTAGTTTAAGTGCAATTTGAAAAAAAATACAGGCTTCGTACTCGATAATTAAGTAAAAAGTAGATTTAAAACTAAAAGAAAGTAGTAAAAATGTTGCGAACGAAAAATTAAAATTAACGGCTCAATAGATTTTTTAATAATTTCCAAATTAAATCACATTCAAAAATGGAATCATTTTCGTAAATATTTAAATATCAATATTCAAATATTTAAATATCAATATTTAAATACCAATATTTTTTCACAGAAATTAAAATATTTTAAATGATTTAAATGCAAAGCATTTTGGAAATTTAACTATTTCTAAAAATTACAACTGTTTTTCTTTCAAAATTCAATTATTTCTTTCTTGGAATTTTTAAATTAAATTATTCAAAACATTATTCACTTTATTTTAAAATAAAAGTTTTGATATTATTAAGTACAGTTTTACAACAAATATTTCAATTAAAAAAATCTTTTGAAATTCAATTACTTCTTAAAATTCCTGTTATAACGATTCAAATATTTATTTATTTATTTATTTATTTAAGAAACATAACATAATTATTATCTAAAATTTTAACTGAAATTCAATTTCAAATCAATTCCTATTAGAAACTTCGACGAGAATTCAATTATTTAGATACAAAAATAAATAATTTATTGAATAATTTAAATATTTCTTAAAATTGAATTATTATAAAGAGAACTTTATCAAAATTTTTGTAAATAATTCAATTCTTTCAGGTGAATTTTAATAAAATTTTCAAGAATAATTACCATTTTCAAAGAATTCATTTAAAATTGAATTCAAAATAATTGAAATCCTCCGATGAATTTTATTAGTTATAAAAATAATTTTAGAGAAATTTTATTAAAATTGTTAAAAATAATTGAATATTGTTGAGAAGTTTTATTTTTTTTTGTGTTAAAATTATTTAAAAAAATAATTCTATTCTTTTTAAGAATTTTATTAAAATCGTAGAAAAAAATTGAATTCCTGCGAAAAATGTTATCTCTGTAAATAATTGAATTTTTGACAAGAATTGAACTAAAATGTTTGACAATTATTTATATCTTTCGAGGAAATTAATTAAATTTGAATTAAAATAAATTGAAATCTTATAGAGAACTTTCATTAATTTTTTGGAAATATTGAAGAAATTTTAGAGAAATTTCATTAAAATTGTTAAAAATAATTGAATATTGTTGAGAAAATTTATTAAAATTCTATTGAAATTAATTCAATGTCTGAAAAGAATTTTATTATTTACAAAGATAATTGAATTTTTGACAAATATTTTATTAAAATTTTTGAAAATAATTCAATTCCTTCGAAAAATTTTGTTATTTCTGAAAATAATTGAATTTTTGACAAGAATTGTGTTATTTTTTAACACAAATAATTTTATTTGCAAAGAATTTTCAAAGAATTTTATTGCAAATTTTGAAATTAATTGAATTCTTTTGAAAAACTTTTTTATTTCTGAAAATAATTGATTTTTTGACTTAGTTTATTAAAATTTTTGAAAATAATTGTTCTGTGAAGAATTTTATTATTTTTCAAAATAGTTGAATTTTTACGAATAATTTTATTATTTATACCAATAATTAAAATCTTGAAAAGAATTTTATTAAAATCTTTGAAAATAATTGAATTCCTTCGTAGAATTTTTATATTTTTGAAAGTAATTAAACTTTTTATAAGAATTTTATTAAAATTTTTGAAAATAATTGAATTCCTGCTGAGAATTTTGTTATTTTTGAAAATTATTGAATTTTGAACAAATATTTTATTAAAATTATTGAAAATAACTGAATTCCTTCAAAGAATTTTTTTATTTTTGAAAAAAATTGAATTCTTGACAAGAATTTTATTAAAATTTTTGAAAATAATTAAATTCTTAAGGGAAATTTTATTCAAATTTTCGAAACAAATTGAATTTAATTAAAATTTTTGAAAATAATTGAATTTCTTCAAACAACTTTTTTGTTCTGAAAATAATTGAATTTAAATTTTTTTGAAAATAATTGAATTTTTGACAAGAATTATATTAAAATCTTTAAAAATAATTAAATTCTTCAGGGAAATTTTATTAAAATTTCCGAAACAAATTGAATTTTTTTTCAATTTGTATTGAAAATAATTGAATTTTTTCGAAGAAATTTTTTATTTTTGAAAATAATTGAATTCTTGACAAGAATTTTATTAAATTATTGTTGAAAATAATGGAATTCCCGAGGGGAATTTTATTATTTATAAAAATAATATTGAATTCTCGCGAGAAACTTTATTAATTTTTTTTAAGTAATTGAATTCTTTCGTATATTTTATTATGAAAATAATTGAATTGTTACGAAGAATTTGATTAAAATCTATGAAAATAATGGAATTCTTTGGTGAAAATTTTTATTAAAATAGTAAATATTGAAAATAATTTGATTTAGAAAATTTTTTTGAAAATAATTAAATCGTTTGAAAGAATTTTATGAAAATTTGTTAAATTTTTTCTAAAAATTGTTTTTAAAATTTTTTAGATTAATTTTTTTATTCCAACTATTAGCGAATTTAAAGTGGTGCAAATTTTCATGAAAAAAGAAAAAAAATTGCTTTTAGTGTCACAAATCTAAAAAAGTACCCAAATAATGGTAAATCGTAAATAGTAAATTAAAAAAAGTAAATTTAAGTAGTAAATAGTAGTTTAAAGTTTGTGAGTACGAAGTCTGAAATTAGTTAATTTCAAAAAGTGATTATTCGAGGTAAAAAGAGAGAAAGAGAGAGATAGAGAAAAAAAAGGAAAATAAACTATGGGACAAAGTTAGATATTTGGTCGAATTTGGTGGTAACAATCAGCTACATTTCATTCTGGAAGTCTTCTTTCCAATCTGCCAGCTTCGGATCGTTGACCAACCAAGATTCGTTTTGCCTTAAAAACCTTTCCCCTAAAGCTGAAATCCTCTATATCAAGAAATATAGAGATTTAATGGATTTAAAAGAAAAGCTCTTGCACGATTAATTAAATTGGACCCTGCGGGGAAGCGCGAACAGCTGGATGATTTATTTTTGTTTGTATGGCTTTTTTTTTAATATCCAAATGAAGGGCATCAGTGTTGCTTTACTTCCTTGTTTACCTTCAGGACAACATTGCTGGGCGGAGTGTCATAGACGCCCACTTCGGACGCCATCACCATCACGTTATCCTTAGTGACGTAGAAACGCGACGGACGAAGACCATTTCTGCCAAACAAAAATTCAAAAAAGTCTTTTGTATTACCACCTTTGAATCTCTCATAATCTGGCTGAATTATTGTTGTTCGTTCGTTCGTTTGCCTTCCTGTTGGCATTCTTATTATTATTATTATTATCATTATTATTATTATTATTATTATTATTATTAATTTTATCATTAGCAATATCCTTAACATCAACAACACCATCGTCAACATCATCATTACCATCATCAACATCATCATAAACATAAACATCATCATCATCATCATCATCACCATCATCATTATCGTCTATATTACAATCAACTAAAACTTCACTCTCTATTAGAAAAACCTTTTTATTTTTCTTATGAATTGACTTCTCTCTAGAAAAAAATTTAGACAGAGAGCGAAATCAATTCACTGAAAAATGTCTTCAACAAATTGTTCAATTTTTCATTTATTTAATTGAAATAAATTTACTTAAATATAGGTAAATAAAACTGAATAGAAATTGAAGTTGAATTTGAAAATTTCTTTTTCAAAAAATATTGAAAATAATGAATTTTTTTATTTGATGAGATAGATAACAGGGATCACAGTATCATTTTCCCTTGAAATAAAAAGGTGAAATATTTTTCAGAAATAGAAAGACAAAGAGGTGGCAAAACAAATTAGGATTACATATATTTATAATTAACTAATTATTCTTCTTTGATTTTCAAACGATTTAAAAAAATTAATCAAAAGTATTCAACTGTTAGGAAAAATTCTAAAAAAAAATTCTTCGGCAAGAATTCAATTATTTTTAATATCGAAAATTTTTCGTAGAAATTCTATTATTTTTAAAAATATGATTCTTGGCGAGAATTCAATTATCTACATAAATAGGTAATAAAATTCTTCAGAAAATTACATTATTCGCAAAAATTTTAATAAAATTCTTCACAGAAATTCAATTAAAAAAAATGTTAATAACATTCTTGGCAAGAATTCAATTATCATTAAAAATAATAAAATTCAATTATTTTCAGAAATAAAGAAATTATTTTCCGGAATTCAATTATTTTCAATACAATTTTGATAAAATTTCTCTGAAAAATTCAATTTGCTTCAAAAATTTTAATAAAATTCTATCGAATAATTTTCAAATGCAATTTTAAGGAAATTTGTACAAAAAATTTACAAGAATTTCATTTTTTTTTAAATAATTAAATTCTTTAAATCAATTCAAATAATTTAATTATTTTAATAAAATTTTATAATTTTAATAAAATTCTTCGCCTGGATTCAATTATTTCCATAATCAATACAATTTTTTTTGCAGAAATTAATTTATTTTGATAATTAACAAAAATCTCAACAGGAATTCAATTATTTTCAATAATTTTAATAAAATACTCCTGACAAGAATTCAATTATTTTCTGAAATAAAAAAATTTTTTGAAGGAATTCAATTATTTTCAAAATACAATTTTAATAAAATTTCTCTAAAAAATTCAATTTGCTTCAAAAATTTTAATAAAATTCTATTGAATAATTTTCAATGCAATTTTATTGAAATTCGTCTAAAAATTCTTTGCAGGAATTGAATTCATTTCAATGGAATTTTAATAAAATTTGTACAAAGAATTCAATTATTTCCATAAATAATAATATTCTTTAAATTAATTTAATTCTATTAAATATCATTTTAATAAAATTCTTCGCTGGAATTAAATTATTTTCAAAAATTTGAATAAAATTCTTCGTAGAAAAACAATTATTTTCAGAAATAACAAAAAATTTCGCTGGAATTCAATTTTTTCAAAAATTTTAATTAAAGTCTTGAATAGAATACAATTTTTATGAAATTTCTTGACAAGATTCAATTATTTTTATAAATTTCAATAACATTTTCCTGAAGAATTTAATTATTTTCATAAATTTTAATAAAATTCTTGTAAAAAATTCAACTAATTGAATAAAGAATAAAATTGTTCTAAAAATTCAATTATTTTTATAAATTTCATTAACATTTTCCTGAAGAATTTAATTATTTTCGTAAATTTTAATAAAATTCTTGTCAAAAATTCAACTAATTGAATAAAGAATAAAATTGTTCTAAAAATTCAATTATTTTCAAAAATTTCAATAACATTTTCCTGAAGAATTTAATTATTTTCGTAAATTTTAATAAAATTCTTGTCAAAAATTCAACTAATTGAATAAAGAATAAAATTGTTCTAAAAATTCAATTATTTTCAAAAATTTCAATAAAATATTTGGCAAAAATTCAATTATCTGTGTAAATAATAAAGTTCTTTGCAGAAATTGAATTAATTTTAATAGACTTCTAATACAAAAATTTTAATAAAACTTGTCAACAATATTTATTTATTTTTAAAAAATTTTAATGGAATTTAATTTAATTTAATTAATTAAATGAAATTTCTTCAATTATTTCAAAACATTTAAATAAAGTTCATTATAGGATTTCAATTATTTTAAATTCAAATTTAATTAATTTCCTCAAAAGATTTCAATTAGTATCAAACATTAACTATATTAATCTCTGTGGTTTTTCATTCGTTCTGTTCGCAGTATGAAGTTGGTTGTTAGTTACTTTTTTGTTTCCCAACTTTTTTAATTATTTTCTTTTTCAATATTTTTTATTATTTCCATTAAAATTAATGTATTGAAAATCATTGAATTCTTGCAAAAAATTTCAGAATAATTCAATTCCTTCAAAAAATTTTATTATTCAGTAATTAAATTCTCGCAAAGAATTATTAAATTAAAATTAAAAAAATGTTTAAAACCCTAATTAAATTTCTTTGAAGAATTATTTTCAATTTTTTTTTTTTTTTTTTTTTTTTGAATAATTGAATTTCTTTAATAATTTTAATTGGAATTTTTTAAAGTGATTAAAATTTATTAACAATTTCTTTCAAGGAATTTCATTAAAATAATTGGAAAACAATTAAAGTAATTGAATTCTAACAAAAAATTCCTTTATTTATTGAGTATAATCAATTTACAATTAAACTTTTATTAAAATTATTCATTGAAAATTAAATTCTTTTATATAATTTTATTAGAATTTTTCTAAATAATTACATTTTTTTGGAGAATCTCTATAAAATCTTTTATAAAAAAAATGTAATTTTTCTAAAATAATTTTAAATGAAAATTTTCAAAATAAATGAATTAAAGAAACAATTTTTTTCAACTTTTTAAAATTATTGTGTCAGGTAATAATTATAATTAAATATTTGATCATTCACAAGTTTACTAAAACTGTATTTTGAAAATAACTGAATTCCTGAGAAGAATTTTATTAATTTTCGAAAGTAATTGAGTTATTTGAATGAATTTTATTAAAAATTTTAAAAAATTGAATTGTTTTGAAGGATTTATTGAAATTGTAAAAAATAATTCTATTTCTTTCGAGAAATATTATAAAAGTTTTTAAAAAAATTGAATTCATTCATGAAATTATATTAAAATTTTATTAAAAAATATTGCGAACTTTTGCAAAAAAAAATTACTTTAAAATTTTAGAAAAAAATTTGATTATTTCGAAAAATTGTATGAAAACATAAAACAATTCATTTTTCTTTTTCAATATTTTTATAATTTTAAAATTAATGTATTCAAAATCATTGAATTCTTGCAAATATTTTAGAATAATTTTACAGATTTTAGAAAAATAATTGAATTTTGAGCAAATAATTTAATTCTTACGAATAATTTTACTAATTTTAGAAAATAATTGAAATATTTCGAAAAAATTTCTATAATTATTTATTTATTCATTTTTTTATTTTTACAATTAATTGAATTTCTGTGAAGATTTTACTAATTTTTTTTATTCAAGAATTCAATTACATTTTCACAAATATAATAAATTTCCTGGAAAGAATTCAATTATTTTCAACAATTAATAAAATTCCTCACAAAAATACAATTATTTTCTAAAATTAATAAAATTCTTCACAGGAATTCAATTATTTTCAAATATTAATAAAATTCTTTCCAGGAATTCAATAAACTTTGAAAATCAATAAAATTATTTACGTAAATTTAATTATTTTCAAATATTAATAAAATTCTTTAAAGGAATAGGGTCATTTGGGGTAATAATGTAAACGGAATATCTATTTTTCACAAAAAACGTTAGTTTTTTTTTGTTAAAAGGTAAAACGGACGGATTTCTTTTGCATGAACTTGTTACTTTACTTCCCTAGAAAAATTTTATGAGGTACAAAAAAATATTGATGCACCTGAATCGCCTAAAACTGAATGTTTACATTTACCCCGAGATGTTGAAATTTTCCTAAAATTCGGGGCAAATGTAAACACCTCTGTAGTTAAGCGAGGTTTAAGAAACAAGTTATTTCAAGCATACACTGTAAAAAAAATTTTGGAAATTTTCCCAAAAAAATTGAGGAAGCAAATTCACATAAAAAGTATAAAAATTTCCCACAATTTGGAAAAATTCCTTTAAAGATTTAGGAAAATTCCTAAAAATTTGTAAATATTCCTTAAAACGTTTAGAAAAATCCCTTTCCCAACAGAATTTAGAAAAATTTCAATTCGTATCGAAAAATTTCCAAACACTCAGAAAAATTACCATTTTTTTGGGAAAAAATTTTTTCTAAACACGTTTTAGGAAAATTCCCATGCAAAAGTTTGGAAAAATTTCCGAAATTTTTTACAGTGTACTACTGTCTTAAGGGATGGAAAAACTGAAAACAAATTATTCGTAGACGTATAGTAAATCAACCAGTTGACTGATAATGTATCTTATAAAAAACAATCAACCATTACGAAATTAGTAATGTAAAAACTTGAATAACTTAAACAAATTTTAATAGATTTTCATTCAACTTGGTAAAAAGTTTTTTTTATTTTTCTGAATAAGAATTCGAGTTTTCGAATTCTCGGGGTAAATGTAAACACTTAATTATTTATTAATTAAATTGACGAAAATCAAAAATCAAAGTCAATTTTTGATAGGGCATTAATAAGGAAGAATTACATATTTTTGTTAGATTTTTTAATTTATTTTTATGTTATCTTTTAATGCAAAAACGATTAAAAATCAAAGTTTTACTGTTTCAGTTTTTTTTTTCTCGCATTTGCATAAAAATAAATTAAAAAATCAAACTAAAATTTGTAATTCTTCCTTATTAATGCCTTAACAAAAATTGACTTTGATTTTCGTCAATTCAGTTAATAAATAATTAAGAGTTTACATTTAATTGAATAAATTACTATTTAAATGTATTTGAAACATTATGATGTCATAATAATTAAAATTCATTTAAAAAAATAAAATTTTAATTATTTTAAATAAAACGTTGAAATAAAAATGCACGCGCGCTCGCGCGCGTCCTTTTTTGCTATTATTCCATATAAAATGTCAAATTCGACCCCGTTGCGTTAGTTAAATATTTTGTCACCAGATGGTGTATCGCAGTTCTGCGGTTCCTTATAGCTTTTCAAAAATTAAATTATTCAAAAAAAATTCAATTTTAAATCTGTAAAGTTCATTTATTGTTAAAAATATAAATAATTAAAAAAGTGTATTATTCAACAATGCATTTAGAACATGCACGCGCGCTTGCGCGCGTATCTTATGCTAGTTTTAATATAAAATTTGTTGTAGAAATTCAATTGTTTTCCAAAACTTTAATAAAATTATTTACAAGAATTCCATTATCTTTATTAATAATTAAATTCTTTGCAAGATTTTAATTATTTATGTAAATAACATTTTTTCACAGGAATTCAATTATTTTTAATACAATTTTAATAAAAAAAATTTTCTAAAAGGGATAAATTTTAATATAATTTTTTATGAAATTCCAATTATTTTGTTTACAATTTGAATTAAATTCCTTGTTAGAATTTAAATATTATAAAAATTTTAATAAAATTCTAAGCGATTAAATTATTTCAGATCCAAAATTATAAAAGTTACAAAAATTACAACATTTTTGAAATAAAACATGAAAATAAAAAATTCAGTTTTTCTGGAAATAATAATTTATCAAATTTTGTAAAATTGTTCCACAAATATAAATAAATATAAAAAATGCACAAATTGAAGTTGCATAGGATTGAATTAAATGAGTAAAATTTGAAATTTATATTGTTAAAAAAGTTTAGAAAAATTAGAATTCAAGAGATTAAAAATCAGAGTCAATATCAAGAATTGAATTAAAAATCTGTAAAGTTTTGTTTTGATTCAAAAATATAGAAAGTTTACAAAAATAGGTGAAATTGGTGAAAAATAACGGAATAGATAAAATAGGTGCCAAAATTCGAAAAAAAAGGTGAAAAGGTGACGTTCTGTGATCCCTGAGATAAATTATTCCTATTCCTTCTAAAATGATGATTGATTCTCATCCTTTCGTTAAAATTCAGTTTTTTTTTTGTTTTTGTTTTTTTTTCTTTTCTCTTTGAATTATAAAAATTTGTCTGGCATTTTCTTCATTTTAGTAGTTTGAAAACACCAAACGAACAAATGACGGAACATGAAAGTGAAGCATATTAACAATTTAGATTTAAATTGAAAAAAAGTGATTCTACCTGTCCAATATTGCGCCGATGTAACGTCCATCGGTGAATGTGAGCAGAGCAGGACCATCCCAAGGTTCCATTGCACACGAAGCCCAATGATAGAAGTCTTTTTTCTCCGTAGCCATTGTTTTATCATTCTGCCACGCTTCCGGTACCATAGTCATCACAGCCTAAATTATATAGGTGTATTGAAATTAATATTGTTTAATAATTTATTATTCGCTTTGCCTCTGAAAAATGATTGAGCTTATTGAGCGATTTAAATAGTGATTTAATGATTAGCTTCCATTACCAAAATAATGAGATTTAATAAAATTTTTTTTTCTTTTTCTTCATACGTACTTCAGGTAGAGAACGATTTCCCGCTATGCATAAAAATTCCAGTACACAATCGGCTGAACCAGAATCAGAAAGATTAGGCTCAACGACAGGATATAATTCTTTCAATTGACTACCGAATATGTGACTTCGCATTACTCCCTCGCGCGCTTTCATAAAATTCACATTCCCACGGAGAGTGTTTATTTCTCCATTGTGTGCCAGTAGTCTGCAAAAAAAAAAAAATTAGTAAATATAAAAAATTTAATATTTTACAGGCTTCACACTCATCTACTAAAACCTACTATTACTACTTTTTCACAATTATCTACTATTTGAATACTTATTTTAAATTTGTGACACTAAAAGCTACTTTTTCTTATTTTTGACAATTTTCACGAGTTTAAATTCGCTAATAGTTGGAATAAAGAAATTATTTTTGAAAATTTTAATAAAATTCTTCTTAGAAACAATTAGCAAAAATTTTTATAAAACTCTTTGACACAATTCAATTATTTCGAAAATTTTTCGAGAATTCAGTTATATTTTCACAAATAATGAAATTCAAATATTTTTAATATCTGTTCTTTTATTTATATTTATTTAGATATACAAATTTATATATTTTTATAAAATTTCTCTAAAGAATTCAATTATTTATGAAATTTATAAAAAATTTAATAAAATTCAAAGCAAAAATTCAAATAATATGAATAATAAAATTTTCACAGTAATTCAATTATGTGAAATAAATGAAAGGAATTTTTTTTGAATGAAATCAATTATTTAAATATTTTAATAAAATTCTTTAAAAAGAAATTAATTATTTTCTAAAAATTTGTTTATAGGAATTAAATTATTTTCATAAATAATAAAATTCATCGCAAGAACTCAATTATTTTTAATACAATTTTAATAAAATTTCTCGAAAGAATTCAATTATTTTTAATAAATTTTAATAAAATTCTATATATACGAATGGAATTATTTTCAATGCAGTTTAATTTAATTCGTCGAAGAAATTTGCAAGAATTCGTTTTTTTCTATTTTAATAAATTCTTCGTAGAAATTCATTTGTTTTTATGAATAATAGAATTCTTTAGGTGAATTCAATTATTTTAAATATAATTTTAATAAAATTCTTCAAAAGAATTTTATTATTTTCATAAATAATAAAATTCTTCAGAGGAATCCAATTATTTTCAATACAATTTTAATTGAATTATTTCAAATCTTTTCATTATTTTCGAAAATTTACACAACATTTTTCAAACTAATTTACTAATTTTAAAAAATGTAATAAAATTCAAAGCGAAAATTCAATTGTGTGAAATATAATTTTCAAGAAATTTTTTCGAGAGAAATCAATTATTTAAATATTTTAATAAAATTTTTTGTACAAAAATGTAATTATATTCTAGACAACATTTGTTTATAATAGTTAAATTATTATTTTCATAAATAATATAATTCATCGCAAAAATTCAATTATTTTTCATCCAATTTTAATTAAGTTATTCGCAATATTTGAATTATTCTTTTGAGTATTTATAAAATTAAAAAATAAACTAAATTAGTTAAATCATAATTTTCATAAATTTTTTCGAAAAGAATCAATTATTTAAAAGAATTTTAATAAAATTCTTCTCTGGAATTCAATTATTTTCAAACATTTTTTAAAGCAATTCTTCGCAGAAATTCAATTATATACAAAAATTTTAATAAAATTCTATATAAGAATTAAATTACTTTATATAAAAATTTAATTGAATTCGTCGAAAAAAATTGTAGGAAATTAATTATTCCCATAAATAATATAATTCTTTGCTGAAATTCAATTATTTTCATAAATAATAAAAACATTTTAGACAAATTCAATTATTTTAAGTATTTTAAAAGAAATTCAATTATTTAAAATACAATTTTCATAAATTTTTTCGAGAAATTTAATAGAATTTCTAGAGACGATTCAATTATAATCAAAAAATTTTTGAAATTCAATGATTTTCAATATCAACTATTTTAATAAAACTTCCCAAAAAGAATTCAATTAGGTATTTAAAAAATTTTTTGATAAAATTCTACACAAAACATTCAATTATTTTTATAAATAATAAAAATTTCACAAAAATTCAATTTTTAAAATAGAATTTGCAAAAATTTATTGGAAAAAATCAATTATTTAAAACTGTTTTAAAAAAATCTGTGCAAGAATTAAATTATTTTAATAAATAATTAAATTTTCCACTGAAATTCAATTATTTAAAAAAATTTAATAAAATTCTTCACAAGAATTCAATTATTTTTATATAAAATTCTTCTCAGGGATCCAATTATTTACATAAATAATAAAACTCAGCAAAGATTCAATTATTTTCAAAAATTTTAAAAAAAATTCTTAGAAACGATTCAATTATTTTCAATATCTACCATTTAAATAAAATTTTCCAAAACAATTTAATTATTATCATAAGTAATATAATTTTTGCAGTAATTTAATTATTTAAAATACAATTTTCATTAAATTTTTTCGAAAAAAATCAATTATTTAAAAGAATTTTAATAAAATTGTTTACGGGAATTAAATTATTTACAAAAATTTTATTGCAATTCTTCCCAGGAATTCAATTAATTTCAAACATTTTAATAAAATTCTTCGCAAGAATTAAATTATTTTTTATAAATAATAAACTTCTTTGCAGTAATTCAATTATTATCATAAACAATAAAATTCGCCCTAGAATTTAATTACTTTCATAAATAAAAAAATTTTCACACAAATTCGATGATTTAAAATACAATTTTCATAAAAATTTTCGAGCAAAATCAATTATTTAAACAAATTTTTATAAAATTCTTCGTGGGAATTCAATGATTTTAAAAAAATGTAATGCAATTTTTCGCTAAAATTACATTTTGATAAAATTCTATTTAAGAATTGAATTGCAATTATTCTTAAAAATTTTATTAAAATTCTTCGAAAGAATTCAAGTTTAAGAAATAAGAGTTGATTTCAAATTGAAATACAGTTAAAATTTTAGATAATTATTGAATATTAGAAGCGTTATACTATACATTTTTAGAAATAATTAAATTTTAAAAGATTTTTAAATTGAATTGTTTGAAAAGTTTAATTCTTGTAAAACTGACAAAATTAAATTTTAGAAAATTATTGAATTTTGTAAAAATTTAGAATTGAAGTTATTAGCAGTATAAGAAAAAACGTAAGTACTTTTGATAAAAATTAGAAAAAAATCAGGGTAATAAAATGCAGAATTAAATTAAAAAAAATTTTTTTAATCTACTAAAACCAGTTTTTTAGTTGTCAAATTTGATTCTATAATGGCTACTTTTTTATCACTTTTTTCGGTCGAAAAAAGCGAAAAGCTACTTTTCGCTACTTTTTTAAAATTAATTATCGAGTGCGAAGCCTGATATTATAATTATTAGTAGAAGAGAAATAATGTGGAAAATTCAATTCTTACCTAAGTGGATGAGCTCGCTCCCAACTTGGAAAAGTATTCGTTGAAAACCTCGTGTGCACCAGTGCCAAGTAAGTCTCGAATCTTGGACACTTGAAAAATAAAATAATTTTTTTAGTCACACAATTTTAAATTAAACAAAAAAAAATTACCTAAAATAATTTAAAAAAAAATATACATACTTTCAAATCTGGAAAGTATTCCCATAATTGATCGGCTGTAAGTTGACCCTTATAGACAACAGTTCTCAAAGACAGAGAGCAAATGTAATACCTCAAACCCGGTTGTTTGATAGTATGTGTCGATTTTTTCCGTAATACAAATATCTAAAACAAAATGAGAAATCAAAATTAATTCAGTACTGGTGAATTTAGTTTTAAATTATAATTTATTTTTAATTATTATTTATATTTTACTACTATAAAAATCTCTTTTTTAAACGTTTAAACAAAATCAGATCATTTCGCATTCGTTAATTAATAATTATTAATTAATAATTTAAAAAAAAAATAAGATCATTACACTCTTTAATATAAATTTTTCTCAAAATTCAAATAAATTTTTTTTCTCTCTAAATTAAAAATACATTACATTAAAATCTTGAAATTATACTTGGCAGTCACTAACGAGAATATTGTGGTTTTCTGGCATCACAAGTTCAAGTGGTTTAATGAGCCAAATGAAAAGTTTAAATTAATGTTTATATTCAAAATAAATAAATCTTTATATACAATTTCATGAAAGAATGTTAAAAAAGATATTAAAACAAACAAAAATTAAATATATGAATTATTTTTACCTGACGATTAAAGGTTTCAGTGTCAAGATCACTTGTAACAAATACTTGACGCATGTAAGGTTCAACTTTCCTTGCAACTTCACCAATGCAAGAATTATTTATGGGCACGTCTCGCCAACAAATTACCTAAAAAGAATAAAAGAAAAATATAAATAAGTTCCTCTCTCTCTCTCTCTCTCTCTCTCTCTCGACTTTAGTGAAGAAATTTTTTTTCCGATTTTCTAAATATTGAGTTTTTTCACTTACTCTTAAATTACATTCCTTAGCCAATTTCTCGAATGCAGCTTCAGTTTCCTGATGAGTATTTTTATCGAGAAACAGTATGCCCGTTGCATAACTTCCAAATTCCGGTAAATTTATTCCTTTCTTCTCTCTAAAGACAATTGATTAAAATTAACAAAATTATAACAAAAGTGAAATTGTAAAAAAAATTTTGTTCAATTAAAATTATTTTAATAAACTCGGTTCTAATAATACAATAAGACAAATAACGGATCCTAAAGCCAATTAATTGAATATTGAATATTATATAATATAATCTTCAATATTATTCAATTAATTTTATATTAATTTGATTATTGATTAAATTTTCTTATTTTTTTCCTTATGTCGAAAAAAGAAAACTTTTCATTCTTTATGATTATATTATTTTTATAACAATTAGAATTAATATAATATTATTTGATTAATATTTTCTTTAATATTGTTATTAATACCAAGAAAACAAATCTTCAAGTTTTATTTTTTTTAATTAAATAAAATAGAAATGTTTTTTTATGAATAAATTAAAGGGAATATTAATAATTATCATTGTATTAATTAAAATATGAATTAAATAATATTATATTAATGCTAATAATAAAATAAAATTAATTAAATTAATGCTACTATTTTAAAAAATAATATAATCATAAAGAATGAAAAATTTTCTTTTTTTCAAAAGCAACAATCGTTTGAGAAAAAAAAAAATTCGAAATTCCGTAGTAAAAAACAAATAATAAAAATTGAAGATTTTTTTTTTCTTTTTACCATAAAAGAAAAGAAATATTCATTTTTATGTGATTTTAAAATTGATGGTTAAATAAAATTCGTGAACTAAGAATAGATTTTATCTTACCGAAGTTCGTCGGCATAAAATTGATGTGGAATTGCGCATAAAACACCTGCTCCATCTCCAGTATCATTGTCACATGCACATGCACCTCTATGGTTCATACGTTCTGACAATTTCATGGCATCTTGAACAATCTGGATAAACAAGATTTTTTTTTTATTAATAATAATGAACGGTACTTTATAAATTTTATAAATTAAAGTGAAAATTATAACAGCAAATAATTAATAATAAAAAAAAAAAAATTAATAAAAAATAAAAGAAAGTAATTGAAAATAATAAGAAATAATTGAAAATAACAGAAAATAATAAAACAATACTAGGAAAATAATTGAAGGTAACAGAAAATAAATAAAAATAAAAGAAAATAATTGAAAATAATAGAAAAATAATTAAAGGAAACAGGAAATAAAAAAAAAAAAAAAAAAATAATTGAAAATAAAAGAAAGTAATTGAAAATAATTGAAAATAACAGAAAATAATAAAACAATACTAGGAAAATAATTAAAGGTGACAAAAAATAAATAAAAATAGAAGAAAATAATTGAAAACAATAGAAACTAAATTATTAATAAAAGAAACTAATTGAAAATAATAAGAAATAATTGAAAATAACAGAAAATAATTAAAAATGTCAGGAAATAATTGAAAATAATAGAAACATAATTAAAAATAAAAGAAAGTAATTAGAAATAATTTATAATAACAGAAAATAATAAAAAATGTCAGGAAACTAAAAGAAAGCAACAGAAAAATAATAACAAAATAACAGAAAATAATTCAAACAAACAGAAAATAATTAGAAGAAAAAATTTAAAATAACAGTAAATAATAAAAAATAGTTGAAAATTAAAAAAAAATAACAGGAAAATAATTAAAAATAAAAGAAAGTAATTGAAAATAATAAAAAATAATTGAAAATAACAGAAAATAATAAACCAATATTAGAAAAATAATTGAAGGTAACAGAAAATAAATAAAAATAGAAGAAAATAATTAAAAACAATAGAAACTAAATTATTAATAAAAGAAACTAATTGAAAATAATAAGAAATAATTGAAAATAACAGAAAATAATGAAAAATGTCAGGAAATAATTGAAAGTAACAGAAAATAAAAAAAAATACTTGGAAAGTAATATTGATGCTAACCGAATATAAATAAAAATAAAAGAAATAATTTTAAATAAGCTAGAAAAATAATTAAAAACCAAAGAAAGTATCTGGAAATAATTGAAAAGAACAGAAAACAATTAAATGTAAGTTAACAGAAAATGATAAAAAAAATAACGAAAAAATAATTTAAATTTATTAAAAATAAATTGACTACAACAAGGAAATAATTGAAAATAACAGAAAATAATAAAACATTCTATAAGAAAATAATTGAACGTAACAGAAAATAATAAAAAATGTCATGAAATAATTGAAAGTAACAAAAAAAATTTTTAAATAACGGAAAAAAATTAAGATTCACAAAAATTAATTTAAAATATTACAAATAAATTGACTATAACAGAAAATAATTATAAATAATAAAAAATAATTGAAACTAAAAGAAAGTAATAGAAAAAAATAACAAAATAACAGGAAATAATTAACATAAACAGAAAATAATTAAAAGAAATAATTGAAAATAACAGTAAACAATAAAAAATAGTTGAAAATAGTAAAAAAAAACAGGAAAGTAATTGAAAATAATAGAAGCTACTTAAAAATAACAGAAAGTAATTGAAAAAACAGAAAATTATTAAAAGTATCAGAAAATGATTGAAAATAACAAGAAAAAATTGATAATAACAAAATAATTGAAAAAAATAACAGAAAAATAATTAAGATTACCAAAAATTGATTAAAAATATCAAAAATAAATTGACTATAACAGGAAATAATTATAAATAATAAAAAAAATAATTTAAACTAAAAGAAAGCAACAGAAAAAAATATAAAAAATAAGTGGAATTAATTCAAACAAACAGAAAATAATTAAAAGAAATAATTGAAAAGAACAGTAAATAATAAAAAAATAGTTGAAAATCAAAAAAGAAAAACAACAACAGGAAAGTAATTGAAAATCATTGAAGCTTATTAAAAATAATAGAATGTAATTGAAAAAACAGAAAATTATTAAAAGTATCAGAAAATGATTGAAATTCATTTTTTGATTTAAAAAAAAAATTGATAACAAAATAATTTTAAAAAATAAAAAAAATAACAGAAAAATAATTGAAAATATCAGTAAATAATTTAAGTAACTTCAAGAAAATTAAAAAAAAAACGGAAAAGAATTAAAAAAAATACAAAATAATACCAAAAAAAAAACATAAACTTAACAATAAAAATATAATAAATAAATGAGATAAAAATTTTTAAAGAATATAAATTTCTTTTCTAAACACTGCCAATTGAGAGCAATTTTATTATTCTCATTGTCGTCTTGATACGTTTAGTACAATAATAACCAGTGTGTGATCGTTAAATGATACTTATTATGTGCTACACGAATTTCTAGGAAACAATTTTTTTTTAACGTTAAAAACTCTGGAATTTGCAATTATCACAATTTTTTTTTTTAAATTGTAACAAAAAAACAATAATTTTTAATTATACCTTGTGCGAACGTTTTCCATCGATAGCGACGATGAAACCAACTCCGCATGCCTCTTTTTCAAGGGATGGATCATAGAGTCCCTGCTTCGGTGGAAGGTTCCACGGCTCATTGGAGTTCATATTCAAAAATCTATAAGCAAAAAAAAAAAGATAGAAAAATATTAATTAATTTTTTTTCTTATTTTGTTGCTAATTTTTATTGCATTAAATTTAATTCTTTATTTTGACAAAAATTAAATTAGCTATAATATGAGAATTGCGTGTTTCACTTGCAAAGTTTTGCAACAAAATTGCCAAAACCAATTTGTCTTAATTAAATATAGAATATAATGACCAAGGCCAATCGAGTAATTTATACTTAAATAATTCGGTAATTAAATTAATAATTAATAATTAATTATTAATTATTATTTTTATTAATTAGTCATTAATTCTAATTTTTGTTATTTATTTATTCTAATTTTTGTTAATTAGTTATTAATTTTTATTTTTATTAATTATCAATTCTAATTTTTGATAATTAGTTATTAATTCTAAATTCCTAATTTTTGTCAATTATTTATTAATTAGTTGTCACTTCTCACTTTTGTAAAGTTATTAATTTTAATTTTTATTATTTAGTTATCAATTATAATTTTTATTATAATTAGTTATTAATTTTAATTTTTATTAGTTACTAATTCTTCTTTTATTTATAATTAGTTATTAGTTCAAATTCTTATGAATTGCTTATTAATTCTAATTTTTTTAAAATTAGTTTTGAATTCTAAAAACTTGCTATATTTTTTGTATTCCTCCAGTAAATAAAATTTTTTTAATTGTTGTACTGAAATATTTTACTATCAAATGAATTAAAAAAATATATATTCGTTAGCTAATTATTTCAACAATAAAAGAAACATATAAATTTTATTTTTAATTTAATGAAATAACAATGTCTTACGTAACAATATAACTTTGCTTCCACTGAATTCAATATCAGTAAAATATTTTTTAAAAAAGGGACATAAAATTACAATAAATTTTGTTGTTTTATTTTCCAGTTTTTTTTGTTGCATTTTCTAAGTAAGTGAAATAAAATTAAATACTCTTCATTATTATTTTTTATAATAATTCTTTTCTTTTATATAAATTTTCATATAAAAATTATAATAATTAATAACAATAAGTATTATAATTAAAAGCAATAACACTAATTATAATAATAATATTATTATTTTGAATATTGAACATAATTATTATCAATAAAAATTATAATATTAATCAATTACTTTAAAAAATATAATAACAATTAATAATAATAATATTACAATAATAATATTATTATTATTATTATTATTATTATTTTGAATACTGAATGTAATTATCAAGGTAATTATTATCAATAAAAATTATAATAATTATCAATAACAATAAATATTATTGAAACAGTTAATAACAATAACAGGGTGGCCACTTTTTTTGTAAAAAAAAATTCACGGTCATTTCCCGGTCCATTCCCGGTCATAAATTATTTTTCCCGGTCATAAATAATAACTCTGAAAATAAATTATTCCATGAAAGATTGAAAGAATTTCCTGATTTTTAGACAAAACTTTGACTTTTTCCCAAACCCTAAAAATATTTTAGTTTACTCTAAAAATAATTTTGAACTTAAATAGATTTTTTGAAATAAATATTTAATTATTATCCATTATTTTTCCATATAGTAGGTATTCAAATTTCAAAAAAAAATTAAAATTTCAAATCCTTTAAATTTGAATAATTTTTAAGAATTGCTACTGCAACTTATTAAAAATTATTTTCAAAATTTTAATTCAATTATATTCTAGAAATAACTAAAATGTTTCTAAAATCCACTTGTTTACAAGACAATTTCATGAAATTTTGAATAATTTGAAAATTTTTCAATTAAATATTACATATTTAAAAACATAACTAATTTGAGAAAATGTGAATAAAAATATTTTTAAAGACTAAATTATTCAGAATTTTTAATTAAAATCTTTTAAAATTCAACTTTTCTAAAACTTCAATTTTAAATTTTTTAAAATTCAATCTACAATAATATTAGTAATATTAATTTAACATTCTAAAAAATCGAAAAATTTGCTTATGAATAATTGTAAAAAAACTAATTGATATTAATGAAAAATACGGTTTTTTAAAATTTATTTTCTAAGAAAAGAAATTTTATTTATTTTTATTTACTTTATTTATTATTCAAAAATTCATTTTTATGAATTTATCGTATCACTTTTGTTCTAATTAGTTCAAATTTTTAATAATTCTTATTTGTTTTGTTATAATATTAATTGCAAAAAAATTTTTAAATTGATTTATTTTTCATTATTTTATAGGATGTGAAATTTTTTCTCTTTGAAATTTTTTTGACAAATTTAATTAAAATTATATTTTGTTTAATTATTGTTAGAAATAGAAAGAATTTAAAATTAAATTTAATATTTTCTTTTTCTAAGTATGTTACGTTGGACAACAAAATTCATAATTTCCTTATAAATTCTAGATATTGAATATTTTTATAGTACTTTTTATAAAATTCTCTGACAAAATATAAATAGATTTTATAGAAGATCATTCAATCTTTTTTAATGAAATATAGTTAATACCTAAGTCTTAAAATAAATATTTCTATTTTTCCTCACAAAGTAATGTGTGTTTTTAAAAAAAAATTCCAAAATCCCGGTCAAGATCAAAATTCACTGTCATTTCCCGGTTTTTCCCTGTCCAAAAAAATTCACTGTCATTTCCCGGTTTTCCCGGTTTCCCGGTCCAGCGGCCACCCTGAATAATTATCACAATAATATTATTATTATAACCGAGTAAGATGGCTCAGTGGTAACGTCATAGGACTCGCGACAGCAAGGGCCAGGGTTCGAATCTTCACGAGTGAGGATTAGTAATAAATAATAATTTCAATAATATTATTATTTCGAATATTAATAATAAAAATAATTAATAATAAAAATTCAAATAATAAAATAATATTAATAAAATAATAATAATAATAATAATAATAATAATAATAATAATAATAATAATAATAATAAAATAATAATAATATAATAATAATAATAATAAAATATGAAAAATGATAACAGCAATTATAAAATAACACAATGAACGATAATTAATTTAAATTTAGATTAAAAACGTATTAATTATGATTCAATTAGTGCAAAACAATGAAAACTTGTGAGGGTCGTTATTATCAATATTATTTTTTAAAGTGTCGTCTATAAAAAATTTCGTTTATTGCATTGCATTGACTAGTAAAAGCTTATGATAAGAAATTTTTCAAATTCTATCTTTTGTTGTGCGTTTAGTCTTTTTATTATCGTAGAGAGACACACACAGTTTGCATATATATATTTTTCGCGTAACATAAATATATATACATAAACAAATTGCATATGTGTGGAAAAAAAGTAGAAATCAAATTGCGTTTTGCATATATACTTTAGTCACGTAACTTGAACTTCACGATGAATATCTATATATTGATTTATAATATAATAAATAACGCAATTTATATTCTTCTATTTTTAATCGCAATATCTCTAATTTTTCAAAAATAGAATAAGAAAAAAGATTTTCTATTTTTATGAATATAAATAATAGTTAAAATTCACTATATATGATCAATAATCATCATAATATTTTTAAGACACTATTTTTTTTATTATTTCTTTTCTAAATTTATTTTTAGTCTTTTTTTAATTTTAATTTTTTAAATATTTTTGTATTATTCTTTACTATTAATAATATTATTAATATTTTATTAATTTTTATTTATATTATTTATGTTTCAAAGTATTTTTTATTATTTGTACCTATTTCTTTTCTTATTCATTAAAATATTTTTTTTTTAATATTTTTTTATTATAATATTTTTTATTGAATTAGAATAGAATTTATTTCCTGCTGCTACAAATTTTGTTTTACATCTCTTACAGCTTTAATGTTTTTTTTTAAATATATTATTATTATTATTTTTTTTTTATTTTTACAAAACAAGTTTAGGAGAGGAAAAATGATTGTTATTCCTATTTTTATTATTATTATATTATTTCTATTTTTATTATAATTTATTTTTATATATTACTATATTTTATACTATTTTTTTATTATTTGTGACGCGTTTCAAAGAGAGGTACCTAAGAAGCAAAGAATTTTAAGGTTATGTTTGTATTATTTTTACTTCAATTCAAAATTTCTGTATTTAATTTGAAACTAAAATAAGTTTTTATTAATTATTTGAGATGTAATGAAGACTTATACGTCAGTCGTTTATATTTCGAGTTGTTCCCCTTTGTGTATTTTAATTTAAAAAATTACAAACATAACCTAAAATCGTTTTTCTCTTTGGTACCATTTATCGGAGCGCGCCACATTTTTTTTATTTATTTTTTTTTATAGAAGTAAACGGGAAATTTAAAGCAAATACGATTTAGTTGATAGAAATTATAATAATAATTAAAAATTAATTATTTTTGATGAATTACACAAATAAATATTTATTTGGTACAAGACGAGTAATCGATTATTTGATGAAAATTTTTTTTCTAAATGTAATTTTTCTTAAAATATATTATTATAGTAAAGTTAAATTTAGTTTAAAATTAATTTGAAAAAATTAAGTTATTAGTTTAGAATAAATAATATTTATAAATATAAAATAAAAAAAGAATTTTTTTTATTTAAATATAAAATTATATTATAATTTTATATTTAAGGATTCAAATATTTTTAGTATGTACAAACATTCATAAAGAAACGATTACTTATGTAACATTTATGCTATACATAAAATTAAGTTTTTTTTTCTCAAAAACGGCATGAAAATTAGAAAATCACAAGTGGTTTAAAAGTTATATAACAATAGTCTTAAAATTGTTTGATAGAAAAAAAGAAAATAAATAACGGCACTAAACATCTGCCGCAGCCAAATATTATTCGTGGGCGTGAAATTTATTGATCCTTCGCCGGTACCCGTGAGTTTTGCGAACAAGTACCACACTTTCCAGTGGGAAATTGCCAAGGCTTACACAATTGATTGAATTGTAGTAAAAAAAAAAGAATCGAAAACATTGAACCCAATTTTTTTCTACAATTATTTAAATCCAGAGTTGAAAGTGAAATAACGTTATTTAAGTTTCGCGCCATTAATTTGTCCGATAGATGGCAGGAAGACTTTTTACTCATAAATGAGATGAAAAAAATCAGAGGCTCGTCGAGATTTTTCATTATTTGTTTTTTTTTTTAATTTCAAAAATTGTCGGAAAAACTGCAAGTAAAACTAAAAGCAAAACTGTAAACAAAATTGCAAGCAAAACTGATGGCAAAATTGTTTATAGTAGAACTATATTAATATCAAACATAAAAAAAATTTTATTTGGGTCTTCATCTAGAAAACGTGTTTTTGGTGATTTTTACCCCCACTTTTCTCAAAATTCTGACGTGCTAGTCACTTTTGAGACTCTAGATCAAATTCAGCGAACAAAAATACATTAAAAATCACTCCAATATAAAAAATAATCAAAAAAAAATTTGTTTACTTGGGTCCTTAACTGGAAAACGTATTTTGGGTCGTCTTTACCCCCACTTTTCTCAAAATTCTGACGTGCTAGGCACTTTTGAGACTCAAGATCGTATTCAGCGAACGAAAATACATTGAAAACCACTCCAATATCAAAAATAATCAAAAAAAAATTTTTTTGAGTCCATATATTAAAAACGTATTTTTGGTCGTCTTTGCCCCAACTTTTCTCAAAATTTTAAAGTGGTAGGAACTTTTGGAACTCGGTATCGTATTCAGAATACAAAATTACATTAGAAACGATTCCGATATCAAAAATAACTAAAAAAAATTTTTCTATTTGGGTCCTTACATAGAAAACGTGTTCTTTTTGGGTCTTTACCCCCACTTTTCTCAAAATCCTTACGTTCTATGGAATTTCGAAACTGGGGATCGTATTTAGCGAACAAAAATACATGGAAAAACACTCCAATATTAAAAATAGTAATAAAAAAAAATTTTATTTGGGTCCTTAACTAGAAAACGATTTTTTTTGGGTCTTTACCCCCACTTTTCTCAAAATTCTGACGCGTTAGGGAATTTTAGAACTCGGTATCGTATTCAAAGAACAAAATTACATTAGAAACGATTCCAATATAAAAAATAATAATAATAAAAAATTTTATTTGGGTCCTTAACTAGGAAACGATTTTTTTTTGGGTCTTTACCCCCACTTTTCTCAAAATTCTGACGCGTTAGGGAATTTTAGAACTCGGTATCGTATTCAAAGAACAAAATTACATTAGAAACGACTCCAATATCAAAATTAAGAAAAAAAAAATTTCCTACTTGGGTCCTTATTTAGAAAACATGTTTTTGGTGATCTCATAGAGTTATTAGAATAGAGTGCGCAAGCGACCAAAATGTTTCTTAGGCGCATAGACGGAGACAGCCATACGAAAAGAAGACCCCTTTCCTTTCTTTCTCTAATAACGCATGCGCGATAGTGAAACAGCTGATGCATCGAAACAACTGTTGCTTGCTTGCAATTATATTTTTCTTTTATTTACATGACAAATAAATAATTTAAAATAAATTTAAAATTAAAATAAAACATTTATAATATTTAAAACAATTTTTCATGCGATCTTTTTAGACAAAAACCTAACCAAAAACTTTCATTCTTGCACATGCGCCAATAAACAAGGTAAGAATAGGGGTCTACTTTCATGCTTTTGTCTCTTTCTATGCGCCTAAGAATGCCTCTCACGGTAAAAGGTATAACTCGCGCACTCTATTCTAATAACTCTATGGGTGATCTTTACCCCCACTTTTCTCAAAATTCTAACGTGCTAGGGAATGCTAGAACCGGAATCGTGTTCAACGGACAAAAATACATTGAAAATTTCTTGAATATAATTTTTAAAAAAGCAAATATCCGACAAATGGCGAGAGGATTTTTCGCTCGCAAGCAGAAGGAATATAATTAAAAGTGATTTACAAGAAATTTTTATTTTAATATTCTAATAAAATTAAAAAAATTCTACTTTACTTGTAGAAATGCACCTTTATAATTTAATTTGCTTCAATAAATAATATTTCCTCTAATTTAAATAAATTCAATACCAAAAGTCTGTAATACAAGTAATCGTATAAGATAGTTTCTCTACCTCTATACGATTTTACGATCTTTGAAAGGTTTCATGGAAAATTTTTTATTTCATTTAACAATAAGTAGACGTGAGTGACGTGCTCCAAAAGATTTACTATTTCTAATGGTCAATATGACCTCAGGGAAGTTACAAAAGATATATCGTTACTTTAACAAATACCGTAACGAGGTTACAACAATAATTCTAAACCTTTATAAGAATATAAATATATAAAGTTAAAGAAACAAATATACAAGAAACTTTATATTGAAATTAAATCGTTTGTTCTATTTTTGGACCTTAAATATATGTCTATACTGGAATTCATACTTTTCTAAATTCTTTTTTTAGTTCCGTTTTCTCATCTCTCTTTAAAGTCGAGAAAAATTTTAAGATATTTTTATTAAATTAATGTATTAAAAATTTTCTTTGAAATATTGATATTACTAATTTGTAATCACAATTTAGAAATAGTAATAAATATTTTAAAGAGGTTAAATAAAAATTTAATATCTCGACGAGAGTCCCTCCACTATTTTCCGTTTACGAGAAAAGAGCTCTCTTGCCATCTGTCGGATATTTCTAATTTATAATGGCGCGAAATTCAAATTGCTTTATTCTACTTTCTTAATTGAATTAAAAAATTCAATTTTTATTTTTATATTTTATGATTTTTTAAAAAATTTTTTTAATTTAAATTTTTTTTTTTTTTTTTTAATAATTTTTATTATGTTTAAGTGACTTCCAATGTATTCAACACGATCCCGGGTCCTAAAAGTTCTTAGCACGTCAGAATTTTGAGAAAAGAGGGGGTAAAGTCCCAAAAAAAATCGTTTCCTAGTTAAGGACCCAAATAAAATTTTTTTTTATCATTATTTTTAATATTGGTATGCTTTCCATGTATTTTTGTTCGCTGAATACGATCCCGAGTTTCAAAATTCCCTAGCACGTCAGGATTTTGACAAAAGTGGGGGTAAAGACCCAAAAAAAAACATTTTCTAGTTAAGGATCGAAATAAAATTTTTTTTTATTATTATTTTTCACATTGGAGTGCTTTTCCATGTATTTTTGTTCGTTGAATACAATCCTGAGTTTTAAAATTCCCTAGCACGTCAGAATTTTGAGAAAAGTGGGGGTAAACACCCCCAAAAAAAAAGTTTTCTATGCAAGGACCCAAATAAAAAATTTTTTTTTTTAGTTATTTTTGATATCGGAGTGGTTTTTAATGTACTTTTGTTCGCTGAATACGATCCCGAGTTCCAAAACTTCCTACCACGTCAGAATTTTGAGAAAAGTGGGGGGTAAAGGTCACCAAAAACACGTTTTCTAAATAAGGACCCAAGTTGAAAATTTTTTTCGGTTTTTTTTTTATATTGGAATCGTTTCTAATGTAATTGTGTTCGCTGAATACGATCCCGAGTTCCGAAAGTTCCTACTACTTCAGAATTTTGAGAAAAGTGGGGGTATAGACCCAAAAAAATACGTTTTCTAGTTAAGGACCCAAACAAAATTTTTTTTTATTATTTTTTTTTAATATTGGTGTACTTTGCCATGTATTTTTGTTCGCTGAATACGATCCCGAGTTCCAAATGTTCCTACCACGTCAGGATTATGAAAAAAGTGGGGGTAAAGACCCGGAAAACGTGCTTTTGAGAGTCTTTACCCAAAAAGATGTCTTTTTTTTGGTCCTGCGCATATGAGCCTTAAAAATCAAATTTGAATTCACTTCATTAAAGTCCCTAGTTCGTTATAGACTAAAAGAAAAAAATATATCGAATATCCCCAAAAACCTGTTTTTTACCCCCACTGACCACACTCCAATATCAAAAATAAAAAACGATACAGACCTGTATGTGATTAATTTCATAATAATAATGATAATGATAAATAATAAAATTTAATTAATATTCCGGTTAGTAAAATTAAACGAAAATAGAAAAATATTTAGAAAATACTTTATAAATAGAAGAGTACACCATCTTTAAGGTGTATCCCAAAACAACCCTGTTATCTGAATGTATCGTATGTACAAGTTATCGATTGACGTCGGGTACAGTAACTACAAAGTATTTAATATTGCAAACCTTGGATACTTTAGGGACCTTTTTCTACACGTGTTCAAAAAATACGAGCCATTTTCAAATTAGGAGAATAATTTTCCCTCAATATGAACATCATTCTCAAATAATAATATTATCATCATTTATAATAAAATAGCAAAAAAATAAAAATTCTTTCACATTCCGGCAAAAAATGAGAATGTAAAAAACTATCAAACGCTTCAAGAAACTTACCTCTTTTTCTCTTAAAAAAAAAAAAAAAAAATGTTCAAGCAGTCTTTATATTATACGTTGTCACCGAGAAGCACAATCACACACGAACACTAATGTCTAAATTGTTAACTTGAGATAAAAAAGAAAACAATACACCGAAAACTAATACTTTGAAAAAATTCCACTATGCCGAAAATATTCCTTTTTGGTAATATAATAATAAATTTTTCTCCCTCTTTCAAAATTTCTTGGATAATTTTTCCAATAAAAAGAGAGGGGGCGGGAGGGGAACTAAATTGACCTGAGCTTGTTACTCTTTTTTCAATAATATAAATTTTATCAAGGAAAATTGATTATGAAAGTGTGTTATATACTTAATTAAATTGCGAGACACAGTGGGATGGAGGTTTTAACTCTGAGGTTTGCTGTCAGCATATTCAAAAGGCTTATCTCCAATCCAAGTCTCCCTTCCTTCTTTTCATGAAATATTCTAATGTGCACATGCGCACCGGTTTGACACTATACTCTACACACTGAGCATGAGGAAGAAACTGGAGTCTCTTCTTCAATAAAATTGCTGTTACAATTATTGGTTTTGAAAATTTTTTTCAATTCTCCCCAACCGATTAGTTATTTTTTTCTTAAAAGCTAATTATCGGTTTTATTAGTCATGCCTAAAACAATGATTATCAAAATGTTTTGCTACTTATAAATATTTATTATTTTAACTATTATTTATTTATATTAAACTTCTACACTGTAAAAAGAAACTACTACTATTGGTACTAATTCCGTACCAATTTTGGTACTAAATCGTCATTTGGTTCTATTTTAATACCGAAAAAAGCTCTAATTTAGAACCTTTTATTTACAATACTAAACTTTATATGATAAGTCGTATAGTAGAGTGGGTCAAATATTCAAATGTATAATATAAAAAATAGATTTAATTTCAATATGCTATTAACTGTTACCAAATAGGTGGAGAAGGAAGGAAAAAGGTTGGTTTGAAGGAAACATGTATTTACTTAAAATTTTTTAACTATATTAAAAGTAAAGCAAATGTATGAAAATTTTTATTTAATGGGCATAGAAACAGTTGCTATGGTTGAACTTAAATACATTGTTAAAATATGATAATCGTTACCAAAGCAACGATTCTCTCGTCTAGACAGGTCAATTTTTAAGTTTGGCAAAGGCATTTTCAAACAGACATATTATTTTAAGATGTATTTATTTTTAACAAGAAAAAAGTATTTTTAAAACTAGAAGTTTAGTTCTTAAGAAGAAATTATACATTTTTTTTTTAAATTTACTTTTCACTATTTAGATTAACTAACAAATAATTTAAAACTTGAAGAAAAGTTTACTCTTAAGTAGAAAAAGTTGTCCTACTTCGACAATATTGACTGCTTAAGTAGAAAAAGTGTAACTTTGTCAGGCAAAACAAGATTTATTGGCTTCAACTAAGAGTAATTTTATTTTTATGAAAAGTAATGATAATAATTCTTCTTGTTATTATTTTATTATCATTTTTATTATATTTTTTTATATAAAAAAAACAAAAAAATTTTTTTTGGGTGCTTATCTGGAAAACGTATTTTTGGTCGTCTTTACCCCCACTTTTTTCAAAATTCTGAAACGTTAGAGAATTTTAGAATTCGATATCGTATTGATTCAGAGAACAAAATTACATTAGAAACGATTTCAATATCAAAAAGAATAATAAAACAAAATTTTATATGGGTCCTTACCTATAAGAAACGTGTTTTTTTTTATCTTTTCCCCCACTTTTCTCAAAATTCTGACGTGCTAGACACTTTTGAGACTCGAGATCATATTCAGCGAACAAAAATACATTAAGAATCACTCCAATATCAAAAATAATCCAAAAAATATTTTTTTACTTGGGTCCCTAAAACTAGAAAACGTTTTTTTATGGGTCTTTACCCCCACTTTTCTCAAAATTCTGAAGCTTTAGGGAATTTTGGAACTCGCTATCGTATTCAGAGAACAAAATTACATTAGAAACGACTCCAATATCAAAAATAATAATAAAAAAAAATTTTATTTGGGTCCTTACCTAAAAAACGTATTTTTTGGGCCCTTTCCCCCACTTTTCTCAAAATTCTGACGTGCTAGTCACTTTTGAGACTCGAGATCAAATTCAGCTAACAAAAATACATTAAAAATCACTCCAATATCAAAAATAATCCAAAAAATATTTTTTTACTTGGGTCCTTATCTGGAAAACGTATTTTTGATCGTCTTTACCCCCACTTTTCTCAAAATTCTGACGTGCTGGACACTTTTGAGACTCGAAATTGAATTCAGCGAACGAAAATACATTGAAAATCACTCCAATATCAAAAATAATCCAAAAAATATTTTTTTACTTGGGTCCTTATCTGGAAATTTTTGATCGTCTTTACCCCCACTTTTCTCAAAATTCTGACGTGCTGGACACTTTTGAGACTCGAAATTGAATTCAGCGACCGAAAATATATTAGAAACTGCTCCAATATAAAAAATAATCCAAAAAGAAATTTTTTATTTGGGTCCTTAACTAGAAAACGTTTTTTTTTTGGGGTCTTTACCCCCACTTTTCTCAAGATTTTGAAGCGTTAGGGAATTTTGGAACTCGATATCGTATTCAGAGAACAAAATTACATTAGAAACGACTACAATATCAAAAATAATAATAAAAAAAAATTTTATTTGGGTCCTTACCTAAAAAACGTATTTTTTGGGCTCTTTCTCCCACTTTTCACAAAATTCTGACGTGCTAGTCACTTTTGAGACTCGAGATCAAATTCAGCTAACAAAAATACATTAAAAATCACTCCAATATCAAAAATAATCCAAAAAATATTTTTTTACTTGGGTCCTTATCTGGAAAACGTATTTTTGATCGTCTTTACCCCCACTTTTCTCAAAATTCTGACGTGCTGGACACTTTTGAGACTCGAAATTGAATTCAGCGAACGAAAATACATTGAAAACCACTCCAATATCAAAAATAATCAAAAAAGAAATTTTTTATTTGGGTCCTTAACTAGAAAACGTTCTTTTTTGGGTCTTTACCCCCACTTTTCTCAAAATTCTGAAGTGTTAGGGGATTTTGGAACTCGGGATCGTATTCTGAGAACAAAATTACATTAGAAACGACTACAATATCAAAAATAATAATAAAAAAAAATTTTATGTGGGTCCTTACCTAAAAAATGGATTTTTTTGCGTCTTTCTCCCCACTTTTCTCAAAATTCTGACGTGCCAGACACTTTTGGGACTCGAGATCGAATTCAGCGAGCAAAAATACATTGGAAACCACTCCAATATCAAAAATAACAACAAAAAAATTTTCTACTTGGGTCCTTATTTAGAAAACGTGTTTTTGGTGATCTTTACCCCCACTTTTCTCAAAATTCTGACGTGCTAGGGCATTTTTGAACCGGGATCGTATTTAACGGACAAAAATACATTGGAAATCTCTTAAATATAATTTAAAAAAGAAGCATAAAGCTGAAGTTTCGTTTTTTAAAAACGTTGCACACTTCAGATTCATAATTTTTTTAATTTGAATTTCGCGCTATTATTATTTGCAATTATCCGACAGATGTCAAGAGAATTGTTTACTCGCAAGCAGAAAAAATATATTTAAAATATAGTCAAAAGTGTTTTAACAAAACATTTTTATTTTAATATTCCAGAAAAATATTTTCTTCTATTTTTATGTTTGTTTTTAATGTTCTATTTTATATAATTATGTTTTTCTATATATATTATAGAAAAAAAAATTTGTTGACTTACTTATAATAATTGAAAAATGATTAAATTATTTTTCCTCCTTATTGAGAGAGGTATTCGAATTGATTGTATAATAATGAGGGAAATTACACCGCTCTGCGGTTTATGCCTCTAAATAAAGGTCATATCTTTTTCGTTTCTGCGCATTTAAACAAAGGATATGTTCCGCTTCCTATACATATATATAATATGAGCGGTTTGTCGCGAGCCAATGTACGTATAACTTTGTCCCCTCAATAAGTCAATAATATGCATATATTTACAAATGTTTTTTTAATTATAACTAAAGTATTTAATATTCCGTACAAATGAGGTAATTAAAATGTTAATTTACAAACTTAATAATGCATGGCAGTTTTTTTTTAAATAATTACTTGCTGTAGATGTAAATATATTTGTATTTATAATGATATTTGAATTTATTATATTCGATGGTATTTTGATAAAAATTTTAAAAAAATATATTTATTTATATTTATTTATATCTATATTTATTTATATTTATTTATATTTATTTACCGATATATTTTATAATTATATTTATATATCCGGCAAGGCTCCTGGTCGCATGTGGACTAACCTTAAACCCCCATTAGTAAGAAAAGGACGAAGATAAGACCAATAAGACTATCCTTTTCTTACCAATGAAATTTTTTAGTTAGTCCACATGCCAACCAGGACCTAAAATTTTCTAGTACCTTTTTCTTCGGAACATATTATTTTTGAATTATCATAATTGTTTTTAGATTTTTATAAATGTATAGATTCGGAAATAATGTTTAAAATTAAACACAAAATATGCGATTGATTCAGAAAAAAGATTATTTCTTCCACAATAACTTTATAGATAAAAAAAAAATGATTTCGGAAATGATGATAATTTTATTTCTCATTCATTTTGTTATAAGAGAGAGATAGCAAGGGGGGATTTATAAACATCAGATATCAGTACCTACTTCCTTTATAAAATATTCCACTCTGATATTTCTGATAAAGAAACTTATCAATTTTCAATTTTAATAGAGTATATCTTTATTTATTTATAGTTATATTTTATAAATAAACAAATTTTTTCTTTCTTCAAAATTCTAATTTTAAAAAATATTTTTTGCAAAATTTTAAATTTCAAAATTGAAAATTAATTTTTATAAGGAAAATTTTAATGAAAAAAAATTCAAAATTATAACTTGAAAAGAAAAATTTTAATGTGAAAATTGAAAATTAACTTTAAAAGAAAAATTTTAATTTAAAAATTGAAAATTAACTTCAGATGAAAAATTTTAATGTAAAAATTAAAAATTAACCTCAATAGAAAAATTTCAAGGTAAAAATTGAAAATTAATTTTATAAGAAAAATTTTAATGTAAAAATTGAAAATTAACTTGAAAAGAAAAATTTTAATATGTAAAACTTAAAAATTAATTTCAAAAAGAAATTTTTAATTTAAGAAGTAAAAATTAATTTTCGTTAAAATGCAAATTGCTTCTTGTGAAAGAAAGAAAAATATTTTTTTGAATAATGTCATTCTTTTAGAAAAGAATTTATCCACTACATGTATAATAGAACTGCATTAAGACTTTTTTTCCTCATTATATTTCATGTCAACTGCCCATAATAAAAATGTTGAGAAAAAAAGATGCATTAAAAATGAACTATTTTCTGTTAACTTTTATATTGATTAATCTTCATCTAAAGGTCATATGAAAAATATAGATTTGAATGTTGGAGTTTCGCCAAAAAGGGTCTTAACATTTTTTTTCTTCATAGAGGAAATACTTTCGTCTCAATCGTTTTATATGAAAAAAATTTTTTTTTTAAAAAGAAAGAAAAAAAATTCCTTTTCATAAAATATAGAGAAAAAAAATGATCGAAAATAAGTGTCGAACGTTTAAATGAACAAAAATGACGATTTAAGTATATTTTATAAATAAACCTTTTCGAAAATTTTCCAATTGCAATAAAAAGAAAAAGCGGAAAGAAAAACAAATGTGAATAAAAATATAATTTCGTTTCTTCTCTATTCAAAATTATTGTAATAATAAAATTAATTTCGTCCTAACTTTTCGACGCTAAATTCAGCAACCTTTTTAGTTAATATTAATTAATAAATAAATTCTTTTATTAAATTAATTAATTAATTAATTTTTTTGTTAAATTAATTATTAATAAATCTTTTTATTAAATTAATTAATAATAAATATTATTACTTATTCAATATTTAATTTCACAATAAATTGTCTAATTTTAATAATAAACAATCATTTACTTAATATTTAATTTATTTGTCCAAATAACTGCGGTAAAAATTTAAATTAGAAAAATTTTGAAATTCCAAAAATAATAATTATTTATATTTCCCATTGAGTGTAAATAAAAGAGATAAAAAGAGAATGAAAAAAATTTTAATTTACAATAAATTGGTTATATCGTCTATATAAAGTGGAATATTTACACTCATCAGCGTGAAAAGATTGTAACGAGATCTTATCAGTTTTGGAAAGAAATGAAGTGTAATATTTATAGAGCTCAAAGTGATAATATTCAATTATATTAAAGTAAATGACGTTGGAAGCCACAGGGGGTATTAAAACAGTTTCGCAAATCGAACTACGTACGATGTTGTAATTATTGACAATTAACTGCGTAATATACAAAAAAAGAAAAAAAAAATGTGTCATTCATCCTCTTATCAATTCGTTAATTAAACAAAATTTGAAATTTCATTTAAGATACAGAGATTTATTAATTCATTTCGGCTCTTTTTTTTTCTTTTTGTTTTTGTAAAGAAAATTTTGAAATTAGTACCTATTTAAAATCATAAATTAAAATTTAAAAAAAAATTAATTAAAAAAGTGACAATTAATATTATGCGAAATTAATTGTTATTAATTAATTATTATTAATTAATCGCATTAAAATTATAAATATTAAAAAAGTTATTAAAGAATTAATAATATCAATAATTTATAAAATTAATTATTATTAATTAATTTAATTAATTAAATATTAATTTAATTCCAATTATCCTTGTTTATATTAAACAAAATTTATTATTTGTAAAGTAATTTTTTATTTATGTATTTATTTTATTTTTTATTTATTTACAAATTTATTATTTAATATTATTTGTAGTAAATTACTAATTTGAGTTAATTATTATTAACTGAATATTATAAATTTAATTATCCTCATTAATATAAAAAAATTAATTAAAATAAATATTATTAAAATTCAATTATTAATTAAGAAGAATTTTATATAAATAGATAAAGTAGCCTATCGATTATGGCTTAAAACACTTTTTATTGTAATTCACTGACAACCATGAGAGTTGAAACTATATATAGAAAATGCAAAACTGGTTCGACTTTTTGCTACAATTCACACGTATATGTTAAATTTATCTTTATTACCAGGAAAAAAAATTATTTTTCAATATACTATATATATATATAAAAGGTAATAATATACAATTTAATTGTATATGTCCAATATTGCACACACATGTTTTCAAATTATCCAATTTAATTACATATAATTTTTAAACAAATTTCTAAAAAAATATCTAATAGTTAAAAAAATTTTAAACATACTATTTTTCTGCATTTTTGTTTGCTTTATTTTTTCCATGTAATTATTAATTGTTCTGATTTTTTTGTAATTTAAAAGTTAAATCTTGTTATATTTAGAATATTCTAAAAAAACCTACATTAAAGCTGATAACATACATTTGTGTAAGTTTACTTGGCTCAGCACCATAAAATATTCACGTGCACACAGCGTGATCGTTACTGTGAATATTTAATTGTTGGAGAAAAAAAATTTTATATATTATAAACTGATTTAAATTTTTATTATTATTTATTCCGATTCATTTTTATTCGACAATTTTTATTTAGATCATAAATAGCGATTTAAATATTATTATTGTATTAAATAGTATTATTTCGTATTTTTATTATTTGTCTAAATCAAGTTTCTATAATTAAAAAGCACGTCAAAAATAATTATAAATAAAAAATACTGGCGATAGTAAAATCATTTGTTGTGACGAATCTAACTATTTTAATTTCGATAATATACCATACGTATGTGTATATATATGCCATGACCTCCTGGACTGATTTTTCAATCATGCAAAGATTCCCCATGCAAAGAATTCAGTTTTTTAAGTTTCGAAATTTAGAAATAAGAACTTTTTGAAATACAATATTTTTAAAAATTGAAAAAGATTTTTTTTTTTTTGCTTCAGAGAGAAAATTTTCTGCGGAAATATTTAACTTGCTATTTAGCTACAATGTGCCACAGTGCCAGGCAACCATTATTGGCATACCGACTTGTTTGCACAAGAAATAAATTTTTTTTTCATTGTTGATAAACTTTTATAAAAATGTTCCATAGTTCACTTGTTAAAAGTAAAATTATAAAAGGAATTTATAATTTTACTGCAATTTTAACTGGAACAACAAATTAAGCCTATAAATTATATTTTGAATCGAATGTTACCTTATTTTCGAAAGTGGAATTTTTTCTCCCTTTCTTGTAATACTGTTGATTTTTCTATTAGTAGTTTTTACTAATCAATATTATTCACTAGTTTTTACAATAAAAATGCACTGAAATGCACAGAGAGCAGCAAAAAAAAAATTTGCACAAATTGCCGACTATAGTCTTCTTCTTCTTCTTTTTAAGTGAGGTTATCGTTCTGGCGGCAACCGCCGTGCACTACTACCAGGGTTGGGAAGGTACAATCAGCTGATGCGCGCGCACCTGCAACCCGATCGCTATGAACAGAGCATAATTATAATTATGTCGAATTCACAGCACGTACTCTAAAAATAAATTTAATTAATTAAATAAAACATTAATTTTAGAATTTTATCAATCAGACAATAATATTCCATCTATTCAATAAATCGACAATTTGAACAAATGTTTAAATTCGGTATTTGAGACCTTCGGACAATCGAAAATTTGGACATGGTGTCGATTCTGAACGCACCTTTAAAGTAAGAACAAAGATAACCTCACAATCTTGAATTCAATCTTCTTATCACTTTTGGTAATATTTGTTATAGAACTACATAACTTCTGCAACAATATATTAAATAAACAAAAAAATTCTAAGTAACGAAAAATTCGCCCTGACTTTATTGAGGTCACGGGAAAGAATAGAAGAACAAGAAGAATAGAAAAAAAAGTGACAATTGCGTTTAAAAAGCAGCTAAAAATACAGTATTGCAGGAGGTGAAATCGGTGAAATGACAGCTGAAATAAAACCCGTACCGGGAGTAACTCAGGATAGATTCAGTACGAATCGAAAACCAATTCTTTTGTCAAAATTAGAAGGTTGCAATGATGATGTTAATGCGGCGATTATTATACCGCGGGAAGACGGTGTCATCAGTGTTTGCGATGACAGGTACTCTTATTTTTAACTTATTATTACTATTGTTGTTTCTATTATCTCTTAGGATGAAAATTTCCTTCGAAACAATGTCCTTTCTGAAATTATTTTTCTAATTAACTATTTTATAAACCTTTTTATCTTTTTTTACCTTTTTAAACCTTCGAACTTTCTTTTTATCCCTTTTTGCCTTTTTTTACAACGAAGTGGCTAAATTTTGTTCTTTTTTGCACTGTTTTCTCATTTATAGCTGCTAACAATTTTTTTTAGAGCCATTATGGAATATTTTTATTTAACTCGAGGTTAATTCGTTAATTCGATCTCAATTCTGAATGTCAAGTTCGACTTTCAATTGAGGAAATCTTTTTTTTATTGTTAGTAGAACTTTTTATTTACCTGCCTTTGTTTAATGTTGCAATTTCCATTGTTTCAACATTATAGGCAATTTTTATGACGAAATTCATTCTATAGCTTGTAATCTGATAAACTTATTATTGGATTTCATGTATTGAAGCACCTGTTACTCGATAAGTTTTGAGAAATGCAAGTTTTCTCTTTCAATTTATTATTTTTGCTGGTTCAATTATTTAATTGAGATGAAAAATTATTATTTTATGCAAATTCTACCTTAAGGGGGGGGGGGGGAATAATAACAATGGAAATTTTTTCTTCTTCGATATAATATTAAGTAAAAAAATAAATAATATTAACAGGGTTTTTTTATTTAATAATTATCTACTGGTTTTTTTAAATTACAGAACCGTGAGAGTTTGGTTGAAACGTGACTCGGGCCAGTACTGGCCGAGCATTTGCCAATATATGTTAGCAGGAACAACAGCAATGGATTATTGCGCAGAGACGAGACAATTATTTGTAGGATTAGAAAACGGCTGTATAAATGTGAGAAATGGATGAAAAATTTTAATCCTGGTTTAAAAATATTTAAGAGAGAATAATTTTCGAATTTTAAATGAATTTAATTAGAAATCTTAAAGAACGTAGATTTTTGAAAAATTTTAATAAATTTAAATTCTTCTGAAGTTCGTTAAATTTATAAAATTATGTATTCATAAATCTATTGATTTATAGAAGAATTTTAGTTGAAAACCGTAAAAATAATTGAATTTTGGAGAAGTTACAAATGATTGCAGAAATTCAATTATTTTCAAAAGTAAAAAAAAGCCTTCGGATAGATTGGATTATGTTCAAAAATTGAAAAAAACACTTCAAAATTTCAATTATTTTTATAAATAATAAAATTCTTCTCCAAAATTCAATTATTTTCGAAAATTTTAATAAAATCTTGACAAAATTTTAATTATTTTCAACAATTTCTCTCAATTCAATAATTTTCAATATAGTATTTTAATAAAATTTTCCATAAAAATTAAATTATTTAAAAAAGTTTCGATAAAATTCTAAGTAAACATTCAATTACTTTTCAGAATAATAAAAATTTCATAGGAATTTAATTATTCAGTTATTTTTAGATGTAATAAAATTCTTGCAGGAAATTAAATTATTTTCAGGAATTTTAATAATTATTTTAAGAAAATTTAATGAAATTCCTTATGAAATTAAATTATTTTTGTAGATATTTTTATAAAACTATGCAAAATTCAATTATTCTGTGGCATTTTAATAAAATTCTTTGCAAAATTCAATTATTTTCATAAATATCAATATTCATTACAAAAATTAAATTATTTTTAAAAGTAATAAAATTCTTCGAAGAAAAAAAATTATTTTCAAAATTTGTTTAAAAATAATAGTCACGATTTTTAAGAATTCAATTATTTTCATGAATAGTAAAACTCATCGCAGAATTTCAATTATTTTTAATGCAATTTTAATCGAATTCCTCGAAAAATGTAGTTAATTTGAAAAATTTTATTAAAATTCGCTGAACGAGTTCAATTTTTTAAAAATTTGTTGATAAAATTCTTTATGGGAATTGAATTTTAACAAACATTCAATTATTCAATAAATTATTTATTTTTGTATTTAAATAATTGAATTCTCGTAGAATTTTCTGGGAAAAATTGCTTTAAAAATGAATTTTAGTTAAAATTTTAGATAATAATTGAATTTTAAAAACATAGCGTGAATTTTTAGAAATAATTGAATTTTGAGAAGGTTTTAAATTTAAATCCTTGAAAATCTGAATTTTTCATACTTTTAAGTAACAATTCTGTCTACATTTTTTACAATTATTTTTAAACGTTTTAATTTTAAATTATTTTTCTGTGAAATCATTTTCATTTATTGTTTATTTTTTTAATTTTGCATTAATGTTTGGAAAAAATTAATTTCAGGAGTTCATAATAGAGCCGGATTATAACCGAATGACACACATGAAGGAATTTCTCGCACATCAAGCACGAGTGACGGGTGTTATATTCGCCTTGAGCTGCGAATGGATCCTGAGTATTGGACGAGATAAAACTTTTCAGTTTCATTGTGCAGAAACTAATCGAAAACTTGGATCTCATCTGGGAGATGCTTGGTACATTGCGTTACAGTATCCTTTTCTCCAAACAAATATTAATCAAATTATTTTATTTTGAAATTTTATAATTTGAATTTAATTATTTTATTTTTAATTTAAATTTAATTTAGGGTTGCCCCTGTGGCAGGAAAATGGTCAGGAAATCTATGAATTCCTCGAAGAATGTATTAATTCTTAAAAATGTTATTAAAATTCGTCAACATAATTCAATTATTTAAAAATTTGTTGATAAAATTCTTTACGAGAATTCAATTTTAACATTTAATTATTCAATAAATTATTTATTTTTTAATTTATTTTAATTGAATTTTCGTAGAATTTTTTAGTAAAAATTGATTTAAAAATCAATTTCCGAATAATCGATTTATTATTTATGAAAATAATTGAATTCTTGCAACGAATTTTATTACATTTTTTTTAAATAATTGAATTCTTTTGAGAAATTTTAGTACTTTTAAAAATAATTGAATTCTTGTGAAGGTTTATCAGTAAAATTTTGATAAGTTGTTAATTTCAAAAATAATTAAATATTTATTTAAAAAGGAAGTTATTGATGTTTTTGAATAAATTTACTTTTACAGAAATTTGCAAATAAAAGTATTAGAACATTTTTTATTTTTGAGTATCTAATTATTTATAGAGTGAATCAGAACATTCTTTAGGGCCAGGGAAAAAGTTAAAATTTTGTCTGTAATTCAGGGAAAGCAATTAAATTTTTAAGTCAATCCTGTAATTGAAATTGAAATTGGAATACAAAAATTGTAAATTAAAAAAAGGTAAACAAAAACCTTAACTAAATTAGATTTGATGCTGAGTCAAAACACGCATTTGTCGGCGATTATTCCGGGCAAATAAATATGTTAAAACTCGATACAAATGGAGTGAGTTTCATCACGACTTTGAAGGCCCATTCTGGTAGTATTCGATCGTTAGCATGGGATTCAGAGAAACAGTTACTTTTCTCAGGAAGCTTCGATCAAAATATCGTCGTCTGGGATATTGGTGGTAAGCAGGGAAATGCTTACGAATTGCAAGGTCATCAGTGAGTATTTTCACTCCTCGATTTTTGGCTTATTTGGACTTTTATTTCAACTATTTTAGAAAAAGACGATTTTTTCGAAAATTTGACATTTTCGAGAACTATTTTATTTATTTTGATTTTATTTATTAAAATTTGTAATTTTTTGTTTTAGCAATAAAGTAACGGCCCTGTGCTACTCAAATGGTGATCAAACATTGCTCTCGGGTGGAGAAGACGGAGTTATTGTTTGTTGGGACATGGGAGCGGCGAGGAAAGAAACCGCCGTTTGGATTGAGTCGGACACATGTCAAGCCTGTGGACGACCATTCTTTTGGAATATTAAGGCGATGATGGATCAACGTCAACTCGGCCTGAGACAACATCATTGTCGTCATTGTGGAAAAGCTCTTTGTGCACGATGCACATCACATCGTATTCCAATTCCCATTATGGGTTTTGAATTCGAGGTTCGGGTCTGCGATCCATGTCACATTCACATTAAAGATTCAAAGTACGTACAATTTTTTGTTTCTGTATTTTCCGTTTTTTTTTTCTATTTCAGGGCTCGAACTAGGTCCGTAAATCCTGTAAAAGTCCGTAAATTTGCTTCAAGTCCGTAAAAGTCCGTTTTTTTTAAAAAAGGTCCGTAAAGTCCATAATTTGATTGAGAAAAGACGAAAAGTTCGTAAATTGTACGATATAATTTGGAGAATTTTAGAGAAATTACAAATGATTTCAGAAATTCAATTATTTTCAAAAGTAATAAAATTCTTTCCAGAAATTCAATTATGATTAAAAATTTTTTTAAATTCTCTTCAAACTTTTAATTGTCTTTAGAAATAATTAAATTCTTCTCCGAAATTCAATTATTTTCAAAAATTTTAATAAAATTCTTGGTAAAATTTCCATTATTTTCAAAAATTTTCCAATGTTCCAAAAGACTTCAATTATTTAAAAAAAATGTCATAAAATTCTACACAAACCTTTAATTATTTTCAGAAAATAATCATTTTCGTAAATAATAAAATTCTTTTTAGGAATTCAATTATTTTTATAAAATAATAAAATACTTCGTAAAAATACAATTATTTTCAAAAATAACTAAATTCTTCACAAAAGTTCAATTATTTTCAAAAATTTCACGAAAATTCAATTTTTTAAAATAGTATTTGCATAAATTTATTGGCAAAAAATCAATTATTAAAAAACTGTTTTAGAAAAATCTGTGCAAGAATTAAATTATTTTTACAAATAATATAATTTTTCACTGGAATTCAATTATCTATAAAAAATTTTAATAAAATTCTTTCACAAGAATTCATTTATTTTTAATGATAATATCTATTATTTTAGAAAATTTTAATAAAAATTCTTAGCAAGATTGCAATCTCATAATTTCTAAAATTTTTCGCTGAAATTTAATTATTTTAAAGAAATTTAATAAAATTCTTCGCAGAAATTCAATTATGTGAAAAATTTCATAATATTATTTATAAAAATTGAATTTTTTTTTTTAATTTATAAAATTCTTCACAAGAATTTAATTATTTTCAATAATTTTAATAAAATTCTTCGAAAAAATTTTATTATTTTAAAAATTGCAATAAAATTCTTCATAAGAAAAGAATTGTACTAAATATTTTCAAAAAACTTAATCTACCTAAATAATAAAATTCTTTCTAGAAATTCAATTGTTTTGAAAAATTGTGGTAAAACTTCTTTATAAAAATTCATTTATTTTCAATACAATGATGTCAAAAGAATTCAATTATTTAAAAATTTATTGATAAATTCCTTTACCATGTGAATTCTATTTCAAGAATCATTAAATTATGCAATGAATTATTTATTTTTGTATTTAAATAATTTAATTCTCGTAGAATTTTCTAAAATTTTCAGTTAAAATTGTAGATTTTTATAGTTGAATATTAAAAGCATTAGAGTGTGAATTTTTAGAAATAATGGAATTTTGAAAAGGTTTCAAATCAAAATCTTTGAAAATCTGAATTTTTCATATTTCCAACTAACAATTCTGTGGAATTAATTTTTTTGAGAAATTTTAATTGCTTTTTTTAAAAATATTTCAAAATTTTATTTTTTAATATATATTTTTTTTGTAGAATTTACGAATGATTGAAATTTTGTAAAATTGAATTGTAAACAAATAGATTTGAAAATTCTCGAAGAACTTTTTCAAAAATTATTAAAAATTATAAAAGAATTTTATAGAAGAATTTTTGTTAAAAACAGGAAAAAAAATTTAATTTTAGAAAAGTTACAAATTATTGCAAAAATTTAATTATTTTCAAGAGCAATAATATTCTTCGCAAAAATTAAATATTGTTTAAAAATAATATAATTCTTCTTAGGGATTCAATTATTTTCATAAATAATAAAATTCATCGCAGAATTTCAATTATTTTTAAAATAATTTTAATCGAATTTCTCGAAAAATGTAAATATTCTTAAAAATTTGATTAAAATTCGTCGAAAGAATTCAATTATTTAAAAATTTGTTGATAACATTCTTTATGGGAATTGAATTTTAAGAAACATTGAATTATTTAGTTTTGTATTTAAATAATTGAATTCTAGTAGAATTTTCTAATAAAAATTGATTTAAAAATGAATTTTAGTTAAAATTTTAGATAATAATTGAATTTTAAAAACAGCGTGAATTTTAGAAATAATTGAATTTTGAGAAGGTTTTACATTTTAAATCCTTAAAAACCTGATTTTTTCATACTTTTAAGTAACAATTCTGTAGAATTAATTTTTTGAAGAAGTTTAATGGAATTTTTTTTTAAAAATTATTATTTAAAAATAATTGATTTAAAAAAGAATTTTAGTTATAAATTCCAGAAAAAAATAATTGAATTATTATGAAAATAATTTTGAAGAAGTTACAGTAATGATTTCAGATTCAAGATTTGGAAAAAATTTACTCACTAATTAATTAGTTATTAACAGAAAATTATGGAAAATAATATATAGTTTGAAGATTTATTAATACAAAAGTGATAGAAAATTTCTGAATTATTAATTTTTGAAAATTAAATTTTCAGTCAAACTTCCTTGGCATCATTTCATGACGCAAAACACAGCATCGTTGGAATGGATTTAGACGCTGGACGTCGAAGATTACTGACAATTGGTCAGGATCGAATTATTAAAATTTGGGACATTACTGCTCTTCTTCAGTAAGTATTTAAATATTCAATTTCTCATTAACGTCGAAAACTCGAATTATAATCAAACACTTCCAAGGAACGAATTATTATAATTCTGTTCGATTTTAAAAGGCAAAAAACTATTGCACATCATTTTTATCCAGAAAATTAATTTTCAAAAACAAGTAAAAATATTTAACGACTAAATTAAAAAGAAGGAAAAACGAAAAATTTTACTTATCTAATTTATAATTCAATTTGTTTTTATTCGGAAAGAAAAATAAGATAAGTTTTTCGGTTTTATCGAATTTAGTCCTAACTTCTTTATTGCCATATGAAATTAATAATTTATATTATTGAACACTCAATAATAATATTGTGGTGTAATTAAAGTAATTAAGAGGAAAAAACAGATTCTGATTGTATAGAGGAAATATAACAGTTTTAAAAGTACTGTTATTTCCTGCTTGTAAATTTTTTACAGATATATTGATAATATGAGAAAAATAATTATAACACACGTGTAACTTTTATCAAAAATTGAAAATGATGTACTAAGGAAAAATTGTATATTAAGTGATATATTTACCTTCTATATTATAGCAATTGTATGCGATGGCTGTTACTGTTAAAAAAATGGCATTGTTTAATTTTTTTCCAATGTGTTAGTTGTTTTAAATAATTTTTACTATAGTTATGAATTTTACGAGTTAAAAGTATATTTACTTTGAACTTTTGAAATTTTTCTCTAGGTACTAATGAATAGAATTTTTAATTTCCCCTATTATTCCTCTTTCTTATTAGACTTTAAAGAAAGCATTTTTAATTAATTTACTTACTAAACAAAAAATTTTTTCCTCTTTTTATACATTTTTGTTGCGAAAAAAAAATATTTCTAGATTTAACAAAACATAAATTTCTGTAAAAAACGAATGCATCGATTATTAAATTAAAAAAAAAGAATATAAAATTTCCAATAATAAATTAACTGTAATTTTTCTTAATTTGCAAAATGTCGACTGCGAGTGTATAAAATTTTTTATCGTATTTGGCAATATAAATAATAAATTAAATATATTTTCAATTGTAAATGTGTAAAAATATGGAATGGAAATTTTAATTTATATATTGTATATCACAAAACCAACAAAAATTACTAGTTTTTTTTTTAATTAATTAATTTTTAATTATAATAATAAAAATATAGTTTTAATAAATTATGGAAAAATCTATTCAATTAATGTATATGTAATTAATTAACTAATTGAATTATTTATTATAATAATTCGATTATTATTCCATTTGCAAAAATGATCATCGAAAAATGCTTGAAATAAAAATTTCAAGAACTGCGCATTACTATCAAGACTATTATTATTATAAAATTTATATTAAGAAAAAGTATAAAAAAAAATTATACAAAAAAATTTATACATTTAAAAAAGAAGAAAAAAAAATTTGTAATGCTTTACAGCATTGTCGTATAAAATTCTTTACTGAACATTGTTAGCCATTAGAAATGTGTAAAGAAATAAACAAACTGTAAGAATATATTAATGACAAATTTATAAATAAAGTTTGTTTAAAGAAACTTTTGATATTTTCAATTATTTTCTTTTACAGGGTTGGATATTTGTCAATAAAGTCAGGGAAATGTCAGGAAAAAATTTTTTGTCAGGGAAATTTTATAAAAATCATTGAATTGCGAAAAGTTTTTAAAAATAATTAAATTTTACAAAGAATTCTATTAAAATTTTTGATAATTATTGAATTTCTGTGTGGCATTTTATTAAATGTTTTTGAAAATAATTGAATTCTTAAAAAGCATTTTATTATTTATGAAAGTAATTAAATTTTCGGCGAACGATTTTATTAGAATTTTTAAAAATAATTGAATTTCCAGGAAGAAATTTATTACTTTTAAAAAATAATTGAATTCTTCTGATGAATATTGTTATTTATGAAAATAATTGAATTTTGAAAGGAATTTTATTAAAATGCCTCAAAATAATTGAATTTTTGAGAATAATTTTGTTATTTTTCGATATAATTGAATTTTTTCAAAGAATTATTTATGTAAATAATATTGAATTCTTGGGAAGAATTTTATTAAAATCTAAAAGAATAATTGAATTATTTCAAAAAAATTTTAAATAATTGATTTGTTTCGAACAATGTTCTTAAAATATTTGAAAATAATTGAATTCCTTTGAAAAATTCTAATATTTTTTTTAAATAATTGAATTTTTCGAGGAATTGAATTTAAATGTTTAAGAATAATTACATTTTTGAGCAATTCCTGTAAAATTGTATTGAAAATAATTGAAATCCTTCGATGAATTTTATGATTTATCAAAATAATTGAGTTGCTAAAAATTTTTGTTTAAATTTTCAAAAATAATTGAATTCCTTAGAAGAATTGTTTTTTTAATGAAAATAATTGAATTGAGAAAAAATTTTATTAAAATGTTTGAAAAGAATTGAATTTCTGTGAAAACTTTTGTTATTTTTGTACATAATTCAATTTTTCCAAAGAATTTAAAAAAACATTTTTTTAAATAATTGATTTTTTCGAGGAATTGAATTTAAATTTTTAAAAATAATTACATTTTCTGAGCAAATTCCTGTAAAATTGTATTAAAAATAATTGAAATCCTGCAATGAATTCTATTATTTCTGAAAATAATTGAATTCTTGCGAAGAATTTTATAAAAAATTTTGAAATTAATTGAATTCCTTAGAATAATTTTATTATTTGTGAAAATAATTGAATTATTGAGACAAATTTTATGAAAATGTTTAAAAAGAATTGAATTTCTGTGAAAAATTTTGTTATTTTTGAAAATAATTGAATTTTTTTTAAAGAATTTTCTAAACATTGTTTTAAATAATTAATTTTTTCGAAATATAATTGTGTGAAGAATTTTGTTATTTTTGTAAATAATTGAATTTTTACGAAGAATTTTATTATTTATTAAAAAAATTGAATTCTTGACATGAATTCTATTAAAATTTTTGAATATAATTAAATTCTCCATCGAAATTTTATAACAAGATTTGAAAATAATTGTTTTGTTTTAAAGAATTTTATTGAAATTAAAAAAAATAATTAAATTCTTTCGAGGAATTCAATTGAAATTTTTATTGAAAATAATTGATTTCTTGCATTATTTTATGAAAATAATGGAATTCTTCAAATTTTTTCTACTAATTTCACCAAAATTGTATTAAAAATTATTCAATTTGAGTAAAGAATAATATTTAACTTTTTGGAACTAATTGAATTTATTAAAAAAATTTTATTCAAATTGTATTGAAATAAATTGAAATCCTGCGACGAATTTTATGATTTATCAAAATAATTAAATTCCTAAAAAGAATTTTATTATTTTTGAAAATAATTGAATTATTGCCAAAAAATGTTATTAAAATGTTTGAAAAGAATTGAATTTTAGTGAAAAATTTTGTTATTTTTGAAAATAATTGAATTCTTGAATAGAATTTTATTAAAACTTTTAAAAATAATTAATTTTTTCGAAAAATATTTAGGATGAAAAATTTTATTTTAAATAATTGAATTTTTGTGGAAAAATTTATTTGTGAAAATAATTAAATTCTTCGATTAATTAATTTAAAATAGTTTTTTTTTTTTTTTATTAAGTATTTATGAAAATAATTGAATTATTGCGAATAATTTTATAAAAATTTTTTTAAAAGACTTGAATTTCTGTGAAAAATTTTGTTATTTTTGAAAATAATTGAATTTTTAATAAGAATTTTAGAAACATTGTTTTAAATAATTAATTTTTTCTGTGAAGATATTTGTTATTTTTGTAAATAATTGAATTTTTACGAAGAATTTTTGTAATTTATTCAAAAAATTGAATTCTTTGACAAAAAGTCTATTAAAACTTTTGAAAATAATTAAATTCTCCAGGGAAATTTTATAACAAGATTTGAAAATAATTTAATTATTTTAAAAAATTTTATAGAAATTAAAAGAAAAATAATTAATTTCTTTCGAGGAATTCAATTGAAAATTTTATTTTAAATAATTGAATTCTTGTGGAAAACTTTATTTGTGAAAATAATTGAATTTTTCGATTAATTTAAAATAGTATTAAAAATAAATGAATTCCTGTGGAAATATTATTTTTTTGAAAATAATTCAGGAAGGGGTAATTTTTAGAAATTATTAAAAATCATTTTTAATCTTTTTCCTTAAACTTTCATATTTTCCCGTAAAAAGAATTTTGTCATGGAAAATAATTTTAATGTCAGTAAATTATCAGGAAAATTGATAATCTGAAACTTCTGAGCACTCTATCTGTTTTATTTCTTAAGTTATTAAAAATCAAAAGAACCAGAAAGTTTTAAATTGAATTCTTTTATTTTCTAAAAAGATATTTCACATTTATTTACAGTTACTAATATGTACATTTTTTCGAAAAAAAATTAAAATTTACATGGAACTGAGTGTCAAGAACAAAAAAGAAAACCTTTTTTTTTAAATCGAGGAAAAAAACGTAATTAAGAAATTATCTATATTAAAATTCTTTGACAAAAGAAGATTGAAATAATTAAAATACATAAAAGGGAAGAATTCATATTTTTGAAAATTCGACACAACGTGAAGGATCGGTGGGATAATATTCTTGGCACTTGGTCATTAATCTCTTTAAAGCCTGAATGTATTTTCGTTGAGTCTCGTCATTCATAACGTGAGCGACATTTTTCGAGAAAATCTTCTCCCTTCCGGTACGTGCGTGAATACCAACCATAGTGACACCAATTGGCCACGGTGAATTGCCAATTGCCATTTGTAAATATGCATCACTCGCCAGAATATAGTTTCGTTCGAGAAGATGTTTCACAATTTCTGTCAAACTGTCAGTGATGTCTTCGGTGAGGGATTTATTTTGCAATTTACGAAGAAGCGGCTTAATATACTCCCTTGTTTGAGCGTAAGTTGCACTTGCCATTTTTCCTCTTGTTCCCATTTTCTCAGCTGCCCCACGACTATTCAATTGATTGCCCCACATTTGCACGAGGAACTGCAGGAATTGTGTTATGACATTCATGTCATATTCACGATCGCCGGTATTTAATTTCGTCGATTTTTGCTGTAGATCCTCGTAGGTTACGCATTCGTCGAGAAGATTCACCTCGACCTTGGCGCCATTGCTTCCTGGTTTTAGGGGTGCGAGAATTTCATTCACATAGGCCAAGTCCACTTGTTCCATGGCCTCTTGGAAATCGTTTCTAAAACCCTTATTCACCTCGGGCTCGAGAATTTCACATTTTCGCAACCTTTTAAAAGCGTCCTGCTCCGTTTCGGCGAAGAGGAAAATTGGCTCACCACGTTCACGGAGACGACGTATAACCTCATTTCGCGGTAAGGTTAGATGTTCATTTGTCTCCTCGACACCTGCTTTTCCCAATTCCTCAGACTTTACAGCTTGCAATCGATCACTATTCACACCATTTGTCTGTATTTTTTCCGCAGCACTCGACAAGAAATCGGATCTTTTGAAATATTTCTTCTTACCGCACAAAAGCTTCTTTTCCTCCAACTCTTTTCGTTTTCTCTGTATCTCCGCTTTTAGCGAATCCATTCTTGTGAATTCGTATTTCCTAAACTTCTTTTGTTATAAATAAACTTTAATTATACTTTAGAACTTTGGAAACAATCAGAAAAATTGTTTTTTTTTGTTAGTTAATGTGACAAAAGGCAAAACGTCAACAACTGTCAAATGACGTAAGGCGCCATTTTGAAACAGTTTCCCCGCCAAAATTCGAATTTCAGGAAAAGTTGAAGAAAAAAAATAAATAATAAAAAAGTAAGTTACCAAAATTTTGATGAAAAATGTTTGAAGGTAAATTTAAAAATGAAAATTAATTGATTCAAAGATGAATTTTGACAAGAATTGAATTCTTTCCAAAAATTTCTTTAATTTTTTTGAATACAATCGATTTTGTTATTAATTGTAAATAATAATTTTACTATTAAATTTCATTAAAATTATTGATAGAAAATTAAATTCTTTTGAACAATTTTATTAGAGTTTTTTGTAAATAATTAATTTCTTTGAAAGAATTTTTTTCCTTATTTATAAAAAAAATTAATTGAATTTTTTTAAGAAATTTTATTAAAATTGTATTGAAAATAATTTGTATTGAATTATTTCAAAAAACATTATTAAAATTTTTTTTAAAAATTTAATTCTTTCATGAAATTTTATTAAAATTTTGTATTAAAAATAATTGAATTTTTGCGAAGAATTTTACTATTTATAAAAATAATTGAATTCTTACGAAAAATTTTCATATTTATGAAAATAATTGAATTCTTGCGAAGAATTTTATTAAAATTTTTGAAATTAAGAAACAAGAATAATTAATTAGAAAATTAGTTAATAATTGAATTTTTTTAGTTTGAATCTAAAATTATTGAAAAATTCATATTTGAAAATAAAATTTTGTTATTTTTAATAATGATGACAAATTGAATATAATATAAATAAGAAATAAATACTGATAAAAAAATAAGTAAACGAGAAATAAGTACAGATAAAAGTACAAAATTGTTAAAAACTTAATTTATTTTTTTTTTTCGTTTATTATTAATCTTACAATTAGAGCAGAAACCAATTTTAAGTTCATTTTATTATGGTTTCTATGAAAATTTATTACAATCCTACGCTGTAAAATTCTTTTCACAACGACTTAATTAGGGAAATTAATATTAACTAGCTAATAGAATCCAAGAGTTCGATAAAACTTCGACATTTACCTTTGAGGATTTTTGTGGCTTCGACAAAAAGAACTGAAGACGGAAGTGCACCGACAGATTCGATGGTAACTGTAATCAAATTAAATTAATTGTAAAAATTATAATAATAATTGTGATTGTGACGCGTTGACAAAAATAAAAACCTAAGAAGCATAAATAGATTATGTTCGTAATTTTTTAAGTAAAAATACAGAATTTTGCTTCCTAGGTACTTTTTTTTTGAAGCGGCACTAAATTAAGAAATGAAAATAATTTTCCAGTATACTAACAAATAAAATGATTCGGTTCTCTTTCGAGTGAAACGCAATCTTTCAAATCCTCGTGACGTTCAACATTACGAGAACAACTGTCGTATCGCGAATTTATCACTTGAGCCTCTTTTCCGCCTCCTTCTGTTTTCACTAATTCGATAACTCCTGGACTGAAGCATTTCTTCAATTTTTCTGCCTTCTCGTCTTTCACTGTTTTTAGCAACGTAATTCTGGGCAATAATCGATAAAATGCAGTTGCTGAAAAAAAATAAAAATCAGGCAAAGAAAAAAAGAAAAAAGTATAAGAATATAATAAAGGACAAAGAAAAAAGAGAAAGCAAAAGAATAAAAGTAAATTATTAAGAAATTAATTGATACTAATTACATATAATAAGTAATTATTAGTTATTAATAAATTAATAAACTAATACGTACAGACGGGAGAAAATTTTGCGTGATCCCTGCCGATGCCTTTGACCGCATGCATAAAAATGTGCATTTCATGACCAGGATTCAATACATTTAATAAAATGTCCTTGTCAATTACTCCAACTTGTTCCTCGCCTCCCGGATAAATTTCGCATTGTTTTCCAATTGGCACCCATTTTATATCATTACTGTAAACTGAAATAATTCATTTAATTGAAATTTTATTTAATTTAATTTTACGAAACAAACAATCTAATGTAATAACAAAAATACTAAATAAAAAAAATATTTTCAGGGTTGCCACAAATATTTAACTATGTTTTTCCCTGATTTCCAGACAAAATTTTGACTTTTTCCCCTCACTCGAAAGAATATTCTGATTTACTGTAAAAATGATTAGATACTCAAAAAAATGTTCTAATACTTTTATTTGCAAATTTCTGTAAAAGTAAAAATTTTCATACACACCAATAACTTCTTTTTTCAATAAAAATATTTAATCATTATTATTTTTCCATAGGAATTAAAATTCTTCGCAAGAATTCAATTATTTTTAAAAGTACTAAAATTTATCAAAGAATTCAATTATTTAAAAAATGTAATAAAATCCGTTGCAAGAATTCAATTATTTTCATAAATAGATAATAAATCGATTATTCGGAAATTCATTTTTAAAGCAATTTTTATTAGAAAATTCCACGAAAATTCAATTATTTAAATTCAAAAATAAATAATTTATTGAATAATTAAATGTTAAAATTGAATTCTCATAAAGAATTTTATCAACAAATTTCTAAATAATTGAATTATTTTGACGAATTTTAATAAAATTTTAAAGAATTATTACATTTTTCTTTTAAATAATTTTTTTAAAAAATCAATTATTAAACTTTTTCAAATAAAATAAATTCTACAGAATTGTTAGTTAAAAGTATGAAAAATTCAAATTTTCAAACATTTTATTTTAAAACCTTTTCAAAATTTAATTATTTCTAAAAATTCACGCTATAAAGCTTTTAATATTCAATTTTATCTAAAATTTTAACTAAAATTAATATTTAAATCAATTTTTATTAGAATATTCTACGAAAATTCAATTATTTAAATTCAAAAATAAATAATACATTTATTAAATAATTGAATGTTTCTTGAAATTGAATTCTCATAATTTATTGAATTTTATCAATAAATTTTTAAACAATTGAATTCTCATAAAGAATGCGATGAGTTTTATTATTTATGAAAATTAATAAATTCCTAAGAACAGTTTTATTAATTTATGAAAATAATTAAATTATTGGGAAGAAATTTATAAAAAAATTTGCAAATAATTGAAACCCTGGGAAATTTTTATTATTTATGAAAATAATTAAATGTTTGCGTAGAATTTTATTAAAATTTCTTTAAAAATAATTGAATTTTAGCGAAAAATTTTGCAGGTTTCTAAAGATAATTGAAATCATGACGAGAAATTATTTTTAATTTTTGAAAATAATTTAATTTCTGAAAAGAATTTTATTACCTCTTGTAAATAATTTTATTCTTTTGATTAATATTGTTGTTTATGAAAATAATTGGATTTTGTAGAAAATTTTATTAAAATTCTTGAAAACAATTGAATTTCTGTAAAATTTTAATTATTTATGAAAATAGTTAAATGTTTGTGTAGAATTTTATTAAGATTTTTTTTATTAATTGAATTTTTTTGGAAAATTTTTGAAACTAATTAAAATTTTCCAAAGAATTTTATTAAAGTTTTTGCAAATAATTAAATTTCGGAGAAGAATTCTATTATTTATAAAAATAATTGAATCACTGAAAAGAATTTTATTAATTTATGAAAATAATTGAATTTTGGAGAAGGATTTTATTAAAATATTTGTAAATAATTGAATTTTTGAGAAGAGTTTTATTATTTATAAAGATAATTGAAATGTTTTTTTAACATAATTGAATATCTGCAATCATTTGTAACTTCTCCAAAATTCAATTTTTTTAAAAAGTATTTTTGACTAAAATTCTTCTATAAATTCAATATTTTTAATTTTTAATATTTAATTAAATATAGGATTTTAAAACATGTAATTAATTTCAGAAGAATTTGAATTACTAAAATTTTTCAAAAATCTAAGTTCTTTAAAATTTCTAATTAAAACCTTTTGAAGTTGAAATGAAAATTTTAAACACAACTCTTTTAAAATTCAATTAATTTTGTAATATTTAGTCAAATTATTCATTAAATAATTTCTAAGTAATAATTTATGTTAGTTCTTCAAGATGTCCTGTGTCAATGGTGAATAATAGTATATAAATAAATAAAACTTAAAATCCAAAATATGTAAAATTATAATAAAAGAAAAATTTACCCACCCTTGTGATTAATGTACATTTCTTCAAGTCTTCTCGATTCTTTAGAAGCTTGTTTATTGTGCGAACAGGAAATTTTCAACTCGTACCTCAAAGTATCGTGTTCACTCACTTCGTCGTCTTTGTTTCCTTCGTTTGATGGATAGTCGAATAATCTAGGATCAGCTCGTAGTGGAACGAGTCCAAGTCTATTAGGAAAAATAATCTTTCTTTCTCTCCCAAAAAAGGAACATTGTATTTAATAGAAAAAGAAAATAATTTACTTTACCTGTGAGCCAATACTTCCTCCTGCATTATACTATTATAATTCATAATAAAAACTTTCTCAATTGCCATCGATGGCACTTCGCTTATAAGAATTCTGCGAATTGCATTCGCCAAAGAAGTTTGACATCCAATTAAATCAAATTCTAATTCCATTTGATTGTCTGATTCCTTGACTATTTTAATCTTGAAATTCTGAAAGAAAACATTTACTTGTTTTTTTCAAACACAAATGGGTTAAAGTAAATAAATTAATTACTTTCAATTAAATATTTAAAACAACCGAGAGATAATAATTAACTTAATAACTAATTAAATATATATTAAAATCAAAAGTAATTTTGTTTCGAAAACAACGTGTGCGGCTTACCTCTTTAAAAATTCTTAAACTCCAAGGCTCTTCAAGATTCTACAAACAAAAATAAATTTATAAACCGGAAAAAAATTAACTATACTAAAATTAATTATACAATTGGTATTTACGTTAATAACACCGTGTTCTTCCATTTGAATTCTCGATTCCCGAGATTTCTTGAATTTTGAAGCCATTATTTTTAAGGTTAGAATTGCCAAAACTTAGTATATTAGAGAATTAAAAAGTATCGGCTTGAGAACGTTTAATTTCCTATGACTTTATTTATTTCTGTAATATTTATAAAACAAATTTCATTTAAATTATAAAGATAATTAATGTATTATTATATAAATTCAGAAATAAACAAACTTTTTAGTACACGTGTTTTTTTGCACTTGTTTACAATTCTTCCATGACGTTTCACAGCAGTACAGGGCCTTTTGTACTTTATAAATCTCTTTTATTATTAAACTATTTTTTAGTTTCACCTTAAACAGAATCTAATTGACAGTTTAATATAACATTGCAATGATAAAATTAGTTAATAATTATTAAATTAAATAATTAGAGTGAAAAAAGCGTTAGTTCCGGGTAAAAATGTCGATATAAAAAATGACCATTAAATACACCTTTACGTTTTCAAGTACTCTCATTGGTCTGTTGAGTCCCCGCGCAAATTTGAATGGAGCAATGAGAGCGATAGTTTCAATGAGAGAAAAGGCGAATGGCGAATCACATGGATAATTCTGGAAATATGCACTGCTTGTGTATAGACCTTTATTGAGTTGTACCAGTGTTGGGTAGGTAAAGTACCTTAATTAAGTTTAGATTAAGGCCGAAGTCTTGTATAATTATTAAATAGCATAATAATTATTATTTTAGTAAATTATTATTTAAAACAATCTTTTTTTTATTTAAAACAATTTATTTTAAATAATTTATTTAATTTAATTTCAATAAAATATTTAATTTTTTAAATAACTAAATTATTCAAAAATAATTTTTAAATAGCATAATAATTAATAACAATTTTAGATAATTATAATTTAAATTTATTTTATTTATTTCGAATATTTTGCAAATTTTTATTTTCTTAACAACTCTGCAAGGCACTCAAGGTGTGAACGCGCCTTTATAGAAGGTGCGAAAATGCGAATATGAAATAAGCTTAAGGTTGCATAAGAAACTACAGAACCCTGCTTTATCTACATCAAGGATGGGAAGTTGCAAAATACAAAAACAAAAACGTCGTCTGCTATCATCTACTAGAGCTGCCAGGTACCCTCACCAAACGCAACTGCGCTTGCGCGACAAAAATGCTTCTATTTGTAGAATAAAACTTGTCCATCTAAAGTACTTTATATGTTTAAATATAAAACGTTTTAAAAATGCGCGGTTCATTTCGCCAATAAGATCATTTTTGTAGTGCAAGCTAAGTTGATTTGGTAAGGGTACTTCTGATTAGAAGGTAATTTTGTAAAAGGAGAAATTGAAATTGTTAAAAAAAAAGTTTAAAATTAAAGTGAAATGTTGAATCAAGTTAAAATGTTTTGAAAAAATTAAAATTTTAAAAATTACACCGTTAAACTGAAACTAAATTATAAGTAAAAAAGAGAAAAATGATTTAAATTTAAAGAAATAAATGTCTTTTACAAAATTACCTCCCCTCCTATTATTGATTATTTTAATTTATAAAAAAAAACACAAATGTGCTTTTGTTTTTATAAAAAATTTGAAAAATTCAAACAATAATCAATAAAAGAAGTAGCATGTTTTTTAATTTCTTAAAAAACCTGGTATGCCTTTTTACAGGCTGGTTCGGATCTCAAGAGATCCCCGGTATGTACAATGGCAAAAAGCCATCACCACCAGGACCGAATAATGTTTTGTTAAATTATTTCCGCAATTAAGCAGTATATTGTCCATCGTAGAAATTTGTATTTCCGGTTGTCGAGGTTCCTCCTTTTCATTGTCCTTTAAGAGATTTACTTAGTGCTGAAAAAGAGAAAATAATTACAAATTAATTAAATTTTTTAATATTTTTCATAAAAAAAACTATTTTTTAACTATAAATTTTAAAAACTTACATTTAAAAATGAATGTTGAAAGTGATGGGAAAAATTATTTCTGCAATTCTGCAGCCTCATGTTCAATGTCATCATTCTTCATCCGAAATAGATGGTGATTTTTTATGGAATCCTTTGGTATGATTTTCTCTTGAACAAGTGCAAGATTAAGAATATTACGCCCTGCATTTACATCTCTTTCCCACGTTGTTTTGCATTTCGCACAATAAGTGTATCGATGGGGACTCTTGGATATTTTAAGTGGTCTCACACAGCGACTACACATTTTTGTTGTATTAAACTCATTTACTTTCACGACTTGCAATTTATCTTTTCCTAATTCTTCTGATCTTTGGAAAAGAGTTTGTTGAATACGTTTCAAAGGAGCTTTAGTGTATCCCTTGATAAAATTAGGTATTTCTGCTCCACCAATAGCAACGAAACAGGGTTTCTTCCTTGTATCACCTACTATCCAATTTACAAGTTGATCAACTTGTCGTTTGTGCGCCGAATATTGATCTATTTTTAAACGCGTTACGGATCTTTTTTGATGAAGTGATTGGAAATTTTGTAAAAGATGTATTCTATATTTTGTTATGCGATGGCGATCTCGAGGATTAGTCATGCAAAAATTTTCCATCAATGGATCCTCAGCAAGTTGCTTGTAATATTTTTGCATGTCTATACCTTTTTTCTTCATTAATTCTCTTCTTCTGTAGTCGCCCATCTGCCATCTCATCATCCAACTACCAATGTAAATAGCTGAATCCTTTTTTACATTAGTGGTTGGATTAGGATCGTTTTCCCTACTGACGCCAGCCAGAGTCGCCCTCGCACCAGGATCAAAACCACAAAATTTTTTGTAACTTCCAACTTTCTTCTTTGATTGCACAACATCATGTTTTGTGGGTAAATCAAAAATTACTGACACGTCCACACCATTTGTCGTTATTGTACCAGAAAATTTACCACCATTCTTTAATTTTTTTCGACCTCTTTGGATTGATTTAAAGTTGAACATTGAATTCCACCTTTCTTCATTGTTCATTTCTCTTAAGCGCTTCATTTCATCGTCCATCTTATCAACTGCTCTTTGAAGATGATCCTTATTCGTTCCTGATTTTCTTTTCTTTTTTTGTAAAATTGCCTTTTTTTCTTTAATTTCTTGAATAACAGTTGCCGTTTGCAATTCTTTTAAAGCAGTATTTGTATAAACCACATGCTTCACGCCTAATGAAATTTGTGGAATTAACGTGAAATTCTTCTTCTTTTTATCATGAAATTCTTGTTGAATCATAATGAAAAATGGCAAAAATTTATGCCATTCTTCATCTTTTGTCAATTTTGTAAAGTCCAATTTTCTTCTATCATTATCACCCTTTTTCAGTAGTAAATCAGTAGGGAATCCTTTCACTTGACATTCATTTTTTTGCAGCAGGAGATTTAAAGCAGCAACAGATTGTTTATAAAATGAAGGCCTTCTTTTTCGAAATTTCTTTTTTTCCTTATTCTTCTCTTTTTCTTCTTCTTCTTCCTTATTCTTCTCTTTTTCTTCTTCTTCTTTTTCCTTATTCTTCTCTTTTTCTTCTTCTTTTTCCTTTTTCGATTTTTTTCTTCGCCTTCTTGGCCTTTTTTTATAATAGACTTTATCGCAATGTTTGAGATATTTTTCCTGTCGAACATATCTTTCATCGCAGTAGTCTGATGTTTTTTTTTCTCGCATTTCATCTGGAAATTGTTTTCGAGATTTTTGAAATTCTTTTCTTTGTTCATTTTTAATGCTATTTTTAAAACTCCTAATTTTTATTTTTTCATCATTATCATTTTTGATACGGTAAACTGAACAAATTTCTTGAATTTCATCTACTTCCATATGATTTTTTTCTTCGTCTTCAATTTCCATTAATAGCTGCAAATATCTTCTTAATCGTGATGCTGCATGCGTCGTGAAATTTGTTTTAAAGTTTCGATTCAACACTAAAGCTGCCTCCTGAATTATTGCCGTTCTATGTTCTCCGTCATAAAGTGGAATGTCATTCCTTAATTCTTTATATTCGTTGACCATTGTATTTATTTTCGCATCCTGTTCAGTTATTTTACGTTGAGCATTTACTTTCTGCTTTAATGATATTAAAAATGGCAGAAAGTCGGGACCATTGTTGGTCCATTTCTCCAACAATGATGGGCAATTTTCAACATTTTCAACATTCGTTTCTTCATATAGGCCGAATAATGCCATTGTTGTTGCCTCATACATCATTGATGAAACAACCTTTGCATCTTCTTCAATTCGATTTTTAATGTTTGCTGATTTACATAATTTTCCCAAACAAACTTTTACCGTATGCTTTTCTGTTCCCATTAATTCCAATCTTCTTCTCACTTTATGATGCAACGGTTTATCAATATTTTCATTATCCAAAGTAATTGACTTTCTTTTTCTGTTTGAAGAAACACCAATTGTAGATTTCTCGACACTGTATTTCTTTCGTTTTGAAGAGGGGCCAGCACCACTTTCAATTGATGAGTCAACACCTATAATTGGAAGAAATGAAAATTTTATTAATTTTATATTGAGAGAGATTAAGAAAATATAAAAGAAGAAAAAAGAATACAAAATTTTACCATCTCTTTTTGAAGTTGATGTTGAATGGGAAAATTTAGCTTCTTGCTTTTTCGATTTCTCTACTTTTGAAGAAGTGATTTTTAAATCAGGTCCAGTTGATGACGATAATGATAATGATGTTTCTGTTGGTACACGGTTAACTGAACACGGTGACAGCTTTTCAGGAGAATCACTTGGTACTGAAAAAGAAAAAAAGGAATTAAATAAATTAAAATTTTTAAATTGTTATTTTAATAAAATATTTTTAAAATGTACCCAGGTGAAAATGATTCATCGTACGAATCATTTTTTCCTTGGTTAATTATTAAAAACTTACATTTCAAACTTAATCTTTGACTATGAAATACTAGAAGAAAATAATTTTAAAAAACTTACATTTTAAACTCAATCTTTCACTACAAGAGAAAAATTGTTTCTCCGGAATTCCAGATTTTAGATCTTCAGTCTTTCCAATCGAACTGACACACACTTCTTCGCGAGATCTGGTTGGTGCTGAAAAATGAAAAGAAGGAATCAAATAAATAAAAAATAATAATTTTTTAATTTAAATCAAATACTTGAAGAAAATAATTTTAAAAAACTTACATTTTAATCTGAATATTCCACTCGAGCGAAAAGTTTTCTTCTCTGCTTTTCGAGGTTCAGCCTGCACAGTCTTTGGAGTTGATGACGATGAAGAAAATGTCAAATTTTCGTCAGATTTTTGTGTCTGTGAGTTTCCGTAGAAGAATCTAGTAGAATGTCCTTCACGAGATTCATTTGTTGCTGAAAAAATAGAGAATAAACAAATAAATTAAAATTGTTAACTTTACATGTAAATACAAATATTTTTAAAATACATCTGTTAAACACTAACATTTTAAACTCAATCTTTCACTAGAAGAGAAAAATTGTTTCTCCGGAATTCCAGATTTTAGATCTTCAGTCTTTCCAATCGAACTGGTAGACATTTCTTCGCGAGATCTAGTTGGTGCTGAAAATTAAAAAGAAACAAAAGAATTAAAATTAAAAAATTCCTCAATTTAAATCAAATACTTGAAGAAAATAATTTTAAAAAACTTACATTTTAATCTGAATATTCCACTCGAGCGAAAAGTTTTCTTCTCTGCTTTTCGAGGTTCAGCCTGCACAGTCTTTGGAGTTGATGACGATGAAGAAAATGTCAAATTTTCGTCAGATTTTTGTGTCTGTGAGTTTCCGTAGAAGAATCTAGTAGAATGTCCTTCACGAGATTCATTTGTTGCTGAAAAAATAGAGAATAAACAAATAAATTAAAATTGTTAACTTTACATGTAAATACAAATATTTTTAAAATACATCTGTTAAACACTAACATTTTAAACTCAATCTTTCACTGGAAGTAAAAGATTGTTTCTCCGGAATTCCAGCTTTCACATTTTCAGTCTTTCCAATTGAACTGTTAGACATTTCTTCGCGAGATCTAGTTGGTGCTGAAAATTAAAAAGAAACAAAAGAATTAAAATTAAAAAATTCCTCAATTTAAATCAAATACTTGAAGAAAATAATTTTAAAAAACTTACATTTTAATCTGAATATTCCACTCGAGCGAAAAGTTTTCTTCTCTGCTTTTCGAGGTTCAGCCTGCACAGTCTTTGGAGTTGATGACGATGAAGAAAATGTCAAATTTTCGTCAGATTTTTGTGTCTGTGAGTTTCCGTAGAAGAATCTAGTAGAATGTCCTTCACGAGATTCATTTGTTGCTGAAAAAATAGAGAATAAACAAATAAATTAAAATTGTTAACTTTACATGTAAATACAAATATTTTTAAAATACATCTGTTAAACACTAACATTTTAAACTCAATCTTTCACTGGAAGTAAAAGATTGTTTCTCCGGAATTCCAGCTTTCACATTTTCAGTCTTTCCAATTGAACTGTTAGACATTTCTTCGCGAGATCTAGTTGGTGCTGAAAATTAAAAAGAAACAAAAGAATTAAAATTTAAAAATTCCTCAATTTAAATCAAATACTTGAAGAAAATAATTTTAATTACATTTTAATCTGAATATTCCACTCGAGCGAAAAGTTTTCTTCTCTGCTTTTCGAGGTTCAGCCTGCTCAGTCTTTGGAGTTGATGACGATGAAGAAAATGTCAAATTTTCGTCAGATTTTTGTGACTGTGAGTTTCCGTAGAAGAATCTAGTAGAATGTCCTTCACGAGATTCATTTGTTGCTGAAAAAATAGAGAATAAACAAATAAATTAAAATTGTTAACTTTACATGTAAATACAAATATTTTTAAAATACATCTGTTAAACACTAACATTTTAGACTCAATCTTTCACTAGAAGAGAAAAATTGTTTCTCCGGAATTCCAGATTTTAGATCTTCAGTCTTTCCAATCGAACTGGTAGACATTTCTTCGCGAGATCTAGTTGGTGCTGAAAATTAAAAAGAAACAAAAGAATTAAAATTAAAAAATTCCTCAATTTAAATCAAATACTTGAAGAAAATAATTTTAAAAAACTTACATTTTAATCTGAATATTCCACTCGAGCGAAAAGTTTTCTTCTCTGCTTTTCGAGGTTCAGCCTGCACAGTCTTTGGAGTTGATGACGATGAAGAAAATGTCAAATTTTCGTCAGATTTTTGTGTCTGTGAGTTTCCGTAGAAGAATCTAGTAGAATGTCCTTCACGAGATTCATTTGTTGCTGAAAAAATAGAGAATAAACAAATAAATTAAAATTGTTAACTTTACATGTAAATACAAATATTTTTAAAATACATCTGTTAAACACTAACATTTTAAACTCAATTGTTGTTTTCTCTTCATTATGTCAACACAGTAGATACTGGTACATGAATTTCTGTAAAAAAAAATTTGTTAAAAAGACAAAATAATAAGGGTGCAATCTAATGGCATCGTTTTGCGTTGGGTTTTGTAATTAGGCTATTTGGGTATTTTTTTAAAATTTTAGCAACTACAAGCAACTACTTGTGTTAATATATATATATATATATATATATTTTTTAAATTTCCATTAAATTAAATTCACAAATTATTAGAGATCAAGCAACTATTTACAAAAATTATAATAAAATTCTTTAAAACGAAATTCAATTAGTAGTTTAAAAAAAATCTTTGAAATTCAATTATATTGTCTTGAAATTAGAAAATAATCAATTATTTGAGAAAATCATTTTCAAAAAGATGAATTATTTAACAAAATTTTCATTAAAATAATTATAGTTTTGATAGAAATTTGAAAAAAGTCTGCATAATATTATGTAGAGAATAAATAATTTATAAAGTTTCTAAAATGAATTCTTTTAATAGTCAAGTTACAAAAAGCAAAGCAAATAACGATGCCATGGGACTGCACTCGGGGACTTATTTTATCAACGATTATTTAATAAACTGTCGAATAACGTTAAAAATTAAATGTACACACGATAATTAAACGATTTATGTAACAATCGGGATTAATTGAAAAGAAAAAATTACTTATTAGCCGCTTTTTGAGTGTAACAATTTTTTAATGCCTCATCAGAACAAGAAGTATTTATTCATTACTTTAAAAACGAAATTAACCCGCGTGATATTGTTATTAATGAATAGAGAAAAGAAAACACGTATGTACATAAAATTTCAAAAAATTTAACGTTATCCGTATGCCCTAACGATGGGTCTATCGTTAAAAATTGTATTCGTTGCCGTAAAACAGCTTTAGTCTTTTCAGTATGCCTTTAAAAGGCTTTGCCGTAATACAGCTTTAGTCTTTTCGGTATGCCTTAATAAGGCTTCGCCGTAATACAGCTTTACGTCCGTTTGCCTTAAAAAGGCTTTGCCGTAATACAGCTGTACGTCGGTTTGCCTTAATAAGGGCTTTGCTGTAATACAGCTTTACGTCCGTCTGCCTTAATAAAGCTTTGCCGTAATACAGCTTTACGTCCGTTTGCCTTAATAAGGCTTTGCTGTAATACAGCTTTACGTCCGTTTGCCGTAATACAGCTTTACGTCCGTCTGCCTTAATAAGGCTTTGCTGTAATACAGCTTTACATCCGTCTGCCTTAATAAGGCTTTGCTGTAATACAGCTTTACGTCCGTTTGCCTTAATAAGGCTTTGCTGTAATACAGCTTTACGTCCGTCTGCCTTAATAAGGCTTTGCTGTAATACAGCTTTACGTCCGTCTGCCTTAATAAGGCTTTGCTGTAATACAGCTTTACGTCCGTTTGCCTTAATAAGGCTTTGCTGTAATACAGCTTTACATCCGTCTGCCTTAATAAGGCTTTGCTGTAATACAGCTTTACGTCCGTTTGCCTTAATAAGGCTTTGCTGTAATACAGCTTAAATTCGTCTGCCTTAACAAGGCTTTGCTGTAATACAGCTTTACGTCCGTTTGCCTTAATAAGGCTTTGCTGTAATACAGCTTTACGTCCGTCTGCCTTAATAAGGCTTTGCTGTAATACAGCTTTACGTCCGTCTGCCTTAATAAGGCTTTGCTGTAATACAGCTTTACGTCCGTTTGCCTTAATAAGGCTTTGCTGTAATACAGCTTTACATCCGTCTGCCTTAATAAGGCTTTGCTGTAATACAGCTTTACGTCCGTTTGCCTTAATAAGGCTTTGCTGTAATACAGCTTAAATTCGTCTGCCTTAACAAGGCTTTGCTGTAATACAGCTTTACGTCCGTCTGCCTTAATAAGGCTTTGCTGTAATACAGCTTTACGTCCGTTTGCCTTAATAAGGCTTTGCTGTAATACAGCTTAAGTTCGTCTGCCTTAACAAGGCTTTGCTGTAATACAGCTTTACGTCCGTTTGCCTTAATAAGGCTTTGCTGTAATACAGCTTAAGTTCGTCTGCCTTAACAAGGCTTTGGTACTATTGCTTACCTGTAACACAGTTGAGCTTGAAGTGCCAGTCTCGTCTCGGGCGCCTGCTTATATACCCGTGTCCCCACCACTTCGAGCGTCCCCACCAGTGCGCGCTTGTACTACTAGCGCCGTGGTGAATGTACAAACTATTTCAAGCATATTTTCGGTAACTCGTACCACGAGTCGATAATGCAGAAAGTGAAATTACCTATAGTTGTGTCAAATTTCAAAATAAAGAATTTGTTTGTAAAGCAGTTTTTTTATTACAAAAAAAATTTATTGAAATTTATGTTTATCTATATAAATCTTGATAATCACACAAATTTATATTAAAGGTATATTGAAATTGTTTTTATTTTTTAGGTTAAAAATTCCAACCATACGTCAAGTCATAATAAATTTGACACATACCATAAGGGAACGAGCGACACCAGTTCGGAAAATTAATTAGGATAAATATTGTCTTGGAATTTTATTTTGAGGTTAGTTTTAATGTTTAATTATTGTTTATAGTAATAAATAGGTATATTTTTTTCTCTTATTTTTAACTCTATATGTAGGCTTCTCATGGAAACATTGTTTTATTGAAATTTTTTTTTAAATTTAAAATTAACCTTAGAAGAATAGAAAATGTTGACAAAGAAATTACGAGTAAGAAAAAATTTTTTTTTACTCTAAGAAAACATACTTAATATAATTTTTAGTTTCTCTATTTTGATTAATTGTTATTTATTTTGTTTATAGGTTCAAGTATTTAACGATGGGAATTTGTAACTGACAAGAGTGCGCAATTAATCAATGTCGGAAGATTGAGAAATAAAGATGTCTTCAAATTTACGTTCTCACATTAATTTACATAGTGAATGAAAAATTAGTACTCCAATTACAGATTTATTGATAATTTTTATTTATTCTAATTTATTATTACATTTAGTAAATTATTTTAATTGTTTTCTAGGAAAAGAATTGGATAATAATTTTTGTCTCATTGAATCGTGGGGGAAAAGAAATGAGAAGTTGGATTCTTCTTTTGTTTCTTTTATTCGTAGAAAAATATGATTAAAAGTCAATTTTTTCAAACCGTGTGATAAGGATGTGGTGGAGAAAAGGATTTCTTTTATATACTTTGAAGAGTAAAAAGGCTTGCTGAAAGAGAAACGTGCGCAGTTAATATTAATTCTTCGTAATGGAAAACAAGCAATAAACATGCAATAAAATTAAAAATTCATTTTCATTTTGAATATTTTTTTATTTTTTTTTTCTTTATCTCTCTGGTGTTTTTAGTTCAAGTTACCTTCTCTTTTTTTTTTTGTCTTTCGAATGCATTTCGAATTTTTCATATTAAGTTAATTTTATTTTTCAATTACTTAAAGAACATTTTGTGCGTGATTATTTTTTGAGAATAAAAATTGTTTATGTTTCGTGTTTAGAAGAATATAAACATTTTGTTTATTATTCAATTATACAAATCACATATAAAGCTTCTTTTATTAATTTTTTTCTCGATTTTCTCATATATCAACGTTAAAAATCGCTCAAATCGGCTTCATTACTAGAATCCAGTGGTGGAATTGGCGGTGGTACATTTTCAAATTCCGGAGCAATCTACAATATAGAAATCTGATAGAAATGTATTAGAATACAATGAAAATGAAAAAAATTATTTAACAAATAATTACCTGAATAAAATTATTCAAATTCGTCTCGGAATTTAATTTGAAATCGTTTTTCGTGTCTTCGTTGTCTTCTTTTAAAGATGATGATGATGATGATAATCTCTCTGTTTCCTGTAATTGACTATTTTTCTCATGCATTTTCTTTTTATCACTCGATTCTTCCTCACATTCATCGCTATTCAGTACTTTTAAAGTTATGTCCTGTTTTTAAAAAATTATAAATTTTATTAAAATTATTATTAATTAAATAATAATTAATAATAATATTAATAAATTAATTCTTTACTTTTTTCTTTCTAAACTTTTTTATAATTTTTCTTTTCAAATATTTTCAATTTTAAAATTAATGCATTGAAAATCATCGAATTGTTGCAAAGAATTTTATCAAAAAATTTGATAATTAAAAATTATTTCAAAGAATTTTATTATTCAGAAAAATAACTGAATTCTCGCAGTGAATTTTATTATTTAGAAAAATAACTAAATTTTCGCAGAGAATTTTATTAAAATTTAAAAAAAACTAATTGAATTCTTTTGAAGAATTTCTTTGAATTTTTTTTAAACTAATGAAGCTTTTTTAATAATTTTAATTGAAAATTTAAAATTAATTAAAATAGCAATTGGATTTTATGAAGAAGAATTTTATTAAAATTGTATTGAAAATAATTGGATTTCTGCAAAGAATTATACTATTTATAAAAATAATTGAAATGTTTCGAAGAATTTATTAAAATTTTAGAAAATAAATTAATTTTTTGTTAATATTTGAAAATTTAAATTCTTTCGAGGAATTCTATTAAAATTGTTTTAAAAAGAATTGAATTTCTGCAAAGAATTGTACTATTTATAAAAATATAATTGAAATGTTTCAAAGAATTTATTAAAATTTAAAGAAATGAATAAATTGTTATGAAGAATTTTATAGAAATATTTGAAAATAATGAAATTTTTTCGAGAAATTCAATTAAAGTTATTTCAAAAATTATTAAATTTCTTTTAAGAATTTTATTATTTTTTTGAAAAGAATTGAATTCTTTCAATTTTTTTGACGAATATATTTAAAAATTGCCTTGAAAATAATTTAATATCTATATCGAATTTTTTAAAAATATTTAGAGAATAATTGAATTATTTTTAGAGAATTTTAAATTCTTGTTGAAATTGAATTTTATGGAAATTTTATATTTTCTGAAATTGTAATATTTAATCGTTTTTAATACAATATTAATAAAATTAATTTTATAAATGTATTCAATTTTTAAAAAGAATTTTATTATTATTTTAAAGAAAAATTCAATTATTTTCTAAAATTTTAATAAATCCTTTGAAACAAATTAATTATTTTTATAAATTGTAAAATCTTTGCAAAAATAATGAAATTTTTTAGAGAAATTCAATTAAAGTTGTTTCGAAAATAATTGAATATTCATCACAAGAATTTTATTATTTTTTCAAAATAATTGAATTCCTTCAATTTTTTTGACGAATATATATTTATAAATTGCCTTGAAAGTGATTTAATTGTTATATAGAATTTTAATATTTATAAAATTAATTGAATTCTTGCCAAGAATTTTACTATTTATAAAAATAATTGAATTTTTTCTAAGGATTTATTAAAATTTTAGAAAAAAATTGAATTTTTTCGAAATGTGTTGAAATTTGTTTTAAAAATTGAATTCTTTCAAGGAATTCAATTAAAAATGTTTTGAAAATAATTGAATTTTTATATATATATATATATATATATATATATATATTATATATATATATATATTATATATATATATATATATATATATATATATATATATATATATATATATATATATATATATATATATATATATATATATATATATATATATATATATATATATATATATATATATATATATATAATATATATTATATATTATATATATAATAATATATTATATTATATTATAAATAATTATAATTATAAATATATATATATATATATATATATATATATTTATATATATTTTTATATATTTATATATATATTTTTTTTTTTTATTTTTTTATTTTTATTTATATTTATATATTATATTATAAATAATTGAATTTATATATATATATATATATATATATATATATATATATATATATATATATATATATATATATATATATATATATATATATATATATATATATATATATATATATATATTATAATATTATAATATATAATATATAATATAATATTATTATATTAATATAATATATATTTTTATTTATTAATATTTTAATATTAATTCAAGTTCGCCCTCTCTTAAAATTAAATTGTACCTAACCTGGGACGTGACAAGATCATTTTTGTAGCGCAAGCGCAGTTGCGTTTGGTGAGGGTACCTGGCAGCACTGTCATCTACGTGGACTTGTTGTCATAAGTCAAATTATTACAACAATAGAAAAATTACTTACTATGCTTATTATAACGAGTTATTTGTTTAGTTTTAATCTGTAAATATAATAAGTGGAAAAAAGGAAGAGAAAACTTTCAATTTATAGTCAACTTATCTTAAAAATGCTTTAAACGTCATTTTAAAATATAAGCATTGTTCTGATAGGTGGCAAAGGCTGAAAGAAGAAATATATCAATTTTTAAACAATTGCTTGTATTTTTTGAATTAATTTAGATTAAGGTAAAAGATGCATCAGGTCGGAAGTTTAATTGACTTTGCTGAAAACTGCTGGAAAGGTATTTTAGCTGAAGTTTCAGAAGCTGCTGTCTACATAGATCATGCAGCAGCTGAATGTTTTCATTGGTATTCCGGCGATAAAGCATATCTTAGCTTCAAAAATGCGGGGGCATTATCTGTTCACGAATTGTCTTTATTTAATTTAAAGGTAATAGATGTAAATTTAATTTCAATTTTCTTTGAAAATGGCAATTTTACTCTCGTAAAACCATTATTGAAATTTAACATCATTTAGTAATTTATCATTTAATAGTTTCCTTTCTTTTTTTTTATTTTTACAGTTTATAAAAGCGAAGGAAACAAAAAAAGCTGTAGTAATTTCAACTTCGGCAGAATCATCATTTTACAATGAGACACTGAAATTAATTTTAGAGAAAAATCATTTTTCCAAATGCATTATATTTTGCTCGGTACACACGAGTGTTTTGGATTATAATACAATTTTTCCCCGTGAAGGCAAAATTAATTACGATGAATTACAGCAACAAAACCAAAGATGGATCGATGGAAAATACGAAACAGAGGTCTCGCTAAGAAAAATGATTCTATTTTCTTAATTATTTTTATATTACAATGTAAATAAGTATTTTATTACAAAATTTAAGGAATGTGATTCTTTTCAGGTTGGAGAATCAAGTGTAACCATAATTTATTCACCAATTTTCACCGCATCTTTAAATGATTCCGTATTTTTGACACCACCATTTGGAAATATGATGCCACCAATTGATGAAAATTCACTTCTTCATTATGAAAATGATGTGGAATATTTTGCCAGTTCTATGCATAGTTTATTTTCAAATTTAAATGTCAAAGAGGATGTTTATTCAATGGGTAGACTGAGTAATATTGTTGCTGAAAAATTGGCAACATTGCCTGCAGCAATAAACAGACGTAAGGTAATAAATTTACAGGAATGTGTAATGAATTTAGGAAGTGGATTTAAAATATTAATCTAATTCAGAGTTGCCACAGGTCAGGGAATTCATGGAAAAGTCAGGGATTTTTATTAAAAGTACAGGAAAAAAATTAAAAACTTTGAAAATTTGATAAAATTTTGGAAAAATAAATTTTTGAGAAAAGTGTCCCCCACCTCTTAAATCCTATAGAAAAATTTTAATGATTAAATATTTATTTAAAAAGGAAGTTATTGATGAAATCGAATAATTTTGCAATTAAAGAAATTCGTAAATAATTGTAAAAGAACATTTTTTTTAACTATCTAATAATTTTTAGAGTGAATCAGAATATTCTTCAGGGTCAGGAAAAAGTGAAAATTTTGTCTGTAAATCAGGGAAAAGTCAGGAAAAACAAAATTTAATTTTTTGGCAACCCTGTAATTTCATAATTAATAAAATCAACAAAAGAAAATCTTCTTTTTTTGATTTTATTTTACAAATATACAACAAATTTAATAAATTAGTTAAACATTATATTAACAGCAAATTTCTGATGAACGAACTGTTTCTTTTATTCTATTGGATAGAACATTAGATTTATGTACTGCCTGCTCTTATAATACCGAATCATTGTTAGGCAGAATTCTTTGCACTTTACCGCATTTAAATCATCATAATAATGACATTGCTGTCAATATGTCACCTTTTTGTCATGAAGGAGAGGTAAGAATTGAAAAAAATATTTTTTTAAACTAAATTAAATTGAATTTAAACTAAATTATTTGGTTTCTTTTAATAAAAAAGTTTTAACAATATTAATTGTATTTTTTAACACTTTTTTAGGAATGTTTGTCATCCTTCATGGTACCGGGTTGTCTGGCTACAAACGAAACGAATGTTTTGGATTTATTGCTTCATAAAAAGCAGAAAGATTTGCTTTTGGCGTTTAATAAAATGTTGAATGACATGAGTACAGTTAATGAAAGTCCAATAAAGACAAAATTAGCAACTCGAGTATCGGCTCATAGTTTGGAAAAATTGGTTCATAAATTTCGCAATTCAGAGAATATTGAAAATCTAACTCGATCGAGCAAAACACTTCAAGTAAAATAAATATAAATTTTAATAAAATAATAAAAATACTAATTAAATTTAAATAATGAAATATTTTTCATGAGTATTTATCAAAGTAAAAAATTTTACTCTTAGATTATTATTGCTGCTATTCAAGCCTTGAAATCGGATAAAACGGCACAATTGGAATTATTAGTGAGTTTCGAAAAGTTGATTCTTCAAAATTTGGCAATTAGTCGCGATGCATCCAGCATTGTTGCTCAGGTAATTTTCATTTTTTTTTTTCAATTACAATTTACTTTTTAATTTACAGTCAACTATATTAATCTCCGTATTCTTTCATTCATTAATTCATTCATTCATTCAAATATTATTTGATATAATTATTATTTGGTTATATAATGAAATTTACAGTTTAAAGAAAAATAGTATTGTAATTATTACAGTTGAGCAATATTATACAATCGCGATCATCAAGAGGATTGACAATGGATAATTTATTGGTTCTTTTAATTCACGTTTATTCGATGGTTGGAAATGATATTAATTTTCCACCACAACAGGAAGAACAATTGAGAAATTCATTAGCCGATGCTATTTTTGAAGATATGGAAAAATGCAATCAAGTCGAATCCAGTGAGGATTTATCAGTTTATCATCAAACTTTAATTCTTCTCAGTTTTGGTAAGTTTTCCTTGTTTTTCCGAAAATGAGAAAAAAGCTAAATTTGATTAATTATTTTATTTTTCCATATTAGGTATTTCTGATGCTGAAGTAATGAAGAAAACTTCCAAACAAATTGCCACCCACATAATGGATTTATTCCATGCGATTGCAAGTCAACGACATATTTTACAGAATTACAAGTAATTCAATTTATTATTATTATGCAAATTACAAAATTTGTTATTTTCAAATTTTAATTGTTGAATAATTTCATAATCAAAATTTAAAAAATTCACTTATTAAGTAAAAAATTAATTATATATTATTGTTTCTATTCTCAAAAATTTTAATATAATTCTTTGCAAGAATTCAATTATTTTTTAAATAGTAAAGTCTTTGCAAACATTCAATTATTCAAATTTTTTACTTCTCGTTTCCTTCTGGTTATTTAAAATCTTTTTTTCTGTAAAGTTGATTAAAAAATTCATTAATTTCAAAACTTTTAATAAATTTCTTGATAAATATTCAAATATCTTCTTTAAAACTTCAGAAAATTCAATTATAATTCCAAAATTCAATTATTTAAAAAATAAATAAAGTAAAATTCTAAAATTGAGTTAATCTCAAAAATTCAATTATTTTCAAAATTTTTAAGAAATTTTTTGTAAAATATAAATTATATTCTATAAAAATTTAATTATGTTAATTTTTTAATAAAATTCTTAAAAAATTAAATTTCATTTTATAGAATTTAAAAACTAATTTATTAGAATTTCAAGTACAATTTCTTTAAAGAGTTCAGCTGTATTAAAAAATTTTGATTAAATTCTTTGCAAAATTTCAATTATTTTCATAAATAATACATTCTTTGGAAAAATTCGAATTATTTTTTTAAATATTAAAACTCTTTATAGGAATTCAATTATTTTGAATACAATTTTAATAAAATTTCAAGAAAAGATTCAATTAAATTTTTTAATATTTTTAATAAAAAATTTTTGAAAGAATTGAATTATTTTCTAAACTTCTAATAAATTCTTGGAAACAATTCAATTATTTATTATATAAAATTTTAATAAACTTCAATTAATGAAATATTTAATTATAATTTTTAATAGACACGATTATTTAAAATTTTTTTTTTAAATTCTTTGTTTAATTGAATTAGTTTTCACAATTTCTAATTAAAATTATTTAAGAACTAAATTATTTTGAAAAAACAAAAAATAATTCTTTAAAAGAATTGAATTATTTAGAAAAACTCTAATAAAATTGTTTAAAAGAGTTTAATTTTCTATTAATAATTTTAATAGTAAAATAATATTAATGGCAATAAATAATAAAATTCTTCAAAGGAATTCAATTATTTTCAAAAATTCTGATAAAATTCTTCGAAAGAATTCAATTATTTTTAATAAAATTTCTCTAAAGAATCCAATTATTTTCAAAATTTTGTAATAAATTTCTTTCAAAACATTCAATTATTTTCAATTATTTTTATAAATTGTAAAATTCTTTTCATAAACAACAACTAAAACTTCGAACTACGATCAGATTACCGGAATACTACGATTATTAATATAGATTATTATTTGTGACGCGCTCCTAAGAAGAACACCCAAGATTTATTTCTAAATTTATTTCCAGATCAATTATATGCAAATCAAGTAAGCAGGAAATGGCAAAAGGAGTTGGTCTCGTCGAAAGGCTTGTTACGGATCTAATTGATTCAAATAAACCGGAAATTCCCGATCTACAGTGCAATACTTTTTCTCTACTCTCAACCAGTTTTAAGTAAGTTATTAAAATGCAAAATCTGATTTTTTAAATTCAGAATTTTCTTTATGAATAATCGAAATTATTAACAATTTTTTATAGCCTTCTAATGAAGGGTAGAATGAAACACCCTTCGGACAGTGCATTAATTATAATCTACATTCTCGGAGGAATAACACCAGACGAAGCAAGAATCGTTCAAGAAAAAACGTCTTCACTTTCTAATCATCCAAAAATAATACTTAGCGGCTCGAGATTACTAAATCCATTGGACGTACTCGAAAAAATTCTCTTAAGCAATTTAAGCGCGAGTCTAAGTTAAAATATGTACAATATTTGTCAAATGTGAAAATTAATTATGATTTCGAAAAAAATTTATTTAAGCGCTAGTCTAATTTAAAATACAATTTTTTTTCAATATTCAAATTAAAATTTTTAATTATAAAAAAATTATTTTTATTTAGAAAAAAAGAAAAACTAAAATTCTTTGTCAAAAGTGAATACTTTCATGACTGGTGAAATAAAGAAGAGGCGAAATGTTGTCAACTTTTTAAAATTATTATTAAACACGTACATATATATTGTTCCTAACAATGAGGAAAATATTTTACGTTTAATTGATTTAATTTTTGTGTTTGTATCTGATAAGGTTGCTAATTTTCTTGTATAATTTATAATATACATATACATATATATATAAATTCGCAATGCTTATAAAATAATACTAAATTATTACATAAGATCTGTACAATGATTGTTACATTAATTAATGACTTAAATATTTAATATATTTTTACATATACTATATCATCTTACACTTGATATACACAACATGTCTGTAATATTATGTATTAAATGTATAATATTATACGATATAGAATTATATAATATATATTATATAATATACGTATGTATTATTATAAAATTTAATAATATTACGTATTTTATTTATAAAAAGTTTAAGATATTTTTTTATACAATTGCAAAATTTAAATTTAAATTAACTAGATAAGAAGTGTTTTACCAACCAATGTACAATCTACATTTTTTTTTTTATTAAAATTTTACACTTCGCAAACAGCGATTTTCTCTTTCTATTTTTCGCACTTTAAAAATTTCTTTCCATCTAACATATTCTATATTCTTTTTTTTTTGTATAAAAAATTCAAATGGAACTTTTATTTTAAAAACTAATTATTTTCTGAAACTGGTACTTTGATTTTCAAAAATAAATCTTTTATGTTTATAATAAAAGCTCCATACATTTTTTTCATTCTGTTACAAAGACAAATTTTACGTCGAATAACGATATTTTTGTTATTTTATTAAAAAAAAAAAATTAATCCTGAAATGAAATGAAAAAATTATTTTTTTTATTTCGTAAGAAAAAAATTGTCTGTAAAACTTTAGGAATATATTTTTAATTCTTAATTTCTTTATTAAAAAAAAATGTTCGGAGCTTTTTTAAATATCTAGAAAATATTCAATAAAATACAATTTCTATAGAAATTTCTGTGCCACATTTAACCAGTGATAATAATAAAAATACTGTAACAAATAGTAATTATACAACTATAGACACAATATTATAGAATTTAAAAGTCAGGAGAAAAATATAAAAAAAAATTGGTGTTCAATTACAGTGAGTAAACTTATATTAAACTCTTAAATTCTTAATTAAATATTTAAAAAATCTACTATACAATTCATTATTTTACTTAAAAATAATGGATTTGACATTTACTCGAGAGTTTTCTTTTATCACTTGGCTAAAACGAAAAAAAAATTAGAAAACTATCCGAGGAATGTACATTAGTATACGAATCGTGTTTCTTTTTTTTCTGTTTGGCACGTTCTAATTCGTGAGCCATATAAACATTTTAATTACTTAAAAAAAATATGTAAACAATAATATAATAATATGTAATTATACAATAATTATCAATATAATAATTGTACATATAATTATCGTCTGCGATTGCACATAAGTTTTGTAAATAAAAATTATGATGCGCTAAAAGATCTTTTCTTTTTAATACTGCTTATTTAAAGTGATATAAAAATTCTTTTATATGAACACATTTGAAAAATTTTTTCTACATAGCAGCATGCGGTAAAACACTTAATAATTTAATCGGCACTTGATTTTTTTTTTTTTTGCCTATGGAGCAATTTTTTGTAACAAATGCGGATAAATAAAAAATCTGCAATCGAATTTTCCGTTTCTTTTTCACTCAAGTCTTTTTTTTTATCATTATTTACATATTATATAAATGCACCTTTTCGATAAAAACCTATACACACAATCAGAATTGTCATGGATCAAAAAAAAAATTAATGAGATTCATAAGCACATTTGATATTGAACCTCCTTAAATTATTAATTAATAAAAATAAAATTCATTTGGAAAAAAAATCATAGTTGTAGAAAAAATCATACAGAATTAAATAATTGTTAGTTTTTTTTTTGAAAATAATTTACAAATTAAATAAAAGATTAATTTCTTTTTACAGGGTGTCTACTATTTTCGTTCAACAAAATTCCCGGTTTTGTCCAAATTTTTCCAGGTTTTTTTTCTCATCATATTTAAATTTATTTGATTACGAACATAAATAAATCTACAAATGTCTTCCAAAATTTTTAATAGAGTTTTTATGAATAATTAAATTCTTTTTGACGAGTTTCTTTAAATTTTTTGAAAATAATGTTTTTTTAATGAATTTAATTAGAAATTTGAAAAATAATTAAATTAAACAAAAGATTTTTTCAATTTTTTAAAATAATCTTGTCTGTTCATAATTATAATTGAAAAATTGATTAATTCAATTTTATTGAAATGTATTGATACTAATTGAATTTCTGCAAAGAATTTTACTATTTTATAAAAGTAATTGAATCCTTCCAAAGAATGTTATTATTTATGAAAACAATTAAAAATTTTTAAGTTGAATTTTATTAAAATTTTTGAAAATAATTGTCTTTCCAAAAAAATTCAATTATTTAAACAAAATTTAATAAAAATTTCCCTGGAATTCAATTACTTAACAATTTTTTTATAAATTTCTTCTCACCAATTCAATTATTATTAATTTTTTAATAAAGTTCCTCGAAAGAATTCAAATATATTCAGAGAATTGAAAAAAATAGTTCAAAGAAATTCAATTATTTCGAAAAATTAAAAAAAAATTCTTTTAATTAAAAAAATGTTGACAAAATTCTTTACAAGACTTAATTAATAAAATTATTCTCAAAAAATCAATTATTTTCATAAATAATAAAATTTTTCTTGAAAAGTCAATTATTTAAAAAAATTTTGATAAAATGCTTTATAAATTTGAAAAATGATAATAAAATTAATCGTACAATACAATTATTTTCGAAAAATTTAACATTCTTCTTAGCAATACAATTATTGTCAAAAATGTTTAAAAAAAATCTTTGAAACAATTTAATTACTTTCGTAGAAAATAAAAAATTCTTTGAAGAAATTCAATTATTTAAGAAATTTTAATAAAATTCTTCACAAGAATTTAATTCTTTTTTCAAAAATAAACTTTTTCACAGGAATTATATTAATTAAAAAAAAATTTCAGAAAATTCTTCGTCACTCAGATTTTAATTATTTTCAATATTTTAATGAAATTTCTCGATGGAATTTAATTATTTTCAAAAAGTTTTAAAAAATTCTGAGAAATTCAAATTGTTTAAAAAAATTTGAATTAAATTCTGTAAAAAATTTTTTAATAAAATTCGTTGCAAGAATTCAATTACTTTCATAAATAACAAAACTCATCGTAGAATTTCAATTATTTTTTATGTACAATTTTTCATAAACTAATAGAAAATTGCATTTATTCTCATTTTTTTTTTAAATTCGCCGAAAGAATTCTATTATTTTAAAATATTTTGATAAAATATTTCTGAGTATCTAATAATTTTTGGAGTGAATCAGAATATTCTTTAGAGTCAGGGAAAAAGTCTAAATTTTGTCTAGAAGTCAGGAAAAAACAAAATTAAATTTTTGTAGCAACCCTGAATTAAATTCTTGTGAAGAATTCTTTTATAAATAATATTCAAAAGAATTTAAGAAATCTGAAGAATTTTGCTTTTTATAGAAATAATTGAATTCTTGAGAAGAATTTTTTTTTACAGTTTCTAGAAATAATTGAATTCTTTTGATGAATTTTAATAAAATTTTTTAGAATAAATTACATTTTTCGAGGAATTTGATTAAAATTGTATTAAAAATAATTGAAATTCTGCAATGAGTTTTAGTATTTATGAAAATAATTGAATATATTCCGAAGAAAGTTTTAAAAATAAAATTATAATTACGGTGACTAACTTCCCATTGATTATTTTCGAAAAATTTAAATAAAATTCTTTTAATAAAATTTAATTATTTTTAATATAATGTAAAGAAATTTCAATTATTTCAAAAATTTTCAAGTATCTGTTTTTAAAAATTCAATTATCTTGAATCAATAGAATTGAAAAATTTCAAAAATCTTATTTTTCAGAATTTTCAAAAAAAAACTTTGCAAAAATTCAATTTTAATAAAATATTTTAAGTGCGGATCTTTTTTGAAATTAATTAATAAAAATGTTAATTATTAATCTTCGCACTACGAAACATGAATACTAGAATGTGACTCTTTATAAAATTCAATTATTTATCAATTATTAAATTAAAATACTTTGAAAATTTGATTTGTTAAAAAGTTTTTAATGAAATTCTTTAACAAATTTAATTATTTTCAGTTGAATTTCACAAAATTCTTATTAATTCGATCATTTTTAAAAAAAATTATTTACATATTAATTTGAATCAGTGACTGATTTTTTACTTTCAAATTAATTATTTTTAACTTATTCAAATTTAGAGAACAGTGTAAATATCTATAAAAATTGAAATTAAAAGCGATTTTTTAAAAAGAAATTAAAATAATAGAACTTTTTTTAATTTGGTTAAAAAATTCCCGGTTTGGGATAAAATTCCTGCCTTATTCTCGGTTTAAATTAAATCAAATTAAATTAAATTAAATTAATTAAATTAAGTCAAATTAAATTCCCAACTATTTCCGGTTAGTAGACACCCTGTTTTAGCAATATTAAAATTTTAAATACCTTGTCATTTGTAGGCTTGAAAATTTGAAATAATATGAATAATCAAAATTGTCATCTCATTTTAATAATAAAATTAATTAATAGCGTGACTGTTTCGTCGGCGGAGAAATACGCGACTGTTCACTGGATAGACTCTCGTTAATAAAATCAAGGAACTGCCGAGAGCCAATTTAACGGGTGCTTGTCCTCCACCGGGTAACTTGATAAAAACTGTGGCAACACCAGCAACACCATCATCGGTTGGTTCAACAGCCACTGGTCTCACGTCACTGTGAAAATTGACAATTTTATTCCGCCTTCCCTTTCGTTGCGGTGAACTTGGACTGAAATTATTTCCCTCACGATCATAGAGAATAGTCGCCGAGGCAAATGGTCTTTTCGCCATATGCAACATTTCAACGACATGCCTTCGTCGGGCTCTTCTCACGTCTGCCGCTTGCTTTGTCTTCCAGCCAACAACACAAGCAGCCAGGAATAAAAAGAAACATGAGAAAAATACGGAGAAAAAGACAAAGAGATCAATGTGCAATTGATCCTGTCGAAAGAAGATCATTCCATAAGCTGCCTTTCCATTAATCTCCGGATTTGGCATATCGATTGCCCTCAAGGCAATATGAAATTTTGTCTGTCCCAATTCGTGTTTATCCTGCGGTAATGTTAATACGAGACGATTTGTCAGATTTCTCACCACAAGAAGAGTATTTCTTTGCTCGATTGTGACGTAGGTCGCTAAACCCTCGGCGTAACGCTCCATCACTATGTACTGTGGTCCTGAACTCCATTCCGGCTCCACGGTGGATCCATTTTGCATTAAATGAAACGATGCGTGTGGATGAAATTCCACGACTCTCACTTTATTATGGGAATAATCCAACCAGCTCTCGGGATAATCTTTACGTAATTTAAATCTATTGTCCAGTTCAATCTAAAAACAATTATTTTCGAATTAATTATTATAAATTATTAACTAGCAACAATTCGCTCGCTTACGGGCGGCAGACTTCTCACTTACTTTTTAAAATAAAAGTAGCAATTTTAAAAATAAAATAGAACGTAACAATTTTTAATTCGAATTTTTTTATATTCTAACAGGGAATTCAGAAAAAAGTCAGGAATTTTTATTTACTGAAAAAAATTAAATTCTTAGAATTCAAACGGTCTTAATTAGAAATTTTATAAAATTTCAATGTTGAATGAATTTAATTAGAAATTTTAATGAACTTAGATTTTTGAAAAATTTTAATAATTCACAATCTTCTAAAATTAATTACATTTTTTAATAATATTTAATTAATTATTAAAAATAATGGATTTATAGAAGAAATTTAATTAAAAACACTAAAAAAAATTGAATTTTGAAGAAGTGAAGAATGATTGGAGAAATTCAATTATTTTCAAAAGTAGTAAAATTTTTATCAAAAAATTTAATTATGTTCGAAATTTCCAAGAAAATCTCGACAAAATCCCAATTATTATCTTTATAAATAAAAAAATTCTTCTTCAAAATTCAATTATTTTCAAAAATTTTAATAAAATTCTTGTCAAAATTTCAATTATTTTCAAAAATTTTCCTCATTTCTTTGAATTCCAATATCTACTATCTTAATAAAATTACCCAAAAGAATTCAATTATTTAAAAGCAATTTTAATAAAATTGTACGCAAACATTTAATTATTTTCATCAATAATAAAAATTATGCTTAAAAATTTTATTAAAATTCGTCAAAAGAATTCAATTATTTCTAGAAACTGTAAAAAAATTCTTCTCAAGAATTCAATTATTTCTATAAATAGCAAAATTTTTCAGAGATTTATTACATTCTTTTCAATATTATGTTTAAAAGAATTCTTCACAAGAATTTAATTATTTTCATAAATTTTCACAAAATTCTAAAAAAACAATTCAATTATTTTCAAAAAGTAATAAAATTCTTGTCAAAATTTCAAATACTTTCAAAAAATTTCCTTATTTCAATGATTTTCAATATCTAATATTTTAATAAAATTACCCAAAAGAATTCAATTATTTGAAAACAATTTTAATAAAATTGTACGCAAACTTTTAATTATTTTCATAAATAATAAAAATTTTATAAGAATTCAAATATTTACGAATTTTTTATCAGCTTTTTTCTTAATAATTCAATTATTTTAAGAAATAATAAAACTCGTCGCAGAATTTCAATTAGTTTTAATACAATTTTAATCAAATTCCTCGAAAAATTTAATTATTCTTAAAAATTTTATTATTTCTAGAAACTGTAAAAAAATTCTTTTCAAGAATTCAATAATTTCTATAAATAGCAAAATTCTTCAGAGATTTGCTAAATTCTTTTGAATATTATTTTTTAAAGAATTCTCCACAAGAATTTAATTATTTTCATAAATTTTCACAAAATTCTAAAAAAACAATTCAATTATTTTCAAAAAGTAATAAAATTCTTGTCAAAATTTCAATTACTTTCAAAAAATTTCCTTATTTAATTGATTTTCAATATCTACTATTTTAATAAAATTATTTCAATTATTTTTAATAAAATTTTAATCAAATTCCTCGAAAATTGTAATTACCTATTATTTTCCCACAGGAATTAAGATTTCTAAAAATGTCAAATTCAAACTTTTTTGAAATTAAACAACTTATAAAAAGTATTATCATTATTTTTTATTAATTAAGAATATTGTTACTGTAAATTCTTAAAAATTATTCTTATCATTTCAATTTAATTATTATTTTCTAGAATTTTTAACTAAAATTCTTCTCTAAATCAACTATTTTTTATTATTTTTGAAAAAGTTCTTTAAAAATTTTCAAATACATTTGTTTAAAATTCAATTTTACGAAATTTCGATTATTCGGAAATTCTTCATTTAAAAATACAATGTAAGAAAAATTTTGAAAATTTTCCCAAAAAAATTTTAGAAGCAAATTCCACTAATTATTTAGAAAAATTTACTAACATAGATAAGGGAATTTTTTCAAAAAATTATCGAAAACTTCCTATGAATTTAGAAAAATTCTCATGAAATAGAGTAGAAAAAATCCCAAAAGTTTAGAAAAATTCTCTTAAACTAGGATTTCTAAGAATTCGGAAAAATTCCCATTTTTGGAAAAATTCCCAAGTAACTTTAAATTATTTAAAAACATATTAAATTAAACTTTTTTTTTAAAAAAAATTAATTCTTCAAAATTGCCAGTTAAAAGTACAGAAAATTCAACTTTTCAAATATTTTAATTTGAAACCTTTTCAAAATTATTCGATTATTTAAATACAAAAGTAAAGAATTTATTGAATAATTGAATTTTTCTTAAAATTGAATTCTTATAAAGAATTTTATTAACAAATTTTTAAATAATTGAATTCTTTTGACGAATTTTAATTAAATTTTTAAGAATAATTACTAAGAGAATTTATTTATTATTTTTAAAAAATAATTAATAATTCGATTAAAATTGTACTAAAAATAATTAAAATTCTACGATGAGCTTTATTATTTATAAAAATAATTTGTAAATATTTGAGTACAATTTTATTAAAAAATTGCATTCTTTTAGGAAATTTATTAAAAGTAGTAGATATTGAAAATCATTGAAATCAGGGAAATTTTTTTAAATAATTAAAATTTTGAAGAAGAATTTTGTTATTTATAAAGATAATTGTGATTTAGACGAGAATTTTTTTTAAATTTTGAACATAATTGAAGATTTTTAAGAAGAATTTTATTACTTTTGAAAATAATTTTGAAATTTTGAAGTTAATTGAAAATAACTTCTCCAAAAAAAATTGAATTTTTAAAATGTTTTTAACTAAAAATTTTCTATAATGCAAGAAGTTAGCCGTGCGCTTTAGCGCGCGAATTGTTGCTAGTAGTTTAATAATAATGAATTCGTCTCGTTATTTCGCTTTAATTAATAATAAATAAAAATTAAATGATCAAAAAAATAGCCAATACCTCTTGATAGCCATTAGAAGAATTTAAAGTGACGACAAATGAATCGTCCCGTGGACTGAGATATAAATCTAGAGCGCCTTGTGTCACGTCGACCATCACACGTATATCGACATTCATGAAACGAGGTTGAACCATATAGAAAACAGTTTGTCCAGGATTTAACGGTTTCGGCTTCAACTTGCATTCATCTGATAAAAAAAATAATTAATAATTGTTATTAATAATGCAAAATAATTTGCATTTTGATTTACATCTTGATTTACAACTTACCTATTAATTTTGAGTCAAAGCACATCTTATTGTCGACAGTGACAGTTTTATAACACTGATGACCCATGGTGGGTGTTCCTGCGTAATTTTCTCGACATTTACTGCACTGGACCATCCAACAAGGCGTACCACCGGCGCTTAATCCTTTTATAGGTCCACTAAGACACGAGGGCTCACTTTCAGTATTATTACCGCAATTACATTTCTCACCGGTCACTGGATCACACATAAATCCATGACCATGACATTCGCATCTAAAATAGTTAATTATCTTATTACTGTTCATATTTTCAAAAATTTTAATAAAATTTCAGGAAAGAATTCAATTATTTTCTAAAATTTTAATAAATCCTTCTAAACAATGCAATTATTTTTTTAAATAGTAAAATCTTTAAAAAAATTCAATTATTTTCAAAACAATTTTAATTAAATTCCTCGAAAGAATTCAATTTTTAAAAAAATTTTAACACATTTCGAAAAAATTCAATTTTTTACGAAAATTTTAATAAATCCTTCGAAAAATTTCAATTATTTTTATAAAAAGTAAAATTTTCATCAAGAATTCAATTATTTTTATAAAAAGTAAAATTTTCATCAAGAATTCAATTATTTTTATAAATAGTAAAATTCTTTGCGGGAATTTAATTATTTTCATAAAAATTTTAATTGAATTCCTCGGATGAATTCAAATATTTCTAAATATTTCCATAAATTTCAATTATTTTCTAAAATTTTAATAAATTCTTCGAAACAATTCAACTATTTTCATAAATACTAAAATTCTTTGCAGGAATTAAATTATTTTTAATCCAATTTAAATAAAATTACACGAAAGAATTTAATTATTATCAAAAATTTTCCATAAAATTCAATTTCAACAAGAATTTAAAATTCTCTAAAAAATAATTCAATTATTCTTAAAATATTTGTAAAAATTTTCTATATAAAAATTAAATTACTTTCAATGCAATTTTTAAATATATTCGTCCAAAAAATTGAAAGAATTCAATTATTTTCAAAAAATAATAAAATTCTTTAAAGAAATACAATTATTTTCGAAACTTTAATTGAATTTCTCGAAAAAACTTGATTATTTTTAAATACTTCTATAAAATTCTTCATAACAATTTAATTATTTCTTTATATTTTTTTAAATTCTTCGAAACATTTCAATTATTTTTATAAATATTGTAAAATTCTTCGCAAGAATTCAATTATTTTCAATGCGATTTTAATAAAATTCTGCTTCATAAAATTCAATTGCTTTCAAAATTTTCAATTAAAATTATTTTAAAAAAAACTTCATTAGTTTAAAAAAAAATTCAAAGAAATTCTTCAAAAGAATTTAATTAAGATTTTTAAAAATTTTAATAAAATTCTTCGCGAAAATTCAGTTATTCTCCTAAATAATAAAATTCTTTGAAGGAATTCTATTATTGTCAAATTTTTTGATAAAATTCTTTGCAAAAATTCGAAGATTTTCAATACATTAATTTTAAAATTGAAATTATTTGAAAAGAAAAATTATTTAAAAAAAGGTACAATTGCAATTTTAAAAACAATTAATTATTTTATGAATTATTCATTTCTGTATTTAAATAACTGAATTCTGATAAAAATTGATTTAAAAAAGAATTTTAGTTAAGACTATAATAATATTATTTCAAAATTCTAAAAAAATAATTGAATTTTAGAAGACTTGCAGTTCAAATTTCCATAAAGAATTTTTCCACTGGTTTTACATTGAAACTATTTTGAAATTTTAAGCAAATAAAGAACAATAAGTATTTAAATATTTATTTTACAAAAATGATTGGAACTTGAAAGATTTAATTTGGAAATTCTGAAAAAAATAGATTTTTGAAAAATAGTAATTAAAATTTTTCGAAGATATACTTGAATTCTCGAAAATAATTTTAAAAAATTGAAACAATTGGAAATTTTGTAAAATTTTATATTTTAAAGAATTTTATTTTTTCATCTTTAGAAATTATCTATAAATACAATTGGATTTTTAAAAATATATTATTTTATAACAAAATATATTCTATTTAAATAATTCAATTCTCGTCGTTGAATTCTGACAGCAATTGATTTAAAAAAAATTTCAGTTAAAATTTTAGAAAATAATTGAATATTTAAAGCGTTATAACAAGAATTTTTAGGAATTAATTAAATTTTAAATGGTTTTTAAATTAAATGTCTTGAAAATTTAAGGGAAGCAAAAGTATAAAAATGTTTAAAGTTTTATTTTCAAAAAATTATTAACTACATTATTTTTTTTTTTAAATTCTTAAAGTCTTGAATAATGAAAAATATCTTACATTCAAGTTATCTTTGCGATTTCTATACGAGTTGTTCAAATAATTAAATTTAAAGAAAAACTGTTAGAAAAATTATGTTTTTTAAAAAATGAAGAATTTTCATTAAATTTCAAAAAGCAAATTTTTTAACGAAAATTTCACGAGCGGATGTAGTTTTGCTAATTTTGATATATATTTCATTTACAATAGAAAATTTATTTATAAAATTAAAATAATATATAACTTACGGTCTGCAAACATCACGAAGATCTTCAGTTCCTCGGAAAAATCCCGAAACACATTCACCGCATTTATCTCCTTTCGTATTATTTCCACATTTCACACATTTTGCTTTTGTTATTGGTCCTTCGACTAGTTGCTTCTTGAGTAAATCCATTGACATTTTTTCTATTGAATTTGGATCCTATGGAAAGAAATTCAATTTTTACCATTTTCATCATTACAAGGTTACCACAGAAATTTTATTTTATTTTTCCCTGATTTTCAGACTTTTTCCCTGACTAATTTTGACTTTCTTCCCTGACCCTAAAAAATATTCTGTGATTCACTCTAAAAATTATTTAAATACTCTCAAAAAAATGTTCTCCATATTACATTTATTTTCCAATTTCTTTAATTCAAAAATTATTTAGAAATATTATTATTATTGCAAAGTCAATTGAATAAAATGAATAAAATGAATAAAATAGTTTTTTGAATGAAGAAAATTGAAAATAAATACGCAAAATAAAATTTGTCACTTACGGGAACAGTCATGCTGTCATTAATGCAAACGTGAGTGTGACCATTGCAGTATTCTAAGCACGGCACGCATTGTCCATTATCGGCTGGATTGCCGACAAATAATGGTTCACATTTTTCGCATTGATCGCCCTTTGTGTTATTGTGACATTTTATGCATTTGTCCAATTTGTCAGGACCTTCACAATTACTGTGTCCATTGCACTGACATTGAATAGAACAATTTGCACCGACGTAGCCAAAATCACAGCGACATTCATTTGGTTCAACGCACGTTCCTCGAACGCATCCTTGAACACACGTTGGAACGCAAGTTTTCCTAATGAAGAAAAATAAAACAAAAGATTATAAATACAATATTCTTCCTCCATGAGGAAAAAGAAAATATTTTAGTTTTATTGAGTCTTTTACCTTCCGAGATCATTCGACAACCAGGTTCTGAAAAATTGTTAAAATATTAATTTCTATCGACTTCTTTCTTTTTTTTTTATCTAAATTGTCACTTTTTTCAAACTTACGTTTCGGTTTTAAATCCATCGCCACACATACATTCGAAACCCTCATCGAGATCGAAGCATTTTTCACTTTTTGGCGAGCAAGTATGATGACCGTTTAAACATTCATTTTCCGGTGGGCATCTGACGTAGTGCCAAGAAAAATTCCTCTGATTTGCACCTTTTGACACCAACATTGTAGCATTATTCTCGTAGATTTGTAAATCTTTTTGTGAATTATCTGCGATGGAGAAGAAAAAAAAGTGCTCAGTACTTTTTTCTTAATCTACAATTTTTTGCCGAGTCCTTGACTCGGAGTCATCGATTTCTTCATGTTTTATAATAATTAAATGATGATTCAAGCATTTTTAACTAAAATTCTTCTTTAAAATCGATTATTTTTAATAATTTTCGAAAAAGTTCATTGACAATTTTCAAATCCATTTTTTTACAAAATTTAAATAAGTCGTAAATTCTTCAATTAAATAAATATTAGAAACTAAAAACTTAAAATAATATTAAAAAAAATTCAATTAAACTTTTGCAAAAAAAAATTTCAAAATTCAATTATTTCTAAAAATTCATATTGCTTTTAATATTCAATTATTATCTAAAATTTTAACTAAAATTAATTTTTAAATCAATTTTTATTAGAAAATTCTACTCGAATTCGATTATTTAAATACAAAAAAAATAGTTTATTGAATAATTGAATGTTTCTTAAAATTCAATTCCCATAAAGAGTTTTCTCAACAAATTTTTAAAAAATTAAATTTTTTCAAAGAATTTTAATAACATTTTTAAGAATAAATACATTTTTCGAGAAATTCGATTAAAATTATATTAAAAATAATTGAAATTCTGCAATGATTTTTATTATTTGTGAAAATAATTGAATTCCTAAGAAGAATTTTATTACTTTTGAAAAATATTTAATTTTTGCAAAGAATATTATTACTCTTGAAAATAATTGAATTTTTGCAATAAATTGTAACTTTTCCAAAATTAAATTTCTTTATCTTGTTTTTAACTAAAATTCTTCTATAAATCCATTATCTTTAATAATTTTTGAAAACTTTCTTTGAGAATTTTCAAATTCATTTGTTTAAAATTAAAATTATTACAAAATTTCAATTATTCGTAAATTCTTCAATTACATATATATGAGAAAATAAAAACTAAATAATTTTTAAAAAAATCCGCAATTAAAGTTTCTCAAAAAAAAATTAATTTCACAGAATTGTTAGTTAAAAATATGAAAAATTCAAATTTTCAAAGATTTTAGTCTGAAACCTTTTCAAAATTCAATTATTTCTAAAAATTCAAGCTATAATGCTTTTAATATTCAATTATAATTTAAAATTTTAAGTGAAATCCATTTTTAAATCAATGTTTATTACAGAAACTTTTTCGAGAATTCAATTATTTAAATACAAAAATGAATAATTTATTAAATAATTGAATATTTATTAAAAATGGATTTTTATGAAGAATTTTATAAAAAATTTTTAAAATAATAGAATTTTTTTGGCGAATTTAAAAAAAAATTTAGAATAAATGCAATTTTCAATCATTTTATTTAAAATTGTATCAAAAATTATTGAAATTCTGCGATAAATTTTATTATTTATGAAAAAAATTGAATTCTTGCAACAAATTTTATTAACAATTTTTTTAAAGAATTGAATTCCTGTGAAAAATTTTATTTACGAAAATAATTGAATTTCGGAGAAAGATTTTATTATTTATAAAAATAATTCATTTCTTTTATGAAAAATTTTAGTCAAATTTTTTTAAATAATTGAATTTCTCAGAATTTTTTAAAACTTTTTGAAAATAATTAAATTTTATCAAGAAATTTCATTCAAAAATTGAAAATAATTGAAATCTGAAGAAGAATTATATTAAATTTTTTTTAAATAATTGAATTCCTGTTTTATTTTTGAAAAGAATTGAATTCTTAGGAAGAATTTTATTAAAATTTCTTAAATAATTGAATTCCTTAGAAGAGTTTTATTTTTTACGAAAATAATTGAATTGTTCCGAAGATATTAGAAAATAAAAACTTTAAATAATTTAAAAAAAAATCGGCGCAATTAAAGTTTCTAAAAAAAATTAATTCCACAGAATTATCAGTTATAAATATAAAAAATTCAAATTTTCAAAAATTTTAATCAGAAACCTTTTCAAAATTCAATTGTTTCTAAAAATGTACACTCTAATGCTTTTAAAATTCAATTATAATTTAAAATTTTAACTGAAATCTATTTTTAAATCAATGTTCATGAGAAAATTCTTCTAGAATTCAATTATTTAAATACAAAAATAACAATTTATTGAATAATTGCATGTTTCTTAAAATTGTATTCTCATAAAGAATTTTATCTATAAATTTTTAAACAACCTGAATTCTTTTGACGAATTTTAATAAAATTTTTAAGAATTTTTTCGTGGAATTCGATTAAAATTGTATTAAAAATAATTGAATTTCTGCAATGAATTTTATTATTTATGAAAATAATTGAATTTCTAAAAAGAATTTTATTATTTACGAAAATAATTGAATCCCCGTAGAAATTTTATTATGAAAATAATGGAATTTTTCAAATTTTTTCCACTAATTTCACTAAAATTGCATTAAAAATTATTTAATTTCAAGAAAGAATTATATTACAATTTTTGAAACAAATTGAATTCTTAAGAGAAATTTTATTAAAATTGTATTGAAAATAATTAAATTCCTGAGAAGAAGTTCCTATTTCTAAAAATAATTAAATCCCTGAAAAGAATTTCAAAATTTTTGAACATAATTGAATTCTTAAGAAGAATTTTATTACTTTTGAAAATAATTGAATTTCTGCAATCATTTGTAATTTCTCTAAAATTCTAAAAATTATATCGTACAATTTACGAACTTTTCGTCTTTTTTCAATCAAACTAAAGATTTTACGGACCTTTTTTAAAAAAATGGACTTTTACGGATTTCAAGCAAATTTACTGATTTTTACGAGAATTACGGACCTAGTTCGAACCCTGAGAACGTCGTAAATAAATATAAATTTATTTAAAAGTTAACGACGTCATATCTTACTTTGTGAAAATTCTTGATTGTAGAGCATTTCACAAGTACCGCCAGCTGGATGATCCGATGGAGCTTCAAGTGATCCCTCTGTACATAAACCCTGTCCCGTTGTTGAATTCGTATCAAGTGAACACCAGCCACAATGAGAATGTTTCAAGCACGTGCTGCATTGCTTAAAGACTGCACAAGGTTCAGGACAATGTTCCACGTCGATACTTCGCAAAACCAATCCGCAAACTCCACCCACGCAATAAAGTGGCTGATACGACGGCGAGATGCACTATTTGAAAGTAAATATTTTTTTTACTGAATTGTATAAAAATAAAAATAAAAAAAAATAGGAAATAATAATAATACCTCATTTAATTGCGTGGACCATCTGCATTCACTCCATCCGCCTTCGCCTCCGGTGCCCTTGAGACAACTCGTGCAGTCCTTATGATCACCGCAACGTTTCTCGCAATGTGTCGTCTTCTTTTTGTCGAAATTGACAATTTCTTTACCGAACGTAGCCTGGCGGAATATATCTTCAGACACACAATTCCAATCGTAGACTGGTTGTTCAGTTACCTGGGTGCCACCATCAGCTGCAGGAAAATTATCATCAAAATTAAAAAATAAATTAATATTGTTATCGATTTAAAAAAATTTCCAACGTACAGGTCTTTAATACTTGTCTAGTCCAAATGCAACCTTTATGATTGTTGCATTTTTCGCAATCACTTGCCGAACATTGTCTTTCGCTACATTGATTCACATCGGTTATTGTATTATATTTCAAATTGCAATTACTCGACTCGTCGCAATCTTTCTCACGTGGTATGCATTTCGTACGCGGACAATGTGGACACCATTTACAAACAGCCTGCTCTTCCTTGTAATGAGGCCACTCTGCCAAACATTCGGTACAAGTCTTGAAATTTTGACATTTTCTACTAGCCATCCATTCTGAATTGCAGAAAACGCCATTTGATCGTTGCGCCTGTGTTACGTTAATATCACATCTGAAAGAAATTAATATTCAAAATAATTGTGTTGTTTTTAATAACAAATTATTATTAGACAGTATATAAAAATTTAATTTTCTTCTTTCCCTGATTTCAAGACAAAATTTCCACTTTTCCCCTGATCCTCAAGAATATTCAAATTCAATCCAAAACTTATTAGATACACAAAAAAAATGTTCTCTAACATTTATTTACGATTTTTGAATAATTTGGCAAAAATTCAAAAACACCAATAACTTCATTTTTAAATAAATATTTAACCATTATAATTTTTCCATAGAAATTTTTCCGTTCTTTTTTGTATTTTTCGGTATTTTTTGTATTTTTCCTATTTTTTTGGTATTCGTATTTCGTATTAGTATTTTTTTTATTAATAATTAAATATTCACAAGAATTGAACCATTAACATTTTTTTTAATTTCTTGATAAAATAATTCAATTATTTTCATAAATAATAAAAATTTTTACCAAGATTTAATTATTCTTGTGATTAATAAATCTAATTAATCTTTATTAATTATAAGAATAATTAAATCTTGGTAAAATATTTTACTATTTATGAAAATGTTTGACTTATAATAAAGAGATTTAAAAAAAATGTTCATAGTTAAATTCTTGTGAATATTTTATTATTTATAAAAAAATACTAATACGAAATACAAATACAAAAAAATACGTAAAAATAAAAAAAAAAACGAAAAAATACGGAAAATTGCATAAAAATTAAATTTGTGTATTTTTCTGTATTTTTTCGTATTTTTTGTATTTTTCTGTATTTTTTATATTCTTCTGTTTTTTTGTATTTTTTGTATTTTTCCGTATTTTTTTAATTTTTGCGTATTTTTTGTATTTTTCCGTATTTTTTTAATTTTTCCGTATTTTTCCGTATTTTTGCGTATTTTTTGTATTTTTCCGTATTTTTTTAATTTTTGCGTATTTTTTGTATTTTTCCGTATTTTTTTAATTTTTGCGTATTTTTCCGTATTTTTGCGTATTTTTTGTATTTTTCCGTATTTTTTTAATTTTAGCGTATTTTTTTAATTTTTGCGTATTTTTTGTATTTTTCCGAATTTTTTTAATTTTAGCGTATTTTTTTAATTTTTCTGTATTTTTTGTATTTTTCCGTATTTTTTTAATTATTGCGTATTTTTCCGTATTCTTGCGTATTTTTTGTATTTTTCCGTATTTTTTTAATTATTGCGTATTTTTCCGTATTCTTGCGTATTTTTTGTATTTTTCCGTATTTTTTTAATTTTTGCGTATTTTTGCGTATTTTTCCGTATTTTTCTAATTTTAGCGTATTTTTTAATTTTTGCGTATTTCTTGTATTTTTCTGTATTTTTTGTATTTTTCTGTATTTTTTCGTATTTTTGTATTTTTCTGTATTTTTTGTATTTTTGTGTATTTTTTCGTATTTTTTGTATTATTGTGTATTTTTTGTATTTTTGTGTATTTTGCTGTATTTTTTGTATTTTTCTGTATTTTTTTGTACTTTTCTGTATTTTTTTGTATTTTTGTGTATTTTTCTGTATTGTTTTGTATTTTTCTGTACTTTTCTGTATTTTTCTGTATTTTTTCTGTATTTTTTTGTATTTTTCTGTATTTTTCTGCATTTTTTTGTATTTTTCTGTATTGTTTTGTATTTTGCTGTATTTTTTGTATTTTACTGTATTTTTTGTATTTTTTCGTATTTTTCTGTACTTTTCTGTATTTTTCTGTATTTTTTCTGTATTTTTTTGTATTTTTCTGTATTTTTCTGCATTTTTTTGTATTTTTCTGTATTGTTTTGTATTTTGCTGTATTTTTTGTATTTTACTGTATTTTTTGTATTTTTTCGTATTTTTTGTATTTTTCTGCATTTTTTGTATTTTTCCGTATTTTTTGTATTTTTTTGTATTTTTGTATTCCTAACCAATTCCAATTTCCATGATTTTTTCCTAAATTTTCTGACCTGTGGTAACCCTGAGTAATTTAATTTTTAATTGTGTCTGACAATCGGTATTGCCAAAAGTCATTTAAGAAGAAGAAACAAACTCACTTGTCGTCTCTGTGTAAAAGTTCATCATTCGAGAAGCAATAAGACTCATTAGCACCAGCAATCGTAGTGACTGCACAAAAGGAACATCCAAAATATTTTCGGCACGAAACTTTATCAATCCATAGACTGCACAAGTCTTCGGGAATTGTTATTTGTGTAACGTGACTCTTAATCCCTCCATCGAATCCACCAACCACGTAAACAGTATTTGCTTCCGGATCTGCGTGAGTCATGGCGTGAGCATAAGCTGGCGGCGGTGGATTTCCAATCACTTCCATATCCCTCGTTATAAGATGAATCCAAAGATTGCAAGAATATTTATAAGCTAATAATGTATCCGAAGTGTTGTAGGTATTCTGTCGTCCGCCAAATATCACCATATACTCATCAGTCGTCACCGCCGAATGGAGAAATCGTGCCTGGGGCTAAAAAAGAATCGAAAAAATACAATAAAAAAACTCTGGTTCCAAAAATGGTATAAATATCCAATAATAATAAAAATTAAAAAACTTACGAAACTAATTCCGTACGTGTAGACAGAATCCTCATCATTGAATGGCGGTAAAATGGACCATCGTTTCGTTTTATAATTAAAAGCGTGTAATTTATTCGAAATAAATGTTCGATTAATGGCGTAAATATAACCACCGAATACATAAAAACTATCAGATTTCGTATGATAAACAGTCGAGTGTCCATAAATTCCAAGAGGACTATTCCCAAGTGTTTTGATCGTATCCCAAGTGTCGATCTCCAAATTAAATTCCCAAACAGTTTCCAAATAGCCATACTTTGGACTGAAACCACCGATTAAAATCAAACTCTCCGATTCGCCTTCTCGTCTCAATGTTAAAGTATGACCAGCCAAAGGCGGTGGTTGCTGATTCCACGACGTTATTTGACTCCACCTTTGATTTTGCAAACTGAATTTCCAAAAATCATTGAGAGTATTATTCGACAGGCCAAGAATTCCATTTTCCTTCATTGACAGTCCACCGTAAACGTAGATCTGCTGTCTACTGTGAACTATTTCAGCGGCGTGAAAATATCGTCCCTGTGGCATCGAAGCTTCGGATGTTGATTCAACGGTCACTGGCATCCAAGTATTATTCTTTGTGTCAAACAGTCGAATGTCGTTCAAAGGACCATGACTCAGGGAATAGCCTCCAAACATCCACAAACTTCCTCTTCGATCAGCCACCAAACTGTGACCAAATCTCGGCAATGTTTTACGCAAATGATCCAAATTCTCCGCCAAATATTCCGAATTGAATAATTCTGTGAAAACCAATTGATGTTGTTTTAATTTAATGGAACAATCGCGTCCACCGTAACCGTTCGTGCAGACACAGTGACCGTAGCCCTTGTCACAAAGTCCTTGTTTATTCCATGAGGAGCAATTTTTCGGACACAACTCAATGTCGCAGTTGATGCCCACAAATCCCGTTTTACAGAGACAATTACCACTTCTGCATTGACGATTCGGTGGAGGACAGTTGTTACAGGTCATAATCACGTAACTTGCATTGAAACCTTCGATTTCGTCCAGTTGCTTGTAGTGAACGGTCAAGAAGCCCGATTTCGCCTCGACTGTTATTGGATAATTCGTACTCTCCGTGCAATAGACTCCCAGCAATTGACTCTGATGACTCGTGGTAGAGGAGACAAAGTCCGGAAGACCGTCATAGACATAAACCCCATTCTCCTGACAACTCACATTAATATCCTCGTGAATAGTAAATTGAATAACACTCTGAACACTAGGCGTCATTGTATCCGGAGAAAGCACCAATTTCGGACTCACAATCCACAAGCATTCTCTCGTCAATGGACCACCAAGTCGTGTCTCCCACAACGACAGCTGAGAGTGTCTACTCCCCAAACCCTGTCTTCCACTTCCTTCACCCTCCAACATTCCCCTCGAAACACAACCATAGTAACACATTCCTCCATTCCCAGGATTTCCATAATATCCCTTCGTGCAACGCTCACACTTATCTCCCTCGGTGTTATCCCGACAGAAACAAATTCCACTCTCTCGATCACAAGTCCCAGCCTCCACGTCTCCATGCTCATTGCAATCGCATTTCGTACATCCCAAATCGTTCGTCGCATTTCCATAACTCCCCGCTTTACACTTCTCACAATTTCCCCCCTCCGTCCAATTTTGACAGTCGTCACAAATCCCAGGTCCTTGATTACACGTCGAATGATTGTAGCAACCACAATTTGTTCGACAATCAGCACCGGTCCAGCCCAAATTACACTGGCATTTATAATCCGGAGCCTCTGAACAATAGCCATTGACACATTTTTCATAACATGTTTTTGTGCAATTCTCCCGTCCATCGCCATTGAAACCTCTCTTACACTGACAACTGAAACTTCCATGAGTATTTGTGCAAACTGCATCGGGATGACAGTCGTGTAAACCCAAATCGCATTCGTCAACATCCGGACATTGAGCGTAGGCCCAACCCGATTCCGATGATGGAACTTCCAAACTGTTATTTCTTCGCTGATTAATCACTAGACTGCAATTCGTATGGGGCTGATTGAAATCACCTGAAACACAATATTTGAGAGAATCTTTGAGAAAATTTCTTTGAGAATCCATTATTTATACAATTCATAGAAATTTCATCGATTTATTCGAAATATATTCGGAATTCCAAAATTAAATTTTTACAAAAAATTAATTCTACACAGAATTGTTAGTTGTATGAAAAATTCATATTTTCAAAAATTTTAATTTGAGAACTATTCAAAATTCAATTATTTCTAAAAATTCTCAAGCTATAATGCTTTTAACTATAGTAACAATTCGCGCGCTAAAGTGCGCGGCTAATATTAATAATTAATTGATAATTAATATTTTCAAATTAAAATTTTTGTTGAAAACACTAAAAAATTTCAATTTTAGAAAAATTACAAATAATTGCAGAAATTCAATTATTTTCAAAAAAAAAAAAAATTCTTATAAAATTCAAATATGTTCAAAAATTTTAAATAAATTCTCGTAAAAATTCCAATTATTTTTATAAATAACAAAATTCTTCTACAAAGTTAATACAATTTTAATAAAATTTTCTCGAAAGAATACAATTATTTTTAAAAATACAACCTATTAAGTGAATTCAATTATTTTCAAAAATATTAATATAAACTCAATTATTTTCAACAATTTTGATTAAATTTCTTTACAAAAAATCATTATTTTCAAAATTTTTAATAAAATTCCTTCAAAAAATTCAATTATCTTCAAAAATTTTCAGATAAAATTTTTCGAAACAATTCAATTATTTTTATAAATAAGAAAATTCTTCGCAAGAATTATAATATTTTTTTATAAATAATAAAATCCTTCAAAGGAATTCAATTATTTTCATAAATAATAAAAAGTTACGAAGCAACTCAATTATTTTCAATACAATTTTAATAAAATTTCTCAAAAGAATACAATTATTTTTAATAATACCTATTATTTAAATTCAATTATTTTCAAGTGTTTTAATAAAAATTCAATTATTTTCAACAATTCTGATAAAAAATTCTTCGAAACAATTAAATTATTTTTAAAAATTTGCAAAATTCTTCTGAGAAATTCAATTATTTTCAAATAATTCGTAAATTATTTTTACGAAATTTCATGAAATTCTTCAAAAAGAAAAAAGTAATTATTTACAAAAACTATGATAAAATTGTTTAAAAGAATTTCATTTTCTACGAATAATTTTAATATAATTTAATAGGAAAATTGTTAATTACAATTAATAAAAAACACGATTATTTTAGTAACTTAAAAGCAATTCTTCATAAAATTATTTTTAAAAATATTAAGTGAATTCAATTATGTTAAAGAATTTTAATATAAATTCAATTATTTTCAACAATTTTGATTAAATTCTTTTTAAAAAATCATTTTCAAAATTTTTAATAAACTTCCTTCAAAAAATTCAATTATTTTCAAAAATTCAGATAAAATTCTTCGAAGCAATTTATAAATTTTTATAAATTGCAAAATTATTAGCATGAATTCAATTATTTTTGTAAATAATAAAATTCTTCTGAGAAATTCAATTATTTTCAATAAAATTTTAATAAAATTTTTAGGAAAAAATTCAATTATAGTCAAGATAATTTTAATAAAATTTATCTAACAGGTTCAATACTTTTTAAAATTGTAATAAAATTTTTCTAAACAATTCAATTGTTCTCAAAAGTTTTTAATAAAATTCTTTGCAAATTTCAATTATTCTCAAAATTTTCAATTAAAATTATTTTCAAAAATTACATTATTTTTACGAAATTTAATGAATTTCTTAACAAAAATGTAATAATTAACAATAACTTTAATAAAATTGTTTAAAAGAATTGAATTTTCTATGAATAACTTTAATATAATTTAAAAGAAAAATTATTAATTACAATTAATAATAAACACGATTATTTTCAAAACTTAATAGAAATTCTTCATAAAATTCAATTACTTTCAAATTTTTAAGTAAAAATTATTTTAAAAAACTCTATTATTTTTAAGAATATTGAAATAAATTCTTCAAAACAATTCAATTATTTTCAAGAATTTTAATAAAAGTTCTTTTCAAGAATTAAATTATTTTCAATACAATTTTAATTATATTTTTTCGAAAGAATTCAATTATTGAAAAAAATGTTGATAAAATTCTTGAAATTAATTCAAATATTTTCAAATTTTTCGATAAATACTTTACAAGAATTAAATGATTTTCAGTACATTAATTATTTTACGAGAATTCAATTATTTAAATACAAAAGTAAATAATTTATTGAATAATTGAATGTTTCTTAAAATCGATTTCCTGTAAAGAATTTTATCAAAATTTTTAAATAACTGAATTATTTTGACGAATTTTAATAAAAATAATTGAAATTCTGCAATGAGTTTTAATTATTTATGAAAATAATTGAATTTTGCAAAGAATTTTATTAAAATTCCTGAAAATAATTCTATTTCTGGGAAGGACTTGATGAAAATTTTTGAAAATAATGAAGTTATTTCGAGAAACTTTATTGAAAATAATTGAATTCCTACGAAAATTTATATTTTTTACGAAAATAGTAGAATTATTGCGAAGAATTTTATTATTTATGGAAATAATTGAATTCTTGCGAAAAATGCGATTAAAATTATTGAAAATAATTCATTTACTTCGAGAAACATTATTGAAATTGTATTAAAAATAATTGAATTCCAGTGAAAAATTTTATTACTAGTAAATTCTTGTAAATGATTTTAATACTTTTGAAAATAATTGAATTCATTTTTAAGTCAATTTTCATTCGATAATTCTTTCAATTTTTTAAATTGAAAAATAAATAATTTATAATTAATAATTGAATGTTTCTGAAAATCGAATTCTCATAAAGAATTTTATCAACAAATTTTTAAATAAATAAATAATTTTAAATAAATTTTAAATGAATTCTTTTGACGAATTTTAATAAAATTTTTAAGGATAATTACATTTTTTATTTGTTGTTTATCAAAATAATTGAATTTTGCAAAGAATTTTATTAAAATTCCTGAGAAGAGTTTTATTATTTATGAAAATAATTGAATGCATGTAAAAAATTATTTTTAATGAATGTAATTGAATTATTACGAAGAAATTTAAAAAAATTTGTAAATAATTGAATTCCTGTGAAATTTTTATTATTTATGAAAATGATAGATAAAAAAATATAAAAAAATAAAATTTGTAAAAATAAAAATTCAATTGTTTCGAAGAAAATTTAAGTTCATAAGAGGAATTTCATTAAAATTGTTCTGAAAATAATTGAATTATTCTAAAGAGTGTATGACAATTTAACTTCATTGAGAATAATTGAAATCCTGCGATGAGTTTTATTATTTAAAAAAATAATTGAATTTCTAAAAAGAATTTTGTTATTATTTATGAAAATAATTTAAATTTTGCCAAGAATTTAATTAAATATTTTTCTAAATAATTGAATTTCTACGAAGAATTTTATAAAGAGTTTGTAAATAATTGAATTTCTGTGATATTTTGGTAATTTTTGAAAATAATTAAATTATTTGAAAGCTGATTGAAGTTACCTTGAACACAATTTCCCAGAATTGGATTCTCCAGACTGTAACACCAACCACAACTCAAGGAATGCAGACAACTGGAGCAATTCGTGTGCCTACTGCAACTTTTACACTGATCGTTTCCACTTAAGGACGATCCGCTTCTAGAAGTGACGCCCATAAGACCAGCCTGATCCGTCCACTCTCGACACAATCCAAACTGATACTCAGAAGTGTAAACCGAAAACGAGAAGCACTCCTGCGTGGCCTCGCACCAAACACACCGGCCCCGCTCATCCAAACATTGAGTACAATTCGATCTCTGTCGACAGGGAATCGGACATTGATTCAAACTTATCACTGCGTCGGGTAGTCTTCCAATTCTCGCGCATCTTGCCTCCTCTGTCCACCACTCGCATAATCCGCTCTTAATACACGATTCGCATGATATATAATTGGAGCAATTCGCACAAGTCGATGGTGTTATGGTCAAATAATGCCAATCACGAATCGGTGTCTCATTCCCGTAGATTTCAATATTATCACTCTCGATCACATTCCCATTGGCAGCAAAAGTCACAGTGCAACTTTCGGTCTCATTTATGGATCTTGACACACATTTACCGCTGATATCACACCAACCACAAGAAGAATCGGTCAGGCAGTGTAGACAATTTTTATACTGATTGCAACTTCCATTTTGATAAGGTTCCAAATATTCGAATGTGAAGACTTTTGGATTTTCAATTTTCTTATTGTGGGTGATTTCCATTTTACTCGCATAGGCATAACTTGCTGTCACCATTCGCTTTGATTCGAAATCCAAGAGATAGCGTCCTGCGTTCAATGTCATTTCACGTCCATCTGGCCATCTTGTCGATACACACTGAGAGGTCTCGGCTGTCAAATTGGCGACCAATTGCTACAAAAAACGAAAGAAATAAGAAAAAAAGCCTAGAAGTTTAAATCTAAAATAATCTACAAGGGTTGCCACAGAAATTTTATTTTCTTTTATTTTTCTTTTATTTCTTTTTATTTATTTATTTTTTTATTTTCTGTCTTTTCCCTGATTTCCAGACTTTTTCCTCTGACTGATTTTGACTTTTTCCCTGACCCTGAAGAATATTCTGATTCACTACAAAAATTATTAGATACGCAAAAAAATTTTTCTATTCAGGGTGGTCACAAGTTTCAGTTTATCAATTTCCCTGACATTTCCCTGACAATTTACTGACATTAAAATTATTTTCCCTGACAAAATATGAAACGTTTACGAAAAATGAGTAAATTTATGAAAATTAATAATTTCTAATAATAACAATTATAATCCTACCTGAATTCAATTATTTTCCACAATTTTCAACTAAAACTTCATCTCTGAATTAATTAATTAAAATAATTTTCCAAAATTTTCCAAGTTCTTCTAGAATTAAATTATTTAAATACAAAAACTCAATTTTTTAAATAATTGTAACTCTCTTTTTTTAGTTATTTTTAAATAATTTTTGAAAGATAATAGTTTTTCAATTTTGAAAAATTTCCAAACAATTGAAATTTGGTAAAATATTTTTAAGATAATTGAATTTTTGAAAAATATAAATAAAAATGATCAAATTTTTGTAGAATTTTAATTATAAACAGGACCATGATTTCTCAAAAATTTTAATAAGTCCAAAAAGTAAATTTTCTTAAATTTTTATTTATATTGTTCGAAGATAATTGAATCTTAAAAAATTATTATAAAACAATTCTAATATTTAGTTTTTAAAAATATTTTAATGTAATTTTTCGAAAATAATTGAATTTCTTAAAAGAATTTTTGCATAATTTAAAAAAACTAATTAATTTATTGATGAATTTTAATTCAAAATTTTGAACATGATTGTTTTCTTCAAAATATTAAAAATAATTCTAAAATCTTATTATTTTGGTAAATGTGTATAAATTTTTGGAAAAATGTAATTGAAAATACGGCAAATATTGGATTTAAAAAAATTAGAAGCTAATTTTCATTAATTTTCATTTTCAAATTTACCTTTAAAGATTTTTCATCAAAATTTTTGATGTTTCAATTATTTTCCAATTAATTTGCAATTAAAATTCTTCAAAAATTGTAAATAAATTAATTTATTTTCAATTAAATTTTACAAAATTTCAACTATTCAAAAAAATTTTTACTATAGATATATTTGAAAAATTTAATTTTGGTAAAAAATTCAATTATTTAAAAAAAAATGCAATTATTAATAAATTTTTCGAAATTCAATTATTATTATTATTATCTCAAAACTTTAACTTAAATTAATTTTTAAATCAATTTTTATTAGATAATTCTACGAGAATTCAATTATTTAAATACAAACAAAGATAATTTATTGAATAATTGAATTAAAATTGAATTCATAAACATAATTTTATCAACAAATTATTTTAAATAATTGAATTCTTTCGACGAATTTTAATAAAATTTTTAAGAATAATTACATTTTTCGAGGTATTCGATTAAAATTGTATAAAAAATAATTGAACCACTGAGAAGAATTATTATTATTTATGAAATCAATTGAATTATTGGGAAGAATTTTATTTGTCAAAATAATTGAATTCCGAAGAAAAATATTATTATTTATGAAAATAATTAAATTCTTGTGAAGAATTTTATTCAAATTTGTTTAAATAATTGAATTTCTCAGAATTTTCAAAACTTTTTAAAAATAATTAGAGTCCATTGAGAAATTTCATTAAATAATTGAAAATAATTGAAATCTGACGAAGATTTTTATTAAATTTTTTTTTAAATAATTAAATTCTTGTGAAAATTTTTATTTTTGAAAAGAATTGAAATCTTGGGAAGAAATTTATTAAAATTTCTTAAATAATTGAATTGCTTCGAAGAATTTTATTTTTTACGAAAATAATTGCATTGTTTCGAAGATTTTTACAAATATTTTTTAAAAATAATTGTATTCTTAGGAAAAATATTATATTTTACGAAAATAATTGTATTTTTTTTTAAATCTTGTAAAGAATTTTGTCAAAATTTTTTTAAATAATAGAATTTTTAAAAGAATTTAATTTAAATTTTTCGAAATAATTGAATTTCTCAAAACTATTTTTTCCGATTCTCTGAATATATTTGAATCCTTTTGAAAAACTTCATTAAAAAATAAAGAATAATTGAATTGGTGCGAAGAACTTTATAAAAAATTGTCAAATAATTGAATTCCAGGGAAATTTTTATTAAAATTTTGTTTAAATAATTGAATTCTTTTGGGAAATTTTATTAAAATACTAGATATTAAAAATAATTGAAATGAGGAAAATTTTTGAAAATAATTGAAATTTTGCCAAGAACTTTATTAAATTTTTTGAAAATAATAGAATTTCGGTGAAGAATTTTATTATTTATAAAGATAGTTGAAATTTTGACGAGAATTTTTAAAAATTTCTAAACATAATTAAATTTATCCGAAGAATTTTATCACTTTTGAAAATAATTGAATTTCTGTAATCAGTTGTTCTTAAAATTTCCATTTAAATTCATTAAAAATTGATATTTTCTAAAATTTCAAATTGAAACTTTTAAAGTTCATTTATTTATGAAAATTGAAAGTGCAACTCTTTTGAAATCCAATTAATTTTTAAATTTTTAAGTAAAATTATTCATTAAATAATTTATAAGTATAATATTGTCAGAAATAGAAAAAATTGAAGAGTTTGTATTTGAATTCGAAGCAATTTCATAGTTTATGAAGCAAACAAAAAAGACACCAAAATTCAGAATTTTCTTGTAAATTCTAAAAATTAAATTTTTTCTAGTACTTTTAATAAAATTCCCTGACTTTTCCCTGATTTTCCTGACCAATTCTAATTTCCCTGTCTTTTCCCTGAATTCCCTGATTTTTCTGAACTGTGTCAACCCTGTTAAATAAATGAAAAGAGAAGAAAATATTACCATATCTTGACGATTATCGCTCCTCGATACATTCAGAGTGGCACTGTTGTAACTAACGCATATTTTCAATCGTTCCATCGAATTATCCCAATAATCCTGTGGCAATCGAAGAAATCCAATTAACCTCGCAATCATTTCTCCCCCGAGGGCCGATTCAGTTTTTGCCCCTTGCATCGATGGCACATTAAAATCAACCGTCGTTGCATTAACAATTGTCACCGAATCGGGTTGAGTAAAATTCACCGGCGGCTTATACGTCAAAAATGTCAAACCCGGTCTTTTATCCATTTCACGGCACTCCTCGACTTTTGCTATTTCCGTGCCTTTCGGTCCCCACCAACCAGGTATTTGTGAGAGTGTATCATCGCGAAGACCGCAAACACCATAATTATCGTCCTTATGATGACAGCGTGCATTCTGCACACACCACGTGCAAGTGCCAAGATTCAATTTATTCGAAACTGAACTTTTACCACGTGCATTTGTTCCCCATCCACCTCCCGGTTGTCCATGAATTAAACACGAATGACAATCGCCTAACGCTGGACAAACACCTGGACATCTTGTCGTTTGTAAATTTGTCGTACAGTTACTGCCCACTGTTCTTCCGTAACAAATCTGTTAAATAAAATTTTCATATTTCTTATTCAATTTTTTTATGACAAAAAAAAATATCTTTTCTTCCAAAAATAAAAACTAAAGAAAAAGAAGAAGAAGATTATTTACCTCATCAGCGGAACACCATCCACATTCGGGATTTGCTGCACACTCGACAAAACTCTTGTGACGCGAGCAAATTTGTTCGGGTTCAATAAATTCATAATCGCCGGGTGCAACCATTGGCGGTAGGGTGTAAGCAAGAAGATCTGCATTCACATTTCCGTGATAACCACCAACGAGTAATAAAGTATTTCCATTTCTAACATCTGCGGCGTGTGCGAAAACTCCTTGTTGTTTCGGATATCGAGAATCTGTAAACATTTCTATTGTTTTAAAAGAAACAAAATTTTTTATTTTCAAATATAAATTTTAAAATAATTTCATAAACTGAAAATTTTAAAAATTCACTTATTAAGAACAAAATTAATTATTATTTTTTATATTTTCAAAAATTTTAATATAATTCTTCGCAAGAATTCAATTTTTTTTATAGAAATAATAACAATCTTTGGAAGAATTCAATTATTTTTATAAATAGTAAAATTTTTTGCAAAAATTCAATTATTTTCTTAAATTTTAATAAATTCTTCGAAACAATTCAACTATTTTTATAAATATTAAAATTCTTTACAGGAATTAAATTATTTTTAATCTAATTTAAATAAAATTACACGAAAGAATTTAATTATTTCCAAAAATTTCCATAAAATTCAATTTCAACAAGAATTTAAAATTCTTTAAAAATAATTCAATTATTCTCAAAATATTTTTAAAAAATTCAATATGAAAATTCATTTACTTTCAATGCAATTTTTAAATATATTTGTCAAAAAAATTGAAAGAATTCAATTATTTTCAAAAAATAATAAAATTCTTCTGATGAATACAATTATTTTAAATGTGATTAATTTTAATAAAATTTCTTTACCGAAATTCAATTATTTTCGAAAAAACTTTAATCCAATTTCTCGAAAGAATTTAATTATTTTCAAATATTTCTATAAAATTCTTCAAAACAATTCAATTTTTCCTAAAATTTTAATAAATTCTTCGATCATTTCAATTATTTTTATAACATATAGTAAAATTCTTTGCAGAAATTCAATTCTTTTCAAAACAATTTTAATAGAATTCCTCAAGAAAATTTAATTATTTCCAAATACTTACATAAAATTAATTTATTTCCTAAAATTTTAATAAATTTTTCGGAACAATTCAATTATTTTTATAAATAGTAAAATTCTTCGCAAGAATTCAATTATTTTTATAAATAATAAAATTCTTCTCAGTAATTCAATTATTTTCAATAAAATTTTAATAAAATTCTTCTTCTTAAAATTCAATTGCTCTCAAAATTTTAAATTAAAATTATTAAAGAAACTCCATTATTTAAAAAAAAATTTAAAGAAATTCTTCAATAGAATTTAATTAGGACTTTTGAAAATTTTAATAAAATTCATCGCGAGCATTCAATTATTTTCAGAAATAAAAAAATTCTTTGAAGGAATTCAATAATTCGCTTGAAATTTTTTGGTAAGATTCTTTTCAAGAATTCAATGATTTTCAATACATTAATATGAAAATTGAAAATATTTAAAAAGAAATTTTTTTAAAAAAATTAGGAAACAAAAAAGCAATCAACTATTTTTTGTAGAAAATTCTCAATTTTCATAAGGAAATAATTTGCATCAATTCTATTTCTTAATATCAATTGTTTTCATAAAATTTAAAGTTTTTAAAAAATAATGGAAAAAAATGTTTATAAATTATATTTGTCAATTAGAAAATTTAATTGAAAATGAAACTGAAAATTTTTGAATTTTTAGAAAATAAAGGAATAAATTTTATTGAAAAAAATTGTTCTGTTATTATTATTATTATTTTTCCATAGGAATTAAGATTTTCAAAAATTTCAAATTCAAACCTTTTTGAAATTAATCAACTTTAAAATCGAGTGTTAAAATCATTATTTTATATTATAAGAATATTGTTACTGTAACTTCTTAAAAATTATTTTCATATTCTATTATTATCTAAAATTTAAAGTAAAATTAATTTTCAAATCAATTTTTATTAGAAAATTTTACAAGAATTCAATTACTTAAATAAAAAGTAAATTATTTATTGAATAATTGAATGTTTCTTAAAATTTAATTCTTATAAAGAATTTAATCAACAAATTTTTAAATAATTGAATTCTTTTGACGAATTTTAATAAAATGTTTTAGAATAGTTACATTTTTCAAGGAATTCGATTAAAATTGTATTAAAAATAATTGAAATTCTGCGATGATTTTTATTATTTCTGAAAATAATTGAATTATTGAGAAGAAACTTGTAGAAAATTTGTAAATATTTGAATTCCATTGAAATTTTTACTATTTATGAAAATAATGAAATGTTCGCTTACAATTTTATTAAAATTGTTTTTAAATAATTGAATTTTGAGGAAGAATTTTTTTATTTATAAAGATAATAATTGTGATTTTGTCGAGATTTTTTTTGTTATCTTTGAACATAATTGAATTTTGTGATAAGAATTTTATTACTTTTGAAAATAATTGAATTTTCTCAATCATTTGTAACTACTTCAAATTTCAATTTTTTAGTGTTTTTAACTAAAATTCTTCTATAAATCCATTATTTTCAATAATTAATTAAATATATATTAAAAAATTCACTTAATTCTAGAAGATTTTGAGTTATTAAAATTTTTCAAAAATCTAAGTTTATTAAAATTTTTAATTAAATTCATTCAACATTGAAATTTTATAAAATTTCAAAATGAAACCGTTTGAAGTTGATTTATTCATAAAAATTGTAAATGCAGCTCTTTTAAAATTGAATTAACTTTGAGATATTTAAGTAAAATTATTCTTTAAATAATTTATTTATTTTATGACAGTTGTTCAAGATTTAAGTTATTTAAAAAGAAATTTTTGTCAGAAATTAAGAAAATTGAAGGTTTTGTATTAAAATTCGTGGTAATTTTCTAGTTTATGAGTCGAACAAAAAAGACACAAAAATTCAGAATTTTCCTATGAATTCTAAAATTTAATGTTTTTCAGTAAATAAAAATTCCTGACTTTTTCCTGAATTCCCTATGTTAGAATATATGATTATTATAGTTATAATAATATTAAAACTATATATTCCAATTCACATATTTTATTTTTATAAAAAAATTGAATTAAAAATTTCTACGTTCTATTATTTTTAAAATTGATAATTTTATGTTAAAAAGTGAGTGAATTGTTGTAGTAAAAAATTGTTGCTAGTTATTATTAATGATTTAATTCTCACTTGGTTCGTCCGAACCCAGGACGTCGTGGCTGACCCAGGCATGACAACCCAAATGATAAAGATACATCTGATTGTCGTAGCAAATTTCTTCCTTATTATGTCGGTGCGAATAGCCTCCAAAAACGACCAAATAATTACCTAATACGAAACAATAATCCATATAATAAAAATACAATAATAAATACATAAGGAAATGTTTGTAAATTTTTTTTTTGTAGTGAACAATATAAGAAATGAAACTTCTCTTACCAATAATGTTACAGGTGTGAAATGCTCGTTCCCTAGGAACGTAAGTATCACGTAAATGTGCACGAGGATAATGTATTTCGGACCAAACTTTTCTATCAAGCTGAAATGCGAACATTCTGTCGGATAATTTACTAAAGCGAGCAACACTGGCAACAACACCTCCATAAACTAATAAGGAATTCGTTCCATGATGATAAACTGTGCAGTGAGCAACGACACGTACGTCCAATTCCTTTCCACCTCGTGGTCTCACTTCCTGCCATTTTTCCGTACTCCCGGTCTTGTCAGCTTTAATAAAAACAAAAAAAATAGACTATTATTATCAATTTTCTCATTATTTGAAAAGGGACTTTTCGCGATGAATTTACAAAGTGTTTGAGAATTTCTTCCTTTTTGTTTCCTTAGGAGGAATGTTTGTATTTTAAATACAAAGGTACATTTAAAAAAAAAATGTCCAACTTACATAAATTCAGTTTAATCGTATAGAGACTCGAGGAAAACTCTCCATCAACTGTACTTCCTCCAAAGAGATAAATATAATCCTTCGTTAGCGTGAGACTGTGCCTCGTTAATCTTGGTGGATAAAATGGCGAATTCTTTGCTCGTAATGTCCAAAGATTTTTCTTAACATCATAGTGCCATAATTCATTCGATAGGGAACCATCTTCGACTTTGCCACCGTATATGACGAAACCATCTAAATATTTATGACAAAATAAATGTAAATAAAATGCATAAAATGTAAATAATAAATAAAATATGTAAATAGAGCAGACTTCGCACTCAATAATTAGTTTTTAAAAAATAGCAAAAAGTGTCTTTAAGACTGAAAAAAGTAGTTATCAAAAAAATAAATTTGACGACTAAAAAACTCGTTTTAGTCTATTAAAAAAAAGACAAAAATTCGATTCCAATTTCTCTTATTTCCATAAAAAATATTCACTGTTTTTCTTATCCTGGTAATAACTTCAATTCTAAATTTTTATCAAATTCAATTATTTTCCAAATTTTTAGTTAGAATTCTTTAAAAATTCGATTATTTTCAAAAAATAATTTTTGAAAGTAAAAAAATAAATTTTTTTTTTAATATAAAATTTATTTCAATTAAATTTAACAATATTTCCAATTAATTCGAAATTTAAAAAAATATTTTTAATTTTGACGAAAATTTTATTATTATCAAAAAAATTAATTAAAATTTTTCAAAAGGTTACTTTTTTTCATAAATTCTAAATTAAATTATTTATACTTGAATAACTTGTGTTCAAGAAATATATTTTTCCACAGGAACTAAATATGTAAATAATTTTAATTTGAAAAAAAAAAAATTTATCTATTTCTAAAAATTCATATTAAACTGCATTTTTAATATTCAATTATAAATATTATAATCTAAGATTGTAACTGAAATTCATTTTCAAATCAATTTTTAATAAAAAGTTTCACAATACATAATTAACTTATTTAAGTAGAAAAATAAATAATTGATAGAATAATTGATTATTTCTTAAAATTGAATAAAAATTTTATCAAAATTTTTGAAAATAATTTATTTTTTTCAAGGAATTTTAATGAAACTTTTGAAAATAATTAAATTTTTCGAGGAATTCATGTAAAATTGTATTAAAAATAATTCAATTCTTGGAATGAGTTTTATTTTATTTTTTTAATATTATATAAATAATAAATCATTTGAAGAACATTTAAAAGAATAATTCAATTATTTTGAATAATTTATTAATTTAACTAAAATTATACTAAAAATAATTGCATTCTCGCGAAAATTTTTGTTTGTTTATTAAAATAATTGAAGTCCTATAAAGAATTTTATCATCCTTTTTAAAAATAATTAAATTCCAAAACATTTTATTCACATTTTTAAGAAATAATTTAATTCCTGAGAAGAATTCTATTGACTAATTTCTTTAAATCTTTTGAAAATAATATAGTTTTTTTAAAAATAATTTTTACTTGAGTTTGTTAATTATTGTAATTAAAAATTTTAATATTGAATTTTATGAAATTTTTTTGGTAATAATTGAATTCTTTTAAAGAATTTTATTATTGAATAATTGAATTCTTGCTAAGAATTGTATTAAAATTTTTGAAAATAATTGAATTTTCGAATAATTTGATGAAAATTTGAAAGAATAATTTAATTAAAATTGTATTAAAAATAATTAGATTCTAGAGAAAATGTTTGTTTGTTTATTAAACTGTTAAAGTAATTGAATTCCTATAAAGAATGTTATAATTTTTAAAAATAATTAAATTTCAATTAACATTTTCTTAAAATTTTTGTAAATAATTGAATTGTTATGAAGAATTTCTTTGAATTTTTTTTAAATAATCGCTTTTGTTAAAAATTGTAATTATAATAATTTTATTAAAATATTTTTAAAAATTTGAATTGTTTTAAAGAATTTTATCGGATTTTTCGAAATTAATTGAATTTGTTTGACTAAATTCTTTAAATCTATTGAAAATAAATTAATTTCTTTTTAAATTTTAATTGAAAATTTAGTTTTCTTTATTGTCAATTTTGAAATTAATTAAATTTTTTCAAAACATTTCTCTACATTTTTTAAGATAATCGTGTTTTTGTTAATAATTAGAATGAAAACAGTTTACTCAAATTTTTAAGAAATAATTGAATTCCTGAGAAGAATTTTATTGACTGATTTCTTTAAATCTTTTGTAAATAATAGTTTTTTTAAAATAATTTTACTTGAGTTTGTTAAAACTATTGTAATTAAAGATTTTAATATTGAATTTTATTAAAATTTATTGGAAATAATTGAATTCTTTTAAAGAATTTTATTATTGAATAATTGAATTATTGCGAATGATTTTATTCAAATTTTTGGAAATAATTGAATTTTCAAATAATTTTATGAAAATTTGAAAGAATAATTAAATTATTTCAACTATTAGCAGATTTAAATTCAAGAAAATTAAAAACAAAAGAAAAAAATAGCTTTTAGTGTCACACATTTAAAAAAAAGTTTCCAAATAGTAGGTAATCGTAAAAAAAAGTAGTAAATAGTAGGTTTTAGTAAATGAGTGCGAAGCGTGATAAATTACAAATAATATAAAATTAAAAATTCAGACCTTGATATTTGCATGCCGCATGACCGTATCTTGCACCTGGCTTTGGGATTTCTTGAAAATTCTCCTCCATTTGCTCCTTGAGGAAATTCGATTCTGTCGTTGATTGGGATTTAAATATTTTTTGAGAAAAAATATTCTTTTCCACTGAATCATCAATTACTTTGTCCTTCCACGTTTCATTAGTTGATCGTTTGAAACGTGAAGCACTATCGAATGGTTTTTCATATCTGTAATTATGTTTAATAAATTAAATTTCCCCTTTATGCGTTATTTTAATTATTCGTTTTTTAAGTTTCATGAACAGACCTTCGTGTTGAATATTGAAAGTACTGAGATCTAATTCTTCGGGAATGCTTCCTTTGCGAGGAAATAATCTTTCCTCTATGATCTCGTTTTCTATGACTTTTTATTGCAGTCCTTATGGTGCTATTCGCTTTAATGTTATTTAAGACTTTCCAAATTATTGACGTTTTCGTGAGACCATATTGTTCCCCAACACCTAATTCACTGGCAAGTAACATTGGATCTAAATATTCGGCCGATGACGTTCCTTCTGTAAAAATATGTTCTCTTTAATATAGAATAGAATAGAATTTTCTTTCATTATTTAAAATTGTATTTTTAAAAAGAAAAAGATAAAAGAAACAAGTTTTATTTACCCAATATGGAGCCAGATTCATCTTCCCATTTGCTAATATTAAAACGATAAACTTCCAAATTACTGAGTATAAAATTGAGATTATAACCTCCGAATACATATAAAGAATCAGTTTCATTAACATAAACTGATGAATGAGCTGCTCTTGGTGTCATTCCACCTTCTGAATGCGAAAGCCAATGCCATCGATTTCCTTCTGGATGAGTTTTATGCAGGGAACAAGATTGTCCTGAGTAATTGTCAAAACATTGACATCGTTTAATATCACATCGGCCACCTTGACCGCAATTATTCGGACACAATATTTTTGAGCAGTCTCGACCACCCCAATCGTTTTCACAAAAACATGTATTATTAATACACTTTCCATGATCAGTACAATTATTTGGACAATCAGTCACTGAAAATTCAGCATGAAATCCATCCAAAACGTAATTTGTATCACTGTACAATAAAATTAACATCTGTGAACATAAAAAGAAAAATATTACTTACAGAAGACACTAAATTACAAAAACAGTTAAAGAAAAATAAGAAAAAAAGATTAAGCAATTAAATTATTTTTATATAAATAATAACATTCTTTGGAAGAATTCAATTATTTTCATAAATAGTAAAATTTTTTGCAAAAATTCAATTATTTTTGACAAAATTTTAATAAAATTTCACGAAAAATTCAATTATTTTTGACAAAATTTTAATAAAATTTCACGAAAAATTCAATTATTTTCTAAAATTTTTATAAAATTTCACGAATGAATTCAATTATTTTTATAAATATAGTAAAATTCATTGTGCAGGAATTAAATTATTTTCAAAACAATTTTAATTGAATTTCTCGAAAGAATTCAAATATTTTTAAATATTTCCATAAAATTCAATTATTTCCTTAAATTTTAATAAATTCATCGCAAGAATTCAATTATTTTTATAAATATAGTAAAATTCATTGTGCAGGAATTAAATTATTTTTAATCAAATATAAATAAAATTACACGAAAGAATTTAATTATTTTCAAAAATTTCCATAAAATGCAATTTCAACAAGAATTTAAAATTCTTTAAAAATAATTCAATTATTCTCAAAATATTTTTTAAACATTCTATATAAAAATTAAATTACTTTAAATGCAATTTTTAAATATATTCGTCTAAAAAATTGTTAATTATTTTCAAAAAATAATAAAATTCTTCGGATGAATACAATTATTTTGAATATGCTTAATTTTAATAAAATTCTTTACAGAAATTCAATTATTCACAAAACAACTTTAATTGAATTTCTGGAAAGAATTTAATTATTTTCAAATATTTCTATAAAATTCTTCAAAACAATTCAATTTTTTCTAAAATAAGTAGTAAAATTCTTTGCAGAAATCTAATTCTTTTTCAAAACAATTTTAATAGAATTCCTCAAAAGAATTTAATAATTATTATCAAATATATTTATATAAAATTAATTTATTTCCTAAAATTTTAATAAATTCTTCGGAACAATTAAATTATTTTCATAAATAGTAAAATTCTTGGCAAGATTTTTATTAAAATTCTTTAAATAGTTTAATTGTTTTTAAGAATTTATTTCAATATTCTTGAAAATAATAGAGTCTTTTTTTAATAATTTTTACTAAAAATTTTTTAAAAAATTGATTTTTATGAATAATTCAATTATTTTTATATAAATAATAAAATTTTTATCAGAATTTCACTTATTTTCAATTCCATTTTTAAATGATTTCTCGGAAAATTCGAATTATATCAATAAATATGTAGTAAATTTTCCCAGGAATTCAATTATTTTAAATACAAGTTTTATAAAAATCTTCTCAAAAATTCACTTATTTTTAAAAATTTTACAAAAAATCGATTATTTGCGGAAATAATAAATTTTTTTGGCAGGATTCCATTATTTTAAAAAGTTTTAATAAAATTATATTCAATTATTTTTAAAAGAAAATAAAACTTTTCACAGAAATTCAATTCTTTTTAAACATTTTAATAAAATTTTTCGCAGTAATTCAATTATTTTCATAAATTAAAATTTTTCATAGCAAATTAAAGCAAATTAAATCATTAAATTTCGTAAACCTAATGAAATTTGTTTAAGTAATTTTAATTGAAAATTTTGAAAATAATTTAAATTTACAAAGAATTTTATTAAAAACTTTGAAGAACAATTAAATTGTTTAGAAAAATTTTATTACAATTTTTAAAAATAATTAAACCTATTAGAAAAATTTTATTGAAATTATATTGAAAATAATTGAATTTCTCTAAAGAATTTTATTATTTACAAAAATATTTGAATTCTTGACAAGAATTTTACAATTTATAAAAATAATTGAATTCTTGACAAGAAATTTAGCAGAATTGTTGAAAATAATTGAATTTTTATTAAAACTCTTGAAAATAATGTTTTAAATAATATTTTTAAAAATAATTGAATTCTTTTGATAAAATGTAATTAAAATTTTATTCAAAATAATTTAATTCTTAGCAAAATGTTTATCAAAATTTTTTGAAATAATGAACATTTTTAAAATAATTTTTACTGAAAATTTGGAAAATAATTGAATTTTATGAAGAATTTCTTTCAAGTTTTTAAAATAATCGTGTTTATTATTAATTCTAATTAACAATTTTCCTATTAAATTATATTAAAATTATTCATAGAAAATTAAATTCTTTTAAACAATTTTATCATAGTTTTTGTAAACAATTTACATTTTTTTTTTTTTTTTTTTGAAGAATTTAATTAAATTTTGTTAAAATATTGTAATTTTTAAAAATAATTTAAATTGAAATTTTCAAAAATAATTGAAATTTACAAAGAATTTTATTAAAAACTTTTGAGAACAGAAGGATTGTTTAGAAAAATTTTATCACAATTTTTAAATATATATAATTGAACCTGTTAGAGAAATTTTATTAAAATTGTCATAAATATAATTGGATTTTTTACTAGAAATTTTATTAAAATTGTATTAAAAATAATTGAATTTCTCAGAAGAATTTTATAATTTTTAAAAATAATTGAATTCTTTCGAAGGATTTTTTTTAGCATAATTGTTAAAAATAATTGAATTTTTATTAAAACTTTTAAAAATAATAATTGAATTTCTCCGAAACATTTCATTATTTATGCAAATAATTGAATTCCTTTGGAGGATTTTATTATTTATAAAAATAATTGAATTGTTCCGAGGAATTTTTTAATTTATAAAAATAATTTAATTGTTTCGAAGAATTTTATCTGAGTTTTTAAAATAATTGATTTTTTTGGAGTTTTATTAAAAATTTTGAAAATAATTGATTTTTTTGAAGGAATTTTATTAAAAATTTTGATTTTTTAAAAAGAATTTCATGAAAATTATTTAAAATAAATGAATTTATATTAAAATTCTAGAAAATATGAACATTTTTTAGTTTACAAAATAATAAGTAAAAATAATAATTATTAATCAACAAGAAGGAAAAGTATGAAAATTGAAAATAACTCACAAAACCCGATGTGGATGTAACTTGTTGTGGTTCGGTTTTACCACTAAAACTACCTAATAATGGAGACTTGAAGGAATCACCATCGTAAACAAACACATAATCATAACTGCATTCTGTACCCATAGTTCGAAAACTTAATGTTATAAATTGTCGACTTGAATTCGCTCTTATCAACCATTCGCAATGGGAATCTTGAGTGTAATTCGATCCCATGGGACCATCGCTTATTATGCCCCAGGAATCGGTGAATATTTTTCTTGTCTTGTCACAAGGAACTGGTCTCGATGATGCCTGAGATGCTAAATCGAAGCATCTCATCAGGCAACACCACATTATAATCCATACTGCTAGAATGTTTGCCAAATCCATTTTTCAGTACATTAAAAGTACTGACAAATTTTAATGAAATAAATCTCATTGTCTGTGTCTACTGTTTCTCCAAAAATAATGTTCACGACACTCTGAATTCTTGACACCTGTCAATTTTAATAAAAATAATTATCATAATTCATAAACAATATTCATTAGGTATATAAAAAGTATAATAATAATAATAATAAAAATTAAAAAACCAGTGTCATCTCTTACCAGAGAATTGCATTATGATTTTCAAAATTCTTGACCTCGACATGTAAAAGATTGCTTGGCCTTGTAATAAAGATCTGCAAGGCAAATTTTTCTCTTTACACTCAACATTTACAACAATTAACCATACTCTTGATCTAGTTAACTAAATGGAAAATCACTTCAAATAGTGAAAAATGAGAATATCTATAAAAACAAAGTAAGTTGTTAATTAATTTGAAAAATATCTATATTTACAACTATCAATAATTTTTCTAGTTTTGATTAAAATTTTCTTAGTTTTTAAAGCACAAAAACATTGATAAGATTTTTTTCTTGAAAACAATATAAGCTTAATTGAACTGTCATTTGTGTACCTTGTTTTTTTTTAAAAATCCTTCAACTGCCTTTCTTAAACATAATTACACTTCATTTAATAATTATATTTTTACTTTTTTTATATAAATAAAATACGCACATACGTAAGAATGAAATTTTTTACTTTTATGTAAAAGTTGTTTAAGGGTACGGTCACACCTTTACCTACTCTGTCAACAAAGCACACATACAAAGTAGCTTTTTTCTTTCTTTTTTTGTTTTGAGTTGACTTTAATCTCAAAATGCAAGCAGAACTTTTCCTTAAAAAAAATTCCAGTGAGAGGGAAAAAGATAAATATAGTCTATCTCTTCTTTATTCTAAAGCTGAGTACACACTTCCAATTATTTTTTGGGCAACTGGACAGAATTTTCACACGAACTATGTACGCACCTTTAGATTTTCGAGCTATCTCTCTTTCTCTCTCACTCTTGTTGAGAAAATTAAAATTTTCAAATATTTCCAATTCGAAAAGAGTAAAATTATTTTAAATAATAATTTACTAAAATAATAATTATTGTTATATTTAATAAATTTTACAAGACTTCGACCATAATCTAAACTTAAGTAATTTACCTACCCAACGCTGGTACAACTAAATTAAAGGTCTATACACAAAGTGCGAACTTGGAAATCAACCATTATAAACACGTGTGTTTCTGTTTACCTCGTTTAACCTCTCATTTTTTTAAAAAATGAGAAAAAGTTATTTGTTTCTAATATAATATTTAAGAAAAGGTTCAAAACAACTGGTTAAAAATGTGTGCGGCAAAATCTGGTTTCAAGAAGAAAAATGCGAAGAAGCAGAAGAAGCCAATACAAAAAACAAGGAAGCAAAAACGAAAGGAGAAACGCATGGAGAAGAAGCAAAGTCGACATGCTTTCAATCAAAATAAAGGCAAGAAAGAAAATAATTTTGATGAGAATAAAGAAAAGGATGAGAAATTAATCAAGAATGTTAAGTTTAAAGTAAAAGATTCAAATGATCGTGGAATTAAAACAGAGGGTAAAGTAAAGAAGAATGCTGTCGACAAATTGACGAGAAAACACGAATTGGAAAAAAAACAGGAAGAAAAGTTAAAAATGGAAATGTTAAAACATAAAAAGAAGCAAATGCTCGAATCTGCAATAGACGATGACAGAACAATAAAGCAGGCAGAGAAATTTTTAAAAATGAATAAACGGAAGAATAAGAATCTACCGAAATCATTTATATCGGATGGTGTCGATTGTATCCTTTTTTTATTCTATTTCTTTACTTAAAAAATATTTCACATTTCGTTTATATAAGTAGTAAGTTTTTTTTGTAGTAGTAAATTTTTGTAATTTACTGTTTTTGTTACTGTCACCTTGTGGTAGTTCACTCAGGGTTGCCACAGGTCAGGGAAGTCAGGGATTTTTATTAAAAGTACTTAAATAATTGAATTTTTTGAGAAATTTTACTACTTGTAAAAATAATTGAATTCTTGCGAAGGATTTTATTATGATTTTTGTAAATAATTAACTTTTTTTTTAAATTTAATTTATTAAAATTTTTTTTTTAATTAACCTTTTTGAAATTATTTTCAAAAAGGTTTGAATTTGAATGTTTTGAAGAATTTTAGTTCCTACAGAAAAATTATAATAATTTAATATTATTTATTTAGAAAAGAAGTTATTGATATTTTTGAATAATTTTACAATTAAAGAAATTTGTTTTTTGCAGTAGTAAATTTTGGTAATTCATAATTTTTTTCACTGTCATCTTTTAGTAATTTGTTTTTCGTACTATAACATTCTAGTAATTCACTGTTTTTCTTAAGAACATAATTAGATATTTTGGACATGTGCGATGAAGAGAAGAGAAAAATTGTCGCTGAAACTGAAAAGCAATTAATTGGCGTTGATCCCGAATTGGATTTTGAAGAGGACTTTTATGTCGCTGCTGGAGAAACTCTAAAGAAGAGAAAGAAGAAGAAAAATTCTGAAGATTCCGACTGCATGTCAGATGAGGATTTTTCTTCTGATGATAACGACTCTAATAAAAGGAAAAATAAGAAATTGAAGGAAAAAAATAAATTAGTCGGTGATGATATTAATTCTGATGATTTCGATGAAGAGGATGATACACTGAATACAAGTGACGAGAAAAACGAGATGAATATTGACACCAGTGACGAGGAAAACGAAGAGGAAATGAACAGTGATGAGGAAGACGAAATGGAAATGAACACCAGTGACGAGGAAGATGAAGTGGAAATGAACAGTGATGAGGAAGACGAAATGGAAATGAACAGTGATGAAGAAGACGAAATGGAAATTAACAGTGATGAGGAAGACGAAATGGAAACGAACACCAGTTTTATGTCAGGTGATGATGATAATGATAGTGATAATGATTCTACGAAAGAGGAAAATTCGAAAAATTGGGAAGACATTTATGGAAGAACAAGAGATAAAGATGGTAACGTTCTTTCCAATCGCTATGTACCACCGGCAGTTCGTGCCAAAAATCTCGAGCAAGATTCTCAAAATAATGAGAAATTAATTCAATTAAAAAGGCAATTAAAAGGTCCTTTAAACAGATTGACTGATCGAAACATGCACACAATATCCTCACAGGTATTTCATCAGTATTATTGATTTTACAATCTATTTCAGTTCTGTTTATTATTTTATTAGAATTCAATTAAATTAATTAATTAATTTAGAATAGCAATTTCAAAAAAATTTCGAAAAATCAATTGTTTAACCAAATTTTTATACAATTCTTCACAATAATTCAATTACTTTCACTAATCATAACAATTTCATGGAAATTCAATTTTTTAAAAAATTTTTTTTATAAAATTCTAAACAAGAATTCAATTATTTTCATAAATATTAAAGTTATTCTAAGGAATTCAATTATTCTTGAAAATTTTTATAAAATACTTAGCAACTATTCAATTATTTTCATAAATAATAAAATTCTTAGCAGGATTTCAATTATTTTTAATACTATTTTACAGGAATTGCTCAAAAAATGTCGTTATTTTTAAAAATTTAATTTCAATTCCTCGAAAAAATCAATTATTTAAAAAATTATTTTTTAAAATTCTTTGGAACAATTCAATTATTTACAAAAATAATTCTTCGAAAGAATTCAATTATTAAAGATAAATAACAAAATTATTCCCGAAAATTCAATTATTTTAAGGCATTTTAATAAAATTTTTATGAAGAATCAAGAATTCAATTATTTTCATAAATAACAATATTCATCACAAGTATTTAATTATTTTTGAAAATAATAAATTTCTTCTTGGTAATTCAACTATATAAAAAAATTTTAATAAAATCGTTCGCAAGAATTCAATTATTTTCAAAAATAATAAAATAATTTTCAATATCTACTATTTTCATAAAATTTCCTAACAGAATTCAATTATTTAACAAAATTTTTAGTAAAAGTCTTCGTAAGAATTCAGTTCTTTTCATGAATAATAAAAATTTCTCAGGAATTCAATTATTTAAATTAGAATTTGCATAAAAGTAGTCGAAAGAAATCAATTATTTAAAATTTTTTATAAAATTCTTTGCAAGAATTAAATTATTTTTATAAATATTTAAATTCAGTTTCGTAAAGTGTCTAAAACGCTTTTTTTTAGTCGTCAAGTTGAATTTTTCGATAGCTACTTTTTTACTACTTTTTTTTAGTTTGACGGCTACTTTTTGCTAGTTTTTTAAATTTAATTATCGAATGCGAAGTCTGGTATTTTCTTTTCTTTTCTTTACTTTATTAGTATTTCCCTTTCTTTTCTTTTAAATTTATTTAATTATTTATCATTTATATTTCTCTTTTAAAGATTGAAGAATTGTATCTACAAAACAGTCGCAACGATATGAACGAAATGTTGACGAAATTAATATTCGAAGCACTGGTACTACCAACAATGACACCGGATCGTTTAATTATTGAGCACATGATGTTAATTGCAGTTCTTCACGCAAATGTTGGTTCTGAAGTTGGTTCACAATTTTTACTGACACTCGTGAAACGAATTCACGAATCACTTGCTGACCCATCGCTGAAAGTTGAGAATAAACAATTGGACAATTCAATTCTAATGCTTTCGCATCTTTATAATTTTAAAGTGAGTAGTGTCTATTTTAATTATTTTCGTAAAATACGAGACCGTTTCAAAAAAATTAATAATAACAATTATATCAAAATAGGTCTGTGGATCGAAATTAATTTACGAAATTCTCGAAAAATTATCGGAGAAATTCACCGAGAAGGAAATTGATTTAATTCTGTTGGTTTTGAAAAGTGTTGGATTCCTTTTGAGAAAAGATGATCCAATTAGTTTGAAGGAATTGATTGTGGGATTACAGAAAAAAGCAACTGACACAAAATACGAAAAGTAGGTTAATAATTTTTTACTAGAAATAATTTTATTTGTTTTATATTTTCATTTTGATTTTAATGTTTGTATTTTTTTTCTCTATTCAGCTCGAGAGTGAAATTCATGTTAGATATTTTACTGGCTATTAAGAATAATAATATTAACAAAATTCCTCAATATGATCCTTCAGTCATGGAGCATATGAAGAAACTTATCAAGACTTTAATTCGTAAAGGAAACAGTGTTTCACAACTTAATATAACTTTGGATGATCTTCTTAATGGTGGGTACAATTTAATTTCTATTTTATGCTATTGAAAGAAATTCAACATTCAATTTATCATTTTGTGTACAAAATTAATTAATTTTGATAAAAACGTAACAATAAATAAAATATAACAATAAAATAATTCGAATATAACAATTTTTTGTTATATTAACAGCTGACGAAAGGGGAAAATGGTGGATAGTCGGTGCGGCATGGACGGGAAATGCGACAGCAACAAAATTGGAAAAACAGGAAAATAACAAGCCGGAATATAGTAAAAAATTGTTAGAATTAGCGCGGAAGCAACGAATGAATACGGACACAAGAAGAAATATCTTTTGTATTCTAATGTCGGCCGAAGATTATTTGGACGCTTTTGAAAAACTTCATCGACTCAGTTTAAGAGATGGACAGGAGAAGGAAATTATTCACGTTCTCATGAACTGCTGCCTGCAAGAAAATAATTTCAATCCTTACTATGCTGTACTCGCGCAAAAATTTTGCGATTACGATAGAAAATATCAGGTTTGTTATTGTTATACTTTTATTTAAAAAAAAAATAACTTTACTAAAACTTTTTATTATTAGCAGATTTATTACATATTAAATTACGTTTCTAGATGACAATTCAATACACCCTTTGGGACAAATTAAAAACCCTCGATACTTTTAACAATAAACAAATCAAGAATTTGGCACTATTTCTGACACATTTATTTTTACAACGCGGTTTGTCGATTTCAACAATGAAGGTAAGAATAAATTTAATTCTATAATTATAATTATATTTATATAATTATAATTATTATTATAAATATTTCAATTTATGTAGGGCTCGAACTAGGTCTGTAAATCCCGTAAAAGTCCGTAATTTTGCTTGGAGTTAGTAAAAGTCAATTTTTTTTTAAAGATCCGTAAAGTCCGTAATTTTATTGAATTTTATTTTATTTGGATAATTTTAGAGAAATTACAAATGATTGCAGAAATTCAATTATTTTCAAAAGTAATAAAATTCTTCGCAGAAATTCAACTATGTTCAAAAAAAAAAAAAATTCTCGTTAAAATTACAATTATCTTTAGAAATAATAAAATTCTTCACCGAAATTCAATTATTTTCAAAAATTTTCATAAAATTCTTGGCAAAATTTCAATTATTTTCAAAAATTTCCCTCAATTCAATGATTTTCAATATCTAGTATTTTAATAAAAATTTCCAAAAGAATTCAATTATTTAAACAAAATTTTAATAAAAATTTCACTGAAATTCAATTACTTACCAATTTTTTATAAATTTCTTCGCACCAATTTAATTATTTTTAATTTTTTAATGAAGTTACTCGAAAGAATTCAAATGTATTCAGAGTATTAAAAAAAATAGTTCTGAGAAATTCAATTATTTCGAAAAATTTAAATAAAATTCTTTTAAAAATTCTATTATTTAAAAAAGTGTTGACAAAATTCTTTACATGATTTAGTTAATAAAATTGCAATTTTAATAAAATTTTACTATACAATTCAATTATTTTCAATACAATTCTTCTTAAGAATTCAATTATTTTCACAAATAATGGGATTTCAATTGACAATTTATAAAAATTCAATTATTTAAAAAAAATTGAATAAAAAAATTTTTCTAGAGAATTAAATTATTTTAAAAAATTTTCATAAAATTCTTCATAAATTATTTTCGTAATTCTTCGAAGCAATTCAATTATTTAAGAAATTTTAATAAAATTCTTCCCAAGAATTCAATTCTTTTCAAGAATAAAATTTTTCACTGGAATTCAATTACTTAAAAAAATTTAATAAAATTTTACGTGAGATTTTAATTATTTTTAATTTTTTAATATAATTTTTATTTAATAAAATTTAAATAGAATTTTTCATAAAACGTAATTATTCTTAAAAGTTTTATTAAAATTCACCAAAAAAATTCAATTATTTCAAAATTTGTTTGATTAAATTCTTTATGAGAATTCAATTTTAAGAACATTAAAATATTAAAGAAAATAATTTTTTTTGTGTTTAAGTAATTTAATTGTATTAAAATAATTGAAATTCTGCGATGAGTTTTATTATTTATGAAAATAATTGAATTCCTAAGAAGAATTTTATAACTTTTGAACATAATTAAATTTCTGCGATGGATTTTATTACTCTTGAAAACAATAATTGAATTTCTGCAATAATTTGTAACTTCTCTAAAATTAATTTTTTTTAGTGTTTTTTTCTAAAAATTTTCTATAAATCCAATATTTTTAATCATTTTTGTAAAAGTTTTTGAAGAATTTTCATATTTACTTGTTTTTAACAAAAATTCATTTTTAAATAAATTTTTATTTTTGTAAATTCTACTAGAATAAATTAATTTTAATCGAATTTTTCGGAAAATGTATAATTATTCTTAAAAATTTTATTAAAAATCGTCGAAAGAATTCAATTATTTAAAAATTTGTTTATAAAATTCAATTTTAAGAAACAGTCAATTTTTGAATAAATGATTTATTTTTGTATTTAAATAATTGAATTCTAGTAGAATTTTCTAATAAAAATGGTTTTAAACATTAATTTCAGTCAAAATTTTAGATAATAATTGAACATTAAAAGCTATAATTATGAATTTTTAGAAATAATTGAATTTTGAAAATAACTTTTTTGAAAAAGTTTAATTGAATTTTTTGTATATTATTTGAAGTTTTTATTTTCTAATGTATATTTAATTGAAGAATTTACGAATAATTGAAATTTCTCAAAATTGAATATTGTAATCAAATGGATTTGAAAATTGTCAAAGAACTTTTTCGAAAATTAATTGATTTTAAGAATAGTTTTAGTTAAAAATTTTAAATAAAATAATAATTGAATTGAAATGATGAAAATAAGTTTGAAGAAGTACAATATTCTTATAGTATAAAATAATGATTTTATCAATTTGACATTTTTAATTATTACAAAACATTAAGAAATCAGTCACTCAGAGTCGAAGAAATTTAATTTAATAAAAATTTAATTTATAGTTTTAAGTAAAATGTTCTCTTATTTGATTCGGACTGGTTATATTTTTGTCAGTATTTGGTCCGTAATTTTTTATTTTTAGTCCGTAAAATCAGTATTTTTAAATACTTTCACTGGTTCGAGCCCTGATTTATGGAAAGTCTTAATAATAAACCGAATAAATTTCAGGTCATACAACTTGATGAACTTGATAAACCAAAAATGAAACTTCTCCGACAAATTGTACTTGGGATTTTCATGCATGAAAATTTGGAAAACTGTTTAGCAGTATTCGAACGAATAACTCGATCAGATAAGTTGAATTCCTTTAGGGAGGCACTGAGACTATTTATAAATCAGTTTGTCGTGAAGAATGTCGATGAAGGTTTAGTAGAAAACGACAAGACATCGCTTATTAAAAAACGAAGTGAACTTATTGATAGAATATTGATAACTCGACATTCAAGAACCGTTTTTTAATTTACCTGAGAGTAAATTTTTATTAAACGAAATTAAGGGGATGATACATCGATATTTTTAACTACATCAAGAAAATAATTTAAATATTTCACAAAATTATTTTTAAAGTAATTTTTTCTAAGGAATCATAAAAAGGAAAATAGGTCAGAAAATATTTTGATTCTTTTTGAATTTTTGTTTTTCTTAATTAAAAATTGGTGGATTTTGAAATCCATGGGTAATTTTGGAGAAAATATGTTTTTGAATCCATAAAAAAATTGCCTAATGGAAGAATTCAATTTTTTTCTTAATTGGTTATAAAATATTTTAAAAGAATTCAATTATTTTCTAAAATTTTTATAAATAAATAAACTAAAACTCTTTAGGAGAAAAGAGATTTTTTTTTAATACAATTTAAAATTGTATTAAAAATAATTGAATTCTATGATGAAAATTGTTTCTAAATTTTTGAATGTAATTTATTTATTTTTGTATATTTAAATAATTGAATAAAATTCGTTGCAAGAATTCAATTATTTTTGTAAAAAATAATAAAATCCTTCACAGTATTTCAATTATTTTTAATACAATTTTAAATAAATTACTTGGAAAATGTAATTATTATAACAAAAATTTTATTTAAAGCCTTGAAAAAAAATCAATTCTTTTCAAAAAATTGTTCTAAAATTCTAATTATTGAATTTTAAGAAATAATTAATTACTTTATTAATTATTAATTTTTATAATCCTAATTGTTTCGAAGAATATTTAAATTCTTTCGAGGAATTTAATTCAAATTTCACTGAAAATAATTGAATTCTTCTAAAGAATTTTGAAATACTTTTTAAAAATAATTAAATTGTTTCGAAGAAAATTAAAATTCTTTGGGGAATTTAATTAAAATTGTATTATAAATAAATAAATAATTTTTTTACTTGAAAATTCATTTGTTTATTTTTCTAACTAATATTAGATCATAATTTTTATAACAAAATTCACCAATTTTTAAGAAAAATAAAAATTAAAAAAGGGTCAAAATATTTTATGACCCTCACAAAAAATTACTTTAAAAATAATTTTGCGAAATATTTAAATTATTTTCTTGATATAGTTAAAAATATCGGTGTTTCCTCCCCTTAAACGAGATTAAATTTGATTTACATCGAATTATTTAATAATAAGAGAATGAGAGAATTTTTATTAGCTAATATTCGAAGTGTAAAAAAATACTTATCTTTATAATTATTGTACATAATTTCAGTAGTTAAATAAGTCTTTCATTTCGAAAAAATTTTATTTTAGCTACATAAGGTAAATAATTGAATAAATATTTTATACTAAGTATAAATTTATGACTGTTAATAATTAATAAATATTAAAATTTGAAAATTTAGGCTAAATTCACATTTTTTTCGTAACGATTATAGTTTCCCAACCCTGACATAGTTGTGAACCTGCCTTTTTGTTGAAGGCGCGCTATTTAAATGAACCGAACCTAAAAAATTATTCTTTAACCCTTTTAACCCTCGTGAAATAATAATGTATTATTTTTTTGAAAATATATGAAATATATGAATAATTTTCTGTAATAAAATAAGGCGGAATATAAAAATAATCTAGAATTTAAACTCTCGAAATGTCAAGTTCCTTTTTTGAAGGACTTGAGAGTAAAAGTCAAATGAATGCTTATTTATTTTATGTGAAATAAACCTTAGAAACAAATCTTATATATATTTGATATATTCGGAATTCTAAATGTTCTAAATTATCAGACAACAAAATTTAAAGAAGAAAAAAAGAAAGAAAAATTATTTTACATCTTTTACACATATTTATAGCTTGTGTGTGAGTGCAATTCAGTTTTCAAAATGGCGGCGAAGAGCGGTGGCTCCGTTGACTGGTCGTCAATTATTAAGCCAATTTTATCTGCATCTTATGGTTCATTCAACAAAAATGAGATTATTGACCTTGTTAAAGCAATTGTCAAAAGGTAGGTCCTAATTTTATTGCAAAACAATATGGAAATACACGTGAAAAATAAAGAAAATTAACCGCCTGCTAAAGGTGACAGTACAGAAATGGATGCTCGTTAAACTTGACTGGAGAGACGTATATTTATCGATCTATTTAACGTTTAATTTTTCAGTGAATCAGAATTTTCAAATCACGATGAATCCCATGAGGCCTTTTATACGTCTTTTGCTGCTTTAATTGCTGATTACATCAGTGGTTACGCGAATTCATGTAAGTTTTTTTACCCAATGACCTGAACGTTGTGTGTGTCTCTTCACTATTCGTATAACTTATTGTATACGTATACATTATCATATTTAGAAAAAAAAGTTGATAAAACTATTTGCAAAATCAATTATTATTGTTTAGAGAAATTATATTATAAAATTGAATTTTTTGACTCATTATTTTTGTTTTTAGTTTATAATAATCATAGTTTTAAAAAATTACGAACATTTAAATTTGATTGATCGTTCTTTGTTAATTTTATACATATACATACACCTAAATAAGCGACATCTTGCAAAAGTTGAAAAGTAGTAAATTTATTATGGTTTATGTTTATATTTTGAGTGTCACCTTGATCAACTATTTCTACTCGTCATGTATAGATATAATAAATTTAGACAAGAAATTATTTTCCGCAACTTAAAAAAAAGGGAGGGGGAGATTTAGTTTTTTTAAATTTAAATTCTTTTGCTTTACGAAAAACAAAATATGACTAATTTTTTCCATTAAGAATAGTGATATTCTGGAAATATATAGATAAACTAGCAAATTATGCAAATTAGAAAATTTTTTATTTTTAATGTATGAATTTTTAAATAATTTCAAATTCCAACTTAAAAAAATGCAATTATTAACTACCTAATTTACTAATTAATAATTGTTTATTAATTTCAAAAATATTAATAAAATTTTTCTTAAGAATTCAATTATTTTCGTAAATAATAACATTCTTCGTAAGAATTCAATTATTTTTATAAATAGTAAAATATTTGCCAAAAATCAATTATTCAAATTTTAATAACATTTCACGAACTAATACAATTCAATTTTTTTCTTAATTGGTTATAAAATTCTTCAAAAGAATTAAATTATTTTCTAAAATTTTTATAAATTCTTCCAAAAAATTCAATTACATTTATAAATAGTAACATTCTTCGTAAGAATTCAATTATTTTTATAAATTGTAAAATATTTGCAAAAATTCAATTAATTTTAAACAAAATTTTAATAACATTTCACGAACGAATACAATTATTTTCTAAAAAATTTTAAGAAAGAATTCAATTTTTTTTCTTAATTCGTTATAAAATTTTTCAAAAGAATTCAATTATTTTCTAAAATTTTATGAAAATTCAATAATTTAATGTTTAATTTCAGTTATTAATAAACTCGATTATTTTAAAAACTTGAAGGAAATTGTTTTCAAAATTTTTAATTAAAATTATTAAAGAAACTCCATTATTTAAAAAAAATTCAATGAATTTAAACAAAAAGAATTTAATTAAAATTTTTAAAAATTTTAATAAAATTCTTCACGAGAATTTAATTATTTTTGTAAATAATAAAATTCTTCGAAGGAATTCTATTATCAAATTTTTTTTAAAAATTCTTTGCCACATTTCGATGATTTTCAATACATTAATTTTAAAATTGAAAATATTTACTAAGAAACATTATTAACTGCGAACAGATAACCGATATACAACGATTATTTAAATATAGATTTTAGTCATTTTTTTATTTTTAGAACTTTCATGAAAAATTGATAGTTTAAATTTAATTTCTGTCAATTTAATTTAATTTTAAAAAATTAATTTGAGGAAAATTCTGTTTCAGTATCGAAAAATCAAATTCCACTTGTTTGGCAAGCATGCAAAATTCTATTGGTCTACTTAGTGGGAAAATTGCCCCAAAATCAAACCCAACCTGGCGATGGATCGTCAACGATTTTAACAACGAAACAATTGCTTCTTGCAATTCGTTCACTTTGTGTTGGACAGTCACTTCTCGTAAAAACAGAAGAAGTTGCTCTAGTCACAATTCTGAGAAATGCAAAATTACCATCATCAGCAACAACATCAACAACAACAACAGCAACAGGTACAACAACGCCATTATCGACAAATGGCGAGAAAGAATCAAATCAACAACACATCAAGGAAGCAAAGAGAAGTCGAAGCGATTTGTCGAGCAATATTCTTGAACAATTAACAATGCCTCTTCAAGAATTTATTCCTTCATTATCGGCGAGAATTGATGTTACCTCCGATGGAACGAAACTACCTGAGAATGTTTCCAACGAACAAGCCTCAGACATAAAGGTATTTTTTTCTTCTTCTTCTTAAATGACTTTAGGAGGTATTTTAATATTAAAATATGTTCCTAAAGTTCTGAACGTTCAAATGAAGGAAATTTATGAATTTTATTTATTTCTTCTTCAAATTAAATTTTTATTACAATAATTTTGCGACACTGTCAAAAAAATTAATCTTCACTTTTTTTACGATTAGCTACTATTTGGATACTTTTTTAAAAATTTTGTCTCTAAAAACTAAATTTCTTTGAAAATCTAGACTATAAATCCTCTAATAGTTGAAATAATAAAAATTATTTTGAAAAATTTTAATTAAATTCTTCTTTAATTAAATTCAAATTTTTTTTATAAAATTCTTTGAAACTATTCTATTATTTTCCAAAAATTTTTGGAAATTTCTTTGCAAGAATGCAATTATTATCACAAGTAATGAAATTCTTCGCTGAAATTCAAATAATTAAAAAAAAAAAAAATTAATAGAATTCTTCGTAAAAATTCGATCAGAATTATAAAATTTTTACGCAGGAATTCAATTATTTACAAAAATTTTAATTTCCTTTGCAAATTTTACTGAAAATAGTTGAATTCTTCTAAAGAATTTTAAAACAATTTTTGAAAATAATTTAATTGTTTCCAAGAAAACAAAAATTTTTTAGGGGAATTTAGTTAAAATTGTATTAAAAGTAATTGAATTCTATGATAAAAATTGTATCTAAATTTTTGAAAATAATTGAATTTTTATAAATTAAAAGTGTTGGCAAAATTATAATTATTTTTAGTTAAAATTTTAGATTATAATTGAATATTGAAAGCGTGTATTTTTAAAAATAATTGAATTTTCAAAAAGTTTCAAATTAAAATCGTTGAAAATTTGAATTTTTCATACTTTTAATTAAAAATTTGTGGAATAAATTTTTTTCAAAAAGTTTAGTGGAATTTTTTTTTAATTATTTGAAGTTTTTAATTTATAATAAATTTAATTAAACAATGATCGAATAATCGAAATTTCGTAAAATTAAATTGTAAATAAAAGGATTTAAAAAATTCTCAAAGAACTTTTACATAAATTTTAATAAAATTTCACGAAAGAGTTCAATTATTTTCTAAAATTTTAATAAATCCTTCTAAACAATTCAATTATTTTTTTAAATAGTAAAATCTTTACAAAAATTTAATGATTTTTTTTTTAAAACAATAAATTTTAATTGATCTCCTCAGAAGAATTGATTTTTTAAACAAATTTTTAACACATTTCGAAAGAATTCAATTATTTTTATAAAAGTAAAATTCTTCTCAAGAATCCAATTAATATTATAAATAGTAAAATTCTTTGCAGGAATTCAATTATTTTCGAAACAACTTTAATTGAATTTCTCGAAAAAATTGTATTATTTTCAAATATTTCTATACAATTCTTTGCAACAATTCGATGATTTTCAATACATTAATTTTAAAATTGAAAATATTTGAAAAGAAAAATTATAAAAAAGTTAAGAAACAAAAAAGCAAACAACAACTAAAACTTTAAACTGCGAACAGATTACCGGAGCATGCACTTTATTATTATTAATAATAATATTTAATTTTGAGAGTAATTGAATATTAATTTTCCTTGCAGATGATGTTCACGGCGAATAATATAGGAACTCTCCAAAATATCAGCGCTGGAGACACATTATTAGACATGTGTACAAATCTTCCGCATTTGTCACGCTACAGTCGGAAGTATCAAACTTTTTTAAATCGTAAAAGTTTCTGCCTCCCTTCAAATCATTCAGAAGCGCATACAATACGTTACAGTCTTCATTCAGTTGTGAATGATATAAATATCGTTCACAGTGTTGTATCATTGCCGATTCTCGAGCCATTGACACCAGTGAAATTAGAGAAATTATCACTACTCACAATGTCGTGTCTCTATTGTTCAATTGCAAATGCAACAGCGTCGAGTATCGTTGGCATAACGAATGCAGTGTCACCGAAATGTAGTACAAATCAAGCTGGCCAAGCAACTGGCAATCAAAGTGGTAAAAGTGCCGAGGAGGAATACGATACATTAGCAATAAATGTTGTGGAGAGAAGTTTAGAAATATTCAGTCTAGTCTCAAATATAATAAAATACAGTACACGAGCCGGTGGTCATATTCTGCAGAATCATCTTTTGATTGGAGTTTGGCTTCTTGTTGCCGGGTTGCAGGCGCAATTGTCAGTGAGTAGTGTGAGTGCGGTGGATAAGAGTAAGGAGGAGAAGGGAAAATCGCCGAGTAAGGCTAGAGATGGAACTGGGAGGATAAATTTGATGAAAGTACAACAGGGTTTTGGTGTATTGTCAGTGGCGTTGGCGTCACATGCGTTGACATTGATGAGCGCACTTTTGGAGGATGTTTCCGTGGAGGCGGGTCCGAATCGTCCGCCAACACCGGAACCGGCGCCTTTGGATATTCTCGCGACAGTGACGGCATTGCAGAGGGCGGCGACATTTTTCCAAGCGGCGCCTCTTAATCATCTGCTTTTCTACTTGGCAACGATAAGTTACAGGAAAGCTTGCACCTTAAAGCGAGTGCAGAAACATTCCCTCGAGGGCGACACATTGAGTCAATCGGACTCGACCACGTACTACGAGGATTTGTTGAGTTGCTCGGAGAATTCGGCCGACGAGGAAGAAGACAGTGAACCGATTTTGGGACTTTGGTTCGAGGAGACTTTGGCACCTTCAGACAGTCAGTCGAGTAATGCCTCGAAGGAGACGAATAATGAGCCGACTGTCGAGAGAGCGACCACTGCGATTGTTCCCGATAATCGTGAACCACACGGATATATTTCACTGGCAACGCAGATATTTCAATTTATGAATCAACATTTACTGGGAAGTCGGAGTATTTACGTGAGGGAATATGTCATGAATGGATTGGTTGAACAGCAAATGGTTATTCTGGCGGCTATCATAAGGGATTTGGATCATGAGGCTGCGAGAACGGAAACGGGAACTATATCTGTTTTTTATGGCGCAACACTCGGAGCGATGTATTCGGAATTCTCCCAAGCGCTCAGTTTGTACACACATAATTTACTGACGAGAAATACATTGAGTGAAACTCTGCAAAATACGCTTCTGCAACATTTGGGAGTTAGTCCCTGGGCGACGGAAAATGCGAATAGTTCCTCTTGGCCCCTGCAAGTTTATCCGAGGACACTCAGTGTTCTCGCTCAGGTATTTATTAATTATTACATTATTTATTAATCTCTCTTATTTAAATCATTTATTAATTTAATATTTATTTAATTTATAATTAAAGAAAAAGTAAAAAATTAAACTAAATTCTTTCTTTGGCAGATACTTTTACTAAAACCACAACTCGAAAAGGAAGCAGCGTGCATAAGTATTTGGCACCGATTAGTCACGACAATGGTAGAAAATGTTTGCAATTCACCAGCGAATTCTGATGCTGAAAATGAAGGTATAAAAAACTATATTATTCTAAAATGCAGAAATCTAATTTCACTTAAATATTTCAAAGTTCATTCAATTTTAAAAGAATTGCGTTTACAATTTTCATAAGTAGATGAATAGGGAAATTTTATAAAATTTCAAATTTTCCATGAATTTCATTAGAAATTTTAAAGATTACTTAGGTTTTTAAAAATTTTAATATTTCAAATTCTTCTGAAATTTGTTTAATTTTTTAATATATATTTAATTAATAATTAAAAAGAGTGGATTTATAGACGAATTTTACTTGAAAACACTAAAAAAATTTAATTTTGGAAAAATTATAAATGATTGCAGCAATTTTGCATAAATTCAATTATTTTCAAAACTAATCAAATTCTTTTCCAAAATCCAATTATTTTTAAAATTTTTAATAAAATTCTTGACAAAAATCAATTTAAAAAAAATTTTTAATAACATTTTTAGCAAAATCATATGAATTCTATTATTTACAAATTTTTTTATAAATTTCTTCGCAATAATTTAATTATTTTCAATAAATAATAAATTTTTTTACAGGGTTTGAATTATTTTCATAAATAATAAAATTCTTTTTATGAATTTAAATATTTTTTTATAAATAAAACTCATCGCAGAATTTCAATTATTTTTAATATAATACAATTTTTTTTAGTTAAAAAGCATTTTAGTTAAAATTTTATATAATAATTGAATATTAAAAGCATTATAGCATGGATTTTTAGAAATAATTGAATTTTGGTAAAGGAATTACAGTTTTTACTTTTTAAATATTTTTTTATTCAAAAAATTAATTTTAATATTCAAATATAATTTGAATGAAAAATACTTTAATATTGTTGCAGATTTGAATGTGGAACATGCGCAACTTGTTTTGTTTCTCTTTCATTCTCTGAATTTAATGCAAAAGAAATCTGTTTTGCTCGTAACGGGAAGTGGCGCAGTTCGATGCAGCGAAGCTGTCAAAACTCCCATGAAAGATTCACAAATTCTTCATCTATCGCGCTTGTTACTTCTACTGGAGTATATGATGAAACACCTTTATGATGCTCCGTCTTCTCTACTCGAACAGGTAATATATTATTTTCCTATTGATCAATAAGAAAAAAAAACTAAAAAAAGAAAGAATGCATTTAGATTTTGAAGAGTACGATTTTAATAATCGAAAATCGAAGAAATCGAAGTGCAATAAAAAGTTGCTGATGTAAACAGAGACATCAGGGCCGCCAGATTTTAAGTATCATCTGAGTGGTAGTATACGTCTCGTACATTTTTATTATATTTACAAAAATTTTCATAAAATTCATCGTTAGAATTCAATTATTTTCAGCACAATTTAAAAAAAATTTTCAGTTATTTTCAAAAATTGGAATAACATTATCAGACGAATTGAATTATTTACAAAAAATTTTAATAAAATTTAATAATTAAATGTTTAATAACTATTATTAATCAACGCGACTATTTTACAAACTTGAAAGAAATTCTTTGTAAAGTTCAATTACCTACTTTCAAAATTTTCAATAAAAATTATAAAAAAAACTATTATTTTAAAAAAAAATTAAAGAAATTCCGCAAAACAATTCAATTAATTTCATAAATTTTAATATAATTCTTCGTAAAAATTCAATTACTTTCAAAATAATTTTATTACAACTTCTCGAAAGAATTCAATTGTTTTAAATAAATTAGAATAAAATTCTACACAAGAATTAAATTATTTTCAATTTAATTATAATAATATTCGTCGAAAAAAATTTGCAGGAATTTAATTTTTTTTTTCAAATTAATTTTAATAAAATTTCTCGAAACAATTCAATTTATTTCAAAATTTGATTCAAAAAGTATGGAAAGTTCGTAAATTGCACGATATAATTTGGATAATTTTAGAGAAATTACAAATGATTGCAGAAATTCAATTATTTTCAAAAGTAATAAAATTCTTCGCCGAAATTCAATTCTTTTTAAACATTTTAATAAAATTTTTTCGCAATATTTCAATTATTTTCATAAATGAAAAAATTCTTCTCAGGAATTTAATTATTTTTGAAAATTTTAATAAAATTCTTAGAAACTATTCAATTATTTTAATAAATCATCAAATTCGTCGCAGGATTTCAATTTATTTCAATACAATTTGAATAAAATTTCTTTAAAAAATTCAATTAGTTTCAAAAAGTTTAATATTATTCTTTACTGAAATGAAATAATATTTAATGTAATTTTGGTGAAATTAGTAGAAAAAATTTGAAAAATTCAATTATTTTCACACAATAATGCAAGAAATCAATTAATTTCAATAAAAATTTCAATTGAATTCCTCGAAAGAATTTAATTATTTTTTTTTTATTTCCATAAAATTCTTTAAAACAAAACAATTATTTTCAAATCTTGTTATAAAATTTCGCTGGAGAATTTAATTATTTTCAGAAATTTTAATATAATTCGTGACAAGAATTCAATTTTTTGAATAAATAATAAAATTCTTCGTAAAAATTCAATTATTTTAAAAAATAACAAAAATTTTTCACAGAAATTCAATTCTTTTTAAACATTTTCATAAAATTTTTCTCAATAATTCAATTATTTTCATAAATAATACAATTAATCTAAGGAATTCAATTAATTTTAAAAATTTTAATAAAATTCTTCGCAAGGATTCAATTATTTTCAGAAATTATAGAATTCATCGCAGGATTTCAATTATTTTTAATACAATTTTACAGGAATTGCTCAGAAAATGTAATTATTCTTAAAAATTTTAATTTAATTCCTCGAAAAAATCGATTTATTTAAAAAAATGTTTTTTTGAATTCTTTGGAAAAATTTAATTATGTACAAAAATAACAAAAGTTTTCACAGAAATTCAATTCTTTTCAAACATTTTAATAAAATTTTTTCGCAATTCAATTATTTTTATTAATGAACAAATTCTTCTAAGGAATTAAATTATTTTTGGAAATTTTAATCAAATTCTTAGCAACTTAATTATTTTGATAAATCATAAAATTTATCGCAGGTTTTCAATTATTTTCAATACAATTTTAATCGAATTTCTCGAAAAATGTAATTATTCTTAAAAATTTTATTACAATTCCTTGATGGAATTTAATTATTTGAAAATTTGTTGATAACGATTCTTTATGGGAATTGAATTTTAAGAAACATTCAATTATTCAATAAATTATTTATTTGCATTTTATTTGCATTTAAATAATTGAATTCTAGTAGAATTTTCGAATAATAATTGATTTAAAAATTAATTTCAGTTAAAATTTTAGATAATAATTGAATATCAAAAGCAATATAGCTTGAAATTTTTAAAAACAATTTAATTTTTGAAATTAATTTTTTTGAAAAAGTTGAATTGAATTTTTTTTAATATTATTTTAAGTTTCTTGTTTCTAATATTTATTTAATTGAAGAATTTACGAATAATTGAAATTTCGTAAAATTGAATATTGTAAAGAAATTGATTTGAAAATTGTCAAAGAACTTTTTCGATAATTATTAAAAAGAATCGATTTATAGAAGAATTTTCGTTAAAAATTCTTGAAAATAATAATTGAATTAATTTGTAGTTTTAAGTAAAATGTTCTATTATTTGACTTGGTCTGGTTATATTTTTTTCAGTAATTGGTCCGTAATTTTTTATTTTTGTTCCGTAAAGTTCGTATTTTTAAATACTTTCACTTGTTCCAGTCCTGATTTAATTATTTTTAGAGTGAATTAAAATTAAATTAAAATTAAGGGAAAATAAAATGAAATTTTTCTGGCAAAATCTGATTTAGAATCAAAAAAAGTTTTATTCTGATTGTATATTTAGAATCCAAAATATTTTATTGATTTTTAATTAAAAAAATTAATTAATTAATTTTTTCTTTAAAAAAAATTCACTTTTTAATATTCTATTTACAGGTGCAATGGAATCTTTTATCGGGAACGAGTTTAGTGTGCGACGCAAAAGAAGGGAATAAACAGGCATCAAGAATTTACACACCATGGAAGGAGATTGAAGACAATTACAAAAAGTTCACACCACAAGATGAATTATCAATAAAACCGAAATTCTACAATTTAACAATTGCCGATCTTAATAATCAAGATACACCGAAACTCGATGGTTTGGCCTGTAATTTTGTCCTCGGCACATCGGACAAAATGAAATATCCCCTTCTTGTCGATGCATTAATTGATATTCTCAATATTATCAATCAAACCAGTATTCCAAGAAAGCAATCGCCAGATGCAAAGGATAAAATGACATTCACCGGTCTATGTGCAACGCAATATTGTTTTTCCATTTGTTGGCGATTACTTCTCATGCTACCACCATCGACAGCCTATATGGACGAATTGGCATTGGGCGAGGAAATTCCCTCAACTCCAATGCTTCTTTATTCATTAATCTGGGGACCGAGGGCCGCTTGTAAAGCATTCACCGGCTGGATGAAGGATTGTCTCGTCAAACAAGGAATGTACACACAATATGCGGAAAATTTATTAAAAACAATTTCGTCAACAGTCACATCATTGAAATATGACGTTACACTCGCTAAAAATGCGATAAAAGCCTTAATACCAGAAGTGAAGGAGGAGAAAATATTACCAAAGAATTCCCTACCGAAATTGAGTTCCCTGACAATATTGTCGGCAGTAATTGGCAAATTACAAGTTATTATGGACGAAAGTCTGTATAAAACATCGAATGACAATATTGAGCAATCGAAAAATCAATCACAAGAGTCAATAACTTCGAATATTAATAAAATGCTAATAGACATTTTACCTCATGTGTTAAAATTAACGAGATCAGTGATTTTAGCATGTAAATCGAGTGTTTTGTATCAAGCTCAAGAAGCTTCGGATCAATGTAAATATAATGCGAGAGATTTTTCCGTTCTTGACATTATCATCGCAATGGATGGAATAACATCAATGACTGGTTGGTCACTCGAAACTTCGATGGTGAATCTACTTTCAAGCAATGTTCGCTCGGCTCTCGATAAATGGAAATCTATAAATGCGGCCCACATTCCTTGGAATACGTACGTCAACGATATTATACCAGCTGAAAGCTATATTCTAGCCACGATAAATCATCATATTAACCCCCTCTCTGAATTTGGGACATTTTCCATAAATTCCTCGCTGAAAAATCTACTCTACTCGCTCGTGAATTTTATAATGGAGTATGTTAATCCGATCTCGGGTTTGGAAATATCGGAAATCTCCCAAATTCGCGAAGAGGCGATCGATATACTGATACCGTTGACAATCGATGCGCGAACTGATTATGTTCAAGAGATGGCATCGAAGACTTTGGGGAAAATACTCGGCGATACGGACAGTGAACCTAGACAGTTACGAGTTCATCTCTTCATTCTTTCGTATACTTACGATTTGATTATCGATTACACGAGTAATAGTGAGGAGGCAATCAATATAACGATCGACGAGAAAATATTGACCAACTATATCAAGTACTGGGAGTATTTGCTTGATAAACCGGTTGGTTATAAGGCTCTCGCAGAATTCTTTGCTCCGGATACAAATCGGAAGTTGATGTCAATATTGCTGTCGATTGCCTCGCCACTGGCTTCGCAACAATTTGGAACGCATGTTTTGCATTTTTTCAATAAATTATTCAAGACTGCGGAGAAAGTGAATGATGGATCTTTGGATCGATTGTGTAGTTCGGTGGCGAATTTATCGACGGTCGAGAATGAGAAATTGCAAACTTGGTTGAGACATGTGATACTTGGGGAGAGGAAGGAGCGAAAGGAGGAGGGGACGGAAACTTGGCAGAATATTCTCGTGGATGGAAAGGTGAATCAGAATAATCATTATCAAGCGCTGGAGGAAAATAATCAGCTGTTACAGTCGTTGACGAATTATATCGTCAAGGAGAATAGTGGAAATAATGTATCCGTGACGATGCTCCAGGCGTTGATTCCCTTGGGCTATCATATTCTGTCGAGTGTCGAGGGTGTTAGCTTCACGGATTTGATGCAAGTGATGTCGACCCTAGCGGATGTGGGGACCGATAAAGGTCATAAGTTATTATTCAAGGCGGCGACCGGATGGATTGAGGTCTGTAAACAGCAGTTGATGAGCGATCCACAACTTGAGAAACCATCGGGTTATATTGAGGCGGGTTGTTGTGTTTTGAACTACATTGCGGATGTGGTTTCCGCCGTTTGTCCGCAGAATTATTCGCAGGACAGGGCGACGAGTCCGCCTTGGGAGGGAGCGACGCCGGTGAATGATGTGAATGACAGTGATTGGAATGAGGAGTTGGTGCATGAGGACGATGACAGTGCGGCGGAGGATTCGGACGAGGATAGTCTTTGTAATAAACTTTGTACTTTCACGATAACTCAGAAGGAGTTTATGAATCAGCATTGGTATCACTGTCATGATTGTAATATGGTGGATGGAGTGGGGGTTTGTACGGTTTGTGCTCGGGTTTGTCACAGGGGACACGATGTTACCTATGCGAAGTATGGGAATTTTTTCTGTGACTGTGGAGCTAAGGACGATGCCTCGTGTCAGGCTTTGATGAAACGAAGTCCACAGAGTTCGGAGCATCAGATTGTGGGGAATAATATTGCCTATGGGACGGGGAATTCGGACACTACGCATTTGACGAGTAGTTTACGGAGGAGAGCGTCGAGTCCGATTCACGAGAAGAGTGAGCGATCGAGTAAGGATAGGCAGAAATTGTCAGCACTTTCGAAGCAACTGGAGGGATCGAAGGACTGGATTTTGGCGCAATTGTGGTCTAGTGAATTGATATCGTCGTTGGTGGAGTTGACCAGTAATTTGGTGCCGGCTGTTGAGGCGTCTTGTCGAAAACATTCGGCTGTTGGCTGCCACTCTAGGGGTCAGTTGGCGCTGAGACAACTTCATCTGTTGGATAAGAAATTCGAGCATACGGATCAGTTGATGCTGCCTACGTTGGGCTCCCAGGAGGGGGCTTTTGAGAATGTGAGGATGAACTACTCGGGCGATCAGGGGCAGACGATTAGACAATTACTCTCGGCGCATATGATCAGGAGAGTCGCCATGTGTTGCCTCTCGTCCCCCCATGGCAAACGACAGCATCTCGCCGTTTCACACGAGAAGGGAAAGATCACGGTTCTACAATTGAGTACTTTACTAAAACAGGCCGATTCGTCGAAAAGAAAATTAACCCTCACTCGTTTGGCCTCAGCGCCGATTCCATTTACAGTTTTGTCAATAACCGGAAATCAGTGGAACGAGGACTTTCTGGCGGTGTGCGGACTCAAGGACTGTCATGTCCTGACTTTCAACAGTTCGGGAACTGTCAGTGATCACTTGGTACTGCATCCGCATCTAGAGACCGGAAACTTCATCATCAAGGCCTTGTGGCTCCCAGGCTCGCAGACCCAACTGGCCCTTGTCACCGCGGACTTTGTCAAAATCTACGATCTCAGCAAAGACGCTCTAAGTCCTCAGTACTACTTCCTGGTTCCAACGGGGAAAATTCGTGACTGTACTTTCATTCACGCGGAAGATGGAATGTTCCACCTGCTGCTAATGTCCTCAGCCGGTTATATCTACAGTCAAGCGATGGACGAAGAGAGTCTCGCAAAGCACGGACCATTTTACGTCACAAACACGCTCGATATCTATCACCCAGAAATTAAGGACAACGGTCAAGTGGGAGGCGGCGGTGTCTCGATCTACTACTCCCACGCTTTGCAACTTCTCTTCTTCAGTTACGCCTGCGGCAAGAGTTTCATCGCCCCGTTAAAATACATGAATCTCGAGATAAATATCGTCTTCATGATCAATCTAGCGAACAAAACCAACGGCAACAAATCAAATAACAATCAACCCCAACCACTTTGTCAATGGAGTGAAATTGCCAATCATCCCGGTTTGGTCTGCTCCGTTCTCCAAAGCAGTAATAATCCCGTGATTCTGATGATCAAACCCGAAACAATAATGATACAGGAAATTAAGGTTGTGCCGGCAAAGGCGAAAATAATGGATATTGTCGCGATTAGACACTCGAGTTCAAATGCGGAGCATAGAACAACGTTGATTTTGCTCTGTGAGGATGGAAGTTTGAGAGTTTATATGGCGGCGATGGATCAGACGGGATTTTGGATGTCGCCGAATGTTCAACCGGTGGGAACAATTGCCACCATTAAGCAGACGAAAAAGAAGAAGGCGATGAAAACGGGAAAACCATCGGGATCGGTCGTATTTCCGGTTGATTTCTTCGAACACTGTCAATCGATGAATGACGTTGAATTCGGTGGAAATGACTTGCTGCAGATTTATAATGTGGCACAAATTAAACATCGATTGAATACCACTGGGATGTATGTTGCATCGACGAGACAACTTGGTTTTAATGTTGAGGTCAATAATAATGATCCCACTCTAGTCATGACGGGATTTAGAGTTCAATTGGGAAATCAGGATATTCAACGGGCACCTCTCTTTGTTGAAGTAAGACTTGAATTTTTTACTTTCCTTCTTTTTATAAAACTAGCAAAACTAGCGCGTAAACAGAATTCAATTATTTTTAATATACAATTTTATATAAATTCTCCTAAAGAATTTTAATTTTCTTGGAAATAATTTAATTTGCAGAAATTTTTGTCAAGAATTCAATTATTTTCAAAATTTTTTTTTTAATTTTTTAGAAGAATTCAATTATTTTCAGTGAAATTTGAATTAAATTCCTCGAAAGAATTTAAATTTTCTCCGAAACAATTAGAATTACAAAAAGTAATAATTAATAAAAATAATTTATTATTTCTTAAAAGAATTTTATGAAAATTTTTGAAAATATTTACATTTTTCGAGAAATTCATTTAAAATTATTTTAAAAATAATTGAAATCCTGTAAATGATTTTATTACTTATGAAAATAATTGAATCCTTGCAACGAATTTTATTAAATTCTTTAAAAATAATATTTAATTTAAAAATAATAATAAAAATAATAGATTTATAGAAGAGTTTTAGTTAAAAATACAAAAAAAAAAAAATTGAATTTTGGAGAAGTTACAAATGATTACAGAAATTCAATTATTTTCAATTAACTGTCATAAATAAGAAAAATCTTATAGAAATTCAATTATTCTTTACAGATTTTTTATAAATTTCTTGTCAATAATTCAAGTATTTAAGAAAAATAAAATTTTTACAGGATTAAATTATTTTTAATGCAATTTTAATCGAATTTCTAGAAAAATGAAATTATTCTTAAAAATTATATTAAAATTCGTCAAAAGCATTTAATATTTAAAATTTTTTTAATAAAATTCTTTATTAAAATTCAATTTTTTGAGAAACATTCAATTATTCAATAAATTATTTATTTTCGTATTTAAATAATTGAAAATTCGTAGAATTTTCGAATAAAAATTTATTTAAAAATAAATTTCCGTTAAAATTTTTAATAATAATAATTGAATATTAAAAGAGTGAATTTTTATAAATAATTGAATTTTGAAAAGGTTTCATAATTTTAATTATTAATTTTATAGAAATAATTTTTTTTAAACTATTTGAAGTTTTTATTTTCTAATATATATTTAATTGAAGAATTTCCTAATAATAGAAATTTCGTAAAATTGAATTGTAAACAAATGGATTTAAAAATTCTCAAAGAACTTTTTCAAAAATTATCAAAAATAATTGATTTAAAGAAGACTTTTAGTTGGAAATTCCAGAAAATAATTGAATTGAAATTTAATTGAATTGAAATTTAATTTAATTGAATTTGAATTCCTTTGGAAAAATAATAATGATTACATATTTATTTAAAAAGGAAATTGATGTTTTCGAATAATTTTACAATTAAAAAAAATTTGTAAATAAATGTAATAGAACATTCTTTGACTGTCTAATTATTTTTAGAGTGAATCAGAATATTCTTTATAGTCAGGGAAAAAGTCAAAATGTTGTCCGGAATTCGGGCAAAACGCAAGGAAAAATAAAATAAAATTTTTGTTATTTTCATCTTTTTTTCACTTTTACAAAATTGATTTTCGACACTCTTGATACTAATATTGAAAGTAAATTGCAGATTTTCGGCAGAAGTGTCAGAATAATGCTGACGCGAAGCAGATGGTTCGATATTCCTTTAACAAGAGAGGAAAGCTTGCAAGCGGATAAAAAATTAGTCATTACTTTTGGTCCATCGCAAGATGCCGAGGGCGTCATTATGGTCGATTCAATTAAAGTGTAAGTTTTCTTTTTTACATGAAAGAAAAAATGTGTCACTTACCGGTGAAAGGGCAATTTTTTTTGCCCTTTCACCGGTAAGTGACACATCGCCGGAAAGGACACAATTTTTCATTATAAACATACTGAGAAAATTTGTCACTAAAATTTATTGCAAATTAAATTTAGATATGGAAAAACGAAAGATGCCTTTGGTTGGCCAGAAGAACCGGAGGAAATTACCGCTGGACAATCGACATCGGCTCCTGCTGCAACTGGAGCACCTGTCAATAATGAAAATGAAAGTACACTTGTCTCTCCAGTGACACTAACATCTATTGACAAGTGAGTAAAATTATTTGTCATTTAAAAAAGAATCTCGAATTTTAATTCAATTTCTCTGAATCACTTTTTCGTTTGCATGATTTTCTACTATATTTTTCGTTTAATCCACGGCCCTTTATTCTGTATTCTTCGAAAAAAAAAACGTGTACACAAAATTTATAATTTTTATTTTTATAATAATGCATCAGACCTGTGAAGGATGATTCTGTAAATATTGAAAGGTAAGAAGAAGAAGTCACTCCTCCCGTAGTGCAACTTCTTTTCTAAAACGTGTTTACATTTTTGGCCTTATAAATATGGAAATATTTTTTATAGTTTATTAATTTATTTTTAAATAGAAATTACAAATTCCATTTTTGTATTATTCTTATTATTATTATTATATTGTAATTTATTATTATAGTTATTTATCTATTATTAGTCTATTGTTAGTTAATAATTATTGTTAGTAATTAATTATTAGATAGTTATTAATAATTGTTAGTTATTAATTGTTAGTGATTAATTATTCTGAGTAATTAAGTATTAGTCATTAATTATTGTTAGCAGTAATTATTTACTGTAATGAATCTAATACGATTTTTAATATTAATAATGTAATTTCTTCAATTTTAGGATGACGTCTAGTATCTTGCAAGTTCTAGTTTCCTCCTTCACTCTCTCTTCCAGTGATGAAAATAAATCCTCATTAAAATCAACAGCAATTGAAGTTGCCTCTAATCTTTTGACACTACCAATTCCACAACAAGTTCAAGTGCACACAACTTCGCTTCTAGCTGCTCTACACAATTCAAAATTATCCTATCACTCTCACAAGGTAAATTCTAATAGAAAAATAATATATTTTCAATAAAATAATAAATAGAATATAAAACGATAAATAGAAGAGCAATTTTTAATTTTTGAAAAATAAATTTTAATAATTCAATAACTTGATAAAAATAATAATTTAAATGTTTTTTATTATAATATAAATATTTTTTTAACAATATTTTCTATAACAATAATTGAAATAATTTACAAGTTATTTGAAATTTTGACATATTTGAAAATTATTTTAATCTGCTTTTCATTATTTCAGGATCAAGTACTTCTGTCGCATGTTCTCGATTCATTGAGTTCAATGCAAAAAATAAATGATCCACGTGACATTGATGCGGAGAATTTTTACCGACTTGTTCTTATTGTTCGAAATATTGCCGTTGCTCGTCCTGGTAATTTAGCCAAGTTTGCCGATCAGCATTCTGCTAAATCAATCGATATATCGAGTAGTAAGTACAGTGTTTAACAAAGTTAATTAATTAATAGTTTAGTTAGTTAATAATTAATATTAATAGATTTAATTGATTTAATGGGAAATGTTCTCCTCTTCCAGTTCCCGTTTTCGAAAAGGATCGTCTTGATTCACAATCGACGACTGATAAGAATCAACATTTGGTGGTGCAATTAATGGACGTTTTGTGGTCACTTTATGCTGCGTATCCAAAAAATATGGCCCTGGCGCCAGTTGTGGTGCCAGGTTTGACTCACACAGAGGCAACAATTCACGCGATTGTTGAAATAATTCACGCCTTTACAACCTGCGACATTGAGGGTAACACGCCATTGGCAGCGAAGCTTTATCTTCAATTATTATTATCCTCGGACACGAGTATCAGCTTTAGTGCAAAGCAAGCAATCATTCGTGTTTTGAGACCCAGATATAAACGTCGACGTGTTTTTATACCGAGTCCTCCACATTGCAGTACTCCAGGTAATTTCTTCCACAAATTATTCATCAGTATTTATTTTTCTATTTATTCATCATTAATAATTCTTTATTATTTATTTCTTTATTCATCTCTTAATTAATTAATTAAGGGTATCCGAGAAAAATTGACCCCAAAAAGTGTCCTGATTAATTTTTTTTTTCATAATAGATGAAAAGATAAATAATTTAATTATTCACCTAAACGAAAGTGTATAAATAATAGAGTTGAAATTATCGATTGATAATATTTAAATTATAAAGGTGCGCCGATGGAAACAGAGGAAAAACGAGAAATTTCGGTGCAATCGTCTCAAGATTCAGCGGACGTTGAACAGCAATATGAAGTTGAAGCAAATGATCCAATGGCGTTGAGTGGTAACGATGATAATCGAGCATCGGGAGGCCGAGCGGGAAATCATCCTCTGGAAGCGCTTCTTGGTCCTGGAGGATTTCCACAATTGTTGGATATGCCACCGGCTGACGACGATGAAGTAATGGTTGAATTGGCAATTGCCCTCAGTCTACAGGATCAGCAAAGAGCTGGTAACAGTCAAGTTCCTCAGCAAGGCTTTCCACAGGGTCTTGCCAATATTCCCGGACTTCAGGGTTTGGAGAATTTAAATGGACCCGAATTAGATCGAATTCAAGCGTTGGCCGTTCAGGGTCTTTCGCAGGCTGTCGAGAGATTGAATGTCGCCGTCTTGGTGAGATTCACAAATTATTATTATTTCTTTTATTCTTTTATTATTTATTATTTTTTAAATTAAATATGTAAATTAAACCTATATGTTATTTTAACCTATAATTTTTGAAATAATTTTTCTTTTTAAATGTTTTCAATTTTAAAATAATGTACTGAAAATCATTGAATTCTTGCAAAGTATTATTTATTAAAAAATTTGAAAATAATTGAAGTCATTTCAAGAATTTTATCAACATTTTTTCCAATAATTGAATTCTTTCGAAAAAATGTAATTAAAATTGTATTGAAAATAATTTAATTCTTGGCAAGATTTTTATTAAAATTCTTTAAAATAATTGTATTGTTTTGAAGAATTTATTTCAATTTTCTTGAAAATAAAGGAGTTTTTAAAAATATTTTTTACTGAAAATTTTAAAAGTAATTGAGTTTTCTGAAGATTTTCTTTTCATTTTTTTAAATAATCGTGTTTATTATTAATTGTAATTAATAAATTTCCTATTAAATTATGTTACAGTTTTTCATAACAAATTAAATATTTTTAAACTATTTTATTAGAGTTTTTGTAAAGAATTACATTTGTTTTTAAGAATTTCATTAAATTTCGTAAAAATAATGAAATTTGTTTAAATAATTTTAATTGAAAATTTTGAATATAATTGGAATTTACAAAGAATTTATTATTATTATTATTATTATTATTTTTATTATTATTATATTATTATATATTATTATTATTATTATTATTATTATTTTTATTTATTTATTTATTATTTATTTATTTATTTATTTTATTTTATTTTATTTTTTTTTTTTTTCAGAATTGTTGAAAATAATTGAATTTTTATTAAAACTCTTAAAAATAATTGAATTTAAATAATATTTTTAAAAAATTGTATTCTTTCAAGAAATTTTATTATAATTGTATTGGAAATAACTGAATTTCTCAGAAGAATTTTATTATTTACAAAAATAATTGAATACTTGACAAGAATTTCATCAGAATTCTTTCGAGAAATTTTATTATAATTTTATTGGAAATAATTGAATTTCTCAGAAAAATTTTTTTATTTACAAAAATAATTGAATTCTTGGCAAGAATTTTACAATTTTTAAAAATAATTGAATTCTTGACAAGAATTTCATCAGAATTCTTTCGAGAAATTTTATGATAATTTTATTGGAAATAATTGAATTTCTCAGAATAATTTTTTTATTTACAAAAATAATTGAATTCTTGGCAAGAATTTTACAATTTATAAAAATAATTGAATTGTTTAGAAGAATTTTGTCAGAATTGTTGAAAATAATTGAATTTAAATAATATTTTTAAAAATAATTGTATTCTTTCGAGAAATTTTATTAAAATTGTATTGAAAATAATTGAATTTCTTTGAAGAATTTTATTATTTATGTTAATATTTTAATTCTTGCGAAGAATTTTTTTATTAAAAAAATAATTGAATTCTTGACATGACTTGTACAATTTATAAAAATAATTGAATTCTTGACAAGAATTTCATCAGAATTACAATTGAAAACAAATGAATTTTTTTTAAAACTCTTGAAAATAATTAAATTTAAATAATATTTATAAAAATCATTGTATTCTTTTCAGAAATTTTATTATACATAATTTTATTGGAGATAATTGAATTTTTCAGAGGAATTTTATTATTTACAAAAATAATTGAATTCTTGACAGGAATTTTACAATTTATAAAAATAATTGAATAATTCTTATTCAGAATAATTCAATTCTGAATTTTATCAGAATTGTTGAAAATAATTAAATTCCTTTGAAGAATTTTATTATTTCTGTTAATATTTTAATTCTTGCAAAGTATTTTCTTATTTATCAAAATAATTTAAATCCTTACGAAGAATTTTACAATTCATAAAAATAATTCAATTGCTTCGAAGAATTTTATCTGAATTTTTGAAAATAATAAACTTTTTGAAGAAATTTTATTAAAAATTTTGAAAACATTGATTTTTTAAAAAGAATTTTATCAAAATTGTGGAAAATAATTGAATTTATATTAAAATTCTTAAAAAATAATTGCATTTAAATAATAATTTTAAAAGGAATTATATTATTTCGAGAAATTTTATTAAAATTGTATTGAAAATAATTGAATTGTTCTAAAAAATATTATTATTTATGAGCATAATGAAATTCTTGCGAAAAATTTTATTAACATTTTTGAATAATAATAAACAAGAATATTTAATATTATGTACTTAATAAGTAAATTCCTTAAATTTTGAATCTATAATTATTCAAAAATTTATGTTTATTCTTGAAAATATAAAGATTTTTAATTTACAAAATAATAATAAATAGAGTACCGCGTTCCGCGGTTATCGTTTGCTAGTTTTTAAAATAAATTCTTTTTGAGTAATAAATTTTACGAGACCTTTATAAATTGTTTTTCTAACTCTTTTTGTTTGTTCGTAACTTCAGGGTCAAGAAGGAAGTCATTATTCGGACACAACAGCTTCTGCTGGAGGCTCGGACGATGAGGGTTCAACGGCTGCAACTGACGGCAGTACTTTAAGAACTTCGCCAGCCGAACAAGTGCGTTATATTTTTTATATTTTTTATTTATTTTTTAAATTATGTAAATGCGTTTTTTTAATACTTTTCTTTATTTCGAAAAAAGGGGGGAAGTGGTGGCAGTAAAGGAAGTGAAAGCGGTGGAAGCGATTCAGGTGGCAGTGCAGTTGACAGCATCACTGGCGAACACAACGTTTCCGGAAGAAGTTCCGCCTACGGTGACAACGCTCCCGAAAGTATACCTTCAATGAATATCGGTCAGCCTTCACGTTCTGAAAATAGTTCCGTCGGTGCTGCGACTGCTTTCAGCGTTAGTTGAAATTTTTAAATCTGTTTAATTTTTATTAACATTCGACTAACAAAAAGAGAAAAAAAGACAAAATTAATTATATTAATTCTAATTATAAAGAATATTTTTTTACGAAATTTGTTTTATATTTCAGGCTACGGAACAGGAACAAGAACAGGAACAGGAGCAGGAACAAGTATTGGAACAAGATACGGATAATGTCGGTGAAAATACAATGAATCTTCACGATATCAGACTTTTGCTACTTGATAAATTGATGCAATTTATTCCCGATTTGACAAATGTCTCTGGCGTGTTAGCAATTCCATTTATGCAGGTATTGTTCTTCGTTTATAATTAAAAGTTTAATTTTCAGTGATCATACAGCTCGAAATTTGTAATTGAATATTTATTAATAAATTTTTGTATTTTTTTCGCAGGTAATTTTGATGTTAACTTCCGATCTCGATGGTATGGACGAAAGAGATAAAACGTGCGTTGAACGACTATTGCAAATTTTGGTGAAAGAATTGGAAATGGAAAATCCCGATACAAGTGACATTTGCCAAAGAAGCAATAAGAGAGAAGTTCATCTTGTAATTATGCGACTGCTGAGTGAGTAATTTAATTATTCTACCTTTTTTTGGAATAAATAATAGCTTGTAATCCAATACTTTAATTTTGTTTTTAAATAATTTAATATTGAAATTGTTTCGAAAAAAGGTACCTAATAAGAGTTCCTTTCTTCAGAACGCGTCAGAAATGCAGGCTTCGCACTCATCTACTAAAACCTATTATTTACTACTTTTTTTACGTTATGCTACTATTTTGGAAATTTTTACAGTTTCAGTCACTAAAATCTACTATTTCTGTTTTTTTTTAGAATTTCCACTACTTTAAATTCGCTAATACTAGAAAACAAAAAAACTATTTTCAAAAATTATTATCAAAGTTTTTAAAATGATTCAATTTATATTAAAAAAATATTCAAATTCAATTATTTTCAATATCTAGTATTTTCATAAAATTTATCAAAAGAATTCATTATTTAAAAAAAAATTGATAAAATTCATCATTCAAAATTCAATTATTTTCATTGTAAATAATAAAATTTTCACAGGAATTCAATTACTTTCACTAATAATAACAATTTCATGAAAATTAAATTAAAAAAAAATGTTTGATAAAATTCTCACCAAGAATTAAATTATTTTCAAAAATAATAAAAGTCATCGAAGAATTTCAATTATTTTTAATACTATTTTAAATTAATTAATCAAAAAGTTCAATTATTTTCACAAATATTTTCACAAATTCATAATAGAATTTCAATTATTATTAATACAATTTTATAGGAATTTCTCAAAAATGTAATTATTTTTAAAAATTTAATTTCAATTCCTGGACAAATTCAATTATTTTAAAAAATGTTTTTTAATCTTCTTTTGAAAAATTCAATTAATTACAAAAATATTAGAATTTTTCACAGGAATTCAATTATTTACAAATATTTTAATAAATTTGTTCGAAAGAAATCAATTATTTTACATACAATTTTTTAAAAAATTTTTTGAAATAATTCAATTATTCTTTTAAATTTTAATAAAATTCTTCCTAAGAATTCAATTATTTACATAAATAATTCTTCTAAAGAATTCAATTATGTCGATAAATAACAAAATTATTCCTAAAAATTAAATTATTTTGAGACATTTCAATAAAATTCTTTTTAAACATTTTAATAAAATTTTTCTCAGGAATTTAATTATTTTTGAAAAGTTTAATAAAATTCTTTGCAACTATTCAATTATTTTCATAGATAATAAAATAAATTTCATAGATAATAGCAGAATTTCAATCATTTTTAATACAATTTTATAGGAATTGCTCAAAAAATGTAATTATTTTTAAAAATTTAATTTCAATTCCTGAACAAAATCAATTATTTAAAAAAATGTTTTTTAACCTCATTTGAAGAATTTAATTATTTTCAAAAATAATTCTTACAAAGAATTCAATTATGTCGATAAATAACAAAATTATTCCCGAAAACTCAATTATTTTTAGGCATTTTAATAAAATTCTTTAAATTAATTCAATTCCATTGAATATAGTTTTAATAAAATTCTGCGTTGAATTGAATTATTTTCATAAATTATAAAATTCTCAGTAATTTAATTATTTTTGAAAATTTTCATAAAATTCTTTGCAACTATTCAATTATTTTCATAAATAATAAAATTTATTGCAGGATTTCAATTATTTTGAATACAATTTTAATTAAATTTTTTTGAAATAATTTAATTATTCTTTTAGATTTGAATAAAATTCTTCCCAAGATTTGAATTATGTACCTACATAAGTAATTCTTCGAAAGAATTCAATTATTTCTATAAATAACAAAATTATTCCCAAAAATTCAATTATTTTGAGGCAAGAATTCAATTTTTTCTATAAATAACAAAATTATTCCCGAAAATTCAATTATTTTGAGTCAAGAATTCAATTATTTTCATAAATAATAAATTGCTTTTTAGAAATTCAATTATTTTCAGAAAAAAGTTAATAAAATACCACACAGACATTCAATTATTGTTAACAATTTTATTTGAATTTTTTGTAAAATTTAATTATTTTTAAAAACTTTTCGTAGTTTAATTATTTTTAATATCTATTATTTTCATAAAATTTCCAAACATAATCAAATTATTTAAAAAAATTTTTGTAAAAATCTTCTTTAGAATTCAATTCTTTTCATGAATAATAAAAATTTCTTAGGAATTCTTTCATGAATAATGAAATATTCGTTGTAGGAATTCAATTTATTAGCAGGTTAAGAAAGAAGTAAATATTTTTAATAAAAATTAGAAAAAAGTCTGGAAAATAAAATATAGAATGGAATTTTAATTTATTTTTTTAAAATTAATTATCGAGTGCGATGTCTGGAAATGAATGATTTAATTTTTAATTAAATTAAAATTTCAATCACTCTAGGTGTTTTAATGTCAAGATCAAAAGGCAGTACAAAGAGTCAAGTTGAAAATCCAAATTTTGTATCACAAACAACTGCGGCTATTTTGAGTAATAATGGAGTCATCGATTATTGCTTGAATCTTCTGAAAGCACTACTTGACTATTGGAAAAAGTAAGTGACACGGAGAAAATAATAATTTACGTTTAATATTTAAATTCTCGTCATTGAATATTTCTATTTTATTCAGTTAAAATAATTCAGTTAAATTTTTGTTTTAAATTTTAAATTTAAATAAATTAAATTTTTAAAAAATTTTTTTTAAATTTTAGTTCAATTTTAGTTTTAAATTTTAAATTTAAATAAATTAAAATTTTAGTTCAATTTTAGTTTTAAATTTTAAATTTAAATAAATTAAAATTTTAGTTCAATTTTAGTTTTAAATTTTAAATTTAAATAAATTTAAAAATTTATAAATTTATAAATTTTAGTTAAGTAATTTAGTTAAATGAATAAAGAAAATGAATTTCTTTGATTTAGCACCTCGAACGAAGAAGCTGGAAACGTGATTGGTGGTCAGTTACTGAAGGAACATCTCATTGCATCTCCACCCGATATGTCGCCATTCTTCTTGAGACAGTACGTTAAAGGTCATGCGAGCGATGTTTTCGAACCGTATCCACAATTGTTGACTGAAATGGCGCTGAAATTACCGTACCAAGTGCACAAGTATGCAGAAAATTCAGTCGTACAACCAGAATTCGATCAGCAAGCATGGTTCTACTATCTTTGCGAGTACATGATGTCGTATCAAACACCATTCGTGAGACGACAAGTTCGTAAATTATTGCTTTTCATTTGTGGAAACAAGGATAAATATCGACAATTGAGGGACTTGCACTCACTCGTTTCTCATGTCCAGGTAATAAAATGCAAAAAGAAAATTTATATTTGTAACGCGCCCCCCAGAAAGGCAACTAAAGTTTCTGTAGTTTCCAAAAAATTATAAACATTTAATAATTTTATTTTTAATAATAATTTAATGATAATAATTTTAAATTATTTAAGTTCTTTTCTTCCGAGCGAGTTACATTTATTTTATATGGAAAAATAAAATTGTTTATCAGTATTAATTATAAGTGTGAATTATAAATCATGTATTCATTTAAGTTGTTAATTTGTTCGTTTTATTTACTTTACAGTCAGTACAACAATGTTGTAATACGGGCGGTTACGATCCACTTAATTCTCATCCTCTGGCAATTAATTTGCCTTACGATTCGCTCGTCGAACTGATAGAGCATCTCAAGAGTTGCGTCGAAGTTGCCACCAGTAGAACTGGCAATTGGCAGAGATTTTGTTCAAAACACAACACAGTTCTGTCATATTTATTCACTATCTCGACACTTTTAGACGAAGGCGTCAGTCCCACGGTTCTTCAACTACTGCAATGCGCAATTTGTTCCAGTAAATTCAAAGAAGTCAAAAGCAAGGTAATAATCTTAAAAATTGTAATTTTTTACTCAAATTCTATTAATTAGAGAAATCAGAGAACTTTGCTAAGAGTACTGCTAAAAAAATTTTAATTTTTAGAATTCATACAAAAATTTAATGAAAATTCTTCATTTTTTAAAATACATAATTTTTCTAATAGTTTTTCTTTAAATTTAATTATTCGAACAACTCGTATAGAAATCGCAAAGATATTTCTAACAGCAACTTGAATGTAAGATATTTTTGATTAAATAATTGAACTTTTGAGTTCTTTTTTTTGTAACACTCCTGGTAATGTTTATTCTAAATTTTTTTTAAATTCAATTATTTTCCAAAACAATTAGAATTCTTCAAAAATACGATTATATTTCAAAATAATTTTTAAAAGTAAGCAAATAAAATTCATTAAAATATAAAATTTATTTCAATGAAATTTGACAAAATTTTCAATTGTTTCAATTTTTTAAAATTATTTTCAAAAATAAAATTATTTAAAAAAAAATTTTAAGTACCTCCTCAAAAAAATCAAGAAACCATTTTTCAGGATTTTTTAATTAACTTATTCAAAACTTCAAAATTAAAAACTTAGTCTTATTTATTTTTTGTCAAAATTCTTTGCAAAATTCAATTATTTTCATAAATAACAATATTCATCGAAATAATCTAATTATTTTCAAAAGTATTAAAATTCTTCGCAAGAATTCAATTATCTTGATAACTAACAAAAAATTTTTTCTAAAATTCAATTATTATCAGGAATTTTAATACAATTCTTTACAAAAAAATGTAATTATTCTTAAAAATTTTATTAAAATTCGTCGAAAGAATTCAATTATTTAAAAATTTGTTGATAAAATTTTTTATGAGAATTCAATTTTAAGAAACATTTAATTCTTCAATAGATAATTTATTTTTGTATTTAAATAATTCAATTCTCATAGAATTTTCTAATAAAAATTGATTTAACAATGAATTTCAGTTAAAATTTTAAAGAATAATTGAATATTAAAAGCATTGTAGCTTGAATTTTTAGAAATAATTGAGTTTTGAAAAGTTTTCAAATTAAAATCTTTGAAAATCTGAATTTTTCAAACTTTTAACTACCAATTCTGTTAAACTAATTTTTTTTTAAAATGTTAAATTGAATTTCTTTTGAAATTGTTTGAAGTTTTTATTTTCTAATATATAGTTTATATGAAGAATTTCCGAATGTCTAAAATTTCAATAAAATTGAATTGTACAAATGAATTTGAAAATTCTTAGAAAGAACTTTATCGAAATTTTTTTAAAAAAATTGATTTAGAGAAGGATTTTAGTTAAAAATTCAAGGAAATCGAATTGAAATCATATAAATAATTTTAAAGAAGTTGCAGTAGAAATTTTTTTATAAATTAGCAAATTTCAAAATGTTTCAAATTTTTAATTTTTGAAAATAATTGAATTGTTTTAAAATATTTTATGACAAATTAAGAAAGAAATTGAATTCTTTCGTGAAATTTTTTTTAGAAAATAATTAATTTTTCGCAAAGAATTTTACTATTTAAAAATATAATTGAATTTTTTGGAAGAATTTATAAAAATTTTAGAAAATAATTGAATTTTTTAAAAATATTTTATAACGAATTAAGAAAAAAATTGAATTCCTTCGTGAAATTTTTTTGAAAATAATTGATTTTTTGCAAAGAATTTTATAACGAATTAAGAAAAAAAATTGAATTCTTTCGTGAAATTTTTTAAGAAAACAATTGAATTTTTGCAAAGATTTATTAATTTTAGAAAATAATTGCATTCGTTCGTGAAATGTTATTAAAATTTGGTTTAAAAATAATTTAATTTTTGCAAATATATTTTACTACTTATAAAGACAATTGAATTCTTACGAAGAATGTTATTATTTATGAAAGTAATTGAATTCTTCCAAAGAATTTTATTATATTTTTTTAAATTAATAAATAAGAATAATTAATTAGTAAATTAGTTAATAATTGAATTGTTTTTAAAATTTGAATTTGAAATTATTTAAAACTTTGTATTTGAAAATAAAAAATTTTTTTAATTTGCATAATAATAAATTGAATATCACGTTCCACGGTAACATTTGCTAGTAATAATAATAATGATTAAATATTTAAAAAAAAGTTCTTGTTGTTTTCGAATAATTTTACAATTAGAGAAATTCGCAAGTAAAAGTATTGGTATTTTTTTGATTATCTTATATTTTTTTTGGGAGTAAATCAGAATATTTTTTAGTCAGCGAAAAAGTGAATATTTCAGTTTTTCCCTGATTTAGAGGCAGAAGTCTTTAAATCAGGGAAAAGTTGGAAAAACAAAATTAAATTTTTTTTTGGTGAAGATGAAGATGAAAATTATTTGCAATTAAATTGTTTCAGGACACAAAGTCAACGACATCATCGACAAAAGAAAGAAGAGATCGAGAAAAATCTGAAGATTCGGATACAGAGGCAAAATTCGAGGAAGCACAATGTGTATTTCTGGTTAAACAAATTCAACAACAAGTTTCACCGGCCTTGCTTACGAAATTTATTCAGACATTCCTTCTCGAGGCGAATAATACAAATGTGCGCTGGCAAGCACATTCACTAATACTCGCCATCTATAAAAATTGTGGTCCATCAAATCAGGAAATTCTTCTCGATCTCCTCTGGCGATTGTGGCCCCTACTTCCAATGTACGGCCGCAAAGCCGCACAATTTGTCGATCTACTCGGTTATTTCTCATTAAAAACACCACACACCGGCAATAAAATGCACGTCTACATGGAGCAAGCAGTCGCCGTATTACACGCCGAAAACGAATTACTATCCCGTCATCCAAATGCGAATCTCTACGCAAATCTTGCCCAATTCGTCGAACTCGATGGCTATTACCTGGAGAGTGAACCATGTCTCGTTTGTAACAATCCCGAGGTCCCGATGTCGACCATCAAACTCTCTTCGATTAAAGTAGATTCAAAGTTTACGACAACTACTCAAATAGTTAAATTAGTGGGTAGTCACACCATAAGTCGTATCACCTTACGAATTGGAGACTTAAAGAGAACTAAAATGGTGAGAACAATCAATGTCTTTTATAACAATCGATCAGTACAGGCAGTTGTGGAATTGAAGAATAAACCCGCCATGTGGCACAAGGCGAAGAAAATAACTCTCGCTCAGGGACAGACGGAAATTAAGATCGAATTCCCCTTGCCCATAGTGGCTTGTAATTTGATGATCGAGTACGCTGATTTTTACGAAAATATACAAGCATCGTCGGAGACGTTGCAATGTCCGAGATGTTCGGCGAGCGTACCGGCGAATCCGGGTGTTTGTGCGAATTGTGGCGAGAATGTATTTCAGTGCCACAAGTGTCGGGCTATTAACTATGACGAGAAGGATCCATTCTTGTGTCACGCTTGTGGTTTTTGTAAGTACGCGAAATTTGATTATACACTCACGGGACGTCCTTGCTGTGCTGTGGATCCGATCGAGAGTGACGAGGATCGAAAGAAGACGGTCGCGACGATCAACACATTGCTCGAGAAGGCGGATCGAGTTTATAAGAGTTTGATTTCGAATAAACCGACACTGGAGATGTTGCTGGTGAAGATATCGGAGCATCGATCGGATAGGAGTTTGGAAGATGGGGGTGTTGTTGCCGGGGGAAGTACGCAAGTAAATCGAGCGATACAACTTTTGGCGCAGAAATATTGCGGGGAGTGTAAGACATCTTTCGAGGAATTGAGTAAAATTATACAAAAAGTCCTGGCATGTAGGAGGGAATTGGTGGCGTACGATCGGAATCAGAGAGGATTGGCGGTGATTCAGCATCAGCAGGCGTCGACGAGTGATGGATCGGTTGAGCCGATAGCGCCGAATGCGGGGCGATGTTACGGGTGTGCGTCGGCGGCGACGGAGCATTGCTTGACACTGTTGAGAGCGTTGGCTACGAATCAGGCGGCGCGGGAGGTTTTGTGTAAACATGGATTGATACAGGAGTTGGTGGAGCATAATTTGAGGAAAGGGACGATACAGATGCAGGAGGAGGTGAGGCAGTTGCTCTGTTTGGTGACGAGGGATAATTCGGAGTCGACGAAGGAGCTTTGTGCGCTTTTGACGAATCGGGTGACGATGACGCTGAAGGGGAGGATTGCGACGCATGATCTGTCGATGGCGGTGAGGCATGAGATGTCACTTTTGGCGGCGTTGGTGCAGAAGGAGGATTCGTGCTGGGAGCAGAAATTGAGATGTGTGATGCAATTGTTTCTGTTGGCTTGTAAGGATTCGAAGAGTCCGGTGGTGATGGACTCGGTGATTCTGCCGTGTATGAAGATTCTGCAGAGTGTGATCAAGCCGGAGCAGCCGGTGTCGAAGAAGAATAAGGATAAGAGTACGGAGTCGTTGGCGACGATACAACCGCCGGCGGGGATTAGCATTGATATCGGAAAGTGGTTGAGCGGGGATTCGATGTACACTTATGCGAATTGGTTGGAACGAGTGCCGACGAGGAAGAGCGAAGCGGGACCGAGCAAGCAGCTGACGAAGGAGGAAGCTAGAATTGTTTATTTGATGGAGAAATACGGTCATCGGTGGCATAATCGCTGTCATCATTTGAGGGACATGAAGTCTTTGAAATTAGTCGATGGCGCTTGGTTGAAGGAGGTTTTATTCAATCCGAGTTCGAGACTAGCGCGTCAAGTGGCTTGTACGATGATTGAAAGTCTCTGCCAGGGGATGGAGAGGAAGAAAGAATTGCTGGTCCTCCTGACGAATTATCTCGAGGAGGTTCACATAGCCGGGGAAAGCAGCGCTGAATTCTTGTCCCTTTATCAGAGTCTAATCAGACAGTCGCCTTGGAAGCAGTTCTTGGCCGTGAAAGGCGTTCTCACACTCCTCGCCGAGTTGTTGACCCGCGAAATCGAGGATCTTCACCGCCTCGAAGAAACGACTTTAACTAGCGATCTCGCCCAGGGTTATTCTTTGAAAATGCTCACCGAACTCTTGGCAACCTTCCTCGAGCAGGAGAATATCAAGCAACACTACAAAGGAAGACTCGTAGGGGCCGTTCTCAATGGTTACCTCTCGCTAAGGAGACTCGTCGTTCAGAGGACGAGACTGATCGACGACACGCAGGAGAAGCTTTTGGAACTTTTGGAGGAGATGACAACCGGAACAGAAGAGGAGACAAAGGCCTTTATGGCCGTGTGCGTCGAAACGATACAAAAGTACAGTCCCCAGGACGTAAGAACTCCGGTATTTATATTCGAACGCCTCTGCTCGATAATCTATCCCGAAGAGAATGACGTCGGTGAATTTTTCCTCACTTTGGAAAAGGATTCCCAGCAGGAAGATTTTCTCCAGGGAAGAATGCTGGGCAATCCCTACAGTAGTTTGGAACCCGGTCTCGGACCACTGATGAGAGACGTGAAGAATAAAATCTGTCAGGATTGTGAATTGGTGGCATTGCTCGAGGACGACAATGGAATGGAACTACTTGTAAATAATAAAATAATAAGTCTCGATTTACCAGTGAAGGAGGTGTATAAAAAAATCTGGGTCGTCGAGGGTGGTGAGTGCGATGCAATGCGAGTTGTTTATCGAATGCGGGGACTTCTTGGCGATGCGACGGAGGAATTTGTCGAGACATTGAATGCGAATAGCGAGCAGGAGGTGAATAATGAGGAGGTGTACAAAATGGCGAATGTTCTCGCTGATTGCGGTGGTTTGGAGGTGATGTTGAATCGATTGGCGGCTATTCAGGACGTTAGTCGAGCGAGACCGTTGCTGCAGGTTTTGTTGAAATTATTCCGATTGTCAGTGAAGGTGAAGAAGAATCAGGAGGTTCTGAGTCGACCGGAATTAAAGGCAGTGTCTGTTTTACTCGACGTTTTGCAAAGATGTCTAGAGACGGAGTCTGATAGTTCACAGGCGAAAATAACGGAGCAATTACTCGATATTATGGAGACAATTCTAGAAAATGCGGCCGCACAACCATTGAGTTCCTTTGAGGAATTCTCAAAGACACTCGGCGGTGCGGATCATATAAAAACACTTCTCTCCTGCACCCAATCGTCAGCGGTGAGACAATGCAATAACGTTCTGATGCACCTGGCTAGAGTCCTAGCCGCACTCACTTACGGCAACGAGGAGAAAATGGCCCTACTTTGCGATTATTTCAAACCAGTTCTAAACTTTTACAAATTCGATTTTGAACACACAACCGAGGATGATCAGAAATTGGAACTATTTTGTATTCTAACGCAAGGCATTGAGAGAAATGCGATTGGAAACACACTCAAGGATCATATTATCAATATGGGAATTGTTAAGGATGCTTTCGAGTACATAACGATGCATGCGCCTTGCGTGAAGCCAACATTATTGAGAACGGACAGTGATGAATTGAAGGACTTTATATCGAAACCGTCGTTGAAGTATATATTGAGATTTCTCACTGGACTTGCGACGGAACATGAACCGATACAATTGTCAGTGTCGCCGGCGATTATAAGCATTATTCATCGATTGGAGCAGGTATCGTCTGATGAACATGTGGGATCATTGGCGGAGAATTTACTCGAGGCATTGTGTACGAATAAAAAAGTTTCGGAATTAATTGAAGAGGCGAGACAACATACGAGGAGTGAGAAGAAGAGACTCGCGATGGCAATGAGAGAGAGGCAATTGGGTGCTTTGGGAATGAGTACCAATGATAAGGGTCAAGTCACTGCGAGTAAGACAATTTTACAGCAAATGGAGGATCTGGGCGATGAGACGGGTCTCATTTGTGTTATTTGCAGAGAGGGATATAAATTCAAGCCCAATATGGTGAGAAAATTATAGAAACTATTTAACTATTTTTTTTTTATTCTAAAATATCCTCTATTTTACTTTTCCGAATATTTATTAACTAAAGAAGTAAAATCTATATTAATAATCGTTGTATTCCGGTAATCTGTTCGCAGTTTGAAATTTTTGCTTTTTTGTTTCCTAACTTTTTTTAAATAATTTTTCTTTCTAAATTATATTCAATTTTAAAATTAATAATATTGAAAATCATTGAATTATTGCAAAGAATTTTATAAAAAAATTTGAGAATATTTGAATTATTGCAAAGAATTTTTTTTTTTAAATTTGAGGACAATTGAATTATTCCAAAGAATTTTATCAAAAAATTTAAGAATAATTGAATTTCTCCGATGAATTTTATTATTTTTAAAAATAATTGAATTCATGACATGAATTTTAGTCAAATTTTTTAAAATCCTAATTCAATTCTTTTGAAAAATTTCTTAAAAATTTTTTAAATAATAGAGTTTCTTAAATATAATTTTAATTGAAAATTTTGACAGTAATAATTAAATTTTATGAACACTTTCTTACAAGTTTTTAAAATAATCGTGTTTCTTAATTGAAATTAAACAATTAAATCATTAAATTTTATTAAAATTTTTAGAATATAATTAAAATTTCAGAATTTTATTACAATTTTCTAAAATAATTTAATTTATTTAAGAAATTTTATTAAAATTTAGAAATTAATTAAATTCTTTCGAAAAATTTTATTATAAATTTTTTTAAAAAATTGAATTGTTTCGAAGGATTTTTAAAAATATTTTAAATAATTAAATTTTTCTGAAAAATTTATATAGAAATAAGAAAACAATTGAATTCTTTCTTGAAATTTTATTGCAAATAATTTAAATTTTGCAAAGATTTTACTATTTAAAAATATAATTGAATTGTTTAGAAGGATTTAAAATTTTTTTTTTAAATAATTGAATTCTTTTGTAAAATTTTATTAAAAATTTGAAAAAAATTCGAATTCTTTCATGAAATATTTTGAAAATTGTATTAAAAATAATTGAATTTTTGCAAAGAAAATTCTACGAGAATTCAATTATTTAAATACAAATATAAATAATTTATTAAATAATTGAATGGTTCTCAATTCTTATAGAGAATTTTATTAACAAAATTTTAAAATTATAATTGAATTCTTTTAAAGATTTCAATAAAATTTTCTAAAATAATTACATTTTTCAAAGAATTCGATTAAAATTGTATTACAAATAATTGAAATTCTGCGATGATATTTATTATTTAAAAAAAAATATTGAATCCTAAAAAGAATGTTATTATTTATGAAAAAAATTGATTTATTCAAAAGAATTTTTTTACAATTTACTGATTACTGAATTTCAGTGAAAAATTTTATTATTTTTGCAAATAATTTATTTCTTGTAAAGAATTTTATTAAAATTTTATAAATAATTCAATTCCAGTGAAAAATGTTACTGTTTGTGAAAATAATTTAATTCTTGCGAAGAGTTTTGTAAAAATTTTTTTAAATAATTAATTTTTTCCGAAAAATTTTAAACAAATTCTATTTTTTAAAAATTGAATTCGTGTGAAATTTTTATTATTTTTAAAAATTAATTGAATTTTTGTGTAGAATTTTATAAAAAAAATTTTTTTAAGTAATTGAACTCTTTTGGTAACTTTTATGAAAATAGAAGATATTGAAAATAATTGAATTGATAAAAATTTTTGAAAATAATTCAATATTCCCCGAAGAATTTAAATACTTTTAAAAACAATTGAATTCTTTTGACGAATATTGGTATTTATGAAAATAATTGAATTTTATATAGAATTTTATTAAAATTCCTGAAAATAATTAAATTTTTGGAAAGAATTTTGTTATTTATCAAAATAATTGAATCCACGTAAAAAATTTTATTATTTATGAAAATAATTGAATTATTTGCGAAGAAATTTATAAAAAATTTGTTAATAATTGAATTCCTGTTAAATTTTTATTATTTATGAAAATAATTAAATGTTTGCGAAGAAATTTGTCAAAAATTTTTTTAAATAATTAAATTTTTTGGGAAATTAGATTAAAATAATAGATATACAAATTATTGAATTAAGAAAAATTTTTGAAAATAATTGAATTTCAAAGGAAAATTTTATTACTTTGGAAAATAATTTAATTCTTGTGAAGAATTTTATTACTTTGGAAAATAATTGAAATTTATTTTTGAACATAATTGAATTTCTGCAATCATTTCTAACTTCTCCAAAATTCAATTTTTTTTTGTTTTTTTTTAACTAAAATTCTTCTATAAATCCATTATTTTTAATATAATTCAATGTATTTTAAAAAATGTAACTAATTTCAGAAGAATTTGAACTATTAAAATTTCTCAAAAATCTAAGTTCATTAAAATTTCCAATTAAATTCATTCAACATTGAAACTTTCTAAAATGTCAAATTGAAACCGTTTGAAGTTCATTTATTTATGAAAATTGTAAACGCAACTCTTTTAAAATTGAATTAATTTTATTTTTACAAAAAGAAATTGAATTAAAAATTTGTACGTTCTATTATTTTTAAAATTACTAATTTTATTTTAAAAAAGTGAGTGAGAAGTAAAAGAGAAAAGAATTGTTGCTTGTAGTTGAATAATGTGGACAGAATTTAACCGAATTTAATTTTGACAGGTTCTGGGCATATACACATTTACGAAACGATGTAACGTGGAGGAGTTTGAGACGAAACAGAGGAAAACAATCGGCTACACGACGGTGACACATTTCAATGTGGTGCACGTGGATTGTCACATGTCGGCTGTTCGATTAGCAAGAGCGAGAGACGAATGGGAGAGTGCAGCGCTGCAGAATGCGAATACAAAATGCAATGGTCTACTACCACTTTGGGGACCACAAGTTCCTGAATCGGCATTCGCCAGTTGTTTAGCGAGACACAATACATATTTGCAAGAGTGCACGGGACATCGCGACATTTCTTATTCGTCGACAATTCACGATCTTAAATTACTCCTCTTGCGATTCGCGCAGGAAAAAACTTTCCATGAGGATACGGGTGGTGGTGGACCACAGTCAAACATGCACATAATACCTTATTTAATTCACATGGCTCTCTATGTGATCAACACGTGAGTATTTTGTTATTCCTATTTCTAAAAAAAAATTTATTTCAATTCAGGGTTGCAGGGCTCGAACTAGGTCCGTGAATCCCTTAAAAGTCCGTTTTTTTAAAAAAGGTCCGTAAAGTCCTTAATTCTACTCAAAAAGGATGAAAAGTTTGTAAATTGTACGATATAATTTAGATAATTTTAGAGAAATTAGAAATGAAATTATTAATTCAATTATTTTCAAAAGTAATAAAATTCTTCGCAGAAATTCAATTATGTTCAAAAATTTTTTGAATTCAATCATTTCAATCATTTTTCAATTCAATCATTTTTAATATTTACTATTTGAATACAATTTTACAACAGAAATCAATTAATTAAATAAAATTTTATTAAAATTCTACACACACATTTAATTATTTTCATAAATAATGAAAATTTCATAGGATTTCAATTATTTTCAAAAGTTATGTATAAAATTCTTCGCAAAAATTCAAATATATTAAAAATATAAATAAATTAAAAAATAAATATATAAATTAAATATATTAAAATTAATAATAATAATAATAATAATTTAATTAATATATTAATTAAATATATTCAAAATTTTTTTTTAAATTTCAATTATCTTTATAAATAATAAAATTCTTCGTAGAAATTCATTTATTTTCAAAAATTGTAATAAAATTCTTTGCAAAATTTCAATTATTTTCAAAACTTTTCCTCAATTCAATGATTTTCAATATTTACTATTGGAATAAAATTTTACAATAGAATAATTGAATATTAAAAGCAATATGAGTTTTTAGAAATAATTTAATTTTGAAATTAATTTTCTTGAACAAGTTTAATTGGATTTTGTTAATATTATTTTAAGTTTTTATTTTTATCCGTAAAGTCCGTATTTTTAAATACTTTCACTGGTTCGAGCCCTGGTGTTGCCACAAACATTTAATTTTGTTTTTCCCTGATTTTCAGACAAAATTTTCACTTTTTTCCTGACACTAAAGAATATTCTGATTCATTCTAAAAATGATTAGATACTCAAAAAAATATTCTATTTTCATAATTCAAATTCAATTCTTTCATAACTTTCAAATCCAATTATTTAAATACAGAAATAAATACTTTCTTGAATAGTAGAATGTTTCTTAAAATAAATAAAATAAAGGTAATTGAATTCATGTCAAGATTTTCATTAAAATTTCGAAAATAATTGAATTTTTAGGAAAGATTTTATTACATTTTTTGAAAATAATTGAATTTTTCCAACGAATTTTATTATATATAAAGAAAATTGAATTTTTTCGAAAAATGTTATTAAAATTTTTGAAAATAATTGAATTTTTCCAAGAATTTGATTATTTATGAAGAAAATTGAATTTTGACGAAAAATGTTATTAAAATTTTTGAAAATAATTGAATTCCTGCAAGGAAATTTTATTAAGATTTTATTTTTAATTTTATTAAGATTATTGCAAAGAATTTTATTATTCGTGGTTATAATTTAATTCTGTGGAAGAATTTTTAAAATATTTTTGAAAATAATTGAAGTTTTTGGGAAGAATTTGGTTTTACTTATGAAAATAATTGAATTTTCGCAAGGAATTGGATTAAAATTTTTGAAAATATTTGAATTTTTGCGAAGTATTTTTATTATTTATAAAGATATTTATTTATTTTTTTTTTTGAAAAAATTTATGCAAAATTCTATTTTTAATAATTGAATTCCTGTGAAATTTCCATTATTTTAGAAAATAATTTAATGTTTGCTTAGAATTTTATCAAAACATTTTTTTTTTAAATAATTGAATTCTTTTGGGAAATTTGATTAAAATAATAATAGCTATACAAATTATTGAATTAAGAAAAATTTTTGAAAATAATTGAATTTTTCCAAGAATTTGATTATTTATGAAGAAAATTGAATTGAAAATAAAAAATAATTGAATTCTTGTGATAATTATTGTTATTTATGAAAATAATTGACTTCCTCCGAATAATGTTATTATTTGTGAAAATAATTAAATCCCTGGAAGGAATTTTATAATTTATGAAAATAATTAAATTACTGCGAAGAATTTAATGCCAAATTTTAAAACATTTGTTTTTTCTACAAAATTTCTGTGGAAGAAAGGCATAACAGCATAACTGACATTTTTATCAAATTTGAGATAACATCAGATTTGTATATATTTAATATTGCTCTTCAAAGTTCAATAGCTGAAAAATCATTAAAATGGTTATTAATGTAGAAAATAATGGAAAACATAATCGCATAATTGCGTTTTTGACAAAAGGAGACCAGCATAATAACATAACTGCATTCAGCTTAAAAAACAATTGACATAATTAAAAATGAAAATAACCTTTATGAATAAAAACAATAAGAATTTTGCAATAAAATGTTTTTAGTAAAATACATTTTTCATACTTTAGATTAAATATATTTATTTTAATAAGACTGGAACAAATTTTTTATAGCATAAATTGTGCATTTAATTATGTACTTATTTTTAAGGGTATTTCTATTCTAAAAAATTTTGGAAAGTATTTAAAAAAATAAATTGAAAAGTTCTTTAAGTTGAACAGTAAAGTAAATTTTTTTCTCGTTTCAATAAATTAAAAACATTTTATAACAAAATTAATTTTATAACTAAATAAACTCTTATAATTTTTTCTAACGAATTAATAGTTTCATTTGTCTTTGTATGAAAAATTTTTTTATTATGACAAATCAAACCAAAATAAATTGTGACATTAAAAGTGTCTGAAGTTGGACTCATATACAATCTGAACTTGCATAACCGCATAAGTGCAATAAAACTCATGATTCCGATGAAAAATTATCAAAATTTATATCAAATCGTGTGTTTTATTAAATGTTATAAAAGAATTTTGAAAATATATTAAATAATAATACTAAATGCAAAAGACCGAACAAATCTGTTGATTTTCTGAATTAACAGAAGTGAGAGAACATTAAAATTAATTTATCTCAAAATCATGACAAATGCAGTTATGCTGTTATGCCTTTCTTCCACAGATTTATGCAAATTCTATTTTAAATAATTGAATTCCTGAGAAATTCTTACTTTTTTTGTAAAATAATTGAATGTTTGTGTAGAATTTTATCAAAATTTTTGTTTAATAATTGAATTCTTTTGGGAAATTTTATTAAACTAGTAGAATATTGAAAATCATTGAATTAAAAAAAAAAATGTTGAAAATAATTAAATTAATCGAGTAATGTAATTGGAATTATATTGTAAAAATAATTGAATTTTTCTAAAGAATTTTATGAAAATTTGTTGAAAATAATTGTATTTCTTGGAATAATTGTTTTAAAAATTTTATATTAGAATAATTGGAATTTTTTTAGAAATTTTTTCATTTATGAAAATAATTGAATTTTTGTAAACTTTATTATTTTTTGTAACTTTATTATTTATTTATTAATTTTTTGTAATTTTGGACTTTTTCTCTTGGATTTTTTGATCTGGATTTTTTGGATTGAATTTTTGGTTCTGTAATCGAATTTTGCAATGAATTTTATTAAAATTCCTGAATATAATTGAATTTTGGTGAAGAATTTTGCTTTTTATAAAGATAATTTAAATATTGAGGAATTAAATGATTTATAATTATTAATTTAATAATAGTTCAACATCAAAATTCGGAGTTTTCTCATGAATTTTAAAAATTCAATTTTTTCCAGTACTTTTGGGTCAAAATTAGTGAAACCGGCCACTTGAAAAATTTTTGTCCCCGAATTTAAAGTTATCTATGGTTTTTGATAGATATATGAGTAAACTTTTACCCGCTAAAATATTTTTCAAAAATTTTATTTATTTTGAAAGTTATCAGGTGTTAAACTTTTAGGTTACTTTTTATTCTTTTCATTATTACTCCGAAACGAATGAAGATAATTTCAATTTTTTTTTTGGAAATTAAAGCTAAAAGTCTGTAGTTTAAAGTGCAACAGAAAAAATTGCTGTATAATAAAAATTTCTAATTGTTATTAACAATTATTTTAAACAATTGCGATTTAAAGTATGTTCTCAATGTCGGAAAAAAATCAAACTATACTCATGTGATGCGCAAAACTCTAACGAGTAAATTAAAAAAAAAAAAAGTGAGTAACCTCTAAAATTACAGAAGTTATGCATATTTTTCTGACGACGCGCGGGAATTAACTGATTCGCAAACTCTCGAGCGCGCGGGAATACGCCCGCGCCCGCTCCCGCCGCACTGCTCACACTTGTGTTTTCAAACAATTTATGTTTACAGAGAAGGAGAAGTAATTAAAATATTATTTTCTTACTGAATAGTTTATTAATATTTTTACTTTTGGAGTAATTATATACATAAAAACCATTTTGTATGTACTCATAAACTGCTTTGCAGTTTTTATGCTTTGATAAAAAAGTTTTTTCGTGGGTCTGATATTCTTGAATCGTACAAAAATCGAAATCGATATTGTTTGTGTAGAATTTCATCAAAAAATTTTTTAAATAATTGGATTTCTAAATAAAATAATTGAATCATTTGTCACTTCTCCAAAATTCAATTTTTATTAGTGTTTTAACTGAAATTTCTTCTATAAATTCGCTATTTTTAATAATTTATTATTTCTTAAAATTGTATTCCCATAAAGAATTTTATTAACAAATTTTTAAATAATTGAATTCTTTGAACGAGTTTTAATAAAATGTTTAAGAATAATTATTATTCTTAAACATTTTATTTATTTATTTATTATTATTATTATTATTATTATTATTATTATTATTATTATTATTTATTATTATTATTTTTTATTTATTATTTTATTTATTTTTATTTTTTATTTTATTTTTTATTTTATTTTTTTTTAATAATAATTATTCTTAAACATTTTATTAAAACTCTTTCAAAGAATTCAATTATTTAAAAATTTGTTAATAAAATTCTTTATGGGAATACAATTTTAAGAAATAATAAATTATTAAAAATAGCGAATTTATAGAAGAAATTTCAGTTAAAACACTAATAAAAATTGAATTTTGGAGAAGTGACAAATGATTCAATTATTTTATTTAGAAATCCAATTATTTAAAAAATTTTTTGATGAAATTCTACACAAACAATATCGATTTCGATTTTTGTACGATTCAAGAATATCAGACCCACGAAAAAACTTTTTTATCAAAGCATAAAAACTGCAAAGCAGTTTATGAGTACATACAAAATGGTTTTTATGTATATAATTACTCCAAAAGTAAAAATATTAATAAACTATTCAGTAAGAAAATAATATTTTAATTACTTCTCCTTCTCTGTAAACATAAATTGTTTGAAAACACAAGTGTGAGCAGTGCGGCGGGAGCGGGCGCGGGCGTATTCCCGCGCGCTCGAGAGTTTGCGAATCAGTTAATTCCCGCGCGTCGTCAGAAAAATATGCATAACTTCTGTAATTTTAGAGGTTACTCACTTTTTTTTTTTTTAATTTACTCGTTAGAGTTTTGCGCATCACATGAGTATAGTTTGATTTTTTTCCGACATTGAGAACATACTTTAAATCGCAATTGTTTAAAATAATTGTTAATAACAATTAGAAATTTTTATTATACAGCAATTTTTTCAGTTGCACTTTAAACTACAGACTTTTAGCTTTAATTTCCAAAAAAAAAATTGAAATTATCTTCATTCGTTTCGGAGTAATAATGAAAAGAATAAAAAGTAACCTAAAAGTTTAACACCTGATAACTTTCAAAATAAATAAAATTTTTGAAAAATATTTTAGCGGGTAAAAGTTTACTCATATATCTATCAAAAACCATAGATAACTTTAAATTCGGGGACAAAAATTTTTCAAGTGGCCGGTTTCACTTATTTTGACCCTTTTAATAAAAATCCCTGACTTTTCCCTGATTTCCCTGACCAGTGGCAACCCCGCAATTGTTTCGAAAATAGATTCTATTTCTTCGATTCGTATCTAATTTTGAATTTTCCCTTTTATTTAGAACACGATCGGCAGCGAGAGAGGAGAAAGCACACATGTCGTATTTACATTCTACTGCCAGCTCCTCTTGGCTTGACAGTTGTTACGAGGCTGATGGTCCATTTTATCAGTGCACACTGTCACTCCTTGTAATGCCACCCTCACAATGGAATAAATTCAGAATTACTCATTTGAGGAGACTCATTATTCTCGCTCAACAAAGATACACTTCTCCTTCGTTGTCAACGAAAAATCTCACCGATGTTACCGTCAAAGATTATTCAGTATACAAGAGTGTCCTTATCTTCTTTGGTCTTGTCGATTGCATATACAATACATTTTTTAAGGTAAATTTATTTTTCCTAAATTAAAATTATCAAGTTAGTTTCTTTTAGTCTCTTCATCTAAACAACTTTTTCTTTTTCTATTATTTCAGAAAGTTGTTGTCACTTCAGACGAACAATGGCCGTCAATTTTAGCTGAATATATTCGACACAATGATGAAGCTTTATTGAAAGCTTCGGAGCGTGTTTTGGCAACCTATCGAGATGAATTGTTACCTTGTGAATCATTCGAAGAATATTGTGATGTTGTCGGTGAGTATTTTTTCTATTTAATCGAATTAGTATAAATTAGAGTAAATTTTCTCTCTGTATAATTTAATTCCCTATTTATTCTTTTTTTCGTTTTAGGTTTAATCGAAGATGTGACAGACATTTCGTCGTATATAAGCAAAGTTCTGAAAGATCTCGCTTAGTGAAATCGGCAGCACGTCCCAATTTTAAACGCTTTCTACACGACCTATCTTCCCCTCAAAATAAATAAAATAAAATCTCAATACTTCGAGTACGAAAAGAAAGAAAGAAAGAAAGACAAAAAAAAACTATACCCGAGTGCATATTTTTAGTTTTTTATGACTCGAACGGATGTGGCTTAGTTATAGTTCTCGATTATTGTAAAATTTTGTCCAAGTGTTGGCAAACCTGTCGGAATACATAATTGTGAATGTTGCAAATTACAAATTTGTATAAGAATCGACTCTGAATGGCGTTCTTATTTATGTAATAAGCCTGTATGAACTATAAAAAAAAAGATAAAAGTTGTGCTTTAACGAGAAACGATATAATAAAATGTTTGCAGATGTTAACCTATCCTTCCTTTTTACCTATGCACAAAAAATGATCGCAAACTAAATATTTTTCCTTCAAGACTTTATTTATCGCAAACAACAAAATATATTTTTACTTTTAGACTACAATCAAGATTATAATATTTAAACACAGGCCTCGGATCGAGCTAAAAAAAGTAGCTTTAGTCGATTAAAAATAGAAAGAACTGGAAAAAGTCCTTTATTTAATCAGATTAATTCAGTGTTGTCAAAAAAAATTTTATTTTGCATTTCCCTGATTCGTATTCTCTGGTTTTCATGATTAAAAATGATTTATTTAACATTAGATAATTACATCGTTAAAAAACTAGACCGCTCACGTGCAATAAACTCAAAAATTTTGTTTTATTTAAAAATTTTAATTTATTAACTCCTTAACTGTTCTAAAGCTATTGTTAAATAAACAAAAATGTTTTATTAACTAAATTACCTGTTTTAGGCATACTTTAAATTATCTACTACTTAACACTTATCAGAAGGTTATTGTAGCAGGCTCGTTTCAGTACTAATTTTAGTATCAAATTGAGGACTAGTTTTAGTATCTCAGCGTTGTGGAATATATTCCGCTGAGAAGATCTCGTTGCCATGTCCTCCAACTCCGGAGTTTATTGTGAATTCTAGCGATTATCTGTTGTACCTCAATTCTGTGGAAGCAAGGCATAACAGCATAACTGCATTTGTCATGATTTTGAGATAAATTAATTTTAATGTTCTCTCACTTCTGTTAATTCAGAAAATCAACAGATTTGTTCGGTCTTTTGCATTTAGTATTATTATTTAATATATTTTCAAAATTCTTTTATAACATTTAATAAAACACACGATTTGATATAAATTTTGATAATTTTTCATCGGAATCATGAGTTTTATTGCACTTATGCGGTTATGCAAGTTCAGATTGTATATGAGTCCAACTTCAGACACTTTTAATGTCACAATTTATTTTGGTTTGATTTGTCATAATAAAAAAATTTTTCATACAAAGACAAATGAAACTATTAATTCGTTAGAAAAAATTATAAGAGTTTATTTAGTTATAAAATTAATTTTGTTATAAAATGTTTTTAATTTATTGAAACGAGAAAAAAATTTACTTTACTGTTCAACTTAAAGAACTTTTCAATTTATTTTTTTAAATACTTTCCAAAATTTTTTAGAATAGAAATACCCTTAAAAATAAGTACATAATTAAATGCACAATTTATGCTATAAAAAATTTGTTCCAGTCTTATTAAAATAAATATATTTAATCTAAAGTATGAAAAATGTATTTTACTAAAAACATTTTATTGCAAAATTCTTATTGTTTTTATTCATAAAGGTTATTTTCATTTTTAATTATGTCAATTGTTTTTTAAGCTGAATGCAGTTATGTTATTATGCTGGTCTCCTTTTGTCAAAAACGCAATTATGCGATTATGTTTTCCATTATTTTCTACATTAATAACCATTTTAATGATTTTTCAGCTATTGAACTTTGAAGAGCAATATTAAATATATACAAATCTGATGTTATCTCAAATTTGATAAAAATGTCAGTTATGCTGTTATGCCTTTCTTCCACAGAATTAGAACACCTTTTTGGCGAGAAACAGGCAATGAAATTTCCCTTAACAATCAACTTTATATAATTGTTATTTAAGTTTTTAAGGCAAAATCATCAAAAACATTCTTAAATCTTCATCCTAGCCAATGCACGCAATATGAAAAACTTAAGGCACCTGTCAAGCTTCATTTTGGTTCCACCTAGCGCATCATATCTAGTGTCTAGCATACATGAGAAGTAATGGTGCTTTGAATTACATAAAGTGTAAATTTTATATAATTGTTATTTAGGTTTTAAAGACAAAACCATCAATAACGTTCCCAAATCTTCGTCCTAGCCCGCATGCACACAATGAGAGAAAACTTAGGGCACCTCTCTTAGCTTTAATTTGGATCCACATAGAGCATGATATCTGGCACACATGAAAACCTATAGTGTTTTCTATTTAGGGGTTGAGACTAAGTGATATATTTATAAAAATTAGGTATTCTCGCCATTTATCAATGAAGAAACGAATAAGAAAATAGCATTTTTGAAATAAGAGCACAGTAAATTGTGAGGTATTAAAAAAAGTTGCAGATTAAATTAACACCAAAAACGATTAAAATAATCCAATTTGGTGATATTTTTTATATATAATTATAATTATTTATAACTATAATTAGTTACATAAAAACATGTCAAGCAACATAAAAAGGTACATTAATAACAAAAAATATCAAACTGTGTATTAAAGATTAGTACAAAAAAAATTTCCAAAAAACTTATAAAAAAAAAAAAAAAAAAAAAATCTGACCGAACATAATTTCCACATTCTTTGAAAAAATATGTACCGATTTTTAAAATGGTTTTTTGCAAAAAAAAGGAATAAAAATTTGTTTTACAAAATTCGCACAGAGAGGGTTCATTGCAGAAAGTCCTTACGAGCCTGGCGAACCAAGTCTGAGTCAAAACGGATAATTAGGGACAAAGTTAGAGCATTTTAAAGTTAACAAAAACCCCTCAAAAACCTCAAATTTTTCAGCCTATTTTTGTCACGTTTTACAAAAAAAAAGGCAAAAAAAATATTTTTTCTTTATTCGCACAAAGAGGGTTCTTTGCAGAAACTCCTAACGAGTCAGAAAAACGTAGGCTCAGTCAAAACAGATGATTAGAAAAAAAGTTATAGCAATTTAAAAATGTCCAAGTGTCAAAAAAAGGCTTCAAAACAACCCAAAATTTTAAGGTTAAAAAAACGCCAATTTTTGGCATGTTTTGAAAAAAAACCCCTTAAAAAATGTGTTTACAGAATTTTCACCAAAAGAGATTTTTTTCAGAAACTCCTAACGAGTCAGAAAAATGTAGGCTCAGCCGAATCGGATAATTAGAAAAAAAGTTATAGCAATTTAAAGATGGGTATACGTTAAGTGCATTTTTGCATTTCAAAAATGGCCTGATCTGGGACCCATTTCTAGGCATTTCTGGGCAATTTTGACGGTTATGACGTCATTTTTCAAAATTTTTTCAAAATTTTTTTTTTTTTACCTAAATGATATTTTTTAAAATCCTTTGAACTGGAGCATCTCTGGGACTCACCAGAAGTGATTTTAGAATAAAAAAAAATTTTTTGAAAATTTTTTTTCAAAGTTGAAAAAAATTGAGAAAAATTTTTTTTTTCACGTTGCCGAAAAAAATTTTGCTTTTTAAACAAAGCAGAAGTGTATAGGAAAAAAATGAGCCGAATGGGATAATTAGGGACAAAGTTAGAGCAAAAATTCCAAAAAATTTATTAAAAAGAAAAAATGTGTGTGCAAATTTAGCATGAAAAAAAATGCAAAAAATTTTTTGTTCATGACGCTTTTAAAGGTCTAAAGTTATATACTCTTCTGGAGTGTAAATAAAAAAAAATGGGCAAAATTGGATAATTAGGGAGAAAGTTAGAGCAATTTAAATTTTGACTATTGAAAAAACACCGATTTTTAAAATGGTTTTTTGCAAAAAAAAGGAATAAAAATTTGTTTTACAAAATTCGCACAGAGAGGGTTCATTGCAGAAAGTCCTTACGAGCCTGGCGAACCAAGTCTGAGTCAAAACGGATAATTAGGGACAAAGTTAGAGCATTTTAAAGTTAACAAAAACCCCTCAAAAACCTCAAATTTTTCAGCCTATTTTTGTCACGTTTTACAAAAAAAAAGGCAAAAAAAATATTTTTTCTTTATTCGCACAAAGAGGGTTCTTTGCAGAAACTCCTAACGAGTCAGAAAAACGTAGGCTCAGTCAAAACAGATGATTAGAAAAAAAGTTATAGCAATTTAAAAATGTCGAAGTGTCAAAAAAAGGCTTCAAAACAACCCAAAATTTTAAGGTTAAAAAAACGCCAATTTTTGGCATGTTTTGAAAAAAAAACCCCTTAAAAAATGTATTTACAGAATTTTCACCAAAAGAGATATCTAGCATACTTGAAAATAAGTGACGGAAATATATTTTATTTTATAAAAGGACTAGGTTATAATAGTTTTACGAAAGTACTGAAAGTGGCTTTTTTGTACAGTAGAGTACAAAGATGCTTTCCTAGTTTGAACGTGTCACACCTACCGTACCACCTGCAGCGGGGGGGAAAGAACCACCTCGCGATTTTAGCAAAATATGTTATTTATTTTAGTATTTTTATAGTTTTCCTTTATTTATGACAAATAATCTTATTATTTTAAAAATATTTTATTAAATTTTAAAGAGCTTTTAGCAATGAAAATTTAATATTATGTTAGGTTTACCTGTTTTTGATTTAAACTACCAAGTTTTTGTACCTTCTTTATAAGTCTTCCTTAAATTTCACAACATATGCTATATTTTGTTGCAACCGTTTATTCGTTGTGAGTCAAAACACTTCAACCGTGAATAAAATTTTTTCATATTTTTAGAAAAGTGATTTTTTAAAAATTTTTGTTAATTCAATTATTTACAAAAATTTCAATTAAATTTCTTTAAAAGTTAATTTTCAAAAATTGTAATAAAATACTTTAAAAAATGAATTATTTTCAATTATGTTTTACAAAGTTTCAATTATTCAGAATCTTTTTTCACACTAGAAAAATTGAAAGAATTTGCATTTTTATACTAAAAATGATTATATTTTAAAAAGTTTTTAAGAAAAAGTCGCATTATTCGAAAATAACAGAAAAAGTAATAATATCCGAGGCCTGTAAACAAAGCAGAAACTGAAGGACAGTCAAAGAAAAAGCTATCATTTAATTTTATGTTAATAGAAAAGTAACTATTGTTTTAATAATTCAAAGCTTCTATCAAATGAACTTTAAAATTTTTAAATAATATTAAAGAATAATAAACTAATAATATTAAATATTACATATTAAACTAATAACTATTCTTTTATTTAAAAAAAGTGTATTTCCTTTGATTAAAAATAAAATTTGATGATAAAATTTTACAATTTTTTTTCTTTAATAATAAATTTCTTCTTAAAACGTAATGTGTAATTTTTAATGACATTTAAAACAATATAAAATTTTTTTTTATGCATTTTTATTGTACTCTCATAACAGAAATTTCCCGCGAAGATTATAAAGTACATTAGAAAAATGTAAATATATAAATACTTCTTGGGTAAAAAACTGTCATTAAGACAAAATAAGTGAAACTCAATCCTCGTTCTCTGCAAGTTTCTTGAGGAAGGACGCCTTCTTCTGAGCAACACGATTCTTCCTTTCGGAAAGACTGAGTTTCGCACGATTCCACCTCTTTTTAACTGGAGGCGTATCCCTCTTAACCTTCTTGTGCTCTGGATCTGCTCGGATTGCTTCATGTGCCTTCTTATAAATTCCCTCAATCTAAAGGAAAAAAGAAAAAAAAATACATTAATAAAAATACAATTTTTCGTAAAATGGAAAAATACTGTAAATGATCGATATTATTGGAAAATTTCCAAAGAGTAAAGGTACGATCATTGTTTTCTTTCGTCCAGTTGCGACACCAAAATACCATTTTAGTTATTTTAGTAATTTGATTTGGACTGTTGGTAAAATTAAAAAAAAAAAAATTACTTACACTGTCGGCAGTAATTCCGCTTTGAATGTATTTGGAAAACTGACGCTTGAATGCGTCGTCGTCGTCCTCTTCCAATGTTCTCATGTAATTGGCGACATGTTGGGCGAAAATGTGCTGCCGATGAACGTCAGCGTTGAAAGATTTCGATTCGTTATCGTAACCAGGGAATCGTTTGGTGCTGCAAAAAAAAAAACAGGAGTAAAATATTAATAAAGATAAAAATTTATTTACTAACAATTATTAGTGTCTTTTTTTCTAGAAGAGTAGAAAAAAAATCAGAGACACTTTATAATCCTTTGTGTCGATGTGAAACAGTTGTCGAAGAATTGTAAAACACAAAACTAAGAAACTCGTCTCACTGTGACTCAGATGACGCGCATGTGTCATATGTTCATCATAAAATTTCTACTGTTGAATAATTTTTATTTATAATAGAGTAAAGATTTTTTTCTTCTTTTTAATTTATATATAAATAAATAAAAGATATTTTAAATCAAAGAATTCGATTTATACAAGGTTGCCACGCTTTTGCTCTTTTCAAATTCCCGGACTTTTCCAGGTTTTCAAAACGAAAATTATTCGAAAACATCAATAACTTCAATTTTTAAATAAACATTTAATCATTATTTTTTTATAGAAATTAAGATATTCAAAAATTTAAATTCAATAACAAGAATCGTTATCTTTATGTTTTATAACAATATTTTTAAAGTTGATTAATTAATTAATTAATTTTTTGGATAAATTTTAATAAAATTTTTAAGAATAATAACTTTTTGGAGGAATTACATTAAAATTGTATTAAAAATAATTTAAATTTAACATTGAGTTTTATTATTTATAAAAATAATTGAATTTCTGTAAAAAATGTTATTATTCATGAAAATAATTGAATAATATATGAAAATAATTAAATGCTTGCGTAGAATTTTATTACAATTTTTTTTAACTAATTGACTTCTTTTGAAAAATTTTATTAAAGTAGTAGATATTAAAAATTGAAATAATTTTGAAATATTGAAGTGAAATTAGATTTCAAGAATGAACACAATAACTTTAGAAAACAACAATTTTCCCGGATTTCGATCAAAATTGACTGACTTTTCCAAGTTTTTCAAAGTTTATAAAATTCCCCGACATTTTTAGGTTGCGTAGCAACCCTGTATTAAATTAAAGAATTCAAAATAATATCAATTAAAGAATTCAAGATAATGTAAATTAAAGAATTCAAAATAATTTAAATTAAAGATTGAATTATCCAGGGAAAAAAATCATTATAAAAATGGTTTGAAACGAACCTATGAGGGATGTTGAGGCCTCCGTCGACGGCGCCTTTCATAGCACCGAAAACACGAGCACCAGTGGTCGTGCGCATCAACCCAGTGTCGAGATAACATCTGAAAGCACCAGGACCGTCGTCCACTGCCTCCACATTATATTCGTCGCCATTAACTTCTGAAACTCCTGGGTACAATGTGTCTAATCCCAATTTCTTCAAAAGCTGTAAAAATAAATTTCGCAAAAATTAATCTCTATTTATTCATATTGAAAATATTCAATAGAAATTTATGAAAATACTGCATTTTTCAGATATTTGATATATTAGGGAACAAAATGTTATCTTCATTGTTCTATCAAAGCGAGCTGAGTGGATCATCATTTTAATGCAGTTTATTTAAAAAATAAAACTTCGTAAGAGGACGATTTTACAATTTTTCTCGTTTTTGCTTTGATCTCTCAAAGCAAAAACGAAAAAAATTATAAAATCGCCTTTAAAAAATTAGTTCTTAAATAATCGTAAAACTTACTCTTCTGGCCAACAAAAGTCCCGTGCAATAAGCTGATGCATAGTTCGTAAGACCAACTTTAACTCCATATTTTGGCAGTTCATGACTGTAGGCAGCGCAGACAATTTTGTCTCCTTCAATTCTCGAATATGCGACCTTGAAAAAGAAACTAAGATAAATAACTATTTGTTTTTTTTATTTAAAAAATCTTAGCTACAGGCCTCGGATTTATTTAATTCAGTATTGCAAACAAAAATTTTTTTGTTACTAATTATTATCCATGTTTTTTTAACGTTATTAAAGTATATTTTTTAAAAATTATAAAGAAACTCTTAAAATTAATTTTATTAAATATTTTAAATATCAATTTTCTTTCAATTATATATACAATTAAAAAATTCCCAAACAATTGAATTTTGGTAAAATCTTTTAAAAATAATTGAAATTTGATCAAATATTTTTAAAACAATTGGTATATTTGGTAAAATCTTTTAAAAATAATTGAATTTTGGTTAAATTGTTTTAAAAAAATTGAATTTGATCAAATCTTTTTAAAATAATTGAATTTTTGAAAAATATAAAATAATCAAATATTCCAAGAATATTATTTATAAATAAATTTTCAGAATTATATTTTTAAAGATATTGAAAATAATTAAATTTAAAAAATTTACAATAAAAAAAATGTAATATTTTTTAGAAACTTTTTTAATTACGTATATTTCGAAAATTTAAATAGAAAATACGGATACGTAGAAAATATTAAAAAATAATTTTTATAAAGATTTGTTTGTAGTTATTTTTCACACTAGAATAAAAATAGAAATAATTGTCAATTTATACTAAAAATGTGGTATTTTATTGGAATATTTGGAAGTAAAATCGAAAAAAATCAATATCCGAGGCCTGAAGCTAGAAATTAAATAGTTACCTGGCATGTAATGTCTTTGTTGGAAAGACGAACAATCAATCTGTATTTTGGAGTATTATATTTATTTTTATCCTGAATAGTCAGTCGTTTACGGGCATAATAATCGGTTTTACCTTCGCGACGCCTCTTGAATTTAACCTGATAACGCTTGAAGTATTGCTTGTTCTTCACAACTTTCACGAACCCCTAAAGAAACCAAAAAAAAAAGATATTTATTATCCTACAAAAGAGAAAATTACAAAAAAGGAATTTCCTTTTTTTTTCACCAGTCAGTAGTTAATATATTAGGGAACAAAAAGTTTTCTTCAGTTCTACATCAAAGCGAGCTGAGTGTCTCATCATTATGGTGAAATGTTAATTTTATTCATTTTATTTATTTACAAATTACAAATGTTTAAATTTTTCAATTTTAACAAAGTTTATTATATTTATCAAAATGTTAATTATATTAATTTTCTTTACACATTTTTATATTTTAATTTTATTAAAATTTATCAAAGTTAAATAAATATTAAAGTTGTTAAAAAAATTCATTAAAGATAGGAAAATATTTTAAAAAATCTAGATTCTAATCCAAATTTAAGAATATTTTTCCACATGTCTAAAATATAACAAAAGGACGCATATGTCAATTTGAGGTTAGCTTTCCATTAAATGAGTGATAAAAGGAAATTAAACATTAAATGCAATAAATAACATAAATAAAAAAAGAAATAAAAATTGATTAATTAATTTCCAGTATTAAATTGTTCAGAATGTGGAAAATAGTGAAAAAAATAGAGCACGGTAGAAATTCAATATTGTTAGACAGAACGAACATGAGATTATATCCATTTATAACTTTTGCATCTTTTCATTAAAACATTTATAAATTTCTTATATTAATTAAACTAGACATCAAATCTTCACTTTTAATTGTATTTTGATAAATTTATTGACTTACCATTTTGAGGAAATATAATAAAACAGCAACACAAGATCCGCGAACAGCGGCCTCCTCACGAGAAAAGAAATCTCTTCGCTTGCCATGGTGCGCACACACCTATTTGTCACTTCCGGCAGAAGGGCTGGGTAGTTATGCTGTCTAGTGTACAATAGTAGTGGGGGTAAGAGCAAAAAATCACCAATCACAATGCGTGTCGTCGACAATTGAAAACTTCCGTTTTTCTTTAAAGGCGTTTGCACACTTTCAAAATTTTGGGCGAGCAGCGAATTTTCATGGCCTTGAAACTCAAGGTGCTTCTATACCTCCGGTGGATTGGTCAAGCAATCGGCTCGATGAATTTTCACGGTCGGAAAATGTACTTTCATGGCGGGTATTTTTGAATAAGTAAATGTTGAAAAGGTTTTTACTTGAAAATTTATTTAAAAAAATGATTTTATCATAGAAATTCTTTTCAAATTTATGTTAATAAACATGTTTTATTTTAAAAGTTATCAAATTTTAATTCAAAATGTTTTAATTTTCCAAACAAGTGTAAAAAGCCTAATGTTTTTGAAATGCTAGTACAGACGATACAGACTGTTTGTTATGAATGTACATAACCTAGCGTTGTGTTGTCGTGCTTGTGATATTATTATATTCCAAATTTAATGATTTAATTATTATTATATTAAATAATAATGAACTGACAACACAACGCTAGGTTATGTACATTCATAACAAACAGTCTGTACTAGCATTTCAAAAACATTAGGCTTTTTACACTTCTTTGGAAAATTAAAACATTTTGAATTAAAATTTGACAACTTTTAAAATAAAACATGTTTTTTAACATAAATTTCAAAAGAATTTCCATGATAAAATCATTTTTTTTTAAATAAATTTTCAAGTAAAAACCTTTTCAACATTTACTTATTCAAAAATACCCGCCATGAAAGTACATTTTCCGACCGTGAAAATTCATCGAGTCGATTGCTTGACCAATCCACCGGAGGTATAGAAGCACCTTCATATTACTAAATATGATTGGCTCTACAAAAAGCTGCGTGAAAATGTACTTTGTCAGAGCCAATCATATTTAGTAATGTGCATTTCAAGGCCGTGAAAATTCGCTGCTCGCCTAAAAATTTGGAAGTGTGCAAGCGCCTTAAGGCCTATGGCCTATGCACAAGAACGCAAAGCATGAGTTAGAAAAGGACAAAGATATATTTGTCTCCTTTTCTATTTCGATTACTAGTAAAAATTGTCCAGAACGGAAAATCCACATTAGAGAAAGAGAGACAGATACACAGACTATCTCTCTTTCTCCATAAGAATTAAGATTTTCAAAAATTTTAAATTTAAATTGAATAAAAAATTTGATATAAAACATGAAGAAATCGATCACTCCGAGTCTTTGACTCGGAGCAATCGATATCTTTATGTTTTTATAATAAAAAAGATTATAATAAAGAAAAATAATAAATAAAGGCCTCATAACAACTGCTTCGCGAAAATCAAAGCATGAGTTAGAAAAGGACAGAAATATATTTGTGTCCTTTTCTATTTCATGCGTCTCGTTCGCGAACCTATTGTGCATTGGACTTTAAAGATGACCGACTTCAATTCAATTATAAATTTTAAAGAGAATTTTATTCAATTTTCGACCATAATTGAATTTCTGCGAAGAATTTTATTACTTTTTGAAAATAATTGAATTCTTGAGACGAATTTTAATATTTCTTTTTAAAATAATTGAATTCTTTTGTGAAATTTTATTAAAATAGTAGATATTGAAAATAATTGAATTTTAATAAATTATTGAAATTAATTTAATTTCTACGAAGAATTTTATTAAAATTATTTTGAAAAGAGAATTGAATTGTTAAATCAGAATTTAATTAAATTTTTTGAAAATAATTCAATTCTTTCAAGAAATCTAATTAAAAATGTATTGACAATAATATTTAAATTCTAATAAATAAATTGGAAGGTTTTTAAAAATAATTGAATTTCTTTGATGAATTTTTAAGAATAATTACATTTTTGGGAAATTCTATTAAAATTGTATTAAAAATAATTGAATCTCTGCAAAAACAAATTTGATTGAATTGAAAAAAATTTTTGAGAAATAATTGAAATTTTGCCAAAAATTTTATTAAAATTTTTTAAAATAATTGAATTTTGAAGAAAAATTTTATTTTATTATTTATAAAGATAATTGAAATTTTGAAGAGAATTCTTTTTAAAACTTTCCACCATAATTGAATTTCTGTGGAGAATTTTATTACTTTTTGAAAATAATTGAATTCTTGACACGAATTTTAATATTTCTTTTTAAAATAATTCAATTCTTTTGTGAAATTTTATTAAAATGGTAGATATTGAAAATAATTGAATTTTGACAAATTATTGAAATTAATTAAATTTCTACAGAGAATTTTATTAAAATTATTTTGAAAAAAGAATTGAATTGTTAAATCAGAATTTCATTCAATTTTTTGAAAATAATTTAATTCTTTCAAGAAATTTAATTAAAAATGCATTGACAATAATACTTTAATTCTAATAAATAAATTTGAAGTCTTTTTAAAATAATTGAATTTTTTTGATGAATTACATATTTTTTGAAAATTTTTAAAAATTCCATTTTGAGAAATTTTATTAAAATTGTATTAAAAATAATTGAAATTCTACGATGAGTTTTTTTTTATTATTTATGAAAATAATCGAAAACCTAGTTTTTTTTTTGTTGAAAATAATTGAATCTCTGCAAAAAATTTGATTATTTACGAAAATAATTGAAATATTGCGAAGAAATTTATAAAGAATTTCAAAAATTATAATGAAATAAAAATTAAAGTTAGGTTTCTTTTTAAAAATTTTTTAAAGCCACGGGGATGAACGTAAATAAATAAAAAAACTTGTCATAAACTCAAAATAATTTAAGGAGGGATGTTCAGATAAAAGAGAGACTTTTTTTCAAGATTAAGTTGTAATCAAAACCAAGCACTCACGTTAAGAGTCACTCGTTTCCGACTGCAACTCTTTAATTTACAATTGCAGCTAAAGACAATAATTACACCACAAGCGTAATGTTTTTATTTATTTTTTTTTATGTGAGTTGTGAAATTGTCTCATAGTTTTATGTCATAAGATTTAGATTGTTAAATCAGATCACGTGTCGACGGTACAATTGGCGCAATCTCTTACTTTTTTTTTTTTTTTTAAATCTTGAGCTTAAGAATTACAAGATTCCACGTGTATATAGCTACTGGCGGTTGGAGTTACAATTTCCTAATAACCCATAATTATTATACTAGTGACCTTTTTTTTTTGTTTTATCGCCTCGTTGAAGAACAATATGTCTAATTTTTACTTTTCATTTTTAGAAGGAAGAATATAATGAAAAAAAAATAATAATTAAGGGACAAATGTAAAAAAAAACGGAAAAAAAGGAAATATTACGTTTCAATGAACATAATTTTCTTTTTTCTACATAATTAATAACAATTTCGATGACTTCTCGTGTATTATCAACATTGTGATTTTAGTATGTACAATTTATTTACGGAGTTTTTTTTTTCTTTTCTTTTCGTCAGGGCTTGGTAAAAATTGAAAATACTTCTCACCATCCCTTTAAGAAAGCAAATCGATATGCTGTTACAAATGTAAGTATTGCACCTTATTTTTTAATTACGTCATCTAATCTTATTTTCGGATTAAAAAAAACGAAATTTTTTGAAAAGAAAAAAATCTTTCTATAATCAAGTTTATTGGAAAATTCCCAAATGTGCAATATTTAGGAAATATCTTCTGTTTACAATATAATAGAGTTTCTTAAATAAAATTTTTGTAGACAAAAAAACAAGAGTTTAAATTTATTACATTCTTTTTTATCTAAATAAATAGGTTTTTTTTTTCTTCCTCATACTGATTAAAACGATTATTGCAAAAAAAAAAAATTCACAGAACGAAGTAGTATTCACTCAATGAGTATTTTTTTTTTATTCTGTACAACGTATAACTGAATAAAACGTAAAAATTGAATATACTGACATAAGTAACAACAGTCGCTTTCTATAATCTTTGACAAGGCATATAATACTTTTTTTGCAGAATGAAAAGACGGAGCTTCTTGCGCAGAGTCAATTTTTTAAGAATAGGGTTTTTAATTATTTTTTGTTTTTAAAAAAAGATGCGATGATAAGAGCTTCATTTATATGAATTGAAATTTTTTTTTGAAGCTTATACTATGTTCGTCATTGTGACAAAAAATTTTTTTCAGTCCTGCTGCATCCAATATTTTTTCATTTTTGGGTAAATTTGTTCAGTATTACAAGAAAGTAACGTTATGTTTCCCTTTATTTATTATAATGTAGCAGGTAAGTGTATAAGTTACTGTTGTCACGTTACTAACTACAATACAGATAAAAATACAGGCACTTTGGGTTAGATCCGCGGGTCTGTCCTATCGCTCGGAACCGCCACGCTTGACTCAACGAAATAATAAAATTATTTAAAAAAAAAAAAAAAATAATAAATAAAAAAAAAGTACCTTGGAATTGTTACAACGACGGCCACACAAAATTCAGTCTTTCAAATAAAACAATATTTACAGGTCTTATATCACGCATTGTCAATCGCAATAATATCGATCTTGCCAAAAAGAAGAATGAGGATTTTTATTTTTTTTTTAGTTTGACGATTCTCATTTCTTTTATTTATTGATCGAATCGACAGACCCGAGTACCGCTGCCCTTGTGCCTTAGACACAATTTAAAAATACCGCATCGAAGCAGTAGAACACGATCGAACATTTCTCTTTTCATTCTTTTATACCTTTAATAATTATACGTTTAAAGAATCTTACATACTCAATTTTTCCTCTACTTTTTTTTTCCTCTTTACTTTCATTCAATTTTACCTTCAGTGTACACGTGCAAACATATATAATAAAATTAAGAAAAAAAATTATAATAGCAAATATCGGAAAGAAATATCTTTCACTAATTTCTAAGAATTATCCATTTTTCCAAAAAAAAACATACACATATTTGTTTCTAAAAAAAAAAACGTCTCATATGCCTTTTGTGCAGCAGCCCGTCAACGGGTTTCTTTTTTCTTTCTTTCTTTTTTTTCCTCTCTTTACAACCTCTGAACCTCTGATCTCATTTTCTTATTATTTTTTGTTTTTTGAAATACAAAGTTTACAAAAAAGACACGTCCGAGTTTTTTTTGAAGAAAATTTCTCTGGGTTTTGTTTTTTTTTCATCATCATCATCATCATCATCATCATCATCATTATCATCCTCTCGAGGGAATTTCCTCCAATGGCAGTAGATAATTATTCCTTTATAAGTTATATTTTTTTTTTCGTTTTATTTTTATTGCTAAGTTTAGTCTCCTTTCGCTCTGCGATACGAGCTATTGATACAATGAGCGTGAAATATTTTAGCAAAGTCGAAAAAATGATACTAAAAATGAGACTTTACCATGTTTTTTTTTTCAATCAATAAAAAGACGAAAAATTCCAAAAATCCTTTGGGGGCGTAGCTTCTTGAAGGATTTTTTTTTAAATAAAAAAAAAATTGTATTATCTCTTCCACCGCACTCGGAGGCACGGATGACAGTCTTTCCGTTTGTTTTTTTTTTATTTTTTTTTATTTATTCACTTTTTATAATGACGGTGCGTAAAAAGATTTGTTGGCGTCTTATAAAACACCTACTTTATTTCTTCACTTTCTCACCAATTATTGTATAATTAACAATAGTTCACATTTTTTTTTCGACAAAAACAAAGAAAAAAAAAAATTACATTTACTTCTCGGCACTTAAGTGCACAAAAAAAACGACGACAATATGAGTGTAAACTTGCACTTTTTTTTTATATATATAAACGGCCCAAAAATCTTTTGTAAATCTCAAGATTTGTCACTTTTAAGAAGAAGAATTCGGAAATTACACCGAATTTTTTCTACGAAAAAAGAAAATTAAAAACAAAAACTATTTTCCCTTAGTGTTCGTGTGTTGCGCCACTTGTCTAATGGCTTTTGTTTAGATTTTTTTTTCCTTTGGAGAAAAATAGAAGATAAATCGAAGCACGACACAAAGTCTTGCAACGAATAGTCAGAGATAAGCAGAAACGTTGTTTTTTTTTTTAGTTTTTTTGCTTTTTTATCATTTTTTGTAGTAAACAAGAAAGCCATTCATCTGTTGAGAGAAAGAGAGAGAGAGAGAGAGAGAGAGAGCAATAAGAAAATCTTTCCTCTGTAATCTCCTTTTTTTTTTTAATAAGTTGATTATTCATTTTGCTGGTTTACTTCCTCCTTGTTTTCGCTGTCTTGTTGATTTATATTTGACTTATTGTTTCCAGATTGATTTCCTGTATTGTTCTCGGCAATTTTATCATTATGAGAGTCAACTTTATCACTGGAATCCATTTTTACGTTGCCTACAAGATTTTATATGATTTAATATATTTGAAATTTTTAAATTAATTATATCAGTTTTTAATTTTTGAAAAAAAAAACTTACTTTTGTTTTTAAAGATCTTCAATACCGGATATAAACTCAAACTATAAAAATGCATTTTTAGAAAATTATTCTATGGATTTGAAGTTATTGGTACAAAAAATATAATTGGAAAAGTTAAGATTAAAAAAATTTTTTTTAAAATTAAAGTATTGCTTCTTTTTTAATTTGAAAAGCATTTTTACTTTGAGATTCTTTTTGGTATTCAAAATCCAAAATATTAATTGTGGGGTCATTTCAAATCGTTCCGTCTACAAAATACGATCTCGGAAGAAGACAGAGTAAATTTTGTTCTATAAAAAATTATTTATAATTACGTTTTCTAAAATTTAGAAAAATATAAAGAACAACTGTTCTTTAGAACAGTTAGTTCTAGTTAGTTAGAAATACAAGGTGAATTTGAATTCAATTTTCTTTAAAAAAAATTCAGAAAGATTTTGGAAAATTAAAAGAATTTGAAATCTAAGATTTAAAATTGGAATTTCTTTAAAAAAATTAGCAGGGTGGTCACAAGTTTCAGTTTATCAATTCCCCTGACAATTTACTAACATTAAAATTATTTTCCAGGAAAATATGAAAGTTTACGGAAAATGAGTAAAATTTATGAAATTTAATAATTTATAAAAATTACAACTTCTTGAATTCAATTATTTTCTATAATTTTCAACTAAACATCATCTCTAAATCAATTATTTTAAATAATTTTCCGAAAGTTCTTCGAGAATGAAAGTATTTAAATAAGAAAATTTAATTTTTTATAATAATTATTAGGTATTTTTTAAAAATATTTTAATGTAATTTTTCGAAAATAATTGAATTTCTTAGAAGAGTTTTTTTGTATTATTTAAAAAAAATAATTAATTTCTTGATGAATTTTAATAAAATATTTTGAACATAATTTTTTTCTCCAAAATGTTGAAAATAATTCAAGAATGTAATTATTTTTGTATGTATTTGAATTTTCGGAAATATATAATTAACAATACTGAAAAAATATTGAATTTAAAAAAATAGAAGCTAATTTTCATTAATTTTTATTTTTAAATTTAAAGATTTTTCATTAAAATTTTTGATAATTTAATTATTTTGAAAATTTGGAATTAAAATTCTTCAAAAGTTGATTTTCAAAACTACTAACAAAATACTTGAAAAAAATTAATTATTTTCAATTAAATTTTACAAAATTTCAATTATTCAAAATCATTTAAATTGTATACTTCGAAAATTTAAATAGAAAAATAATTCAAAAATAATTTTTGAAAGATTTGTTTATAGTTATTTTTCGCACTATAAAAATCGAAACGAGTTACTTTTAATATTGAAAAAATATGATATTTTGTTGCATTATTTGGAAGAAAAGTCGAAAAAGTCGCAATTTTTTAAAATAAGTTGAAAAAAATTTCAATTTTCTAAATTTTCCAGACAAAAAATTTTTTTTCCTGACATTTCCCTGACTTTACTGACAAAAATTTTGTTTTACTGACGTTTCCCTGACTTTATTGACATGTGGACATCCAGATTTAATTTTATTTTTCGAGAATTAAATTTATGTAAATTCAAAAATAAATAATTGAATATTTCTTATAATTAAATTTTTAAGAAGAATTTTATCAAAATTTCTAAAAACAATTGAATTCTTTCCACGACTTTCGAAAAAATTTTAAGAATAAATGCAATTTTCTATCATTTTACTTAAAATTGAATAAAAAATAATTGAAATTCTGTGATAAGTTTTGTTATTGATAAAAATAATTCAATTCTTGCAACGAATTTTATTAAAAATTTTTTTTTAAAGAATTGAATTTTGGAAAGAATTTTATTAAAATTTCTTAAATAATAATTGAATTTCTTCGAAGAATGTTTTTTTTACGAAAATTTGTATTCTATGATCAATTTTATTATAATTTTTCAAATTTATAAAGCAATTTATAAAAATTTGTTTAAATAATTAAATGCTCGAGAAAAATTTTACTATTTATGAAAAAAATTGATTTCTTGGGAAGAATTTTATTCAAATTATTTTAAATAGTTGAATTCCCATAAAAAAAAATGTATTATTTGTGAAAATAATTGAATTCTTAAGAAGGATTGTATTGAAATTAGGAAAATTTTATTAAAATTGCTAATTTATTAACTAAATCTTGTAAAGAATTTTGTCAAAATTTTTTTAAATAATAGAATTTTTAAAAGAATTAAATTGAAATTTTTCGAAATACATAATTGAATTTCTCAGAACTATTTTTTTCAATTCTCTCAATATATTTGAATTCTTTCGAGAAACTTCATTCAAAAATTAAAAATAATTGAATTGGTTTGAAGAAATTTTTAAAAAATTGGGAAATAATTGAATTCCTGGAAATTTTTATTAAAATTTCGTTTAAATAATTGGATTCTTTTGGAAAATTTTATTCAAAAAAATTGTATATTAAAAATAATTGAAATAAGGAAAATTTTTGAAAATAATTGAAATTTTAACAAGAATTTTATTAAATTTTTTTTTGAAAATAATTGAATTTCGGAGAAGAATTTTATTATTTATAAAAATAATTGAAATTTTGACGAGAAATTTAAAAAAATTTTTGAACATAATTTAATTTATCCGAAGAAGATGATCACTTTTGAAAATATTTAAATTTCTGTAATCTCAGTTGTTAAAATTTATAATTATTAAAAGTTGAAATTTTCTCAAATTTAAAATTGAAACCTTTTGATCTAAGATTTAAAATTGGAATTTCTTTTAAAAAAATTTAGAGAAATTGATGAAAAATAAAAAGAACGATTTTGAATACAGAATAATTTGATTTCTTTAAAAACTTGTGAGAAATTTATAAAAATATAAAGACAGAACGATTTGAAGCAAAATGACCGAAATAAATTCAAATACTTCTTGTTAACCAAGAATAAGAAAATAAAATTGAAGATATTTATTATTTCAGCTAAATGCAAAAATTTTAGTTTTTTTTTGAAGAAAACTACGAACCTGATCCAGAATAATATTGTTGTTGCATTTTCATATTGCGTTGTTGTTGATGAATATTCGTTCTGTGACGATTAATTTGAGATTGCTGCTGCTGTTGTTGCTGTGGAGTGGTCATACAATTTTGTTGTTGCTGTTGCGATGGATTGTTAGGTCCTGGAGGAAATGGAACCACGGGCCTCTGAATTGGAGGAGGATATCTTTGCTGGGAAGACTGAAGTCCTGCACGAGGCGGCGGTGGCATACCCATTCCACGAACATTCTGTTGTAGAACCTTTTTTTAACAAGGCGAAGGAAACAAGTTTTTTTTAAGAATGTCACGAATTAAATTTTTGTTTTTAAATTTCAAAAATGTCGAAAGGAAAAAAAAACTTTTACTTTTATTTGCAATACTAAAATTATCAGACCTCGATTCGACTTTAAGGGGCAAAAAAAAGTCACTTTAGTTGATTAAAAATACAAAAATAATTATGTATTTCCCTGACACGTTTCACTGATTTCTAAATTTAATTAATTAAATATTAATCGAGGCCTTAAATACAAAAAAAAGTTTTTTAAAAAATTAATTTTCCAAAAAATAAAAAAAGAATGACGAGTATAATATAATATCAAAATGATACTAATATAATATTACAAATATAATATGTAATATCAAAATAATAATGATTAATTTAATTTCAAAAAAACCCTATTTTGATATTTATCATGATCATCACCATGCAGTAAAATTAATTCATTAATGAGCATTTTCTTTTAAGAATATTTGTATTATTTAGAAAAATGTGTATTATTCTTACGAAAAGCAAAAAATATTAAACGAGAATAGAAGAAGAAGAAGAATTAATTGAAATGGTACATACATAGTTAGTGTAGCTGCTTACCAGAGCAGACTGACTGACGCCCTGATATTGTTGATATTTATGATGTTGCGTTGGACTTGGTTGTGGTTGTTGTGATGACGTTTGTTGTTTTCTCGATTTTGGCGATGGTATTTGTGGTGCTAAAATTTAATAATCAATAATAAATTAAATTGTTCACAGAAAATAATCTATTAAAATAAATAAATGTGACTAGGCGCTCAAAAAAAACAAACCAAAAAGACAAAAAAATTTAATTTTCTCTTTCCGATTTCCAGACAAAATTATTGAATATTTCCCTGATCCTAAAAAAATATTCTGATTCACTCTAAAAATTATTAGATACTCAAAAAAGTTGTTCTATTATTTACTAATTTATTAGTAAATTTCTATTATTATAAATTTATTTACGAATTTCTTCAATTGCAAAGTTATTCGAAAACATCAATAACAATTTTATTAGAAAATTCTACGAGAATTCAATTATTTAAAATACAAAAATAAATAATTTATTGAATAATTGAATGTTTCTCAATTCTCATAAAGAATTTTATTAACAAATCTTTTAAATAATAATTGAATTCTTTCAACGAATTTTAATAAAATTTTATAAAATAATTACATTTTTCAAAGAATTCGATTTAAATTGTATTAAAAATAATTGAAATTCTGCGATGAGTTTTCTTATTTAAAAAAAATTATTGAATTCCTATAAAAAGAATTTTTTTATTCATGACAACAATTGATTTAATGAAAAGAATTTTTTACATTTTACAAATAATTGAACTTCAGTGAAAATATTTTATTATTTGTGAAAATATTTTTAATTCTTGTGAAGAATTTTATTAAAATTTTATAAATAATTTAATTCAAGTGAAAAATTTTACTATTTGTAAAAATAATTGAAATCTTGCGAAGAGTTTTCTATAAAGTTTTTTAAATAATTAATTTTTTTCGAAAAATTGTAATCAAATTCTATTTTAAATAATTGAATTCCTGTGAAATTTTTATTATTTATAAAAATCAATTAAATGTTTGCGTAGAATTTTATAAAAAAATTTTTTGAAGTAATTGAACTTTTTTGGTAAATTTTTGAAAATAATTAAATTTTCCTCAAAGAGTTTGAATACTTTTGAAAATAATTGAATTCTTTTGATGAATATTGGTTCTGCAATAATTTCTAACTTCTCCAAAATTCAATTCTTTTTTTGCTTTTCTTTAACTAAAATTCTTCTATAAAATCCATTACATTTAATAATTAATTCATATTTTAAAAAATTTAACTAACTTCAGAAGAATTTGAGTTATTATAATTTTTCAAAAATCTTAGTTCCTAAATTTCTAATGTAAATTCATTGAAAATTGAAATTTTCTAAAATTTAAAATTTAAATCTTTTGAAAAGTTCATCTATTTATAAAAATTGTAAACCCAACTTTTTTTAAATTCGTTTAACTTTGAAATATTAGAATTCTTGCAACGAATTTTATTACAATTTTTTTTAAAGAATTGAATTTCTGTGAAGAATTTTATTTGTAAAAATAATTGAATTCCGTAAAAATATTATTATTTATGAAAATAATTAATTTCTTGTAAAGAATTTTATTCAAATTTTTTTAAATAATTAAATTTCTCAGAATTTTTTAAAACTTTTGGAAAATAATTAAATTCTATCAAGAAATTTCATTAAAAAATTGAAAATAATTGAAATCTGACGAAGAATTTTATTAAATATTTTTGAAAAGAACTGAATTCTCGGGAAGAATTTTATTAAAATTTCTTAAATAATTGAATTGCTTCGAAGATTTTTACAAACATTTTTGACAATAATTGAGGCCTTGGATCCAATAACTCGCCCGACGCTCGGAGGAACGCGCTAATACCAGTCGGGTAGCAGTGAGTGGCCCAGAGGCGCTCACTGCTCACTGACTGGCAGTTGCGCGTTCCTCCGAGCGTCGGGCGAGTTATTGGATCCAAGGCCTCAATTGTATTCTATGATCAATTTTATTATAATTTTTCAAATTTATAAAGTATTTCATTAAAATTTTTTTAAATAATTTAAATTCTCGAGAAAAATGGTATTATTTATGAAAATAGTTGATTTTTTGCGAAGAAATTTCTTCAAATTTTTTTAAATAATTCAAATCCCATAAAAAATGTATTATTTGTGAAAATAATTGAATTCTAAAGAAGAATTGTATTAAAAATAATTGAATTATACATGAAAATTTAATTAAAATTGCAATTTTATTAACTAAATCCTGTAAAGGATTTTGTCAAAATTTTTTTAAATAATAGATTTTTTTAAAAGAATTTTATTTAAATTTGACTAATTAATTGAATTTCTCAGAACTTTTTTTTTTTAATTCTCTGAATATACTTGAATTCTTTGAAGAAACTTAATTAAAAAATGAAAAATAGTCGAATTGGTGCGAAGAAATTTATAAAAAATTAGTAATTAATTGAATTCATGGAAAGTTTTTATTAAAATTTTGTTTAAATAATTGACTTTATTTAGAAAATTGTTTTATAGTTTTTTAATGTTTTATAGTTAAAATCAAATATTTTTTTAGAGTCAATTTGTTTTACAGTTAAAATCAAATATTTTTCAGAGTCAATTTGTTTTATAGTTAAAAACAAATATTTTTTAGAGTCAATTTGTTTTATAGTTAAAAACAAATATTTTTTAGAGTCAATTTGTTTTATCTAGCTAAAAAATATTTTTTTTAGAGTAAATTTGTTTTATGTAGTTAAAAAAAATATTTTTTTAGACTTAATTTGTTTTATAGTTAAAATCAAATATTTTTTAGAGTCAATTTGTTTTATAGTTAAAAACAAAAATTTCTTTAGACTCAATTTGTTTGATTGTTAAAAACAAATTGAAAAATATGTAATAAGTTTATCAATTAAATTTATTTGCCAGTGAATAACTTACTTGATCCAAAAACAGAAGTGAGTACATCCTGTTGATTGCCAGATGGACTTTTCAATTGCCTCGGTTGTTCCTGTTGTTGATGCTTACTGAGAAATGTCGCTGCCGCATTGGCTGGTCCCGGCAGTCCACCAGTGGGATTTCTATAGCCTTGCGCCGCCAATTGAAGTCCCGAGCTCGACAAAAATTGTGAGCCAAAATTCTGTAGACCAACGGGAGCCGCATTCCCAGTCGCTAAACTCTGACTATGCTGACTGAAACCCTGTAGGCCGTAATGTGTTCCCGTTTGTTGAGCTGCGCCGCCAGGTTGATAGAATCCAGTTTGCGAACCTGGAAATACATCGGCGGACGTTGCACTGTAATAACTATTCGCCGACGGTTGAACATTGGGTCCTGGCCTTTGAACGAGCTGTGAATTTCCCATGTAACTGCCACTCACACCCAGCACTTGATTTGGATCGTATGGAATGTAAGCCAATTGGTTCGGTTGTGGCGCCGATGGCGCTTGAAAGTGTGGCGCTTTCGTTCCAATGGCGCCAATTGGTTGTGACGATGGCTTCACGCTAGCCGACATCAATGAATTTGACGATGAACTTATCAACACTGTATTTGGATTATTGCTCAATTGTTGATTTTGTCCAAAGGGAGGCGCTGCCGCTGCTGTGATACGATATTGAGAGAGATTACTCTGATACATATCGGGTGCTGGGGCATTTGGTGCGTGTGGTGGCGCTTGCTGTAGGTAGACACTTTGTTGATTGAATGAATTTTGCAAGGACGGCGCGTATGGAGGGTACTGTGTAAATGGCGATCGACTCTGATCTAATTGGAATGCACCGTAAAGACCACCAGCTTGCGCTGGAAGTTGTCCCGATCCGGTATTATAGAGCATCGCTGGAGGCGATGGAATTGCAGACATACTGCCATATTGAGCCGCTTGCGAACCAGGATATTGGGGAAATTCCTGCGAAACAAAAATTGCAATATTTAGATACCTTCTTCATTCGATAATCAATAATATTATTTAAAATTTAATCTAACACGGAAATCACGGAATCACACGGAAAGAAAATTATATTAAATTTTGTAAAAGTATTTCACAATTTAGGAAAACAAAATGCGACAAAACGAAATTTTTATATAAAGAATACTAAACAGTAATAGGAATAATATGAAATTTAGTATAATTATATCAAATATCAAGAATTTTAATATAGCTTTACTAAATTTCATATTATTTCTTTCACTGTTTAGTATTTTCTATGTCCAAATTTCGGTTTGTTGTACTTTTTCCCAAATAGTAAAATACTTTTACAAAATATATTTTCTCTCCGTGCAAAATGAATTTTTAATTATCTCAAGTTAAAAAAATTTTTTATTAACTATATATTTTTATTCTAATTTCAGCCTTTTGGAAGCAAAAGTATAAAAATATTCAAATTTTTATTTTAATAAATTATTAATTACATTATTTTTCTTTAAAAATTCTTCAAGTTTTTCAATAATTTTATTCAAAAATTCTCAAAAAATAATTGAATTTTGGAGGAATTACAGTTGAATTACAGTTGTTTTAGAAATAATTAAATTTCATGAGGTTTTTCATTGAAATTATTTAAAATTTTAATTTATGTGGAAAAATGATTAATAAGTTTTAAAATTTTTGTATAACAAAAAGTATTTAACTGTTGAATAATTTAAATCAGAAATTCCAAAAAATTGTTCCTTAAATGTAATAATTTTTTTAAAAAATAATTGTATTTCTGAAAATAATTTTAAATTGAAACAATTGAAAATTTTGTCTAATTTTATCGAAATTATATTTTAATAAATTTTATTTGTTTACTTTTAAAAACTATTTTGAAATATAATTGAATTTTTGAAGAATTCCAATTGAAAATTTGGAAAATAATTGAATTTTTCCGAAGAATTTTATTACAATTTACGAAAATAATTAAATTCTTGCGATGAATTTGATTGAAATTTTTAGAAAATAATTGTATTCGTTCGTGAAATGTTATTAAAATTTTATTTAAAAATAATTAAATTCTTACAAAGAATGTTATTATTTATAAAAATAATTGAATTCTTGCAAAGAATTTTACTAAAATTTTTGAAAATAATTTGACATAGTTAATAAGTGAATTCTTTTAAATTTTCAATTTACATAAAATAATTCAAAAATTCCGCTAATCTGTTCGCAGTTTGTGGTTCTTTGCTTTTTTGTTTTCTAAACGTTTTTAATAATTTTTCTTCTCAAATATTTTCAATTTTAAAATTAATCTGTTAAAAAGCATTGAATTATATTAAAATTTTTAATAATTCTGATTAAATTCTTTTGAAGAATTTCTTTGAAATTTTTTTTAAATAAAGGAGTTTTTTAAAATAATGTTAATTGCACATTTTGAAAGTAATTGAATTTTTATGAACAATTTCTTTCAAAGTTTTTAAAATAATCCTGTTTCTTGATAATTGAAATTAAATATTGAAATTTTTGAAAATAATTGAATTAAACAAAGAATTTTTTCAACTTTTTTAAAATAATCGTGACTGTTAATAATTATATATAATGAAATCCTTGATTTTTGAAGTTTATTAAAATTGTATTGAAAATAATTGAATTCCTCAGGAGAATTTTATTATAATTATAAAAAGTAATTTAATTTTTGCTATTAATTTTACTTTGAAAGGATTTCTTGACAAGAATATGTTTCAAGTTGTTTCAAGTTGTTGAAAATAATTGAAATCCTCCGAAGAATTTTTTTATTATCAAAAATAACTGAAATATTCCAAAGAATTTTATTTTTTATGAAGATAATTGAATTTTTAAGAAGAATTTTATTTAAATTTTTGAAAATAATTGAAATCCTCGGAAGAATTTTATTATATAAGAAAATAATTGAAATCTTCAAAAGAATTTTTCTTTTTATGAAGATAATTGAATTCTTGCGAAGAATTTTATTAAAATTTTTGAAATTGAAATCCTCGGAAGAATTTTATTATTTAAATAAAAAATAATTGAAATCTTCAAAAGAAATTTATTTTTTCTGAAGATAATTGAATTTTTAAGAATTTTAAAAATTTTTTTGAAAATAATTGAAATTTTCAGAAGATTTTTATTATTTAAGAAAATAATTGAAATCTTCAAAATAATTTTTCTTTTTAGGAAGATAATTGAATTTTTAGGAAGAATTTTATTAAAAATTTTGAAAATAATTGAAATCCTTTTAAAAATGTTGTTATTTATGAAAATAATTGAAATCTTGCTAAAAATTTCATTAAAATTTTTGAAAAATAATATAATTGTTTCAATGAAAATTTAAATTCTTTGAAGGAATTTAATTGAGATTGTATTGAATAATATTTTAATTTTTGCAAAGATTTTACTATTTTAAAAAAATAATTTAATTATTTCAAAGGATTTATTAACTATTTAAATTTATTTAAATTTTTTATATTTATTTAAACAATTATTTATATTTATTGCATAATTTTATATAAATAATCATTTAAAATAATAAAATTAATTTGAACTAACCTGATAATTAATGTGAGATGGTTGCCCGGTGGAATTGAAAGGCGGTGGACTGAGTGGTCCCTGAAGACTCACGGGAGGATGTCCAATGGGACTTTGTCCGGGTCCTATGGGACTGGGTCCTTGAACAGAGGAACCAGATTGCGCAACACTACCGCCAGCAGTTTGTTGTTGCGGCTTTACCTGCGGGGGAACCAGCTGCGCATCAGGCAAAGAGTCAGATTTTTCCCTCAGGGGACACAGTTACATTTTTATACTACAATTTTTTTTTACAATCCGCAAAAATACTTTTCTACTAAATCAATTTTTTTTCTACACTCATCACAGTCTCATTTCTTTAAAAAAAATCAAAATCAAAATTTTTTCCTATTTAAAGGAACTTTGAACCATTATGACGTCACAATTTTGGAACAAATGCAAAAAAACTGTGATCAGTGTAAGAATGTTAATATTGTTACGAAGCTAAAGGAATTTAATAAAATGATTTATATTTTAAAAAGTGACGCACTTTGAAAAAGATACAAATATTTTTAAAGTTTAATATTTTTTAGTTCAGTATTTTAAAGTTGTTTCTTATTTTTACTTTACAAGTTCCAGTTCAAACAATTGTAAAAAAATAGTATTTTCTTTAAAAACATCATTTCTTTTATATTTAAATTTAGCTTTTTATCTTATTTTTTCCTTATTAAAATTATTATTTTTTTTCTTAAAATAATAAAAAGAAAAAAAAGGCTAAAGAAATCTTTTAACTTCCAAATATCTTTAAGAGCGCGTCGCAAATATTTTTAATTCTCAAAAAATTAGTTAAATTTGAATTAAAAAACAAGAGAATTTTTCCCTCACCTTGCAAACATTCGTTGAGGTTGCAATTTCATTTTTCATATTATTCTGATTATACTGTTGGTGGCTGTAATTGTCATCGTCATTATTTTCGAATGCCTGTGGAAAACTGTTGGCATTACTGACAACACTGCCGTCCTCATGCTCAACAACAGTTGGCATTGGTGGCGCATTCTCCCAAACTTTCTTAACCGATGCAATTTTCAAATTTAATTCAGCTGTCGAACTACTTTGACCACCGGTCATATGTATCGATCTTGTCATTCCCAAACTCTTGCTCTTGTCCTCAGTTAATTGCGAGAGATCCGAATCAAACGTAAAGTCCAGCTTCATGTCTGCATTATCCTCACTTTTATTAAAAGACAAAGGCATTTGAATTGGTTCCTGATTCTTTTCTTTAATTATATCACCAGGTTTAGTGGAGAATGCGGCGGAGAGGGCCTGTTGTTGTTGTTGCTGTTGCTGCTGCTGAATATTACCATCATCATCCATATCGCTCCGTTTATCAATTCTCGATTGCGTTTTCATGTGATTTGAGTATTTTGATTTCATGGCCAAATCAGCTGAACTTGTTTTCGTTGTTTTGGAATAATTGGTATTTTCGAAAATTAAAGTTTGAACGGGTGGTGAACTTGTGTCGGTGACATTTTTCTCCTCTTTGCCAATTTTTCCGGTTTTCTCGCAATTTGGCGAATTACGTTGGCTACTACCGCCGGATGTTGTTTGTTCATTTGTTTCGTGAACGTGATCGGCTTGAGTGGCGAGTCCTGACATTAATTGAATGTCGGTTGAAACTCCGGATGGTGAATTTGCTCTCAATTGACTTGTGAATGGTTTGTCCCAGGCATTAACCGAAGGCGGTGGCGCTGGTCCTCCGCTTGAGTCCTTCATGTAATTACCGGAATTATTTGACTTTCCTTCACTGTCGCTGCCGAGTTGTTGCTGTTGTTTGGCCAAACGTTGCTTTTGAAAGCGTGGGGCCAATTTTTGACGACTTGTATTGCGATCAAATGATTTTTGCGGCATATTCGCTGGCGGTAAGATTGGTTGACCCAATAGAGTTGGAATCTTTTGAACTTGCTGAGGCGTCGGTTGCTGTGGACCGTTTGATTTTGATTTCGATCTTTCGCGCTCACGTTCCTTATCCTTGTCGCGTCTCGTCGTTTTCACATCCTCCTTTTGTCTTGAATCTTTGACATTTTTCTTGGAACGTACCTCTTGAAAACCATCGGAATCAACTTTATCTTCTGTACTATTCACTTCATCGCCGCCGGTTGAATAATTATTTGTATCGGATTCATTGTCGTTCTTCTTATCCTTGGCGACTGATTTTTTGTTTATGTCGTTTAGCGCTTGATTCACTAGATTTGGATCGTTGAGTTTTATTTCATCGACACGATTCACGGTACTTTCCTTATTCATTGTTTTCACGGATAGTGGAGCATTCGCTGAGCCTTGACTCCTTGGTCGGCCGTTTTGTGTTTGTACATTTTGCATCAATGGGGGAATATTTGCAGAATTATTTCTTTGATTGTTGAAGGCTGTATTTTGAACATTTCGTTTTTCAGCACCCGGAGCACGTGACGAGGCACCGCTGGAAGACTTTGGATTTTTTTCACCACGTTGATCGCGATTATTGCCCAACTGATCATTTCGACGTGATTGCGAACCAAGAACTTGATTCTGACCACCACCACCACCAACACCAACACCACCTCTGCTGAATGGTTTACGATTATTGCGGGCGTCTTTTCTATCATCAATATGTTCGTCACTGTTTTCGGAAGTTGTTTCCCAATCTTCATTGCCAATGTCAGAGGAATTCTGCTTTGAAATATTGTTGCCACCAGTGCCAACGACAACACCGCCACGGAATCGTGTTTCTCTGTTCATGTCCCTTGTCTGCAAGAAATTTTTTTTTATTAATTTATGATAATTTGAAAAAGGTAAAAAATATTAATCAGGGTTGCCACAAAAGTTTAATTTTATTCTTCCCTGACTTCCAGATAGAACTTTTTTTCCCTGACCCTAGAAAACATTTTAGTACACTCTAATAATAATTAGAAACACAAAAAAATGTTTGTAATACATTTACTTTTCAATATCTTTAATTTAAAATTTTTAATTTTATTCGGAACATCAACGGTTCTTTCTAAATAAATATTTAATTACAGTGAAACCTGTCGAAATGCAACTCCATCCTTTAAATTTTATTACAGCAAACAATCCTTAAAAAATTGTTTTATAATTTAATTTTATACTATTTTTTGCAATATTTTGGAACTAAGTGAAAATAATTCTTGTTAGACATTTTTGAGTACAAAAAAAATTTTTAAATAGAGATCCATTCCATCAAGTTCGACTGTATTATTATTTTTTCCCAGGAATTTAGATTTTAAAAAATTTTTTAATCATTTGAAATTCAATAATTTATAAGAATTGTTATTGTAACTTTTGACAAAATTAATTTCAAGATCTCAATTTAATTATTATTTTCTAAAATTTTCAATTAAAACTCTTCTCTAACTCAATTATTTTTAATACTTTTTCGAGTAAGTTCCATAAAAATTCAATTATTTAAAAAAATGTTCACCTAAAACTAAAATATTTCTAAAATTCACTTGTTTGCGAGGCAATTTCATAAAATATCAAATTTGAAAATTTTGATAAGTTTGTAAATTAATTATTATTATAGTTAATTTTTACATTACTTTACGTAATCTTTTAACTATTTATAATTGAAAATTTTTAATAATTTAATATTTACATACAATTTTATAAAAATTTGTGAAAATAATTTAAATGTTTGCAAGTATTTTATGTAAATTTTGTAAAATTTTTTAAGGAATTCAATTAAAATTGTATTGAAAATAATAGAATACTTATAAAAAACTTTATAACAATTTTTTAAAATAATTAAATTCTTTACAGAAATTTTATAATATCTATGAAAATAATTCAAATCTTGCAAAGAATTTTATTAAAATTTTCTTTATATAAAATGTTTTTTATTTAACTCAATTAAAATTCTCTGGAGCAAAATTTTATTTAAAGTTTTTTTTATTGAATTTTTTGAGAATTTAGTTATTTTAAAAATTAGCAATTAAAATTCTTCAAAATTTAATTTTTATAATTATAATATAATTAAATCCTTTCGAGGAATTTAATTGAAATTGATTTGAAAATAATTGATTTTTTAAAACCAATTTTACTTCAATTTTTAATAAAGAACTGAATTCTCCAAAAGAATTTTACAAAAAATATTCCAAAATAATTGCATTCTATTAAGAATTTTTTTTAAATTAACGAAAATAATTGAATTCCTGAGAAGAATTTTATTATTTATGAAGAAATTATTGAATTCTTCTCAAGAAATTTATTATTAATGAAAATAATTGAAATATTTTCAAAAGTTATTAATAATAGAATTGAAAATAATTGAATTCTTCTGAAGAATATTTTCAAAATTTCTGCAAATAAATAATTTTTTTCTTTGATAGTTTAATAAAGTTTTAAACAATAATTGAATTTCATGAAAAATTTTATTGAAAATAATTGAATTCGTCGAAAGATTTTAAATATGTATTTAAAAAAACTAATTCGATTTTTTCCAAGAATTTTATTAAAATTGATTAAAAATAATTGAATTTTTTCGAGAAATTTCATTAAAAATGTATTGAAATAATTTAATTTTTGCATAGAATTTTATTAAAATTTTGGAAAATAGCTAAATTCTTTCGAGGAATTCAATTACAATTGGATTGAAAATAATTGAATTTATTTCGTGTAATTTATTTCCATAAAAAAATTTTTAAAAATCCTCCGAAACAATTCGATTATATTTATAAATAGTAAAATCTTTGCAAAAATTACATTATTTTCAATAAAATTTAACGAAAGAATTCAATTTTTTTCTGTTATAAAATTTTTCAGAAGAATTCAATTATTTTGTAAAATTTTTTAAAATCCTTCGAAACAATTCAATTTTTAAAAATTTTTAATAAAATTTTTCGAAAGAATTAAATTAATTTATGTATTTTAATAAAATTTCTTAAATAAATTAAATTATTTTAGAAAATTGTTATAAAATTCTGAAAAGAATTTAATAATTTTCTAAAAATTTTAATAAAATTCAATAATTTAATCGTTTAATTTCAATTATGAAACACGATTATTTTAAAAACTTGTAAGAAATTGTTCATAAAATTCAATTACTGTCAAAACTTTCAATTAAAATTATTAAAGAAACTCCATTACATATTTAAAACAATTTAAAGAAATTCTTCAAAAGAATTGAATTAGGATTTCCAAAATTTTTAATAAACTTCTTGTCAAGAATTCAATTATTTTCATAAATAATAACATTCTTTGCAAGAATTCAATGCTTTTTAATATATTAATTTTAAAATTGAAAAAAATATTTAAAAAGAAAAATTATTAAAAAATTTAGGAAACAAAAAACAAACAACAGTAGATATTATAAATGATTGAATTGAGGAAAATTTTGGAAAATAATTGAATTTTGGAGAAGAATGTAATTATTAATTTCTAAAGATAATTAAAAGTTTGACGAGAATTTTTAAACATTTTTTATCACAATTGAATTTCTGCGAAGAATTTTATTACTTTTAAAAATAATTGAATTTCTAAGTTCTAGTTCCAGCCCTGCTAACTTTTCGCTGAATTCCCTGATTCCCCTTAATTGCGGCAACTCTGTTAAATGTCTGAACGTTCGCTCACCTTTCGATTTCCACTGTGGTTCCGTTTGGGTCTTGTCTCGTCCTTTCTGGTTTGATTTCTCGGGGGATTCGTATGATTCTCCTGCTTCACTACTGTCTGTTGATTTGGAGATTTTGTATGTCTTCCAGTGATTCCAGCAGTTAAGGCTTGTTGTTTAGCGATTGTTTTGTCGTCCGTTGATTCCAGACTATTCACATTGTTGGGATCAATTTCAGACAGGGGAGTAGTGGAAGTTGGATTTTGTTGTCCAACATTTTTGTCGTCGATACTTCTTTCTGATGAAAAGGGACTTTTGCTTGACGGTGGACCATAGCCTTCCATTCTTCCGCCAGTGGTTGCTCCCCTCATTCTATAACCACCTCGTCCTCGTCGTGAAGGTTCACCCGACGGTGCAAAACCTTCGCGAGTCGGTCTTCCATCATAGCCAGGTCGCTTGTCATTTCGAACTTGTGAATAATCATTGCGTTTATCATCACGCCTCGACATTTCACGATTACGATCTTCCTTCTCACCTTTTTGAAAAGGTTTCGGCGACTTTGGCCTTCTCTCCTCCTTTGGTAATTCCGCGGAGCTCGAAACTTCGTCTCCACTAATTTCCGAGTCCGTATGTCCATAAGATCCACTTCTAGCAGATCCGGGTCTTCCGGAAATTCTCCCACCACCCCTTCGGCCTCTAGTTTCAGAACCACGCCAACGTTGATTATATACATTAAAACCACCCCATTGTCTTCCTCTAGAATCTCTGCCTCCTCTGGAACTTCCACTATTCGCTCGATTTCTCGACGATTTATCCCGCTTATCATCTTTACTATCATCCTTACTCTCCTCAATAGTATCGTCCCTTTTATCAACACTTAATTTCTCCATACTTTGTTTCAAATCAGTAATCACCTTATCGTCCTTAGGCTCGAGTTTCTCCTCCTCCTTCTCGAATGTCGGAGAAACAGCGTCGGCCCACGCTTTTGAACTCTCATTACTTCGATTATTATCAGAAGTGCGCTCTAATTTTCTATTCCAAACTTCCGTTTCCTTCTTCAATGAGGATTCAATCGATGAATCTTTCAGTGAATCAATTTTCTTCTCCTGCTCCAAAGAGCCACGTTTCAATTGTGTTAGACAACGTTTTTCCGATTTCAATTCATCAGCCTCGAGTTTTTCCCTTGTCACTGGACCTGGTGGTTGTCTTCTATCACGCTCTCTAATATCTTCACGGAAAATATCAGATTTTTTCTCCTCATAATCAGAGAGATCATTAATCCATGAACCACTGTCACGTGATTTTGAAAAATCTTCGTCGCGCAATGAAGTTCTTGATTCACGTGATGTTCGACTGTCACGTGAATCTGGTCTCTGTGGTCTACTCTCGCTACGTTCACTTCTTTCACTTCTCTCTGAACGATCGTCTCTCGCAATATTACGTCGATTTTCAAACGATCTATCTTGAAGATTCCGATCATCATGAAGATCACGACGATCATCGCGCCATTCGGCACTCTCGCTTCTCTCACGTTGATTATCACGCTCATCGAAGGAATCTTGCCCAGCACTTGAAACCTAAAATAAAATAATAATAATGAAGAATAAATTAAATATTATATTTATTAAATCAGGTTTTAAATTTACAGAGTGGTCACAAGTTTCCGTTTATCAATTTCCCTGACAATTTACTGATATTAAAATTATTCTCCCCGACAAAATTCTTTTTACAGGAAAATGTAAAAATTTACTGAAAATGAGGAAAATTTATGAATTTTAATAATTCAGGGTGGTCACAAGTTTCAATTTATCAATTTCCCTGACATTTCCCTAACAATTTACTGACATTACAATTATTTTCCCTGACAAAATTTTTTTTACAGGCAAATATGAAAATTTACGGAAAATGAGTAAAGTTTATGAAATTTAATAACTTCTAAAAATTACAACTAATAACCCTTCCTGAATTCAATTATTTTCTATAATTTTCAACTAAACTTCATCTCTAAATCAATTATCTATATTAATTTTCAATAATTTTCCGAAAGTTCTTCGAGAATTAAATTATTTAAATACAAAAATTCAATTTTTTATAATAATTATAACTGTCCATGTTTTTTCTTCAGTTTTTTAAGGTATAATATTTTCAAAAAAGTAATCAAATTTTTAAAGAATTTTAATTGTAAATATGACCATGATTTCTCTGAAATTTTAATAAGTCCAAAAAGTAAATTTTTATTTGCTTTATTCGAAGATAATTAAATCTTAAAGAAATTAAGATAAAAAATTCTAAGAATTAAGCAATTTTTAAAAATATTTTAATGTAATTTTTCGAAAATAATTGAATTTCTTAAAATAATTGTTGTATTATTTAAAAAAACTAATTAATTTTTTGATGAATTTTAATAAAATATTTTGAACATGATTTTTTTCTCAAAAATGTTAGAAATAATTCTAAAAGTACTGAAAATACTAAATTTAAAAAAAAATTAGAAGTTTAATTTTCATTAATTTTTATTTTTAAATTTACGTTTAAAGGTTTTTCATTAAAACTTTTGATAAGTCAATTATTTTAGAAATTTGCAATTAAAATTTTTCAAAAGTTGATTTTCAAAAATTCTAACAAAATACTTGAAAATAATTATTTTCAATTAAATTTTACAAAATTTCAATTATTCAAAATCTTTTTAACTGTATATTTTCAAAATTAAAATAGAAAAATGATTCAAAAATAATTTTTTAAAAATTTATTTATAGTTATTTTTTGCTCTATAAAAATCGAAATGAGTTACTTTCAATAGTAAAAACATGATATTTTGTTGCAATATTTGTAAGAAAAGTCGAAAAAGTCGCAATTTTTTAAAATGAGTTGAAAAAATCTCAATTTTCTAAATTTCCCTGACAAAAAATTTTTTTTCCTAACATTTCGAGAATTCAATTATTTTAATAAAAAAATAAATAATTTATTAAATAATTGAATATTTCTTAATATTTAATTTTTATGAAGAATTTTATCAAAATTTTTAAAAAACAATTGAATTCTTTCCGCAAATTTTGAAAAAATTTTAAGAATAAAAGCAATTTTCTATCATTTTATTTTAAAATTATATAAAAAATAATTGAAATTCTGCGATAAGTTTTGTTATTTATGAAAATAATTGAATTCTTGCAACGAATTTTATTAAATAATTATTTTCAAGTATTGAATTATTGAAAAGAATTTTATTAAAATTTCTTAAATAATTGTATTCTATGATCAATTTTATTATAATTTTTCAAATTTATAAAGCATTTTATTAACATTTTTTTAAATAATTGAATTTTCAAGGAAATTTTTTTTAAATAATTAAATTCCCATAAAAAAATGTATTTGTGAAAATAATTGAATTCTTAAGAAGAATTGTATTGAAAATAATTGAATTGTATAGAAAATTTTTTATTAAAATTGCAATTTTATTAACTAAATCTTGTAAAAAATTTTGTCAAAATTTTTTTAAATAACTGAATTGGTTGGAAGAAATTTTTAAAAAATTGAATTGAATTGAATTGAATTTCAGTGAAAAATTTTATTATTTGTGAAAATAATTTAATTCTTGTGAAGAATTTTATTAAATTTTTATAAATAATTTAGTTCCAGTGAAAAACTTTACTATTTGTGAAAATAATTGAAATCTTGCGAAGTGTTTTGTAAAATTTTTTAAAAGAATTAATTTTTTTTCGAAAAATTTTAAACAAATTCTATTTTAAATAATTGAATTCCTGTGAAATTTTTATTATTTATAAAAATCAATTGTATGCTTGCGCAGAATTTTATAAAAAAAAATACTTTTAAGTAATTGAACTCTTTTGGTAAATTTTATGAAAATAGAAGATATTGAAAATAATTGAATTCATAAAAATTTTTGAAAATAATTAAATTTTTCTCAAAGAATTTGAATATTTTTGAAAATAATTAAATTCTTTAAATGAATATTGGTATTTATGAAAATAATTGAATTTTATAAAGAATTTTATTAAAATTCCTGAAAATAATTGAATTTTTATAAAGAATTTTGTTATTTATCAAGATAATTGAATTCCTGTAAAAACTTTTATTATTTATGAAAATAATTGAATTATTGCGAAGAAATTTATAAAGAATTTGTTAATAATTGAATTCCTGTTAAATTTGTATTATTTATGAAAATAATTAAATGTTTGCGAAGAAGTTTGTCAACAATTTTTTTTTTAAATTGAATTTTTTTGTAAAATTTTATTAAAATAGAGATTGAAAATCATTGAGTTGAGGAAAATTTTTGAGAAATAATTTAAATTTTGCCTAGTATTTTATTACAATTTTTGAAATTAATTGAATTTCGGAGGAAAATTGTATTACTTTTGAAAATAATTGAAATTTTGACGAGAACTTTTTGTAATTTTTGAACATAATTGAATTTCTGCAATTATTTCTAACTTCTCCAAAATTCAATTCTTTTTTTTGCTTTTTTTTTAACTAAAATTCTTCTATAAATCTACTATTTTTAATAATTAATTATATATATTTTAAAAAATTTAACTAATTTCAGAAGAATTTGAATTATTATAATTTTTCAAAAAACTAAGTTCTTTAAAATTTCTAATGTAGATACTTTTAATAAAAATCTTTGACTTTTCCCTGAATTCCCTGACATTCCTGATTTGTGACAACCTTGTAAATAAAGTAGAAGATTAATATATTTTTTGAAAATCATTTACCTTCATATGAGGATCATAATCTTTCTTGTCTCTCACAACGTCTCTATCGCGAACATCGCGATTGTCACCGTGTCTACTATCTCTGTCTCTAGGTTCACGATCTCGCGCGTCTCTCGATTCCCTGTTATCTTTATCATCGTAGTGTCTGTCGCGTTCCCAGGAATCGCGTGAATGTCTCTCCTCATATTCGTAATCTTTATAGCCACGTGAGTAATCGTCGTAATAACCACCAGTTTTGCGATTGTCATAAGAGCGATGAGATGTGTGACGATAACGATCGTCTCTTGAATTTGGCGGTCCACGATGATCACGTGAAGGTGGACGCTCATCCTCCAAAGAACTGTTCACATCTGAATCCTTACTGCGACGTGGGGGCTGTGGCATCGTATGCGACATTTTCATCGGATCTGCTAAATCATAAATAACGAATAAGTAAATTAATAAACAATCATAAACAACCAATTATAGTATAATATATAAAAATTAATAAACAATAATAAATAACGAATTAGTAAATTAAACAGCAATCAAAAATAACGAGTTAGAAAATTAATAACAGCAATCATAAATAACGAAATTAGTAAATTAAATGTAGCAATCATAAATAATGAATGAGTAAATGAATGACGGAAAAAAGAGAGAAAATTCAACAGAGTTGCCACAAAAATTTAATTTTGTTTTTGCCTGACTTTTCCCTCATTTCGAGAGAGAATTTTGATTTTTTCCCTGACTACAAAAAAATATTCTAAATTCACTCTTAAAATAATTAGATACTCACGAAAAATGTTCTAATACATTTGCGAATTTCTTTAAATGTAACATTATTCGAAAATATCAATAACTTCATTTTTAAATAAATATCTTTTCAATTCAATTATTATTTTCTAGAATTTTCAACTAAAACTCTTCTTTAAATCAATTATGTATTTTTAATAATTTTCGACAAAGTTCTTTGACAATTTTCAAATCCATTTGTACAATTAAATTTTACAGAAATTTAGATTATTCGGAAATTCTTCAATTAAATATATATTTGAAAATAAAAGTATGAAAAATTCAAATTATCAAAGATTTTATTTTTGAAACCTTTTCGAAATTCAATTATTTCTAAAAATTCGTTCTATAATACTTCATATATTTAATTATTATCTAAAACTATAACTGAAATTCAGTTTTAATTGCATTTTGATCAGAAAATTGTAGGCCAATTCAATTATTTAAATAAAAAAATAAATAATCTATTGAATAATTAAACGTTTCTTAAAATTGAATTCTTTTTAACAATTTTGATTAAATTTTTAAGAATAATTGCATTTTTCGAGGAAATCATTTAAAATTGTATTACATATAAGTGAATTCCTAAAAATTTATTTATTATTTATTGAAAATAATTGAATCACTGTGTAAAATTTTAATATTTATGAAAATAATTTAATTTTTGGGAAGAATTTTATTAACATTTTACAAATAATTGAATTCTAGTGAAAAATTTTATTTTTAAAAGAAATTGAATTCTTGCGAAGAATCTTATAAAAAATTTTATAAATAATTGGATTATAGTGGAAAATTTTAATATTTGGAAAAATAATTAAATTCTCGCAAAAACTTTTCCAAAAATTCTTGAAAATAATTGATTTATTTAAAGGAAATTTATAAAAAAAATTTGGAATTGCTTCTAAGATGAATTTAATTAAGAGTGTTGAAAATAATCATTAAATTCTGCTAGATAAATTATATCAAAATTTTTTAAAAAAAGTTAATCCTTGAAAAGATTTTTACTATTTTTATGTAAATAATATTAAATTCTTGTGAAGAATTTTATCAAACTTTTACAAATAATTGAATTCCAGTGAAAAATGTTATTATTTGTAAAAGTAATTAAATTCTTATGAAGAATTTTAATAAAATATTTATAAATAATTGAATTCCTGTGAAAAATTTTATTATTTGTGAAAATAATTAAATTCTTGGGAACAATTTTGTAAAAAAATTTTAAATAATTATTTTTTTCGTAAAATTTTATGCAAATTCTATTTTAAATAATTTGAATTTCTGTGAAATTTTTAGTATTTATAAAAATCACTTGAATGTGTAGAATTTTTAAAAAAAAATTTTTATACATTTGAACTCTTTTTGGTAAATTTTATGAAAATAATAGATATTGAAAATCATTAAATTGTGAAAATAATTGAATTTCCGCAAAGAATTTTATTAAAATTCCTGAAAATAATTGAATTTTGCAAAGAATTTTATTAAAATCCCTGAAAATAATTGAATATTTCAAAGAATTTTATTAAAAATTTCTAAAAATAATTGATTTTTCGCGAAGAATTTTAATATTTTCGAAAATAATTCAATTCGTTTCGTGAATATTGCTAATTATGAAAATAATTGTATATTTTAAAGAATTTTATTAAAAATTTCTAAAAATAATTGATTTTTCGCGAAGAATTTTAATATTTTCGAAAATAATTGAATTCGTTTCATGAATATTGCTAATTATGAAAATAATTGAATTTTGTAAAGAATTTTATTAAAATTCCTGAAAATAATTGAATTGCTGAGAAAAATATTGTTATTTACCAAGATAATTGAATTTTTCAAAGAATTTCATTAAAATTCCTGAAAATAATTGAATTTCTGAGGAAAATTTTCTTATTTACCAAGATAATTGAATTCTTTCGAAGAATTGGGTTAAAACTTTTGAAATAATTAAATATCATTTTAAAAAATTAACTTATTTCAACAGAATTGAAATTAAAATTTTTCCAAAAATTGAATTTCAAAATTCAATTATTTATTTCTAGAAATTGCAATTATTTGTAATTTCTCCAAAATTTAATCATTTTTTAAGAGTTTTTAACTAAAATTGTTCTATATCTATCTTATTGTCAGTTATAGAAGAAATTGAATTCGTATTAGAATTCGTGGTAATTTCTAAAAGTTTCTGAGGTACAAAAATTCAGAATTTCTACCAAATGCAACAAAGAGCGTCGTCTTTACTAAAAATTCAGAATTTTGTTATGAATTTTAAAAGTAAATTATTTTTTGCAGTACTTTTAAGGAAGAATCTGACGTACAATTAAAACAAAAGTCATAATTTCGTATTTTAAAAGAAAAAAACAAATTAAATTTGAAATTCGTTTCGGTGGAAATGCGACGAATTTAATTTTGAACATTTAAAACGTTTGAAAGTTGCATTTGAATAAAAATTACAATTTTGTCAATAAGAAACATTTGTTAAATTTTAGGTTATGTTACTTCAATTTACTATTGACAAAAAAGTTTAATTTGTATTCAAAGATAACTTTAAATTGTTCAAAATATAGAAAATTAAATTCCTTACGCTTCTACCGAAAGGAATTTAAAATTTAATGTCATCTTCTCTTTTAAAATACGAAATTGTATTGGACTAACTTTTGATCCGATTGTTCGTCAGATTCCCTGACTTTTCCCTGATCTGTGGCAACCCTGTAAATGAAACAATAGGGGAGGAGGTATTTAATTCGAGAATTATAGAGGATAAAGGCAACCTACTCAATGAATTGCTATGATTTGGAACCCATCTGTTGGGCTCAATTTGCTGTGAATAAGTGACAGGTTGCGAGACAGAGCGCTCGGCATTTGATGAAACTCGATTGTACGCGGTGCCACTTCTTTCAGCTTGTTGCTTTTGAAAACGTGGCGGTAGATTGTGCTGAAAATGTCGAGAGAACGCTGGCGGTTCACGTTCACGCATTTCCCTTTGATCACGATCGCGGTCACGTTCACGTTCACGTTGTTCACGATCGCGTTCACGTTCAACGCGAGGAGTATCTACTTGCCTCATAAATGAAGCTCTTTCACGAAACTCACTTGACACCTGCTCACGAGAATCTCTTTTCTCTTCTTTACCCTCCGAGGATGTACGAGAACGTTCCTGACTTTCCCTTTCGCGATTTTCCTTATCTCGCTCCCATTCGGGCACTGGAATTGACACTGGAGGCACGGAAATTAGACCTTTTGACTCAGATGATGACAATTCATCGTCCTTCTGCTTTGCTTGTTTCTCCTTTAATTTTTGCTCTAAATTTTGCAATTTTTTCGCTGCAGCCTGCTTCGTTTGTTCCTGATAGCGTTTCTCCTCCTCCTCTTTTCTTTGACGGGCTCGTTCAACAGCTGAGGCGACTTTTTCGCCTTGCTCGCGACGACGCTGATTCCAAATTTCCTCTTCTTCGACACCTGAAGAAGAAAATAGAATATTTTAGTCAAATAACAAAATAATTATAAATTTTAGAAAAGGGTTGCCACAAAAATTTAACTTTATTTTTCCCTGATTTTCCCTAACAAAATTTTCACTTTTTCCCTGCAACTAAAGAATATTCTGATTCACTCTAACTCTAAACATCAACAACTTCTTTTTTAAATAAACATTTTTTATCATTATTATTTTTCCATAGGAGTTAAGATTTTCAAGAATTTCAAATTCAAATCTTTTGAAATTTAATGAAAATTTTTCATTTTTTAGAAAACATAATTTTTCTAACAGTTTTTTTTTAAATTAAATTAAATTTAATTTAATTTTAATATAACTTTACTAAATTTCATATTATTTCTTTCTCTGTTTAGTATTTTCTATATATTCTTATATGTGAAATTTTCGTTACCATTGTTACTTTAAAAAATTAGCATTTTGGAATTTAATGAATTCTTTAATGAAAATTCTTCATTTTTTAAAAAACATAATTTTTCTAACAGTTTTTCTTTAAATTTAATTATTTGAACAACTCATATAGAAATCGCAAAGATATTTCTAACAGCAACTTGAATGTAAGATATTTTTGATTAAATAATTGAACTCTTGAGTATCACTGTAACACTCCTGGTAATAAGTTTATTCTAAATTTTTTTTTAAATTCAATTATTTTCCAAATTTGCAATTAGAATTCTTCAAAAATACGATTATATTTCTAAACAATTTTTAAAAGTAAACAAATAAAATTAAAATTAAAATATAAAATTTATTTCAATGAAATTTGAAAAAATTTTCAATTGTTTCAATTTTTAAAAATTATTTTCGAAAATACAATTATTTTTAAAAAAAAATTTAAGTACCTCCTCAAAAAAGTCAAGAAACAATTTTTCGGGATTTTTTAATCAAATTATTCAAAACTTCGAAATCAAAAACTTATCCTTATTTATTTTTTGACAGGAATTAAAATTTCATATAATTTCAATGAAATACCTTTTGAAATTGAATTATTTCTAAAAATTGCAATTGTAATTCTTTCAAAATTCAATTATTCTTTTAGAATTTTTGAATTAAATTATTCAAAACTTTAAGAATTCTTAAAGAAAAATAATGTTAATTTACAGTTAATTTATTTAAATACAAAGAGAATGAATGTTATCAAAAAATTTGAAAATAATTGAATTCCTTCAAAGAATTTTATCAAAAAATTTGAGAATATGTAATTTTAATTTTATCGAAAGCATTTTAGTAAAATTCTTAAAAATCCTAATTAAAATCTTTTGATTAATGTCCTTGAATTTGTTTAAAATAATGGAGTTTTTTTTAATAATTTAAATTGAAAATCTTCAAAATAATTGAATTAAACAAAGAATTTTTTTCAACTTTTTAAAATAATTGAATTCCTGAGAAGAATTTTATTATTTATAAAAAATAATTTAATTCCTGAGAAGAATTGTATTAATCATAAAAAATAATTTAATTCTTGCGTTGAATTTTACTGCTTATGAAAATAATTGAATTGTTTCGAAGAGCTCATTAAAATTATAGAAAATAATTGGATTCTTTAGAACAATTTTATTAAAAATTTTAAAAAATTAAATTGTTTTCGAAGGATTTATTAAAATTTTAGAAAATTATTGAATTTTTTTGAAAAATATTATAAAAATTTTTAAAGTTAATTGATTTCTTTCATAAAATTTTATTAAAAATAATTGAGTTTTTGTAACAAATTTTACTATTTATAAAAATAATTTAATTGTTTTGAAGGAGTTTAAAGCTATTTAAGAAAAAAATCGAATTCTTTCGTGAAATTTCATAGAAAATAATTGAATTTTTGCAAAGATTTTACTATTTAAGTAAATAATTAAATTGTTTTGAAGGATTTATTAAATTTTTTGAAAATAATTGAATTTCTGAGAAGAATTTAAATAAAAATTTATGAAAATAATTAAATTCATGCGAAGAATTTTATTAAATTTAATTTAAATTATTAAAATTTTGCCAATAATATTATTAAAATTTTTGACAATAATTTAATTTTTGAGAAGAATTTCGCAATCTATTTATAAAGATAATTTAATTCTTGACGAGAATTTTTAAAAAAGTTTGAAAATAATTTAATTTTCAAAAAGTATTTTATTACATTTCAAAATAATTGAATTTTAGAAAAGAATTTTATTAAAATTTCTTAAAATGATTGATTTTATGGGGAAAAATAATTGATCTCCTGCGACGAATTAAAAGTTATTTATAAAAAAAATGTATTTATTGCAACGAATGATATCATTTTATTGAATAATAAAATGTTTACTTAAAATTGCATTATTTCGTCAAGTTTTAATAAAATTTTTAAGAATAATTGCATTTTTCGAGAAATTTATTTAAAATTGTATTAAAAATATTGGGAAATTCTGCGATGAAAATAATTGAATTCTTGTGATGAATATTGTTATTTATGAAAATAATTGAATTTCGTAAAGAATTTTGTTATTTATTAAAATAATTGCATTAAAACTTTTGAAATAATTAAATAATATTAAAAAATTCATTCTAGTCAGAATTAGAAGAAAATTCTGAAGGTTTTGTATTAGAATTCGTGGTGGTTTCATAGTTTAAGGGGCAAACAAAAAAGACACCAAAAATTTAGAGTTTTCTTATAAATTCTAAACATTTAATTTTTTCCAGTACTTTTAATAAAAATCCCCGACTTTTCCCTGATATCCCTAATCTGTGACAACCCTGTTGAATATAATTCAATTACCTCTTAGAGAATGATTTGAGCGATGTTGTTGTTGCTGCTGCTGCTGCTGCTGAGAAGAATAACCAGTTTGTTGATTGGGTGGTCCGCGAAAATCGCGCGGTGATGTATTTTGATTCCACGTGCGTAGTGACGGCTGCTCGCGATTATCCTTCGATTCTCTGTCACGATTATCTCTCAATTTATCACGTTCATCTAATAAAATTTCCTCATTCTTTTCCTCTTTTATTTCCTTCTTTTCCTCCTTCTTGATTGGCTCAGAGTCGAGTTCATCATCACTGAATGCCAATTTCTGATTGTAATCAATAACATCATGAGCTGCCCAGCCAGCGTCACGAGAAATATCGTCCATTTTTGTAAGATCTTCTTCTTTAATAATTGGTCGGGTCACCAATGGTTCTTCGTCCGGCGGATTTTGGCGATCCCGTTCCTGTTGTTGTTGCTGTTGTAATTGCTGTTGGCGTTGCGCGTTCGCAAAACGCTCCGGTGGATAGTTAAATCTAGGTCGCGGACCTCCGGGTCCAAAATTTCCAGTGAATTGCGAGGGAAAACCTCCTGGAGGAAGGTTTCCTCTATACATCTAAAAATGAAAAACGTATTTTAAAATTTTTGTTTTTAAAGATTTATAAATTGTTTTTTTTTTCTTGCAGACGTGACAAAATTCAATTTTTTAAAAAGCAGGCTTCGCACTCATGAATTTTAAAACAGTAGCAAAAAGTAGCTTCAAGACAAAAAAAAGTGGTAAAAAAGTAGATATCAAAAAATTAAATTTGACAACTAAAAAAACTCGTTTTAATCGATACCAAAAAAATGTACAAGAATTCAATTATTTAAATAAAAAAATAAGTAATAAAATATAAAAATAAAATATTTGATTTTTTTAAATTGAATACTTATAAAGAAGTTTATAAAAATTTATGAAAATAATTGATTTCTTTCCATTGAATTTTAATAACATTTTTCAAAATAATTACATTTTTCCAGAAATTTATTTGAACTTGCATTAAAAATAATTCAAATTCTGTCAAGAATTTTATTAGGTTTATGAAAATAAATTCTTTCAACGAATGTTATTAAATTTTTTTTAATAATTGAATTCTCATGAAAAATTTTATTATTGGTAAAAAAAAATTGGATTTTGGATAAGGATTTTATTAATATTTTTAAAAATAAATTAATTAATTGTTACGAAGAAAACAAAATTCTTACGAAGAATTGAGTTAATATTGTAATAAAAATAATTGAATTCTTTCAGAAACTTTTATTCCAATTTTCTAAAATAATCGAATTCCTACGAAAATTTTTATAATTTATGAAATTAATTGAATTCTTCTGAGATTTTTGAGATTCTGAGATTTTTTCGAGAAATTAATTTAAAATTGTATTAAAAATAATTAAAATTATGTGAAGGATTGTATTATTTTTGAAAATAATTGAAATTCTTGCAACAAATTTTATTGAATTTTTCTTAAATAATTGAATTCCTGTGAAAAATGTTGTTAATTGTAAAAAAAAAATTGAATTTTTGCGAAGGATTTTATTAATATTTTTAAAAATAAATAAATTATTTCCAAGAAAATCATAATTCTTTCGAGGAATTGAGTTAACATTGTATTAAAAATAATTAAATTCTGTCTAGAAATTTTTTCAAATAATTAAATTATATCAAGAAATTTTATTTAAATTGTTTTAAAAATAATATAATATCTCCGAAAATTTACATTATTTATGAAATTAATTGATTTCTTTCAAGAAGTTTATAAAAATTTCTGTAAATAATTTAATTGTTCCAAAGAAAATAAAAAATTTTTCGAGGAATTCATTTAAAATTGTATTAAAAATAATTGAAATCCTTTGAAGGATTTTATTTAATATTCATGAAAATAATTGAATTCTTGCAGCGAATTTTATTAAATTTATTAAACAATTAAATTCCTGTTAAAATTTTTGTTAAATTTGGAAAAATAATTTAATTCTTTAAAGAATTTTATAAAAAATTTTGTAAATAATTTAATTGTTTCAACGAAAATAGAAAATTTTTTAAGGAATTCATTTAAAATTGTATTAAAAATAATTGAAATTTTGTGAAAAATTTTATTATTTATGAAAATAATTGAATTCTTGTAACGAATTTCATTAAATTTTTTTAGAAAACAATTAAATTTCTGTAAAAAAAATTTGTTATTTGTAAAAATAATTGAATTCTTGTGAATAATTCTATTAAAATTTTTGTAGATAATTTAATTTTTTTGAAGAATTTTGGAAAATTTAAAAAAATTAAATTATTTTGAATAATTTATGTGAAATTATATTAAAAATAATTGAATTCTTGGAGATGAATTTTATTATTTATGAAAAAAATTATCAAAATTTTAGAAAATAAATAATTTCTTTGAAACTACCTATTTTAAATAATTCTTTTGAAAAATTTTCTTGATAATTGTATTTCAAATAATTGAATTCCTGTGAAAATTTTATTAAATGTTTTTAAAATAATTGAATTCTTTTGAGAAATATTTTTTAAAAATAGTTTGTTAAGTTGGACAACAAAATTCATAATTTTCTTATAAATTCTAGAAATTGAATATTCTTCCGGTACTTTTGATAAAATTTCCCGGCAAGATAAAACGATTTTATAAAAGATCGTTTAATCTTTTTTAATGAAATATAATTAATAAGTCTTAAAATAAATATTTCTACTTTTTCTTACAAAATAATCAGTGTTTTTAACAAAAAATTTCAAAATTCCCGGTCAAGATAAAAATTCACTGTCATTTCCCGGTTTGCCCGGTACAGCAGCCTCCCTGTTATAGTCAATATTTATTTTGATTTATAAAGAAAAAAATTAGCTTTTTAGTGGTCAAAATTTTAAAAAAGTATCCACATAGTAGCTAATCGTAAAAAAAGGAATAAATAGTAGTAAATGAGTGCGAAACCTGAAAAAGAAGAAGAAAAGTTACAAATTTTGAAGAAAAAAAGAATACTTACAAAAGGAGGAATTATTCCTCGATAGTGATGAATATTTGGACCGACTTGGTGAGGACCAGAGGGAACTGAACTTTGATTGTTTGGCGGGCCTGCCTGGCCCATAGCCATGCCTGGAGATGGGGCCAAGTTCGGACGACCTCCAGTGGGTCCCTCTGTGTGTCCCGGTGGACAGGCGACATTTATCAGGGGGCCCTGGGCCCCCTGAGTATTCCCACTTCCGGGTCCAGCTGCCACGGTTCCAGCTCCTCCTGCTGCACGACTTCCACCTTGAATCCAACTTCCTTCGGCTGTAAAATACAATAAAAAAATAAATTTCCCCTTTCCTCGCAAATCTCTCTTTTTTTTTAAATCTTGAACCACAATATCAAGAAAAATCTCTTTCTCTTTTCGCTTCAAATTTATTCTCCACATTAAATCCTCAATATTTTCAAAAACATTGAAAACAAAAATACCTACAACAAAAAATAAACTTTCTTTTTCTACTTTTTTTTTTTTTCGTTGTCTTGTGTTGTAAAGAGAATAAATTTCAACCAATCAATGAGAAATCAATCACAAAACAAAATTGTTCATAAACGTACTTTGGGGTCGTAGACTTGGCCCAGGACCATATTGTGCATTTATTTCTCGATTCTGTTGAGATTGTTGCTGTTGCTGACCTGCTATTCCACCTCCTACGTTTACGTCAATAGAAGAAAAAAAATTCTCTTTTAACACAAAAAATTTATTTTTCAAAAATAGTAAAAAAAAAACATTGACAATTTTGCTATTTATAAAAAAACGCTAATTGAAATGGAACAGCAAAAATAAAGAAAAAATTGATAAACGCATATGTTTCTCTTCTGACAAAGCAGATGCATCAACCATATGTTTAATTCTGGTTTTTTTTATTTCGTTCCTTTTTTCCATTTAGAAAATTTAGGGCGAATTTTTTTTTGGCAAGCAGCGTCCTCACGAGTAACTATAATCATTTTTCTCGTTAATGAAAAGATGAGAGGTAATGAAATTAAGGAATTTATCAATAAAAAAAAATAAAAAAAAAATTTCTCTAAATGATGATGAGTTAAGGGATGGTAGCTGCATCTGCTCAAAAAACAATTTTTTTTCTAGAAAACAAAAAAACGATAAGAACAAAATCTTATCTATAAAACGAAAGGAAACAAAAAATATTTCATCAGAGATAAAATTAATAAACATACAATAATGCAATTTCTATGAAAATAAAAAATGCACGTGAAGAAACGAAATTTTTGGAAGAACCGTTACAAAACTTGTTTTCGATAAAAAAAAATTTAAGACAGATATTTTCTCTTTCGATTTGAATAAAAATGGGAAATTTCGTTCCCTTCTGAAAAATGAGTTTTCAGATTTCTTTTTTTTTTTTGTTTAAAACTTTTGTAACGGTTATTTTTGAATTAAGGATAAAGCAGTTCTACGTGACGATGAAAACTGAATCTAGGAGAATACTGGCCAGGAATGTAACGTCCCACCTGAGTGGTTGTGGGAAAGTGGCTGTTGCTGTAACAATGAATGGTGCAGAGCAGCGACCGAGATCGCATTGGATGTCATCGAGGACTGTTGGATCTGACTCTGAATGGAGACTGAAGCAGGGGGCTGTCCACTGAGACTGGGGAACTCGTGTTGGAACTGTGGGGACTGATGGGCGAGGAAACTCAGTCCGAGGGAACTTCTTGACCCTCTCCCGCCCCCTACGAGACTCGCATAACCGATCACTGTTGTCATGACGGGTGGACCTATTAATTACGCCATTGTTCCAATATTCGCCATTCGGTAGCGTTCATTTTTTTTATCATTATCATTATCATCATCATCATCATCATTATCCAAAATCACAAACTTTCCAACACACCATGCTAATTAATTCTACTTTTTTTTCTACAGTACAATAAAAAAAAATTCATGTAACCCAATTCTTTCTAAATATTATCCTGAAAATTACAATTGAGGCTCCGGATCTTAAAAGGGCACTTTCAGCATTGATTTTAAATGGTAAAAGTGCCCTTTTAAGATGCGGAGCCTCAATTCGAAAAAAAGATAAAAATTTACAAATCTACAAATTTCACAAATTCAATTCAATAAGTAACGAATAATTTAAATTAAAAATAAAATTGATCCACTCGAAATAAGTTTCAGAGAATATTCATGCGTCAAGTATAATGATTGTCTTGTAAGTCGGATGAGTGATATGTACATTTAAATTATTAAGTGTAAATTTTCAATATTATTTTTAGATCGTTTCACAGAGTTGCAACAAAATTTGAATTTCTTTTTCCCTGATTTACAGACTTGATTCTAAAAAATATTCTGGATTCACTTTAAAAAATGATTAGATACTAAAAAAAATATTCAAATACTTTTATTTGAGAATTTCTGTAAATGTAAAATTATTCGAAAATATCAATAACTTCTTTTTTGAATAAATATTAAATTCATTATTATTTTTCCTCGATGAAATTAAGATTTTCAAAAATAACAATTCGAAACCTTTTGAAATTTAATAATTTATGAAAATTTCTACTGTAGCTTCTTCGAAATTATTTTCGTGATTTTTAATTCAATTTTCTGGAATTTTTCACTAAAAGACTTCTGTAAATTAGATTTAAATTTAAATTCTCTAAATTCTTCTCAATTTTCTGGAATTTTCAAACTAAAATTCATCTCGAAATCGATTATTTTTAATAATATTTAACAATGTTTTTTGAGAATCCAATTATTCAAAGATAAAAGAAAATTCACTTGAATTAATTTTGAAATTCACTTGTTAACAATCCAATTTTATTTATTATAAATTTCGATTATAAGGAAATTTTGCAATTACATATGAATTAGAAAATAAAAAATTCAAAATAATTTCAAAAAAGAAAAGAATTAAAATTAACTAATTTTTCAAAACAAAATTACTTCTACAAAATTGTTAATTAAAAAGATTAAAAATAACGATTTTTAAAGATTTTAATTTGAAAATTTATTCAAAATTCTATTACATATTTCTAAAAATTGACTGTTACTTTTACTTATTCGAAATTTAATTATTTTTTAGAGTTTTTAACAAAATTATTAATTAAATTATTCTGTAAATCAATTTTTTTTTAAACCATTTTCAGAAAATTCTTCTCTAAATCAATTATTTTTATAATAATTAAATATTTATTAAAAAATTGAACTAATTTCAAAAGAATTTGAATTAAAATTTTTCAAAAATCAAGTTTAACAAAATTTTCAATTAAATTCATTCAAAATTTAAATTTTCTAAAATTTCAAATTGAAACCTTTTGAAAATTGATAATTTATAAAAAATCGTTACTGTTGCTTCTCCGATATTATTTTCATAATTTCAATTCAATTTTCTGGAATTTTTTAACTAAAATTCATCTTTTTGTAATTAAATATGAATTAGAAAATAAAAAATTCAAAATAATTTCAAAAAAGAAAAGAATAAATTAACCAATTCTTGTTTTTAATAAAATCTTTCAAAAAAAAAAAATAATTTTACAGAATTGCTAATTAAAAAGATTAAAATTAACGATTTTTAAAGATTTTAATTTGAAAACGTTTTCAAAATTCTATTATTTTTAAAAACTGCAATTATTAGTAAATTCTCCAAAATTCAATTATTTTTCAGAGTTTTTAACAAAATTATTAATTAAATTATTCTCTAAGTCTTTTCTTTTTAATCACTTTCAGAAAATTCTTCTCTAAATCCCTTATTTTCAATAATATTCAGAGAATTCATTTCGAAATCAATTATTTTTATAATAATTAAAAAATTGAACTAATTTCAAAAGAATTTGGATTAAAATGTTTCCAAAAAAAACCAAGTTCAATAAAATTTTCAATTAAATTCATTTAAAATTTAAATTTCCTAAAATTTCAAATTGAAATCTTTTGAAAATTGATAATTTATCAAAATTGCTACTGAAACTTCTTTCGAAACTATTTTCATGATTTTAATTCAATTTTCGGGAATTTTCAACTAAAATTCTTTTCTAAATCAATTATTTTTAATATTTTTTAGACAAAGTTCTTTGAGAATCCTAATATTTAAAGAATAAAGAAAATTGACGTAAATTAATTTTGAAATTCACTTCTCTACAATTCAATTTTACTATAAATTTCGATTATTGGAAAAATTTTTAATTAAATAAATATTAAAAAATTAAAAATTCAAATTAATTTGAAGCGTTTTCAAAATTCAATTATTTCTAGAAATTGCAATTATTTGTAATTTCTGTAAAATTTAATTATATTTTTTTCTTTTTAATATATTTCAGAAAATTCTTCCCTAAATAAAATATTTTTTATAATCTTTGGAGAATTCTTTTCTAAATCAATTACTTTTATGATAATTAAATATCAATATTAAAAAATTAATCTAATTTGAAAAGAGTTTTGAATTAAAATTTTTTCAAAAACCAAGTTCAACAAAATTTTTAATTAAATTCATTCAAAATTCGAAAGTTTCTAAAATTTTAAATTGAAACCTTTTGAAGTTCAATTCTTTACGAAAATTTTAAATGCAACGAAGTTGAAGTCCACAACGTTTATCAACGAAAAAAATTTATTTAATGCATTCAAGTATTATTTTTAATTTAATATTTAATTGTAAAATAATTATTATTAAAATATAAACATCAATCTTTTTTTTCTAAATATTTTTGTGTCAATATTGTTGCGTCATTTTTAATTAATTTACTAATTGAACAATTTTTTTTCGTTGATCAACGTTGTGGACTTCAACTTGGATAAATGCAATGCTTATAAAATTCTGTTATTTTTGAAATTTTCATGTAAAATTATTCATTAAATAATTTATAAGCTTTTTTATCAAGTTGAAGTCCACAACGTTGATCAACGAAAAAAAATTGTTTACTTAGTAAATTTATTAAAAATACGCAGCAATATTGTCAAAAAATATTTAGAAAAAGAAGATTGATGTTTATATTTTGATAATAATTATTTTGCAAATAAATATTAAATTAAAAATAATACTTGAATGCATTAAATAAATTTATTTCGTTGACAAACGTTGTGGACTTCAACTTCGTGTTTTTTTACAATAGTTTAAGAACTAAATTGCTTGAAATAAATTTAATTTCATATTCTGTAAAGTTCAAATATTGTCAGAAATAAAAAAAAATTGTTTTTTGTAAATTTTTTTTGTTCATAAAACAAACAAAATAAATTAAGAAGAATTCTTAACATTTTCAAAGTTAGATACTAAAATTCAGAATTTTCTTATGAATTCTAAATATTTAATTTTTTTACAGTACTTTTAATAAAATTTTCTGATTTTGTAGCAACCCTGGTTACTACAAAAATAAATTTATTTTTTATTCTCATTTTTATCAGTTCATCTTTGATAAAATGTTTATTCAAAAAATTTATCTCTATTCAGATCTGTAATTCTTAAGTCTATAGAATTTAACGGCACTTCAATGTAGTTTTTTTTGGTTCATTCATTCATTTTCTAATTGTCGCCTCGTTAAGAACGCTACATTGCCAAATGCAAAAAAAAACGACTTCTCGACTACAGGTCTCAAAAATTTACAATTTACACATCATATACAAAAAAAAATTAGTTAGTCTCAAAAATGAATTGATTTCTCAAATCTTGACAAAGTGTCAAAAAAAAACCAATATCTAGGCCTCTAGGGAATATTTTATTTTTTTTCAAAAATTGGTCCAGAAACGGACTTGAGTTACAAGAAAAAATTTACTTTTTTTTCTAAAATGGCAATCGCATTTATATACTACGAAGAGAAAGATAGAAAAGAAAATTGTGAAATAACACGTACCAACATCTCCTGGTCTGCTCATAATTGCACTCCATGATGATTTGTTTCCTACGTCTGATGGATGTGGTGATGTTGAATTCTGTTGTTGTCCTGGCAATGGCTGATGCTGTGTCACTGTTGATGAAGGACTGGTGCCAGTTACACATTGTGATTGGGACGAATTTGTCTAAAAATTGTTTGAAAAAAAAGAGAATTTAGAGGAAATTGAAAAAAAATGGGGAAAAGAAAAATTACACAGTTTTAGGGGACATAATTACATTATTGCTGTCAAGAGTGTTTGCTATTGTGGTAGTTGTGTTTGTAGATGACGTAACTTCTTTAGTTGTAGCCCAACCGCTGCCACCGCTTGGTACAAGACTTACAGCCGGATCGCTGCTGCTGTGTTCACTTTTCAAACTGGGCAAATTAGCAGGTGGTCGCCGTGCCGAAGGCACCTTTCCCAAACTTTGCATTCCATGTTTGCGTGGTAATGTACTTTTTTGTTGCTGTTGTTCTAAAGATTCACCCTATAGTTTACAAAGAAACATTTTTGTTTTCAAATTTCAAATAGCATTCAAATCACAGTTTTTCTAAGGATATTGAGACAAAAACCAAATCAAAATTGTTGCATCGCAACAATTTTGATTCGCTTTTTGTCTCAATTTGATATCCTTAGAGAAACTGTGATATTAAAAAATAATTTAAATAGTAATAAATTCAAATAGTAATCTTATTAATTTAGAAGAATCCCAGGCTTCGCACTCAACAAATAGTTTTAAAAAAGTAGCAAAAAGTGTCTTTGAGACTAAAAAAAAAGTAGAAAAAAAATAAATTTGACGACTAAAAAACTTGTTTTAGTCTATTAAAAAAAAAGACAAAAATTTTATTCTATATTTCCCCGATTTCCATAAAAAATATTCACTGATTTTCTCATCCTAATAATAACTTCAATCCTAAATTTTTATCAAATTCAATTATTTTCCGAATTTTTAGTTAGAATTCTTCAAAAATTCGATTATTTTTAAAAATAATTTTTGAAAGTAAAAAAATAGATTTTTTTTAAATATAAAATTTATTTCAATTAAATTTGCCAATATTTCCAATTAATTCGAAATTTAAATGAACATTTTTAATATTGACGAGAATTTTAACAAAATTTTTGAAAATAATTGATTTCTTTCAAGGAATTTTAATTTTGAAAATAATTAAATTTTTCGAGGAATTCATTTAAAATTGTATTAAAAATAATTGAATTCTTGCAATGAGTTTTATTAAACTTTTTAAATATGTATATATAAATAATAAATCGTTTTATGAAAATTTAAAAGAAAAATTCAATTATTTCGAATAATTCACTTAAAATTGTATTAAAAATAATTAAATTCTCGCGAAAATTTTTGTTTGTTTATTAAAAATAATTGAATTCTCGCGAAAATTTTTATTTGTTTATTAAAATAATTGAATTCTTCTAAATAAGTTTATCATCATTTTTAAAAATAATTAAATTCCAAAACATTTTCTTAAAATTTTTGTAAATAATTGAATTGTTTTGAAGAATTTCTTTCAATTTTTTTTAAATAATCGATTTTTTTAAAAATTGTAATTATAGGTAGTAATTTCATTATTACGCACTTTTACATAATTTTAAATAGTTAACAAAAGTTTATTAAAATATTTTTAAAAAATTGAATTCTTTTAAAGAATTATATCGTGCTTTTCGAAATTAATTAAATTTTTTTTACTAAATTCTTTAAATCTAATGAAAATATATTATTTTTTTTGGAATTTTAATTGAAAATTTAGTTTTTTTTTATTGTAAATTTTGAATTTAATTAAATTTTTTCAAAAAATTTCTCAATTTTTTAAAATAATCGTGTTTGTTAATAATTGTAATTGAAAAATTTTATTAAAATTTTTAAGAAATAATTGAATTTCCAAGAAGAATTTTATTGACTAATTTCTTTAAATCTTTTGAAAATTATGCAGTTTTTTTATAAATAAGTTTACTTGAGTTTGTTAATTATTGTAATTAAAGATTTTAATATTGAATTTTTTTCAATTTTTTTGAAAATAATTGAATTCCTTTAAAGAATTTTATCATGGAATAATTATTAAATTCTTGCGAAGAATTTCATAAAATTTTTACGAAGAATTTCATAAAATTTTTACAAACAATTGAATTCCTGTGAAAAATTGTATTATTTGTAAAAATAATTGAATTCTTGCGAAGAATTTTATTGAAATTGTATAAATAATAAAATTACAGTGAAAAATTGTATTATTTTTAAAAATAATTAAATTCTTGTGAAGAGTTTTATAAAATTTTTTTAAATAATTGAATTATTTAAAATTTTTGAAAAAAAAAATGCAATTCTTTCTAAGAAGAATTTAATTAAGATTTTTGAAAATAATTGAATCCTTGAAAATATTTTTACTATTTTTATGTAAATAATGTTAAATTCTTTTGAAGAATTTTATAAAACTTCTACAAATAATTGAATTCCAGTGAAAAATTTTATTATTTGTAAAAGTAATTGAATTCTTATGAAGAATTTTAATAAAATTTTTATAAATAATTAAATTCCTGTGGAAAATTTTATTATTTGTGAAAATAATTGAATTCTTGCGAACAATTTTGTAAAAAAATTTTAAATAATTATTTTTTTCGTAAAATTTTATGCAAATTCTATTTTAAATAATTGAATTTCTGTGAAATTTTTATTATTTACAAAAATCAATGGAAATGTTTGCGTAGAATTTTATAAAAAAAATTTTTATATATTTGAACTCTTTTGGTAAATTTTATGAAAATAGTAGATATTGAAAATCAT